>NC_055698.1:1932500-2656250 GCF_017639745.1 Melanotaenia boesemani
GGTTTGGTGGAAGCGATGAAACATATATGGACATATTTTAACTATAATCCATCATAATTTCTCTGGCAGACCAGGTCAAGTTGAGCATGTGTTCCTCATCCTTTGCTCATATTTTGGACATGTGTGTGTTCAGGGTGGAGTTTTACACTTCAGACAATTCTCAGAAATAAAGCCACAGTTACCAAAGTCAGGATGTTGTTGCCCTTCGCTCTTTTGGAGTAACTGATTCCACAGCTAGAACTTTATCTGTGTATAGCACCACCCTAAGTAGATCAGAAAGTATCTGCTGTTGGTTGGAAAGCTTCTAAGTCTAAAAACATTCCTTTTAATTTAGTAATTATTGATGAAAATAACCAAACAACAAGCTCACTATGTGTTGTTATATGTCGAACTTATAGATCTGCTGTTTTCTTGTGTGACATGTTTGTATGATGAAGTTGTATTCATGAAAAAAGTTTAAATATAGAAATAAAAGTTTCTGTCCAACAGCAGTTAAGTAAAACACGGCAGCATTTCATCCCTGTTGATGGGAAAGTCTCGACTAAATCTATCAGTCTGGTAAAGGATGTGGTTATTATGTAAAAGCATTAAGGTTAACTTGTTTTATCAATTACTTGTTATAACCTGTCAACCTTGATTCCACTTTTTAATACGTATCATTGACCTAAATCAATTTGTTTAAAGACTAATACTTTTTTTTATTTAACTAAAACTAAGACTAAAACTGATTTGCTGCCACAAACAACACTGAAACTAACCACTAAAACCTTCAATAGATGTATATGAACTTCATCGTGTCTCATTCGCCTGTTTTATAACAATTATTTCACACAAATAAACTGAGCATTTGCTGATTTTTCCAAACAACATCTCATTGTTCCTCTACAGCAGCAATAAAAGAATCTAATCTAATCTAATCTAATCTAATCTAATCTAATCTAATCTAATCTAATGTAATCTATCAGATGTGTTTACTGTGACTTGGCCATGAACCATCAAACCAGACCATTAAATCTTCTGCATCACCACCGTTTGGTGCATAGAAACGTGTTCTTGAGGAAACTGGTTGTCTTTGAATTGAAGGGTCAGTTTTTAGTGTGAATTTTTAACATTAAAGCTTTAGGGCAGAACTTTGAAACACTGACTGGACTCTGTGACTAAAGCAGCTCAGCTCAAGTTCATTGTTGTATCTGCACAGGAATAAACACTGAGAGGAGAAAGTTCTAGACCTCTTGAGGAAAAGAGTCCATGTTCACTAACAGCCTGAAGAATAATGAGACTGAATGATTTCTGAGGATGACTTAGTCTTTGTTTTGAAAAACTGTTAGTAGCAAAGTGCCCAGGAGCCGAATAATAAATGAGATTCCCCGCCACGATGAATTGTTAAAGATTCCTCTGAAGCTCGTCCTCTCAAAGATTTTCTAATTAGCGAACTCACAGTTGGAACAGAGTTTAAATAAAGATGCTTCCCTTGTGATTGGCTGGGAGAGGCGTTTACAAACAGGATTATTTATGTTTTTTAATGTCCAGTGTTCTCTGTAGGCTCAGATCAGATGACATCAGGACCAGCTGAAGAAAATTTAGCTTCTTTGTTGAGTTGACCAAAAGAAAAAAAAAAAAAAAAGCACCATCCTTGACTGACAGAAAATTAGCACCCAGCTATTGTCTCTCCTCGGCTTGCTGGAGGCAAATGGATTCATGAGGTGCTGTGAGATCCCAACCTGGTGATCACACATTCTGGTGTGTAGATGTGTCTATTAACCTCTGGAGGGGGGGTAATTGTATCTGTCAGAGCTGTTTAATCACCGCTGCAGCTTTCACCACTGTCACTTTCACTTTGTCTGCTTTCCTAACTCAGCTGGCTGCAGCTTTCTCTGCTTCACGCTCTTTAAAACTCACATTTACATCCAGTTTCACCAGCTGGGAATAAACACAATTCAGTCTTGTTTCCTTCCAGGACGCCCAGGTGATCTCACCTGTGAAGACGAGAGTTTTTTTTTTTTTTGTTTGTCTCAATAGTCATGTTGAAACCGCACTACTGAACTTTTCTCAGCCCCCCGAACGATGGATAATTCAGCATCCATCTTCATTCAGTCTTTTCTCTCCGTCTAATTTTCCTAAAAAACCTTTTGGAAGCCTACAGGTGTTGCAGAAAGCTGCAGCTCGTGGAGAAATATGAGCACCTTCCTGTCAGATCCCAGCTGGTTTTTAGGGGCTGCTGCTCACTTTTAAAGCGTTAAATGACATTGCACCATCTTATTTCGTTGACGCTGTGCAACCTGTTCCTTCTCGTGCTCGTTGCTTCCAGGGAACTGATCATTAAGGGTTCCAAAGATGAGAAAAAAGCTGTTGGTGAGCATGAGTTTTCTTCCAGACTCCAACACTATGAAACAATCTTTCTCAAGACATTAGGCAAGCATGTTCTGTAGAGGTATTCAAGACGAAGCCAAACACCTACTTGTTCACCTTGTCATATGTGTCTTAATTGGTCAGTTTTACACATGTTTTATGTCTTTTTAATTGTCATGTACAGCGCTTTGAAAACATTGTATAAATAAAATTATTATTATTATTGTTATTATTATTATTATTGTTATAACAGTCAGTGTTAAGTTGAATGTTGTCTTATCTCTTCCTCATTCTCTTTCTCCAATAATGTCCACATTCAAAACAGTGTTTTGATATCCAGTTGCTAGCATGTACCATGCTACGTTTAGCTGTTACGTGACGCGACGTCCCAGAGGTGAGGTGTGGTTTCTCAGCCTCGGGACGCCACTGGACAACTGTGGCTCCAGGAATGGACATGATAAAACTCACTGTGGCATCAAAACAAGAAACAAAGAGTTTACAGAAAGTTTCATAGTGCTTCTTAAAAAATCTGCTTTTTAATGCTTGGAATAAAGAATAATTTTTATTTAATGATTATTTTATTTGCAGAAGAAGAGTAACTGAATTCTGAATTGAGGTTTTAACCCCCCTGGGTGGTTAGCACCCCTGGTCCTCTGCAGGGGGGTTTGAACAGGGTGCTTTCTGTGTAGAGTTCCATGTTCTCTCGGTGAATGCATGGGTTCTCTACGGTACTCCGGCTTTCTCCCACAGTCCAGACATGTGTGTTTGGTTAACTGGTCACTCAGATTCTCTCTAGGGGTGATTTGGCTTTGTATTGGACCTGTGATGAACTGGCAACCTGTCCCAGGTTTACTACGCCTTTCACCTGGTAACTGCAGGAATAGGCTCCGCCCCTCTGCTCAAAATCTGTCAAATATGGTCCATTTGTAGTTCAAAAAACAACAGACCATGAAAGAAATGTCATTCATTTAGTTGTCATTTACTCGGCCAACAGACACAACATTTCTGACTCCAGGAGTCCATCACACCTGTCCCGCATGTCCTGCATGTCCCACATGTCCCGCATGTCCCGCGTGTCCCACATATCCCGCATGTCCCGCATGTCCTGCATGTCCCACATATCCCACATGTCCTGCATGTCCTACATGTCCCACGTGTCCCGCCTTTTGCCGCATTTCTTATTCATATGTTGTTTATATATATTTTTTTTTATATTTATTTACATTTTATTTATTAATAATTATCATTATATTAATATTTTATTCTTTATATTATACTTATTTTATATGTTTCATATAGTTTACCTTTATTTATAATGATTTTTATTTATTTATTCTTTACTGTATTTCTGTGGATGCTGGCGTGCACACTGATCGTTAAAGTGATGTATTGATGGACATGTGCTTCCTCTCCTTGTCCCTGAAACTGTCCTCTTATTCCAGCGTCTCTGTGTAGCTTTTACCTGACGGTGGCCCCCATCACGTCCAGATTTAGTGTATCTGGTTCAACATAAATGATGTGAACAACCACACCTCCGCCCAGGTGCGGTCTTGTGTTCACTGATAACAAGCCCGATGGTCCCGCTTCTTTAAAAGCAATACAATACATTTAAATAAATCTGACAATACCTCGTTAGTCTCTTTTTTTCCGTCTTCGTTGACTGGATTTAACGTCAGATCACACGAACGTGCTCCAGAACACTCCAGGTTTTCACAGCTTATTCTCCTGCAGCTAATCAGACAACCTCTGTGTGCTAACAAAGAGGAAAATGAAGTGCCTGCTCTTTTTTCTTCTGCATTGTGTGATTAATGAGTGTGTGATGTGCTCTGTCTTTGCAGGAGGAGGAAGATCACCTGGGGGAGGATGACTCCGTTAAAGAGGAATCAGCAGAGCAGGAGATTCCCAACTGAAGCCGAGCAAACAAACACAAACATCATCACCTCCAGTCTTTGCCTTTTCTGTTCAGACTACAGCACATTGAACTTTCTACTAGCCACCCAAAGTTTAGAGGCCGCCGGCCGTCACCTTCCTCCCCACATCGTTCAGAAACCAGAGCTGTATTTTAGGGGAAAAAACACTACTCAGATGTTAATAACTTTAGTTTCAAATGTAGAGTTTCTACTTTTTATGGATGGACACGACAGATGTTTTCACTCTCTCCATACGATCTATTTTCATACACTAACCGTCAGTCAGGACGTCCGGAGTCCCGTTTACAAGACGAAGCCAACACTCCTCCATCCTAACCGAGCGCTCACACCACTCCGTCTTCAGCGTCTGAATCCTGCATTTATGTCTTTTCCTCATCAAACTACTTTTACTTCACTGCTGAAACATGAAGAGTTCAGATCCAGACCGTCTGAAATCAGCTGCTGCGTTAGAAATAACCCAAAGTGGATTAAAGAGACGACCACATTTAGTTTCTATGACTGTTATGATCCTGGATCAAAGTTTCAGGCTGAAAAACTGACAGAAATCAGGAGTTAACCCATAAAGTGCCAAACAATCTGACTCTTCTTGCTTCAGATACTAAATTCATTTTAAATGTGACGTTTTATCAGGAGCTGAATACAAGTACATTTACTTAAATATTACACTTGTTTTTTATTTTAATCTGCTTACTTAAATATTTCCATGTTTGGCTTCTTTGTGTTTTTACTCCAACTATTCTTGAGACAAACTGTCATTTTGTACGTCACTATTTTCATTTTTAAACATAAGTTGGAAGCTTTTTTCTTTCATTTTAATAAAATTCAGAAAGCTTTAAAGATACCTTTGCTCAGCTTCAGAAGTGACACTTATTCCTCCGTTCATTCACTTTCAATCATCCTCCTATCCAATCAGATGAGAGATTCTAGTTCGACACACAGTAGAAATAAAATCCAGACATTGATTTTCTTTGTTGTTTAGGGTTTGTTGCCCTGTGAAGCTGATATTTGGTTTCATTTAGAGGACAAAAGGCTGAAGTTGTTTTATAAGAGTGATGCTGCAGCTCTGAACACCATCACTTTCTTTTTTGTTGTTTTTAAAACTCACATTTACATCTAACACAGCATCACTAACACATGCTCCACATTAACATGACAGCATCACACAGTTGCTGCAGGTTTGTCGGCTGCATCCATGATGAGAATCTCCCGTTCCACCACATCCCAAAGCTGCTCTACTGGACTGAGATCTGGTGGCTGTTTCTTTCAATGTTTCTCCATCTCCATCAGTCTGTGTGAATTGTAGCCTCAGTTTCCGGTTCTTAGCTGTAGTCCATCTGCTTCCAGGCTGGACGTGTTGTGTGTTCAGAGATGATGGTCTGCAGATCTTGGCTGGAACCAGTGCTGACTGGACTTCTTGTTGTCTTTCTATCATCTCCAACCAGTCTGTCCATTCTCCTCTGACCTCTGACATCAACCAGACATTCTGGTCCAGACACCTGCTGCTCGCTGGATATTTTCTCTTCTTCAGAACATTCTCTGGAAACTCTGGAGATGGTTGTGTGTGAAAATCCCAGTAAATACTCAGACCAGCAACCATACCACGTTTAAAGTCACTTAAATCTTCTTTCTTCTTCAGTCTGATGATCAGTTTAACTTCAAGTTGTCTTCACCACATCTACACGAGTAAATGTGCTGACTTTCTGCCGCGTGATTGGCTGATTATAAATGTGTGTTAACATATTTATTATATATATAAAATCTGAAAACAGTGAATTTTCCTGAAGCCAATGAAACAACTTAAAAGGCTTGATGCAGTGAGGAATCCCAGCGGTCAGTCTGTCATGACCACAGCATCTATGTTAGTGGGTTTCAGGAGGAGAATTTGTGGCTCCAGCATGACAAAGCTGCTTATAGCCTCTCCATCCACGCTGCCTCCACAGTGTCAGCCGTTACAGGACGCTGCATTAAATATAAAGTCACACAGAATGAAGGATTTATAAATCAATTCAACTCTGTATTTAACTCATAGCTTTCCAAAAACAACTTCCATCTGTTTTCAACCTTTAAGACACAAATAGTTGGATCCAGTCTGTTTATTTCATGTATGTTAGGTTATCACACACATATCTGACCTCAGCAATAAATGTTTCTCCTCTCAGGTATTCCACAGTGTGACTTCCACCAAGAAAATGCTTGATATGACCAGGAAATGGTGAGCAAAGAGGGTGTTGTTTCCACAGTTTAATAGCATTAAAGACGTCCAGAAAACGAAGGAGAAACCGTTTAATGTTCCCACGTAAATCATCTAAAAGCTCGTGAGATCTTTCTGAAGGGTTTCCCTGCTAATGCTGCAGATGAAACACTCCCAGTCTTCCATTTTCACAGACAATACAGCAGCGTACCAGTCCATGCTGAGCAGAGAGGGAGGGGTTGGGGGGGTCCTGCATATATTTACACCCCCATCCTACACATCCTCCATACGATGTGTTCCTCAGATCTCCACCCTCCAACAGCAGACAGACCTGGGACGTCTCACATTCTGACATTAAGGCATCGAGGGGTGTAATTCCAATTTGTTTCAAAGGAACTATTAATTTGCCCATTTCAAGGCCAGGCAGGAGGGAAACCCTGTAAGACTGCTGAACCGTGAAAGACATTATCTGGAGGCTTCAGATTTTGGTGAAGAGACATGTGGAATTGATGATGGGAGGCGTCGGAGCCTGCAGACGTTTGAGCCGGGCTCCCTGCGGTCGAGCTCCCAGCATGCCATCTGAGAGCGATGTCATTAGGCATATTATAACAGCGATGGGCACATTAATGACAGAGTGGCCCGCTCTGCCACCCAGTGCCCCGCCAAACTCCTATTTACACCCGCAGAATACTAAACAGCTCCTGATGATGAGCCTAATACGCAGAGCGTGGAGCGGTGCTTAACAGCCAGCTCCCACAGCAGCAAAGGAGGACGGCTCACGTTGTTGTGTCTCTACTTCCTGCTTACTCCCATCCATCCACCAGCACCACACACACACCTCTCATGATGCTGCTTAACTGAGCGTAACGCCATTACAGCTGTCTGTCTTAATCACCTCAGTTTTACAGGTTCTGTCTGAACACAAGCAGTTTTACTCCACGATGATCCTGATGGTTAACAACGATTCCTCTTTCTCTTACAATGTTTACAGTTATTTACACCCGTGTTACAAGCAGAGAATTATTGATCATTAATGCTTAACAAATAACATTTAAACTATTTCTAACAATGGAATTAATCACGATTAATTGTGATTAATTACATTATACAGAATTAAATGATTTCAGAAGTTTTGGTTTTAAAAAAACATTTATTTCTAAAAGGAAACAAGATGCTTTTTAACAGCATTATTTTCTTTATTCAGCAGTAGTTAAAAACAGTTGCTGTAAATATCAACTTAAATTTTTAAAAAGTTCTAAATTAAATCAAATGTTTATGACAAAGGATGTTAACATCAGGATTTATTAGTTAACAACTCAGCTGGATGAATTTCAAAGCTTCTGAACACAAAGGGAACAATAGCTGATGAATTTCAGCCATCAGGTGTGTTTACCTGCTGGAACAGACACAAAGCCGGATTATAATCTCAGAGACTCAGAGAGATGTTTTTAAGAGGAAAACAAAGATGATGACCTCAAAATATTCAGTTAATCGACAATTTAACATTTTCTCTCAAAATTACCGTCATAACATCATTAAGAGATTAACAAGTAACAAGGTGATGACGTGTTTAGTCTGTACAAAACTCAACACCATCTTTCTTTGGTCCACCTGGTTTTTAAAAGACACGCTAAAAAACGTTTGCAGATTACCTCGGTGAGACGCACCCGTCGAAGACTAATCCAGCATCCATCTTACATCCTACCTGACTCTGAGATCTCTGCTGCCAGTAAAAGTCAGTCTGATGTTGACTCGTCTTTGCTCTGTCCATTTTTCTCTTTCTTTTCCTCGCTTTCTCTGATAATATCTATTATAATATTCACATCAGAAAGTTAAATAATGTGTCTATAATGTAAAAATGCACATAGAAACCAGACTATAAACTCAAGACCTACCTTGTTCCCTGGCTTTCACCTTACTGTATTTCTTGTGAAATTCTTGTGATGAAAGTCATCTACTCTTCTTGTTCTGTTTTATTTTATTCTAATTTATCTTTTTATCTATATATCTTTTTTTCTTTTTAACTTATCAAAGTGATGATGACTACACTACAGGTAACTACTTCAACATTGTGTACATGTGTCTTCTTCTATGGTGCTTTTATCCCCAACGGTGCACCAGCTCCTATCAAACAAAGCCGGTACTGCAGTTTTACTGCTTGACACACAGAGTTTTTTGTCCATTCTGAGACACTGTAGTAAAAATGCTGGAACAATTATGGCAGCAGCCATGTGATTAAATACCAAAAAAAAAAAAAAACACTTTTTAATGATATATCACATTTTTCTGTCCTGTGATTTTGTTACACACTGCAGTTTTAATGATAACACCTCTACTTCTCTGGATCTTGTAAATACCATATTCTCATCCAACTCTTAAAACCAGATCCTGTTTCTTTATCTCCTCACTCAGTCTGTGGCAATGTTTTACGTCCTTCTTCCAATTATTGTCCCCATTTCTGTAAAAAAAAAGTTTCTGGATGTTTTCAGGAAATCATTATTCAATCATATATAACTTGTGCGGAGAGAAACTGAACCAGAAGAGTGATTATTTATTTATTTATTTATTTATTTATTTATTTATTTATTGTCACCACAAAAACATCCAGCTGGTGGAGATATTGCTACTTGATTTATTTTATGGAAGGGTGGGAATCAGACTTTCAGCTGTGGAAAGTTCCCCAAACAAAGTATTTCCTCTTCATGTCAAAGCCGAGTGAGAAACCAGCAGATGCAGATAACATTAGTGTGATGTGAAGATTAGGAAGATTAGGGATGTCCCAGGGATACATTTAGGAGTTAATGTTATTACTGGGATAAACATTGCTATTTATTGAGACCACGAAGGAAAATCCATGTCCAGCTTTTTATTAACCCTGAAAACTGCCGTCACCCTGATGAACCGCGGTGGAGGCGGATTTGTCGAATATCCAACCAGTTTAACATATCTGTTCAAGAATTAAACGAATGAATGAGACCATTTTTAAAAACTTTAATTTAATAATAATAAACCTTAAAAACTGTCTCTGAGATACTAAATATTTAAACACACAGCAAAAAGCACATGGCAAGTTTCTAATGAAGTGGCTGGAAGTGGAGGAAAGTCAGACAAAACAAGACTCGAGATGTTTCTCTTCCTCATTGTCATCCCCTTATAGTTTTCTTTTAGCTTCAGTTTTGAAAGCAGACAGGTAGGAGCCTACCTTTGGATAATTTCTGAATGGACGATGCTGTTTCAACTCGCCAGTAGAACTCAGGGTTGTTTAATAATGAAAGTCTGAACATTTCCATGTGAAGGAAACTCAGGACTGGGACTGAACAGCCGGTAGCCAAAAGAAAACCACTAATCAGTGAGGCCAATAGAGAAAAGGGTTTCAGGGAGCATAAAGTCTGGACTCTGGAGTGATGGAAGAAGGTCATGTAGTCAGTCTGATGAGTCCAGATCTACCCTGTTCCAGAGTGATGGAGCATCATGCCTAGTGCTGCTGTACAAGCCTGTGGGAGCAGTCTATGGTCGCTGCAGTGGGTCAGGTCTAAGTTCAGGTCTAGGTTTAGCAACATTATATGTCCAAAGAATGAGTTATTCCATCTTCCCTGATGGCACGGCCATATTCCAAGGTGACAACACCAGGATTCATGTGTAACCTGGTAGAGCTGTATCCAGCCTATGTTCTTTTGTGTGGTTTGCTGTGGGAGTGTTTGTGGGTGTGGTGAACCAGATGTTTTCAGTCTGCTCAGGGGAGCACTACTTTATTTAAGCAGCAGACACACAATGCTCTTCCTCTTTGTGGCGTGGTGAACTCTGTGTCCAGGTAACTGCATATTGGCATAACACGCATTGTACCGGTACTTATTTTATTCTTGTATTTATATAATGGGGTTATATTGAGACATTTCATGGTTATGCTTTTCTTCCTCTTTGTGGTGAACTCTGCGTCCAGGTGTGCTCGGAGGGGGATCCTGGTTTTGCCTAGAAGGAAGAACTGTATGGGCCTGAGTCGGTGGTCTGGGCTGTCTGACCCCAAATACAGCCAAAACACAAGCATCGCTTGGCCGACTGTAGCGCGTTGCTACAGATTGATGACTAGGAGTAACGGACCCAATTTCCTCCGCTGACTCTTTTCCCCTCCTAACAGGGCCAGCAGCACACCTGCACTTAAAGACTTTAGTCCTTTTTTTTAGTCTTCCCTGAACCTTTTTTGTAATAAACTTATCTTTTGACTTGGTTTGGACTTTGCACATTTTTGTCCACCTCTTACTGGTTGGTCAGAAGCACCTGCGTTACACATGGGGCTCAGATTGTGTGACATTGCAGAAGCTTGTTGAGATGATGTCACAGAGAAAGCTGCTGTAATCAAAGTTAAAAGAGGTCAATCAATGTATTAGAGTGTGTGGCTTATGTTTTTGGGACAGGCAGTGTAGTTGTACTTTATAGGTTGATAGTGTTGAACCAAAACCAGTTCTCCACCCAAGCCATCATTTCCACCAGTTTTGGCATTTGGCGCTGGCTATCTCTTCAATCCGATTGGATGTTCCAGATGCCACCTTAAGTGATTTATAGATCACCGGATGAGGAGGACAAACATCTTTCAGACCTGCATGGATCACCGGTATCACTACACCAGTTTGAAGTTTAAAAATATTGACATCTGGCTGCACATTTCTAGAAGAGGTTTTTGTTTTTCCTGTGGTTTTTCATGTTGCCCCTAATGTGTACTGCCTCTGATAGATCAGTGTACACTAGGGAGAAACTGCTGGAACTGCCGAGGACAGGACATGGTCTAAAACATCCAATCAAACTGAACTGAGGAGGACATATAGATCTGACTATGAAACCTTTCTCCCATCCAGAGCTGACCACTGTCCTACACATGCATATGTTTTGGTTGCGTTTACCTAAATGCTATTTGAGTCATTCTATAAAACGGGTGTAATTTCCACTTTGTAATTTAAAAATTTTCCTCATGGGCAAAAATTATTTTAAGAAATCCACAATATAAATGATAGGTTAAACAAAAAATTTTTCCACCTCAGGTATAAAATATTTTAATATTACCTGTAATATAATATTACCTATATTTTTTCCGACCTGGGAGACATTCTTGTACCATCCCATCACGGACAATGTGCACACAATGACCAATAATACATTCAACAATTTCTTAAAATTGTTTGTTTTCCTACTAGTAAAATGTCCTTTATTAGAAATTAATATTTAAAAAATTAATTCAAGTTCAAAACAATTTCCAGGTGTCTATGGTTCATACATACCACCCTTCACAATGAAAAATGTGACGTGGTGGTAAAAATCAACATAAAATGGCTGCCAGTTCACTGCATGGTAAGCTAACTGACTCAGCATTTCTGATTTCAATCTGAAATCATCTTATTTCCACTTATATTGTGTTTTTCTTTAAAAAAAAAAAAAGTTTTCCTGATCTCTTTTGCGTGACAGGGTGGTTACATTAAGCTTGACGGACCCTATCCAACCCATAGAAACATCAAATAAACAATATAAAATAGTGTGGGGTCTTGCCTGCTTTTGAATTTGGCTCCTACAGAGGCTCACATGATGTCATTTCCTGTTTGTGATGACATTTAAAAAAGGAATATATTTTTATAGACAAAAGAAAGTAAGTGTAATGGGGTGATAAGTCCAATTAAGGGACATTGTAATTATTTTACTAAAAATAATATTTATTTTTTTAACAAATATAGTTCATAGCGGAAGAAAATGGATGGATAGTTCATGGTATCAAGGATATTTATTCCATCCCAAAAACCATAAAAGTTTCATTTTATTTTATTTATTTATTTTTTGTTACATGCAAATTCCTTGTTGGTCATTGCAGCCAGGGCCGGATTAAAAGTGCAGGGGCCCCTGGGCACAGTGACCAAGGGGCCCCCTACCCACAGCAATATTGTATAAACTGTCCACGACACAATGTAAAACTATATTTCTAACATTTCTCAGTCAGTGGTGCCAATAGCAACACACTACACATTGTGGTGTAACTCACTGGCTTATGTACATAGTGTTTCATATCCATCAAGGCGGTCTACATTTCAGATTGTTCCATTACTCAGTCACAAACACACAGTCACACCTACTAATGTTGTCAGACTGGCTTTTGACCTTTTTGGGGGGCCTTAATCATCAGCTGATGGTGGTGAGAACATATGAAAATAAATACAGTATGTGAAAGAGATCATAAGAAATCTATAATCTGATATTCACTTGGAAGTTTTTTCTAACATAAATCCATATGAATTTATATGTTTGACTTGATTATAAATTCTCTGTTTGTATGTTTCACTTTTTTTGACAATTAACAAAAAAGAGGATTTATTTTTATATAAAGTCTATTACAACCATATTATTATTATTTATATTATTTATTGTTCCATTTACAGCGGCAGATGTTTGGAAGCAGCAGTAACAGTCGGGTTAGCAAAGCGAAGCAGATGGAACATAACGCTGCTCATTTTATAAACATAGCAGGTCTTTATAATAAAAAATAACCTGAGTAATGTGGAGCCTGGGCCCCTGTAAAGCCCTATGTCTAGCAACGCCCCTGCCCTCACAGTCTCTGTAGGCATAACTTATTGATCACGAAAGTCTTTTTTTCAGACTCAACAGACAGATCCAGAATAAAGATTTATTACTGCACATCTGAACAAAACATGAAGCCTCAGTTTTAATATTGTAGGGACTCCTGCTGTTTAAACATCAACACAAACCTTAAATCTAGCAGCAGGCAGACAGAAATCAGTAGTGGTCAAAAATCCCAAAAATCAGTGACATTGCTACACATACAGGATCCACCAGTTCTACATTTTCTCTCTGATACTACCTGATAGTACCTGATAGTACCTGATATTACCTGATAGTACCTGATAGTACCTGATATTACCTGATATTACCTGATAGTACCTGATATTACCTGATATTACCTGATAGTACCTGATAGTACCTGATATTACCTGATAGTACCTGATATTACCTGATATTACCTGATAGTACCTGATATTACCTGATAGTACCTGATAGTACCTGATATTACCTGATAGTACCTGATAGTCCCTGATATTACCTGATAGTACCTGATAGTACCTGATATTACCTGATAGTACCTGATATTACCTGATAGTACCTGATATTACCTGATATTATCTGATAGTACCTGATATTACCTGATTTTACCTGATAGTACCTGATATTACCTGATATTATCTGATAGTACCTGATATTACCTGATAGTACCTGATATTACCTGATAGTACCTGATAGTACCTGATATTACCTGATAGTACCTGATATTACCTGATATTATCTGATAGTACCTGATATTATCTGATAGTACCTGATATTACCTGATTTTACCTGATAGTACCTGATATTACCTGATATTACCTGATAGTACCTGATAGTACCTGATAGTACCTGATATTACCTGATAGTACCTGATATTACCTGATATACCTGATAGTACCTGATAGTATCTGATATTACCTGATATTACCTGATATTACTTGATATTACCTGATATTACCTGATATTACCTGATAGTACCTGATAGTACCTGATAGTACCTGAAATTACCTGATATTACTTGATATTACCTGATATTACCTGATATTACCTGATATTACCTGATAGTACCTGATAGTACCTGATAGTATCTGATAGTACCTGATATTACCTGATATTACCTGATAGTACCTGATAGTACCTGATATTACCTGATAGTACCTGATAGTACCTGATATTACCTGATAGTACCTGATATTACCTGATAGTACCTGATATTACCTGATATACCTGATAGTACCTGATATTACCTGATATTACCTGATAGTACCTGATAGTAACTGATAGTACCTGATATTACCTGATATTACCTGATAGTACCTGATATTACCTGATATTACCTGATAGTACCTGATAGTACCTGATATTACCTGATAGTACCTGATATTACCTGATATACCTGATATTACCTGATAGTACCTGATATTACCTGATATACCTGATAGTACCTGATAGTACCTGATATTACCTGATATTACCTGATAGTACCTGATATTACCTGATAGTACCTGATAGTACCTGATATTACCTGATAGTACCTGATATTACCTGATAGTACCTGATAGTAACTGATAGTACCTGATATTACCTGATATTACCTGATAGTACCTGATAGTACCTGATATTACCTGATATTACCTGATAGTACCTGATATTACCTGATAGTACCTGATAGTACCTGATATTACCTGATATACCTGATAGTACCTGATAGTACCTGATATTACCTGATATTACTTGATAGTACCTGATAGTACCTGATATTACCTGATATTACCTGATATTACCTGATATTACCTGATAGTACCTGATATTACCTGATAGTACCTGATATTACCTGATAGTACCTGATAGTACCTGATATTACCTGATATTACCTGATAGTACCTGATAGTACCTGATATTACCTGATTTTACCTGATAGTACCTGATAGTACCTGATATTACCTGATAGTACCTGATATTACCTGATAGTACCTGATAGTACCTGATATTACCTGATAGTACCTGATATTACCTGATATTATCTGATAGTACCTGATATTACCTGATAGTACCTGATATTACCTGATTTTACCTGATAGTACCTGATAGTACCTGATAGTACCTGATATTATCTGATAGTACCTGATAGTACCTGATATTACCTGATTTTACCTGATAGTACCTGATAGTACCTGATAGTACCTGATAGTACCTGATATTACCTGATATTACCTGATAGTACCTGATATTATCTGATAGTACCTGATAGTACCTGATATTACCTGATTTTACCTGATAGTACCTGATAGTACCTGATAGTACCTGATATTACCTGATAGTACCTGATAGTACCTGATAGTACCTGATATTACCTGATAGTACCTGATATTACCTGATATACCTGATATTACCTGATATTACCTGATAGTACCTGATATTACCTGATAGTACCTGATAGTACCTGATATTACCTGATAGTACCTGATATTACCTGATATTATCTGATATTACCTGATAGTACCTGATATTACCTGATATTACCTGATAGTACCTGATATTACCTGATATTACCTGATAGTACCTGATAGTACCTGATATTACCTGATATTACCTGATAGTACCTGATAGTACCTGATAGTAACTGATAGTACCTGATAGTAGCTGATAGTACCTGATATTAACTGATATTACCTGATATTACCTGATAGTACCTGATATTACCTGATAGTACCTGATAGTAACTGATAGTACCTGATATTACCTGATAGTACCTGATAGTACCTGATAGTACCTGATATTAACTGATATTACCTGATAGTACCTGATATTACCTGATAGTACCTGATAGTACCTGATAGTACCTGATATTAACTGATATTACTTGATAGTAGCTGATATTACCTGATATTACCTGATATTACCTGATAGTACCTGATAGTACCTGATATTACCTGGTAGTACCTGATAGTACCTGATATTACCTGATAGTACCTGATATTACCTGATAGTACCTGATAGTACCTGATATTACCTGATAGTACCTGATAGTACCTGATATTACCTGGTAGTACCTGATATTAACTGATATTACCTGATAGTACCTGATAGTACCTGATATTACCTGATAGTACCTGATAGTACCTGATATTACCTGATAGTACCTGCCGGCAGGGCCAGAGGGCTCTAAGTAACGTTTGTCTCCGCCCCAGCAGCACCTGTCCTCCTCCTCCTCCTTTTTCCTTGCGGACATGGCAAAAATGGCCATGTACTAATTAGAAATGATGAAAAATTGTATATTTTTCTTTTAAAATAGCATTGTCTCGTAGTATGTGATGAAATTTTTGGAAATATATATTTTTATGGATTTTTAATCTCATCAAATGGCACTGTTTCATAGAGCGACCCAGTTGCTTTGTGGTCCACTTCCTGTATTTGGTCTACTTGAAGCAGGTTGCTTCTTTAATCCGAATCATAGTTTATTGGTGCATTCACACCACAAACGAAGTGGACTTTCCGAGCAAATGGACCAGGATTAGAATCAAAAGGGCTGGTGTGATCGTGCCGTTAACGCTGACTAAGCTAGCACTGCGTGTTTCATTTATGCAGGCGGCTAGCAAGGCTGCTAGTTGGCTTTAAAGTAGCTACAGCATGAAAATGTTGAGAAAACATCCTGTAACCAGTCTGAATTAGTAGAGGAAGACATGAGAATGAAGAGAAAGGGAGATATTTCTGACTTTTTCAGTAAAAAGGGGTGGACACAGATCCGGGCGAGCAGACCCCAGTCCTGGTATCAGCAGCCCGACATGTTTTACTTCTCATTTCTCTCTAATGTGACCATGTGTCAGAGTGAGGAACATAATAATTTCCTTTCTCATTTATTTTGTTTTTAAATAAATTTAAATAAATTTATGCATTAAGGGGTTCAACTTTAAATGTGAGAAAAAATACACATCAATTTGACCTGAATGCAGACACACCTGACTTATTTGATATTCAGCACACCGTTGGAGTGCAACGTAGGAAGAGAGGAGATGAAAACCGCCATAAGTCATAACCAGACTCGGTAACAAATGCAAAGGGGGATTCAGGCTGATGTGAGTGCCCGTCTCCTCAGGAGCCAATCAGGAAGTCTATTTTTAGCCACCGTGAGAGCAGCACAGCGTGGGCAGCAGATGGTATCTAAGAGGGAGTGGGGTACAATTTACAGTAAACAGATTTTTTATCTTTGGCAGGTCATGGAGAGAGCTACAACAGGTATGGCAAGTTAATAAGAGCGCTGAAACAAACTGCAGTAGGACAAGACGTAAGTGAGATAGAGTAACCTCAGCATGACTCTGAACCAGCCCTGAAGCTGCTCACTTGTTTAGTCTGACAAGATGCGTTTCTTTTGATTCATAGAGCTGACTGAACAACTCTGCAGCCTGTTTTATTAACCAGGAGCACCGACAGAAGGCGGACAGGCAAACACCTTGTTGAATGACAACTAATCTTCTGAGGAGACAAGAAACATATTTGTTTAGATTTTAAAAAGATAGAATTTTCCTGGTTATGTAAGTTCCCTGAAAAGAGAATAAGAAGCTTGAATTTAAGTGTACAGGAGCCACACAGATTTATGGTGTTACAGAGTTTTTATACAAGAAGTAAAAGTAGATCAGCTGTGAACGGTCATGTTGACCACTACATTTAACCTTTATACTGCTAAGATAATACTACATTTAACTATAGCTAATTAATGTTTTACAGGATAAATTATACAATGTGCTGCAGGTTCTGCAGCTGGACGCAGAATTTAGACTGTTATTTACTCTTTGTTTGACTATTTTTGTTTTTGTCATTGGACATATTTTTGTGGAAGGGAGTGCTGGTGACCTTAACGCCAGAAGCTTCCACTATTTCTCTTATCACTTGTAATTGCGTCATATTCTAACTGACCAAACAGAAAAAAAAGAGCAGAAAAAATTTGTGATAGATTTTTATTTTTTTTCTGGACCTTGACTTAAAATAATTGTTCTGGTTTCATCCTGGTGTTTTGAGCCACATCAAAGAAACATTAGTCTATGCAGTCATCACTGTAGCGTGGTGAAATATTTGCCTCACAGGTTCCCCGTCCAAGTCAATGCCATATATCAGCGTAACCCCACTGTACTGGATGTGGCTGTTTGTTAATCAACAATGTTTGGATGTACAGCACAGAGAGGAACATAAGCGATGTGTGTGCCCTTGGGGGATTAAGAGGAATGGCAGGAGGTGGTCTGCCGTGCTCAGCATCTGTATCCTCTGAGATGGATGTTTTATGTGATGGAGGAAATGGTGTGGCTGACCCACCGCCATGAGCCTCTGCCCTACCACACATTCAACAGCACATTCGTCAGTCAGATACACTGAGGATGTGTGTGTAAAACACTCTACGGCTCACTCACCCTCTTCAGAAGGTGCATTAACAAACACAGTATATGCAGTTTTCAGACATGGGGACCGTACCATTAATGGCTTCATTAATCTGTTAAAGTGACGTCCTGTCAGTGACATACAGTCGCTCACTTTTGCCTTAATGTTACTTGCTGGTTCATTTACATCAGCAGGAGGACCGTGTTACACGCAGTGACCTGTGATGCAGAAATTCTAACTACAACATGATCATAGATATAAGCATAACAAGGTTAAACACCTTCCTATTCCAGCATGTTGAACAGGACTCTTATTCACATGCAGTGTTTTATTTTAACTTGGAAGTCAGAATATCCAAGTTTCAGGATTTCTGACACGTAAAGTGGAAGATTCATCAGGTGTCTCAACCTCAAAATCCAGCATTGCTCTTCTGCACATATGGATCACTGAGCTTCTCACCCTAACGCTCACCCAGCCACCCTGCAGAGAAAACTCATTCCGGCCGCTTGTGTTCACGATCATGTTCTGTCGGTCACTACCCACAGCTCATGACCATAGGTCATATATGTATATATATATATATATATATATATATATATATATATATAGTTGCCGGAGAACTATAGGACTCCAGGAAAATGTCCAGTGACAGAATGGTCAATGATGACACTTCGGGGGACCCACTGGTTCTGCTTGGATTTGTATGAGGGTGGTCAGCCAGGTGAGTACCTGGCTGGAAGAGGTTCAACTTACTGCAACTGAGGTAAGTTCATTAGAAGAAAAGTAGTTTAAAGCTCAGGTGAGTGAGCTACTTTTTAGTACTTTTTAGAGTTATAAATTGACCTGATTAGACAAGACAGAGCAGTTAATTTGTACAGAACATTTCATGTACAGGACAATTCAAAGTGCTTTACATGAAACAAAAGCATTACTGATATTAAGAAATAGTAAAAGGCAGCAACACAAGGCAAGAATCACAATAAAATAATAAATTACATTAAAATGATTAAAAGCAAGATGAGTTAAAAGTTAGGATGCAGGTTTCATACATAGATGCATGAGAAAAGAAATGTTTTAACCTGGATTTAAAAATGTCGACATTTGGGGAAAGTTTAATCTCCACTGGCAGTTTGTTCCACTTGTTTGCAGCATAACAGCTAAATGCTGCTTCTCCATGTTTAGACTGGACTCTGATCTGGACCCTGGTCTGGACCCTGGTCTGGACTCTGGTCTGGACCCTGATCTGGACTCTGGTCTGGGCTCTGGTCTGGACCCTGGTCTGGACTCTGGTCTGGACTAGTTGACCAGAGTCTTTGGATCTCAGAGCTCTGCTAGGTTTATATTCTCTGAACACACCACAGGTGTATTCTGGGCCTAAAAGGTTCTGGGATTTGTAAACGATCAGAAGGGTTTTAAAATCTATTCTTTAGAGATAAGTACTCATTTATGTTGCCTCTACATATGTAAAATACATGTCAAACATCACTTCCCACAGACTCGCATGCATGCTTTATGTTAGCACGGTTATTAGGAAACACATCCACTACAGGACAGTGAAGAGTTCAGAGTTGATTTTTTTTTTTTTTTTTTAATATAGGCTAATGATAATATCTGTGAAAATACAGATAATGTTCCAGATGAACCCACCCCATCTTAGGATGAGTGGAACATGATGCAAAAAATGACTTAGTTTAAATTGTTTACAGCTGGAAAATTCGCCATTTTGCAAAGCAATCAAGCAAGCATGAAAAAAAAGGTATGGAGCAGCTGTTGTCATTAGCACATACACACGTTTGCCATGAATCTTCGTGGGGTAAAGTTGGTACGACGTCTTGCTATTGTCTTTAGAGAGATCACAGTTGAGGCTCTTTCTGGGAGCTGACCAGGGTCCTCGTTCAGACATAAATCCAACATGTTGAGCTCATCAGGTCAAATTAATGAGGAGCTGTGCAATTTTGAAAGGAGCTACAGTTAAATATGTTTCACTGAGAATAATAATGAGGCTGAAGACTTCAGACAACCCAATCTCTCCCTTCATAAAATATGATTAGAAAAAGAGGAAAGCTCTACTTTCAGGGCAGATAATGTGAACAGCATATAATTCTCTATCATCTTATCCACCCCTCTATAGGGTCTTTTACTGGTTGAGGTATTGTGGCGGTTACTGTATATGGGCTGATAATTTTCAGAGGGGAGACAATCCTCGGTTAAGGCTCACTGGTGGGTGATGTCTGTATGAATTACACCTTCCATAAAGCTGTAATAGGAAGGACAATCAGCAGCTTGTATCTGTGGAGCCTTGCAGAGTATTTACCTTTTTATGTGGACGTAAATTTGATGTGATGTGCCAAGGACAAGCCGCTCACCAGATATTGTTCCTTTTGTACTGACTCAAACGGCAACTTACAGTACAAACACCCATTAAAAAAACAAAGATCCAACTCGACCAGGGTCACTCATGGTGATGGTTTCAATGCTGTTTCAGAAGCAAATAATTTTTTAAAGATTCTAACTAAAAGAAGTCTAAGGTGCACTCACCGTCCACTGCATCAGGTCTGCAAACATCTAACCAGCCAGTCACATGGTAACATCTCAGTGCATTTAGCCCTGTAGACATGGTAGAGATGACTTGCTGAAACTGAACATCAGAAGATGTTTCCACCAAGGTGTGAAGCCTGGCTCCAGACAGGTAGGCTTGGTTTGGCTTGGTTTGGTAAAACCTGATCTCTGTTGAGTTTCCACAGCCTGTGTGTAGCAATAGATTAGCTACAGCTAACATCATGATGCCATAAATGAATTATAAGGAAGAAGACAATGAATGGTGTACATCCAGTTGTTTGTCTTCTTTCTTCCTATCATGTGGCTTTAAACAACATAAAACCCACCATATACTTAAACATGGAGCTGATTCTGCTTTGTTTTTACTGCTGAGTCACACAGAAGGTGATTATTCTTTCGACCAATCAATGGCTTGAATCCATGGTACGCTCTGCCCTCCGTTCACGACCAGTACTGGTCTCGTACTGACGGACTGGGTGATGCTACCACTCAGAACATTCTCCACCACTCCAGTGTAGAACATCCTCATGATTCTCAGAGAGACTCTGAAATTCCTCAGTTCTCTGAGGTGAAAAAGGCGCTGCTTCGCCTTCTTCACCTTCTTCACCTGGCTGTCTATGTGCAGTCTGGGATCCTTGGTGATGTGCACACCCACGTACTTGAAACTGCACCAGAATCCCATTAATCCTCAGAGGGATGTAGTTCTTCTGCAGTCTCCTCCCATTGTCAACAATCATCTCCTTAGTTTTGTCTACATTTAGCAGGAGGTTGTTAGCATGACACCACTCTGCCAGTTTCTCCACCTCCCCTGTATATGTCCCCTCATCATTATTGTTGATGCAACCAACCACCAGAGTGTGGTAGCGATCTAGTGTTGAGGGTTTGACCGCTGGAGGTGTGCCTGAGAACCTGAGTTCTGTTTGACAGGATGTCCAAGAACCAGGGATAAACTGCTGAGCAGCTTGGAGTGGAGCGTGGTGGAGACTATAGTATTGAAAGTGGACCTAAAGTCAATGAACAGCATCCTTACATGGTCCCCTGTGCACCAGGTGGGTGAGGGTGGTGTGCAGTACCTGGAAGATGAAGTCATCCATGGATCCGTTTGGCCAGTAAGCGAACTGAAGTGGGTCCAGAGACTCAAGGAGGGAGGCACAGATGTAATTCCTGACCTTTACTAGGACTGTCACACACAACCATCTCTAGGGTTTCCAGATAATGGTCTGAAGAAGAGAAAATATCCAGTGAGCAGCAGCTGTCTGGACCAGGGCAGACTGGTTGGAGATGATAGAAAGGAGGGTCTGCAGAATGGGCTCAACACTCGGGTCAACAGAAGGTTCAACTTCCACTCCCGAATGTGTGCTTGTAAACTTTGATCTGGCGCTAGCTAGAAAGATGGCGAGCTTTTATACAAGGTGCCTCCAAGATCTCCCGGTACTGTTGTTCATCGTCTTGTTCAATATCTGCCCCTAAAAGTAAACACGAGAAAAGATGCAATTCCTCATATATCAACAACTACAAAGGTACGTGTGTCCAAGTGGAAACAATTCAACTGGCAGTGCTGCAATGAACATGAAACCTTTCACAAGGTCCCGGAGCGGTTCCTCCACTGAGCGGTGTACCAGGAACAGCAGCAGCTCATCAGTGGGTGGAAGTTTGCTGACAACTGACATTGTTAACAAACTCAGCATAATAATTAGTGAGCAATGCATTCAAAATGAACTTTGTAACATTTTACTTTGTAATTAGTGAACCCCAAAGCACTGGAAATTATCACATTCAGTCATGCCTGTATTGAGAGGTGGGTAAACTATGAAGACATCCAGAACATGTTTGTTGACTGTGATATGTGCTGTGCTATGGCCCAACATTTTTATAACAATCCCAGTGGTACTAAATGATTCATAAGGCTATTATTGGGCACTCATATGTAAATGTGGATGAACTGTATTGCACACACAATTTACCCTACTGTATTAACTGTGTAGCTTTTACTACAACCCTGTACGGGGAGGGGAAAAGGTTACTGATGGTGTGAGATAATGTATCCTGATGTATTTGTCAGATTATTTGTTTTATTTTATTCTCATTTTATTCCATCTTCTTCTCACTATTATTATTGTGCATTGTTCCTTATTCTCATCAACTCCTCATGATAATATTACTTTTTCACAGTATACAAAGTAGTTGGGGGACCTACCGGACCGAGATGTTTTAAGTATCATAGCAGGATTTCACTGCACACATCACGCCACTGAGCACCACCATGGACATAAATTAGGATGTTCTTCTATTCAGTGTTTGGAGCAGTACAGTAGCCTGATTTCTAATCATCACCATGTGCCCAGTAGCCAGGTACTGATCCACCACAGAGATGCCCCCTCTTCAACACCTCTGCCCTTAGATGGCTATAAGCTGGATACATCTACTTCTCACTTTGTGTGCTATCATCCGCAGCATCTCAAGTTCATGCCACTTGCTGTTACCTTGGATATGACAAGGAAAATAGAGATGGCCACAAGGAACCAAAGTGACGGCAAAGAGTGTCGTAAACTCAGGAAGCTGAGGCTGACTTCCTCTAGATTCCAGGAGGTGTGTCGTGTGAGAGGGCAGAGTTCTGCTGAAAACCAAGCTGGACAACAAAGTAAAGGTGTAGCAGTAATACCAGACCAGCACTGGAGCCTGTTGCAGGAAGAGTATTAGGGCTGCTGAAGAAGAAAAAAAAAAGTTCTAAGAAAATGGTCTGAATTCTGACTTTAATCTCTAAATTCTGAGAAAAAAAAAGAATAGAATAGAACTTTATTGTCAATGCAACAAAGTACAACAAAATTGCAGAGCCCTCCAGTCAGTGGAAAACAGAATAATAAAATAGAATAAAATAGAATAATTGCAACAACATAAATAAGAAAAAAAAACATAGCTACATCATAATAAAATAACTTCCAGAGTATATGTGTATATATATGCATAATATAGTTATTGCAGCGCCCTCCTAGTTTAATTAAGGCAGATGAAGGACACATGAGGTAGCTTACTAAAGCACATGAGCTGGAATTATTCAGCATTCATTAGCCATGTGTTCAGGGTTCTTTCTGCTGTCGGGTAAAAACTGTCCCTGAACCGGTTTGTCCTTGCAGTGATTGATTTGTACTGCCTGCCCGACGGTAACAGATCAAACATGTGGTGACCGTTCTTCCAGTGTGAGGAGAGGGCAGCCCATGATCTTTTGGGCCATGTTTATGACCCTTTGCAGTGACGTCCTCTGAGCCACTGTGCAGCTGGTGTAGCACACACACATGCAGCCGGTGTAGCACACACACATGCAGCCGGTGTAGCACACACACATGCAGCTGGTGTAGCACACACACATGCAGCCGGTGTAGCACACACACATGCAGTACACCAAGATGCTCTCCACAGTGCACCTGGAGAAGGACACCTGCAGCCTCTAGGTGATGTTATTCTTCCTGAGCGTCCTCAGAAGTGCAGTCTCTGCTGGGTCAGGTCCTCCTCGATATGGACTCCCAAAAAGCAGAAGTCCTCCACCCTCTCCACACCACGCTGATGAACAGTGGTGGAATGTCAGATTTTTTCCTCCTAAAGTTTATGATTAGCTTCTTGGTCTCTGATATATTATTTAGCAGGTTGTTCTCTCTGCACCACCCAACTTGAGGATGGTGTTACTGTGGTGTGCAGAGGTACAGTCAGATGTGTGCAGGGTATAGAGCAGAGGGCTCAGCACGCAGCCCTGAGGGGAGCCTGTGCTGATGGCTGCAGATGTTTGGTCTTCCACTCTAACCCTCTGACTGTGGTCCGACAGGAAGCTGTTGATCCACATGCAGGTGGAATATGGAAGTCCCAGGTCCCCCAGTTTACCCACCAGTTTGTGAGGGAGGATGGTGTTGACCACGGAGCTGTAATGTAATGTAATATAAAGAGCATTCGTGTGTAGTTCCCGTCTTTAAGCAGCTGCTGGACCTTCTGGGTCATCCAGGTTTCCTGTTAGGGTACACCTGGATGGTCTTATCCACTGTGACATTATCTATGCAGTTTTTGATGTAACATAAGACCATGTCTGTGAACACCTCCAGGTTTGGGTGTTTGAAAATGTCCCAGTTAGTTCTGACAAAGCAGTCCTGCAGCTGCTTAGAGGATCATCAGGCCAAGTTGTTCCTGTTTTTTGGTTTTGGGAGCAGTTTTCCAGAGGGGGATATGTGCAGGGATCATAAGCAGGGACAAGTGGTCTGACAGGCCAAGGTGTGCTAGCTGTTTAGCCTTATAGTCCAGCTTGATGGTGGAAATAGTGACTGGTTAGCTCAGTTGGCTGGGCGTCTTCCATGCAGGGAGACGACAGTTCAAATCCCACAGAGGATGAATGTTAAAACTGTCGAGTTGTGATTATCACTGTTTATCAGCATGCTTTTACCAGAGTCCTCTGTTCTATCCTGTCAGTGGGCTGTTTAGCAGGCTAGCTCCACAGCAGAGTCCTAACAACCTAAACTGAGGGTTTTCTCCGGATAACCTGGATTGGATTAAGTGATCCAAGTGGATTTCGGAATCCGGATTTCCCTTTTGAACAACCCATTTTCAAGATTTGCTCCTGTCTGATAACCGAAATCCGACCGGATTGCATTTGAACAACCACCCCACAGGTTCTCATCTTCTCACTATGATCGTTGTTCTCACCCTCCAGTCCTGCAAAGCTTTCTCAGATTGATGGTCCAGCCTGTACACACCTCCCCCAGTTAAAACTTCCTCTCTGACACATCACATACTAGTACACATCACCAGCAGGCAGTACAGACATGTTCACCCATTTCCACATACGTCTACCGTATGACTCCATCCCATACATACAGCTCCTACTACAGAACCCATATCCACAACTTCACAACCAAACTTTCCTGAAACACTCAACATGGCTCTTTTAAATGTCAGATCGCTGTCAAACAAATCTTTTATCATCAATGATGTGATTTTAGATAATAATATTGACTGTCTCTTTTTAACTGAAACCTCACCGACGTATCTCCCCCAAATTTTAATGTTTTATTTTCTATCAGTGGAGGTAAAAAAGGTGGTGGAACAGCTTCGATTGCTCAACAACCAACACCAGCACAAATAATCTCATTGAAAAACTATTCTTCATTTGAGCGTCACTCATTTGTTTTTAACAACCCGCCAGTTTTATCCAGTAAAATTTATAGACCACCAAACCGTCCTTCCAGTTTTATTAAAGAATTTTCTGAGTTTTTATCAACCGTACACATTAAATACAACAAGATTTTAATAACCAGTCATTTTAACCGTTACACTGACAACGGTGGTGAAAGTTAAACTCACCTGAAGCAGTTTGCAGAGTTTCCTAGTTTAAAATGCCTCACGCCATAGCAGAGGAACTGATCATTTCTTCTGCCACTGACATCGTTTTAATTATAGTTAACAAAGTAACAGCCAAAAATCCAAAGACTATCTTCATGGTACAGTTTTTCTTACGTTTGTTTGTAAGCATCGGGGTGCACGTAGCAGTGGGTTCGACTTTTCGTTTTTGAACAGAGCTTAGTTGTTCAAGGGTTCTTACAGCCCTCACCCATCTGTGGATTCTGACCAAAAAGGTGTGTCCCAATTCAGGATCTGCACACTTCGGAGTGTGCTGAGTATGTAGGCTGTGGAGTGTCCTACATAGACAGCACACTCCGAAGTCCGTTTAACATTCGTGAAATGGGACAGCCTACCTAGCCAACAAGAATTTCCGATAGCAGCAACAAAGGTCAGGACGTTGAATCACTGAAACCTCTGAAATTACTAAGTTTACCCCTTATGGCTAATCAGGGACTTTTTGGCCCTTTTGGTAATTTTTTGCTCAACTTTTGGCCCTCGTTTTTGTTGTGTTGCCCCAAATGGTATGATTTTTTGTAAGAAAGTGTTTCTTTTGAAGAACTTTGATATTCCAATTTCAATTTTATTCAGAGGTCAACAGGTCACTGGGGACAAATTTACGACCTTTTCGGGTCATCGGAGGACAAAAAAAGTCCCGTCTTAAAAAACTGCTATTAAAATTTTTTTTTTGCTCAGATGTTTTAATCATCTTCAGCCCTAATCAAAAATACCAAATATTTGACTTATTTGGATTATTTTTAACCCTTTAAATGTCAATTTTCCAACACAAAGCCATTGTTTTCATAAAACTAAAAACAGAACAATTGAGTTTTTTTCACATAATAGATTTTAGGTGGTTGAGGATTTAATGTTAAGATCAGTCTTAGCTATACTAAAAATAAATAACAAAATTGATTTAGCTGCATTTTTAGTTTTTTTTGGCATTAATGATGTACTATCTCATCAGACAACAAATTCCCATTGACTTCCATTATTACCACACTTTTTAAATATGTCAACTATACCACAATATAACCATGTATTCTCTAATGTCATTGTTATTTTAGAAGAAAAATAGTAAAATTAGTCATTTTGACTATTCATCATGGCGTGGTGCCATTTTCCCATCATAGGCCAGTGCTTGAAAGACATTTCATTTCTCAATGGTAAAACCATTATAAAAACTCTAATAATTCTCCCTTTCTATGAAACAATTTTTAAACCAGCATCAAATTTCTCAAACAGAACATTTACTTTACGCTGTGTTATACATGGCGGTGTGACAACGTGGCGCCTGACACCATGCTGCAGAGGACGAGGGCCAGCCGGTGACTGCTCCGCGATACGCCGTGCGATCCCGGCTCACCTGTTTGGGCTGTAGTGGCCTTGCAGCGATGGATCACGTCTGTTGGGGACCGCTGCTGCTTCGCTTTGCTTCATTTTGCTTCTCTTTGCTTGGGCTCAGCCACCTTTGAGGATCTTCGTCAGAAAGACATGCTCGGGCTAAGTCTTCCTTTACCTGGAACTGTTGATTACTTTGTGGACACTGATGCCGTCACCTGACCACTTAGCATGACTTCCACCATTGACGGCCATCAGCCGATTTAGTGTGCATGTGTGTGCGTGTAAGCGTGTCTGTTTTATAGTAGAGGCAGTTCTTTTGGTTATCCTTTTCCCAAGCTTTTAGTGACTTTGTTTTATTAAGAGTATTTTATAATTATGTTTCTTTTATCAGGTGCTCAGCCTTTGGTGGTGGATTGGTGTCTCTAGTGGTGTTGGTGGTGCCCCCTCTGTGTGTCGTGTGGAATTAAGTTGGTTTTGTTTGTTTAATCTCACTTGTGGTGTTCCTGGGACCCCCTTCTTTTCGGTTTGTCTGGACCCTCCCCAACCAAGTAGGTCTCAGCCCTGATTTACTCCCTTGGTCTTATTGGTTATTTTAATCGATATCTTTTGTTTAATGAATTCATTTGTTTATTGGAACTGCTGTCTCTGCCTCGTGCATATTGAACCTGGGAGCCTGGTGGTAAGTTCACCAACTTGGTGTATTTCCCCGGGTGAAAGTCCAGGGGTGGCGTTGCATGACCAGCTCGCCACATTAGCTTAAAGTTACTTCAATATAACCGGTTGATGCAGACATGTAACTCCTGTCAAATTAAATAGATTTAATAAAAATATCCCTGAAAAGCCCAAATGGATGGTATCCATTCTTTTAGCAGGGCAGCTTAGCTGTGAAGCTAGGGCGTGGTCGTTTACAGCCACAACTTACCTGGTGTGGCTAGGTGAGAAGGGCGTTGCTGTTCCTCCGTAGGTAGCTCACACAGTGGGAATTTTACTCCTCGGATTCCACTAACTGTCACCCAGAAGGCTGGCGTTAGCTCTGGTTAAGTGTTGCCACTTGCCAATTATGATATTACTACCAGAAGTAAGGCTAGTTGTGGTATTGCTACCCTTAGTAGTTAGCCACTCACACCGCTGTTTTGCAACAGGCTAGTGAGAGGAATTTCTCTCTTCGAAACATTGTGCAAGCCCAGAACAAACTGTCCAGCAACCGAGTTTGCATTTGTGTCTGTGAACAGTTAAGCTAGGTCCCAAGACCAGGCCAGGAGCAGCCATTCTCCACGACCGGGTCACACAGCGAGTGCAGCCAACCCCAGAAGGCACACACCCCCCACATGCCTAGGGGGGAATGAGAGGAGGGGGAGGAGGACAGTGGGAGAGCCCAGACCCATGGCACACTACTGGGACACAAATTCTTCTGAGAAGTCTTTATTGCGTACATACGGGTTAAGGTTCATTGTGTGTTTTGTAATGCAGCGATTCAGAACACATCAGGATGTAAGAAAAAGCTTCATTTCACAAAAACAAACAAACAAAAAAAAGATTTGTTTAGAAGCAGTAACATACTGAAGATCAATTTACGTCTCCATCGTCTTTATCAGATTCAAATGCCTACAAATCGGCAAATTTTTCATCTACTAGGATTTGACTTTTACATGAGTGTGACAGCCAATCAGACCTGATGTGCACACTTTACGTCACAGACTTCACTTCACAAGACAAGAACTTTTACAAATAATAAGTTTGTCGTATGAATTAAACCCAACTAATCAGCCCACCCGATCAGCGATCGTCACAGAGACTCAGATTAAATGGATTAAAGACTTGGAACTGTTTTACAGGACTACTTTTACTGGACCCTTGCTGATGTACCAGGACCATTTTTGTTGCAGCATCATCTGCTGTTGTAGCACAGCATGGCTTCACAGATAAACTGTATTGGTGAAATAAGTGTTTACTGAATGTCCAGGTCTGATTGTTTCTAATGGTGTAAAACGTGTAAGTACTTGAAAAGGAGATTTAGTAAAATACATATTCATTTGCCGTGTCCCACCCACAGGATGTCGGGGAGAAATGGGTTAGGGTGAGTAGGTGAGTGGTGGAAAAGGGCATGTGGTGGACCAGTTGAGGTCGGCTGACCCCAAGAAACTTGAAGCTCTAGAGGTTTATAAATAAATTGAACTCACTACTTGAGTTATTCAATGTTTTTAAATCAGACTGCTGTCAGAATGTGTAAAACAGAAGTTTTCTTTCATAAATTGTATCCAAAGTCATCTCTTTGTTTCCATCACAACTTCTTTCAGTGTACGTACTTGATTTCATCTTCTGATTTAAAGGATTCCTTTCATGGCAATCCTCAGTCCTCTCTGTATTCTTGGGGTGTTAAAACTAACAGATACTTGAGAATTGCTTTCTGAAATGCAGAACTTTTCCAGCTCTGCAGATGAAGTAGCTCATAAAAAAAAGCAGAGGAATCTATAATAATCCTGCAGAGGCAGAGCCCATGTCTTCAGCTCTGCACACATTTAAAGGTCACTGGTGGTTTTACAAGTGGAGGTAATGGTGTTCCTACATTTCCATGAATTGGCTGATCTGTCACTGAGGGCTTGTTTATGAGTGGTTTGCTCCTCTCTCCCACCACAGTGCTCATTTCAGCTGCCATAAAATACACAATTGCTCCGATTCATCACTGAATTAGTGGCACGCTGACGGTGCCATCCAAGCCGCTGCTCGAACGCTGATCCAGGTCCAGCCATGAGCTGTGATTGTATTATCTGATCAGCAGAAAAGCCCATCTTCACCTGATTTGAGCAATTAGAGGCTTTACGCTGTTCCCTCGGCTGTAATCTGCTGCTGGGATTATGTAACTGAAGCTGACACATTCTCAGCTACTTTATGGATAACTTTAAAATCATGAAATTCAAGAACGTCATTGCAGTTCATTGTGGTTTTGAAAACATTTCATTGATTGTATATGTAACGCTCTATCAGGGCTAAGGATCTAACTACTGCTGATGGTAAGAGATGTTAATTCAAGACAACCAGACGTAAGTCCAACTACGGAGCCAAGGTGTGTGAATAAAGACAAAAAACTAATCATATCCCAAAATCCTCAAGTGCAGTATATTTCAGTATCAAAACAAACAAAAGTGTTATATAGATATATATATACATTCATTATTAATTATGTTTAATATTTGCTATAAATAATCATGTATAATTAATAAAAAAAGAAACACAATAACCAAAACAATCAATAAATGGTGCAGAGTTCACCGTAGTCACCGGCAGAACACAGACACTGATGGGTTGTCTCGCCGACCTCATGGTGAGCTGTCTGTTTCAGCTGCTGGTTGAAGCACAACACTGTTCATCTGAATGAGGCAGAGCTGACTTGGGTCATAATATCTGAGAATTATATAATAAAAATGAGTAAAAAGGAGATTTCAGGTGAATTCTGGAGGTTTTCCTCTCCACTGTCTCCTTGTGCAGCTCAGGATCGAGGACTTGATTTGATGCAATCTGTTGGTTTCCATAGCTCAGTCATTATTTTATGAACTGATTTATATGAACACAATTATTATAAAATTGATTGATGTGAATCATACAATGAATTTATTTAAATTGGATTATATTTGGACTACAATGAATTGAAATGTTTCTGTTTTGAATTGGAACAGTCAAATAAAGCTGAAGGCGTTTTTGTTGCCACAGTTTGGCGGAAATGAGGATCCAAATGCAGGACTTAGAGGAAGGAGGCAGACAGAATGCAGGAACAAATGTTTAAATCCTAACACAGGAATCACAGGAATCAACGTGACAGGGAACAAAAACCACAGGGAAACAGGATGTGACAAAGGAAAACTGAAACCAAGGGGTATAAATACATAGAGGAACAAAGAGGGAACAACTGAAGTGAATTTGCAATTAAACCAGGTAAGCTAATGAACAGGAAGCAAACACAATACACAAGAGGAATGGCCTACAAAATAAACAGGAAACCAGACAATGACAATGAACCCATAAGGAGTAAAACTAAACCAAAAACACACAGTCCATGACAATTATAAATGCTCACATTTTGGATGTAGGTTTAAACAACCAAACATCCACTGTATATTTAAACATGGAGCCTTTCCTGCTTTGTTCTTACTGCCAAGTCACACAGGAAGGGATGATTCTTTCCACCAATCCGTGGATTGCAGAGCGTCGAGCTCCACCCTTTAGGTCACAACAGAAAAATTGGGACTTTAACAGAAAGGTCCCACAAAGGTAGGACAGGTCTGATCAGATATTCTGGTACCTTTCCCAGATATTAGTTATATTTGTTCTTCTACAAAGAGCATGAAGTTTACCTTCCACATGCAGCTGATAGAAATAAATGAAAATTCCAGTAAAATTTTCTCCCAACGCAGGGTGAGTCCTGTCAGTGTAAACTGGAAATAGAATCTTTTGGCAACGATGACGTATCTCATGTCATCTTGCACTTGTGCACTCAGACCCTGCTTAACCAACGAAAGGCACAACAGCAACAATGGCGGACCTCCATGTTATGTTTGTGCTGCTACATTTTTTTATTTATTTGGTCTACAATATATATAAGATGTCAACAAAGACGCATAGGTTACATGCTCTAGATAACTAGCGGCAACGTTTCTGTTGTTGTGTTGTGTTTTGCATTCTTATGAAGATGCTGTACACACCTGGGTGTATCGTTGCAAAGTTTCACTGCCCACTAGAGGCCTGGCATGCACACTACATCATTTCTTCCTCTGTGTTTTCTCCTGCATGGACATAGTTTTCCTTCTGCTGTTGTGTAAATGCATTTTCTTTCCAAAAATCTAAAGGAAAAATATTTGCATTTTACACATGTTGTCGTGTAAACAAGGCAGATGGGCGCAAATAAAAGTGACCTCAGGTTTAGATCAGACTTCAGGTTTTTAGATAAATTCTTAAGGTGGTAAAAGGCTGATTTGGTTTCTCCTTTTAATTGTATGTTAAAATTTAGCTCCAAAATGACACCAAGATTTCTGGATTGATCCATCGGTTTTAATATTGCTGACTGATTTCAAAGATACAAATTTAATGAATGAGACAGTAATATAGAGCTGAGCGTCATCAGCATAGTTATGATCAGATATTTGGTTTGTTCCCATGATCTGAGTTAGTGGAAGCATCTACATGTTGAACAATAGGGGGCCCAAATAGAGCCTTGGGGAACTCCACATGTCGTCTTTGTTTGAGAAGATCTATAGTTGCCAACTAATATTAAGTAGTTCCTGTTGTAAAGGTTGGATTCAAATTAATTCAGAGCCAGATTGGAGATAGTCAGCCAGTTTTCCAGTCGATCCAATAAGAAGAATAACAAAATATTATTTGTATACATAACATTTTTTTAACTATATCATTAAATTCTTTGAGAAGGAATTAGCTTAGTTTGGTCAGATAATTGTTAAAGGCTTTCACAAAAGGTAAAGTTTAAGGAAGTAGATAGATACATAGTGTGTTTGAGTTCACTGAGCAAACATTCCCATAATCAGAACTACAATCCAGCTTTTTATAACAAACTGTGATCTGGGGCCTCATTTATATAGCTGGCATAAGTACAAAAACGAGTGTACGCCAAATATAGTCAACTTTTGGGATTTATAAAAATTTATAAAAAACTACCTCCACGCAAATTCTGGCCCCAGGCATATGCACATAATCTAGAAAAATGGCAAATGTTGACACCAACAGCACAGAATAAAATTAAGGAAATGATGAGGTGGAGAGTCTGCTGCCAACATTTACCAGTCAGTAAAAGAAAATGCAGAAAGTAAGTTTTGGTCATTTATTCTGAGATCCTGCAGAGTGGGACAGACTGGAAGTCTAGAAGCGATGCAACGCTTATGAAACACAAAAGAGGTGGATTTCCTTTATTTATTTATTTATTCATTCTTACACAATCCTCTTTTAATTGTTGTCCCCATTTCCATCAAGACAGTCTCCATTTCCTGCAACTCCTTGTCCACCTGGTTAATAGCGGTGATGGTGTCCCTCTGCACCTGCAGGACTTCCTCTGAGGACACGGCTGCTGCAGTGCTGGGTGGAGTCTCTGGCCTCATCCTCCCCAACCACAGCTGCAGCCCCGCCCACCCAGCAGGAACAGCCAGAATCTAGAAAGAAATATTATTTAACACTAAATAAAGTGCTACCAATCTTAGATGTATCTGTGCATATTTATTTTGTAAATTAAAACAAAAGACGACATTACCTGCATCATTACTGTCATTTAGCAGACGCTTTTCTCCAAAATAATTTACTGTGGGCTGCAGCGTCTTGCCTAAGGCCCCAACCCCTGTGGGATTCGAACTTCGATCTCCCACATGGCAGACGGATGCTCTACTGACTGAGATATCCAGCCATACATTTCGATGCCTCTGGCGTGTCTTCCTTCTGACACTGTGATGACAGCATCTACCACCTTGTGGGCGCGGGAAGGCATTCCCTCACCTGCGCCGGCTTTAGAATTGATTCTGATTTATATACGGAAACAGGTATAGGACGTGTGTCCTTTCCTTTTTGCGCATGTAGTTTGCTTTGTCATGCATAGTTTTATAAATGAGGCACCTGGGAATTGTATTTTTAATGTCAGAAAGAAACACAGATTAGCAAGGCAGCTGGAATCTGTAGGTACAACTCAGCATCATCAGCCAAAACATCATAAAGTAAAATATGTTCCTGAGTAAGTTAGGCCACATGCTCATAGAGAACAGGAGGGAGTCATGTGCAGAGCCTTGTGGTATGCCACAAGTAAACTCAGCAGAGCTGTTAAAGCCAAATAGGTGAAGTTAAAGTAAGAGGTAAAGTCAGAATAAATTAAAAGTTTCTGTTAGAGATATAAGCATAATAAGCCAAGACTAGAATCCTTCTTACCAGTTCAAGAGTGTAATTGATGCAGAAGGACGTTATAATTAACACTTTCAAATGAACACTTTTAATTTTAAAAGAACTAAAATGAAAGTTACTTGTCTATGAAGCACCCTAAACCAGGCTGAACGCTGTTAAAAACACTGTTATCTTTTATTAATTACACTGTGAGGAGATGACTTTCTCTAGAACCTTAGATAATGGGCACAAAAAGTCAAATCAGGTTTCTACAGTAGCAGATGAACAACGGAAGATTTCAAACCAGTAGCCAGAGACACATTAGAGCATTTTAAAGATAACAGGGCTTTCTGTGGAGAATATTACTTAAACTTGGAATTTCTGCAGAAATGAAGATGGATATTTTCTTATGACCAGTTCAGCATTTCAGTCTCTTAAAAATAGCATAAAACCTATAGCAGTATTTGAGGACACTGGTTGTTACGGGATTGTGTGAAATAAGCTGATGTTTTGTTCTTATTGCAGCTGACTGGAGACACTCTGTTGTTTAATCAACCAGCCAATCAGCTCTCGGGGCTCCAGAGCAGTCCTCTGTGCACACATTAACTCCCATCATTTCAGTCAGGGTTGATTTCAGAAATATTAATGCACCATTGAAATATGCAATCTTCAAAACTGGAGGATAATTTTCCCCAAAACCATCAAATATATCAGAAAATGAGCTATTTGTTTCTGTAATGAGTGCCGTCAGGTTGTGTTGCTTATATGCTTCAAGACTGAAAAAATTATGTTGTTCCCTCAGAGTCATTAGAGGAAGAGAAAATTTCCCTTTCATATACATGAGGGTATTTTTTTCAACAATAATATAAAAGGTAACCATGCTGCAGCTGATGTTTGTTTCCATGGCGCCCTGAGTGAGCTGACATTGAGAAAAAACAGCCATTTAAGCCGAGCGCAGTCCTGAGGACAGATACTGATGCTCAGCTTGCTGCCGGTGTATAATATTGTGAGAGGTCATTCTTCTTTGCCCAGCATTTTTAGTACAGTTCTATCTCTCACCTCCAGCTCTGCAGAGGGGTGATAGCACCGAGGCGCGCTGTAATTTTACAGCGTTTTCTCATCTTTATCTTCTTGGCTGCTTTGGCTCTGTATGAGCATGTACTACACACCTCAGAGTGTAATCTCACACTGGGTCGCAGCTTCATTTAAATAAGGCCTTTTCTTGGGGTCATCACCCCACTCTTCTGCTCAAACACACCCATCCAAATAGCAACAGAGGGCTGCAACCTACAATGGCTCCAGTGGGGGTGAACTGTGAATCTATTCATAGTCTTGGCCTTTGAGAGGTGAATTGGAGTATGGATAGACGATAACATTTTTCCTGTCAATACAATACCATTAGTCTATGATAGCTTTGGTTCATCAGCTATTAAAATTCCTTATATAACTTCGAGGGGTACATTGTGATAGCTAGCTTATCTTTTAGGTGATCTACACGCATTTTTATCCCGTCCAGGAGGTTTATAATCCAAACATTAAATGTAGTTTTATTCAGAAACTCTAACTGGTAAATCCACAATGATCCATGATAACAGCATTATTTATCACATTTCACCATAAAAACATCACCATCACTACTATGTTGCTAAGAGACCTCTATTTAGACCTGGACATGATGATGAAGCCACTTCCTGTCAGACTTTCCACCAATCAGAGAGCTTAGATTGACGGTAACGTCCAATCAGGAGCAGCCAAAGATCAACCAGTGAGCAGAAAGTTCTATGTGTGTGTGAAAAGAAGAAAAATAATGCTCCTCTATGGCTGGAATAAAGCCAAGAAGATGTTTCTGATGCACGGTGGCGCCACAAAGCAGCTGAGCTGGAGTTGGTTTAGTGAGGATAGCAGGTAAATAGTAGCAGGAATAACTGGAAATGAGGAAAAAGTGGAAACATGGAAATAGTTTCTGTTGTGTGTTTGTTTCAATAACAATATTTTTTCTCCTGAAAGCCAAGACTTGAGAGAACGATGAGATGAGAAAAGGTTTGGTCACTGTTGGTCTGTGTGTTATTTCTACAAAGTTCTGTTAGTAATAAATTCTGCTTTCTTCTTCTGGTCAACCTTTATGCTGCTACATCTATTCATACATTTTATTCATCATCTGAACCACTTGGTCCATTACAGGTTGTAGGTAAGCTGGAGTCTATCCCAGCATTAACAGGTGAGAGGCAGGTACACCTGGACAGGTCACCAGTCCATCGCAGGGCCAACACATAGGGGACAAACAACCATTCACACACACTCCTAGGGAGAATTTAGAGTCATCAATTAACCTAACATGCAGGTCTTTGGACAGTGGGAGGAAGTCGGAGAACCCGGAGAGAACCCATGCATACATGGGGAGAACATGCAAACTCCACACAGAAAGGTTCGAACCTCCCCCAGCCAAGATTCGAACCAGCGACCGTCTTGCTGTGAGGCTTCGGTGCTAACCACCACACCACCGTGCAGCCCATATGACTTCCTACTTATTCATATTTTATTTATACATATTATTTTATTTATTTATATTAGATTCATTTTACATCATTTTAGCCTCATAATCTGACAACTGAGGCTGTGATGAAAACATCATGTCTGCATGCTCACTGGGATTGAAAGGCTTCAGCTTCTTCTTGTAAATAAAACAGACAGCTAAAAAGACCAAAAAATGACTTGGAGTTTAAAGGGTTATAAGAAAACCTATAAAATGATAATAGAACATATTAATTAGTAAGTAAAAAAACATAAGACAAAAATAAATATTTTTAAAATGATAAAATAATTAGACTACAAATCAATACAAGATTATTTATATTTCCTAAAATATAATAATAATATATTAAATATATTAAACATAATGTGCAAAAACGTAGATTAAATCAGTGAAATATTAAAACACATCATGGTTGTAACACAAGCAGAATCCTGGCGTCTGATTGGCTACTATCATCATGTGACACAGAAGGAACACACCAGCGCTGATTTTCACATGGAATTTTATTCTCTATAACTCAGAAGTGAAAACAACAAGTTTTGTATCAACAGTGGTGTCTCAACGTTAAAAACCATAAAGTCTTTTTGCCTGGCAGATATCAAAGTATTGACTCCAAAGTATCGAAACGACCAGCCCTCGCTCAGCAACCTCTGACCCAAAGAATGAACATGCCCTGTTGTATTATGTGTTATTATTATTATCAGTTATTATCTGCAGTAGGAGCTTTGCAGGGGGTGAAAACGGTGGAAGAGGCAGCAGCTCTTGAGCATTAGAATGTGCTGGAAGTCTGTCAGCTGGCTTCAGGCCTGAGCTCGCAGCAGGGGGGGCCTCTGCTGGACGGCTGCACACCACTGGAAGGCAAATCACATCACCCTCCGTCTGAAACACACACGATAAGGATTCATTACCATAAGTTTATTTTCTCCTGTTCAAAACAAAAGGGCAGTTGATTATTTTTCCTAGATCGGTGTAGCATTGAAGAGGTCTGGTTTAGAAAAAAAAGGAGGGGGGCAGGACAATGAAATCCCTCAGTGGGAGAAAGGGGGAAGCTGACATGCATACAAGGCAGGGAGGACGGCACGATTCCCGAGGTGGGATCAGCCTGTCCAGCCTCCACAATGGAGCTGCAAGATGAGATGGACACACAAAAGAGCTGAATGTGACAGTCCGTCCACTTGGCCGGCCACCGTCTCCAGAGATGACGAGCTGGCTGCTGGCTCCTCCACCTTCACAAAAGCCTCCTTCAGCATTGTACAGAACGTCTGACAGATCTGACACATTAGATGCAGTTCACAGAGCTGCACACACACTGGGAATAAACTCATTTAAATAGAAAAAAACTGCAGATTTCTGTCTGGTTCTACAAGGAAAGAGCTATATTATTATTATTATTATTATTATTATTATTATTATTATTATTATTACAGACTCAGAGTTGGGATTGCTTTTCTTATTTTTCTCAGACTGCTTTTTGCTGCAGCATCTTCTTCTGGTTTCATTTCAGCTTCTGTTTCTTTAAGGACCCCTGTTCAAACCACTATGAGCCAACCTATCAGCTCGTTTGTCAGAAATGACAACGCAGCTCCTGCTTCTTGACTTTTGCACCAAAATGCTGCTTTGAAAGATTCAGACAAAGATTTTCTGTTAACTGACATCAGTGTCAGAAACAAGATTTTTTTAATGCATAATTTTAAAATACCTTTAAAGTCTCCATCAGGCTTATTATTTAGCTCCCAAACAGACATTTCACTTTAATTTGAGTCTGTGACTGACTGAGTGCTTTCCTCTTTTATCAAATATATCTCAGATCTTAGCGTGGACGATCCTCCTCAGCACTCTGCCCGAACATTTGCCTGAACAGAAATCAGACAGAAATAGAAACAACACTGTCACTGCTCCAAAATGTCCTGTTTAGAGACATTTGCTCCCTTTCTGTGTAAAATATATACATAAAAATGTTTGACAGAAAGTCTCATTTCATTCAGCGTGAGCCTCATCAAATCTCTGAGTAAAACACATCAACTTTAGCTCGATTTGCTCATTAGGGTTAAGGTCAAATTTGAAAAAGGCCCAACAAGTTTTAAATTTAGTTTAAACTTGATCCAAAACATTTACAGATTTCCACTTGAAACCCTGCTGGAGTAATTCAACAACGGCCAATAAGCTGATCATTTTAACCATTTTAAATGGAATGACAGACAGTAATGTAATAGGTGGCTAATTGGCTTAGCATAAAAAAACTCTAGAAAATGTAATAATACACAAATGAAAAACAAATAAAAGATTTTTTAACAGTTTTGTGCAGCATCAAAAATAGATATGATTACATTATTTTTAGGTTATTACATTACTGCCTTAAATACATTCAAAATGGCCAACATCAGTACGTTACTGGTTACAAACTGGTTACAAACCCATTAACTAGCTGCTCTTCTAAAGGTAAAAATGATAGAAAGGCTAATGTTTAGAATTAATAAGCACAAAACAGAAGGACGCTTCAGTGAGGAGATGAATCCTAATTAAACCAATATTCATTTGAAACCATCCAAAATCTTTAGTTTTGATTAATGAAAATATTAATCAGACAAAATTTGTTACATCAGCGAAAAAAAAAAAATCTTAAATCCAACCACAACATCCAAATATAGTTATGAAACTTCAGTTTTAGGTCAGGTTTAAACTATGCAGGAGTCACATTAGAGATTAAACATAAAAATCTTATGATAAAATCTTAAAATCTGTTTATTTGAGCCAATGATAAACGTTTGTCAGTTTTTCTATTCGTGGAAGTTAATTTGTTTAAAATACTTGGACATTAAGTGTAAAATTGACCACATCAACTCATGTTTGAAGCCCGTTATAAATACAGCTCATCGTCCTCTTCATCAGGACCACCATCTTCTAGTACCGGGTCGGACCTTTTTAATCCTGGTGTGATAGATGAAGCAGGTGGTGGAAACCTTCCTCAGAGGTTTTCTCCATATTAACATGACAGCATCACACAGTTGCTGCAGGTTTGTCGGCTGCATCCATGATGAGAATCTCCCGTTCCACCACATCCCAAAGCTGCTCTACTGGACTGAGATCTGGTGGCTGTGGAGGTCGTTGGAGTCCAGTGAACTCATCGTCATGTTCTAGAAAGCAGGTGGAGATGATCTGAGCTTTGTGACATGGTGCATTATCCTGCTGGAAGTAGCATCAGAAGATGCTCCACTGTGGTCATAAAGGGATGGACATGGTCAGCAACAATACTCAGGTAGGCTGTGCTGGTTAAACCAGGCCACGTTGGTACTAAGGGGCCCAAAGTGGACCAATGAAATCTCCCCCCACCATTACACCAGCAGCAGCCTGAAGCGTTGATCCAAGGCAGGATGGATCCATGTTTTCATGATGTTTCCAGCAGATTCTGAGCCAAGCATCTGAATGTGGAGCTGAAATGGAGACTCATCAGACCAGCAACGTTTCTCCATCTTCTGTTGTCCAGTGTTGGTGAGTGTGTGTGAATTGTAGCCTCAGTTTCCTGTTCTTAGCTGGCAGGAGGAACCCGGTGTGTCTTCTGCTGCTGTAGCCCATCTGCTTCCAGGCTGGACGTGTTGTGTGTTCAGAGATGATGGTCTGCAGATCTTGGCTGGAACCAGTGCTGACTGGACTTCCTGTTGTCTTTCTATCATCTCCAACCAGTCTGTCCATTCTCCTCTGACCTCTGACATCAACCAGACATCCTGGTCCAGACACCTGCTGCTCGCTGGATATTTTCTCTTCTTCAGAACATTCTCTGGAAACTCTGGAGATGGTTGTGTGTGAAAATCCCAGTAAATACTCAGACCAGCAACCATACCACGTTTAAAGTCACTTAAATCTTCTTTCTTCTTCAGTCTGATGATCAGTTTAACTTCAAGTTGTCTTCACCACATCTACACGAGTAAATGTGCTGACTTTCTGCCGCGTGATTGGCTGATTATAAATGTGTGTTAACATATTTATTATATATATAAAATCTGAAAACAGTGAATTTTCCTGAAGCCAATGAAACAACTTAAAAGGCTTGATGCAGTGAGGAATCCCAGCGGTCAGTCTGTCATGACCACAGCATCTATGTTAGTGGGTTTCAGGAGGAGAATTTGTGGCTCCAGCATGACAAAGCTGCTTATAGCCTCTCCATCCACGCTGCCTCCACAGTGTCAGCCGTTACAGGACGCTGCATTAAATATAAAGTCACACAGAATGAAGGATTTATAAATCAATTCAACTCTGTATTTAACTCATAGTCTTAAAAACAGAGTCACAGGTCAGTGACAGGTGGATGTTTTACCTGCTGCTCAGCTAAACTAATCTGTCCACATCTGTCCTCGTCCAGCTCAGAAACATTTTATTAGTCCAGGGTAAAGCTAATGAGGAAACTTGTGTTTATCTGGCTGTAAATGATGTGATTGCAGCTTTGCTTGTTGGCTTCTTTTACATGACAGATTTGATGGTCCTGCTGGACCAAAAGTTTGGGAACCCCTCTGAAGGTTGGACAGTCTCCTGTCTATGTTGACTTGACTTTTTATTTTCAGTGTTAGTTGAATCACATCAAGTGAAGCTGCTGTTGACCACTTCTTGTTTTTACTGTAGCAGCGAATATTGATGTTAACATGTTATATTTGTGGTAAACTGGCATCTAAATGTTATTTCAGGTTAATGTAAGATCATGATATGAACAATGGAGCCCTGCTGGGACTGTTGTGAGTCTTCTGTGTGTGAATGTCGGTCTATATAGAATACTGAGCTTTGGTGATTAATTAGCCTGTGTGTGTGTGTGTGTGTGTGTGTACTTGCATGTGAGCATATGTGTGCAGTATATGAATTAGGGTGGCCTGGGTGAATGTACGACTCCCAGCCTTTTGTTCCAGTCCGGCCCCGATGTGGACCGAACCAAGGTGGGTGTGTATTTGTTTAGGTATTATAACCTGGGCATGTTTTACAATATTTAGACAGATTAAATCTGGTAAGAAATGGGAGCATCTTTTTTCTTTTTCTTTTTTTTTTTTGTTAACATGGGGAGTAAAACTAGAAAAAAAGACTTGTGACTCTTGTATCCAGATGCAGAGGTGGAGGAGTGCTGAGGAGTGGTGAGTGTAACCTCTGAGCAGCAGGACTGAGAGGGCTCTGATTGGGAACAACGCTCGCTAACAAGCTGCTAATTTAAAGCCTTGATTGATCAGAGGGTGGATTCACAGTGAAGGGCAAACCAACCTGTGTGACAGCACGCTGAACTCTGTGTCCTCTTGCAGCCACTTGTCACTCATATGCATTTTAGCAATCAGCACTCATCTGATGTGTCCTATTATCATTTTTCCTTCATAAATTGGGATTAACATATAGCACTGAGCTGCATTTGAATGGAGAAGCAGCAGCGTAGCAAAGAAAGCTACAAAAACACAGGATTACACCAGGCTCTTTGCTCTGTAATTTCATTTAAAAAAGAGTCTTACCTTTGTTCTATGTGCCCAGTTAGGGTGTGCTGGGAGGTTGAGATTAACACACAGAATAGAGTTTGTGACAAAGCCGATTAGCAGTTGAAACAGGGCCAACAATGCTTTTCTTGTTATAGAGGGTCTGCTTTTTTCTGTCAAGCTAGAAAGCATTTTCATTTCCTGCTCCAATTATATGACAAACTATGGATTGCACGGTGTAGTGGTTTACTGTAATGCTCTGCAGCTGTAACATGTTTAGTGTAGGAAACAATTAGAGGGTTGGACAAGTCCTGATGAGACACAAACACATGTTTTGTCCATTTAGAAATTTTAGAAAAATGTAGATGTTTTGCCATCATGATGAGGGAACTGTCATGGTTGTCTACTGCACTCTGCTGGAGAGTTACACTACTGCAGCTCACAGGTGTGGACGTTCCTTCATGGTCTCACATTTGTACCCCGGCGGAGGTTATGTTTGTCTGTTAGCAACATAACTCAAAAAATCTTTGAACAGATTTTGATTAAATTTTGAGGAAACGTCAGAAATGGAATAAGCAACAAGTGATTATATTTTGGGGTAATCCGGATCACCGTCTGGATCCACGAATTTTTAAAAAGGATTCTTTACTGTGGGGAGATAGGGATCATTTTGCCATTACAGCTTCTACTCATCAGATAATGCCCAGAAAAAAAAAAAAAATTACACGATGACATCATGGTTGACGTTAAATACGTTAACGACTAACCCAGCCTGCCGGCATTAGAGAAAACGTTCATTTCTTCCATAACTTCAAGACTTTTAGAATTATTTGCTTCATCTTGGTGTCTAAGGGTTTGTTTCCAGGCTCCAGGATTGTAAATAAGATGTGACATCAACCCTGATGATGGAAACATATAGTGATAGTAGCTTGAAGTACACATTAGAGTGTTGGTAACTGGGCGGGTTGTTGGGCCTTTTCTCCGGTGACTGACCCTGTGGCTTGGCAGAGGTCTGCACTCTGAGTGCTTCTAGTTTATATGTTTTGTCTTCTTTAAATTCAAGGATTTAAAAAAGTTAGATTTTTTGTTCATCAAAAAGTCTGGACTTTCTGAAAAGGTCTGTAAATGTATTCATGTTTTTCCCATCTGTTCTATACAAGGCCGGAGTAGGGACATAAAAGCAGCCCAGCGAGGCCCCTGGAAGACTGATGTTTGGTACACTTATAATATTCAATATGTAATCATTCATTCACGCAACATTTTTACTTGGTAGTTATAAGAGACATTTAATTGAGCAGTTATAACCTGAAATAATCTATTCAGAGATTTGGAACAGGGTTCTTTGTCTTTTGGAAAAACTAAACGCAGGATTACTTGACTTGAATAACTGAAGACATGTGTTGACATGTTGGTTCCAGAAGAGAGAGCAGTTTGTACGACGGTGCAATTATCAATATCACAGAAACTTACTTTAATTAGAATAAATCCACGACTTAAGTTCAGGAACTTAATGAAACATTACAGGTGCAGCGTGTAACAAAATCACAGCTCAATGCCAGAGAAATGTGTTCTATCATTAAACACTGTGTTTCTGCTGGCATCTAATCACTTTATTAAAATAACTTTTTATTGTCTAACAATGAACCATTTATATCTTCTTGCTGTGGGTCCAGCTGCCATATTTGTTCCGCCATATTTACTACGGTGTCTCTGAATGGACAAACAGCTCTGTGTGAAGCTTTAAAACTTTGTTTGGTAGGCGCTAGAGCATCGTTATGGATAAATGACGTCTTAAACACACCATAGAAGAAGACAGTACACGTGCACAGTGTTGAAGCGGTTACCTGTAGTGCAGCCATCTCTGTACATCAGACCACTGGATCCACTCACATGTGAAAATATTTTTATGTCAGGAGGAAGTTTGGCCACTGATGGCCACCATCCATTCACAACTGCACCATACCTTTCTTTACCACTAGATGGCAGTAATCCTGATGCACTGGACCTTTAAAACAGACTTTTAACAGAATTACAAACAGTGATAAATCATTGTGACCCAGTACATCATCATCCTCATAGCTGGACTAATTTGGAAAAAGAAAATCTATGCGTGATCATTTTGACTTGTTGCAGTAGATCAACTTTACATCGTTTTTATCCTCATTTTCATTTTCAAATATATTAAAATGATTAAGTCCATTTTTTCAGGAATCTGTGCAACATTATGTGAAGGTCAAGTAAATGCTTCAGAATGACATTTTATGACTATAAATTTCAGCTAATTGTACAGACCATGTCACAACTCTGAGGACTAAAGCTCACCTTCCTCGCCACCTTCCTCATCATCTCCTCTCTGAACTACAGCTTTGATTCTGTCAGCTGACTAAATAACATGGACTCATGATCAGGAAACAAGTGTTTTGACTTAGTGACTGTTATTATCACCGTTATTAATGACTAAACAGCAGCTGGAAAATAATTTTTTGCGACTTAAAGTTTTACATTGACTCTAAAATAATTCGATGTCCTTTCTTTTTCTCTTCCTGAAGTTCTGTCTGTAGACACAACCACCGACACGATGTTCTTTAAATTTTTCTGAGTTTGGATTTTGACCCAGTTACCATCCAGATATCTGAACCAGCGGCTTGGTGGTGTTCCCGCGCAGGAACGTGTGAATTGTCCTTTAAAGCGTAACTCCACCCACTGCCAAATTTTTAAAATGCCTGACACTGCAGGTGTTGGGGTGGGAGGTGTGGGGTGATCGGGGGCGGAGAGTGTTGTGTTGTGGGACTGTTAGCTGCCTGTCAGCAGCTCCAGCAGCTCTGGAAAGCTGTGGAGACTCGCGGCAGGTTGTGGCAGCTGCAGGAAGAGCTGCTAGAAGTTGCTGCTGCTACGATTTGAGCTGCTGTCTGTCACCAGATGAGGATCAACAGGTAAAGAATAGAGTCCGGTTTTACTTTTACACCCTCAGAAGCACAAATCCGTCCCATCGCAGGAAGATTTCATCAGAAACTCTGAAAGAACAGAAGTCTGAAACTAGCAGATCTACACCAGATAAGTTCACATCCCTTCATGTGCGATGGTGGGCGTGGTTTTCTATGCTCTACTGGTTTTGTAGAGAACGTTATGGGCCATTTTTGACCCACAAAATCCCGGTTTTTAACTGTATATGTGGTTTTTATCACAATTAAGTAGTAGGCTACTATGTTGTTTCAAAAAACACATTTTAGGGTGCACTAGAAATGAAGAAGCTTTTCAGATAAGAGCTGGAACATCTTAAAGAACAATTTATTCAAGCTCTTACAATAATATATGGAATTGTTTCTATTTTCTTTAAGAATTAAAACGTTGAATGATTGTCCATTGAATCGATTTACTGTCATGATCATTAAACTGTCGTCTGCAGGAAGAGACCAAATAACACGAAATGATTCATCGCCTGGATTCTTAATGCCAGCATTGATGTGAGACGTGAACATCCAGGTAGAAGCTTCATGTTGTGGCTTTATATATTTTACCAGCCTGAAAAAAAGAAAAACAAAAAAACCTGGAAACACGTGAATGTAGTAAGAAACTGAGGAGACAACGTGCATCTTTTCTAACTTTTCTGTGGAGTTGCAGATCTGAAGCCTGATTTCTCCATCAAAGCAACATCTTCACGTCTGTTTAGGAGGATAAAACCTGTTAACCTATGGACCCCCTATTCACCAACACACACACCAAAAACTGGACAAAACAACCAGGATTTTATTGCCATTGTGCATGAACTTTGACACTGCAGGTTTCACAAGGAGTATCATGTAGTGAGCTGATGAAGACTGACCTGCCGGTTATGTGCTCTGGTCGCTCTCAGTGCTGGTTTTGTCGATGGCTTTAGCAACAAACGATGTGCTGGTCCAGCCTCCATGCTCAAAACCAAAGGAATGCAAGATGAGACACTGTCAAAGAACGGGCAACGTCTGGGAGGACAACACCTTTTTCTTGTTTTTTTTTTTCTTTTTTCCTTTTTCCATATTATTGCACACACCTAGTTTACCAATGCCGGGTATATGTGGGGCACTGGGAAAGCTATAACTCTTGGTAAGGTGCTGAAATGTCTTTAGAAACCACAACATTGCATTGAGTCTCTGAAAGCCACATATATACAAAATAGTAATGGAACGACAATGCAGGGACTCTACAAGCACACCAGATATCAAAAGAAATGTGGAATATGCTTCACTCTTGCACAGAATATATGATGTTTAGAAGGTTTTGTTGCGCCTGCAACACTGCAGTAATAGTGAGAGGAAGACAGGCTCGCATCATCCTTTCATCTGTGCATCAAACAGACGAATCTGCAGCCAATCAGCTCTCAGATCTACAGATGATCTCGCCAGCCATCAAATCAAAAAGGCTGAGAGACACTTCAGGAATGAATCATCGTGACTTCACTGTTAGGACCGGATGCTGAAATCTCAGGAATGCATTTAATGGAAGTTTGGTTTCTTTTCTTTTTAGAATACCAGAGCAGTCAGAGTTTTAATGTGGACCTGGATGCAGGTCCGAGATCGAGGACCAACAAACATTCACTCTGTGTGGTTACACTTCATTTTTTACAGTGGAGAAAACTGCTTGGTGATCAAGAACGGAAATTAAGGCCAAAGATTTGTTTGGTAGTTTGTAGTACCACAAACTAATAAATATAAAATAAAATATCTGATTGGACTTTTGAGATCTTTAAAGCTGCACAATGGGACTTTAAAAAAATGAAATCTTTCTCTAACTTGAATTAATAAGGACCTAAATGCTTCGGGGCAGTTTTAATCATCCTGAAATGACTGTAAAGCAGGTGTTAGCAGCTGGATCATGGCTCAAAGCAAATCAGCTTTCCGAAGAAAGAGATATTTGCTTAAACCATTTCATGTGCTGGGTGATATGATATGAATTTATTAAGCTGTATCAGCTGCAGGTGGACGTGATGACGTATCTGTTGTCTAGCGATATTTCGTTTTAAATGGTCAGATGTGGACCTAATGTCTCACGTCCTCTGGTGAAACTGATAAAGATGGAGGACACTTGTAGACGTGTTTGCTAGAGGAACTGACTGGGACAAAAACAAAGATAAAGATCTGGTTCTGTGGAGAAATACGGATTCAGGGATGTGAACAGTTGCCATTAAAATGTTTTTTCCTCATGATTATAGAAACGGTTGTTCTGAGTCAATCTGCTATTTTTCAATCAGTGGAAAATGTGATTAAACACAAAAAATACTGTCCAACATTAAACTAGTACAATTTAGGAAATGCCATGATACATAATGTAGGTCATACCACCCAGCACCATGTGAACTCAGACATGTGGAGCGGCCATTTTTGAAAACATCAGTTCAGAATAACTAAATGTTTTTGGTTGAAATGAACTCGGCACCATTTTCCATCAGACACTCTGTAATAACGCCTAATCTATCATGTTAGATGCATACAGGTTCTGAGATATATTCCATCACTCTATGGTACACACGCCACTCCAACCCCAGTTGTTTACACTCTGATGCTTGTCTTCCGCCCCCTGGTGGAGACCTTTGACACTACAAGAAGTCATATCACACGGTAATAAATGGTACGGTACGTATGGGCCAAATAAAGACTGGATAAAAGTTATTTTGAGTTTTCTACCAGTCATTTCTTGGGTCAGGTGTTAAGGGGTTAAATAGGATTATTTTGGGTGAAATCTGTTATTAATCCACTTCTGCAGCATCAGAAAGTCAATTTTAGCTTAAAAAAATAAAGCAGCTCATAATGAAGAAGTGAATGAATGTTTGTAGAACAACAACACCTCCGATCTGCATCCATCTGACTCAGCCTTCATGTGACAGCAATGCAGAATAATCTACGTCTGCTTCCCACATCACCACCATCAAACAACCACTCAACATCATCCAAGTCTCCGTCCACCGAGCTCCATCAGTACACACACATGGGCTAAAGCTCTCAGTCACAGTGTGTGTGGTCCATACGGTATTCCCGGTTCTGATCCAACCCTTCACCATCACCAGTCTGGACACTGGAACAGGAAGGAATGACTGGTCTGGGAATGAGGAAACTAAACCGTGACGCTTGTTCGAGCTGAGGAGATTTTTATGGACATTCATTCCAGATTACCTGAGTATCGACTCTGATTGTGTAATACCTGAAGTAATATCTCTTTTTTCTATTTCCTTTGCCCAAATTATGTTTTTCTTTTTCTTGTTGCATTTCTTTGAGAGGGTTTCACATGAGACCTGGATAGTGTAAACATAATCCTGAATAGTGCAGCAGGTTTTCCTGTTCATTACATCACACAGTAACACACAGTTTGGGATTTTTAAACAAGCATTTTCTTTCTTCATATAGAGCTATGTGTGTGTGTGTGTGTATATATATATATACACACATATATATATATATATATATATATATATACACACATATATATATATATATACACACACATATATATATATATATATATATATATATATATATATATATATATATATATATATGTGTATATGTATATGTATATATATATATATATATATATATATGTGTATATATATATATATATATATATATATATATGTATATGTATATATATATATATATATATACATATACATATATATGATGTAAGTTTAGAGCTTATTTGTACTGTGAATGTTGAAACAGAAGACAACACATAATTTAACCAGAAATATACTACCAGTTTAAACTGCATGCCCCCCTCCCCCCCATCCTCCCCGTCTTCCCTCCTTGGACCCTCGGCCCCCTGCAGACAGCTCAGACATGATGCAGGACAGAACGTTAAGGTGGACAGTCTGGGTGATGGTGGCGGTGAAGATTAAGGGACATAGTTGCTACGTCATGCAGAGATAGAAGAAGGGTGGAGGGGTCAGCACAGAGACGGAGGCTCCCCTGGCAGAGCAGAGGGAGGTGTTGGTGGAACAGTAACGTTTTGGTGGTCGGTGCTCACTCGTACGGGTTCCCCGAGGCGGAGTCCGGCTCTGCTCGGCTCTAGCTGATGGCTGGGCTGTCTGTCTGGGGCTCTGCAGTCTCTGAGGGGGAGCCGGGCTCCTCTGACGGGGGGTCGTCTGTGCTGGTGCTCGTCGAGACCTGAGTGGGGATGCCGTAGAGGGAGGCGGCCCCCCGAGGCTCTCCATCCTCATCCTCCTCTGGCTCTGAGGCCGGGGTGAGGTGCATGGCGCCAGGGAGTCTGACGGGACAGAAGGCGGAGCCTGTTGGGATGAAGTTGACTTTGTTTTTGTCGGGGCAGGAAAAGAGGGGGACCGATGCCGCCGCCGACTGCCGGGAACTGCAGAGAGACGTTTATAAAGTGTCAGGGTCATGGATTCCTTAAACTGCAGAGGACTGAGCTTGAACCGGTCCTTACCTCATCTCCTCGAAGGCTTTAATCTTCTCACAGCCCTCCGGAGGCTCACGCTTGAACATGTAGCTGTTGTTGGGTTTGGGTGAGGAGGCGAACTTGGGCAGCGGTGAGCTGCTTCCACTGTCTGCACACAAAACAGACAGGATGGGAATGAAACAGCTCATCCACATCTCAGCAGAACCGGGAGTTTTAGTACCAGGATTGAGGATCACTATTCCAGGGTGTCTTGGGGCCTCAGGAAAATTTTCACAGGGGGCCCCTTTAACCTGCATTTTTATTATGATATGGTGTACTTATAACATGTTAAAGAATTTGTTGTTATAAGATTAAACTCCTCGAATGCTGATTTTCACTCTTCTTTCGCTCCATTCAGGGTTTGAAACATGCATGTGCAACCTGCATGTGCACCTGTGCACATGGAAAACCAGTAACCCTCCAGCCATCGTGAATCGCTGCTGGCTGATCCGTCCTGGCTTACGGTCAGATATTAATGTACATTAATGCAGACTGGAGAAAACTACTTTTAAAAAGAGTTTTACTGTAACATGCTGTCGACAATATTTTCCCCTCAATACTTACTAGCAACAACTGGCCTATTCCATCACGTGTCAACGTACTTTTGTTGTAGTTCGTTGCTCACTGGCTCTGAATGCACATCTAGACGAATCAGTGGTCGAAGGAGGGCTGGAAGTCTTCCTGTGTCTCAGCCATTAAGGGCATCTGTGGATGGACTGCTGCAGAAATCAGGTGTTGTTTCTTTCTATTTCAAAGTTTTAATTTTAAAAAGTAACTTTTGTACAGACTAAACACGTCTTGTTGCTCTCCTGCTGCTTATATGCAATAACAGGAATTTTAATAGAAAATGTTGAACTCTAGATTAACTAATAAATCCTGAAATTTTCCTATTTCTTTGTCAAATATATTTGATCTCATTATTTTCTTTAAGTTGAGATTTAAGAGAAATATTTAGCTGCTAGGTCGCAGGGATAATACTGCTTTAAAAGAGGAGACTGGTTTATGTGTTTTTAAACAAAAAGTTGTTCACTTTTGCTCATTTAAATGTACTTTTAATATCCAGTTTGCAATAGGCTACACCAGGTTAGAATCATCATTGAATTGTGTGTTAAAAATATGAATTGTTCCGGGGCGATAATTAAAAACCAGATTTAAAAACATTTTCATATGTGTGTTTTCGTAAACTTGGGTTGTGAACCAAATTATTTTTGGTGCAAGTTTTTTTTTGCCATGTACACCAGAGCAAAGTTACTCTAAATGTATTTCAAACTCTGGCATTATTTACTATTTTCATTTAATTAAAAAGGCTGATATGATTTAACATGGTTCCAATACAGAAGCTCAAACTATGTGTTAAAGCATTCTAACTCTTAAAGATTGGATTTGCTGCTAACACAGCACAGAAATATGTAAATACAGTTTTCAGACAAGCCTCTTGGACGTGTGTGGAAATAAAATATAAACCCCACTTGCACACTGTAGCTTCCATCCATGCACCGTGGTAGTACATCAGATTTCTTGCCTATAAATTCTGTCACTCAGGATTTTTTAGCTTGACAGTTTAACTTTGTCAGACACAGCTTTACTAAAGTAAGATTATTGATCAAGTTATCTGTTTTGCTTTTTGATGACACCCAGGACTTTACCAGGAGGACAGACTGAGCTGCCAAGAGCTAAATTAGGGTCTGGATTTCCTGCACTACTTACCACTGTCCTGCTCTCTCTTTTTTTGGTCTTCCTGTTATGTTTTCTTTCTTTCCTTTGTCTCTGCCAGACAGAAAACTTCGTCCTCATGTTTGTTTACAAGGCACACCATTAGTTGTATTAAGGGCTGGGATATACTTGCTGTGAACGCAAGCGTACATGTCAACGTTCTGCCGTGTTTCTGTATATACTTGCTGCAAACAACAGAAGGACGGCGCAGCAAAAACACTCAATACTGGAGGCCACCACTAGAGGGAGTACACAGCTCTTAGACTCTGAAATAGTGAAAAGGTTAATCTACAGGTCACATTGTTTTTCCAATACAAAAATTATTACAATTTGTTGCCTTCTGGAATGAGTGTTTGTCATTGTGCAACGGGGAGGAAAAATCAAACAGATGCCGGTAAGTCATCTTCTTAGAGACAGTCTTCAAAACTATCCGCCATTGTGTTTACCACGGACCTGTCATGTTCACGCTCTTGTCCGCACGAGTGCGTCGAGTGTTCAAGTCAATATTGCAACTCGCGCACACAACAAATGACCTTGCATCGACATGAGTGGCCTACGTGCCAAACGCACGCTAGGAACGCGTGGCAGCCATGATCCCTACACGGCTGTGTCGCTAACAGCAAGTATATCCCCGCCCTAAGAATGAAAGGTGGAGGTGGGCCCCAGACCTAACGATAGCTAGCCAGCTAACAGAGGTAGGCGGGCTAAAGCTAAGGCACGCTGTTAGCCGGCTAAAGACCGCGGTTGTGCTACACTCTCCCTTATTGCCGCGGATACGGGATACATGCCAATCAAAAGGACACGCCCTCAATTATGCTGAATTTCAAGATAAATAACATCCAAACAGATGAGTTAGAAAAAAATTCACCCCCCTCACAGTTGTCATGAAGGTAAACTTGACCTTTTAATCTTAAAATGTTTTTTGTACCAGGCTTTAAACATGTTTATTTCTGCTGTGAAGTTGGTCTTTTTAACATGGGAGTCTATGGGAGTTTTAGAACCAGCCCCTAGCTTGGTCAGGAAGGTGGGGGTAGCCTTCATCAGTGCTGCCACATTTCAACAGACCCCTGACATTTCCAAGGCCACCTTTTAACAGAGGATGTGACTTTTTGTCATGAATTTAACAAAATTTAGTTTTTTGGACTAATTGAGTATTTTGCCAACATCAAGATAATTTCAGGCAGGAACCTTTAGGGTGTAAGAAACCTCGATCTACATCAGGAGTATCCAAAGTCGACCATTGAGGGCCACAGTCCGGCAGGTTTTCAGTGTTCCCTGCTCCAACAGACCTGACTCACCTGAGATGGATCCAGCAGCCTATGAAGTTCTGCACAATGACTCATTAATTCCAATCAGGTGTATTGGAGCAGGAAAGGACTGAAAACCTGCAGGACTGTGGCCTTCAAGGATTAGAGTTGGACATCCCTGATCTAGTAATCAATGATCCAACAACACTGACTCAAACTGTCAATCTGGATCAATCATGCATCCAGGAATCAGCTGCCAGATGTTTTTTATTTTCATTGCTCTAAAAGCCAAAATCTCTGATTTTAATCTGAAGGGGAGAAATGACGCATTCAGGGAGCGCGTGACCATCTTCATCAACACCTGGATGTTCCCACCTTTGTCTCGGTCGTAGAGTAGATCCTCTGTGGAGTAAGGACTGCCGTCATGTGACCCTGGTGGGCAGGCTGGTGAGGGGCATGGTGACAGACTGGAGCAGCTGCTGGACCGCCCCGGGGCTGAGGGGGTCTGGGTGTCCACACTCCGGGAACTGCCGCTGCGCTGCTGGGGAGGGAACGGAGCCCGACGGCCGTCAGGAACCTCCAGGGACTGCAGGAGGAGACGGAGAGGAATACAAATCAAGTCAACAGACAGATTTCCAGAAAGCGAGACAAAAAAAGAGGAAAAAAAAAACCCAAAAACAAACAAACCTTGAGCTCTTCCTTCTCCCCGTTGTCTCTGATAAAGACCTTCTCCAGCTCGTGGTTGATGCCCTCCATGCTGCTGGGCACCCTGGAGATGGAGGGCTTTGGCACTGTGATGTTAGACAGCGGCATCTGGGCCGACTTCGACATGGAAAACTGCTGCACACACAGAGGTAAGACATGTTTTAGTTCATTTTTTCTAAATAAAAACACTGACTTCACTTCTTCAAATTCTCCTGAAGCGGTTGCAGCTGATCTTCATTAAAGAGAAGAAACAATTCAAGCGCCTGATATGACCTGGATGTGTGTGTATGAGAGAGAAGCTACAGATCCAACCGCTGCCGGCTCTGAGTTGATGATTTGGGAATTAAAATGAATGAATAATGTAAATACCTTAAGAAGAAATTATAATATAGTAGTTAAATAAAAAATGTAATTAATTGGCAGTTGTGTTCTCCTTGAGGCCGCTGGCTGCTGCAGGAACGACTCCCTGAATCTTTCTCTGTTCCATCAGACCTGAAGAAGCCTCTGACTGAACACTGTTGTTTCTTCACTGTGTTGTGTCAAGGATGTGAAGAATTGTCCATCATGCTCAGGAGCTTGTGCAGCTTTCTTCTCTGAGCAAACAGCTCCAGGAAATCCAGATCATATTTGTCTAGATTCTCGATTGTTAGTGGCCTTAATGTTAGAAAAAAGCTTTATCACTTAAAACTATGAAAGGTAGAATCATCAAAATCATTGAACACATTTTTTGAGCTGGAACAAACATAAAAAAGCTTCCTTTCACCACACCTGTACATCAGGCTGATTGAGGAGGTGAGCAAACATGCTGCACCTCTTCAAAGTTTTACAGGCATTTTTCCCCACAGCCTTAACTGTTAAAACTCCACTAGATCTCTGGATTCCCTGAGTGCTATCACTTATATTGTCAATAATTTCTCATGAATTGTACTGTTTAACTCTGTGGGGTAAACTGTGATGTATAGAAGTCTACAGAAGTTTTTCAATCCAGCCACAAAATGCAGTGTTTATTTAGAGACTTTATATGGTAAATCCACAATGAGTGATCCATGATGACACCATTATTTATCACATTTCATCATAAAAAAAGATCATAAGAGACCTCTATTTAGACCTGGGCATGATGATGAAGCCACTTCCTGTCAGACTTTCCACCAATCAGAGAGCTTAGATTGACGGTAACGTCCAATCAGGAGCAGCCAAAGATCAACCAGTGAGCAGAAAGTTCTATGTGTGTGTGAAAAGAAGAAAAATAATGCTCCTCTATGGCTGGAATAAAGCCAAGAAGACGTTTCTGATGCACGGTGGCGCCACAAAGCAGCTGAGCTGGAGTTGGTTTAGTGAGGATAGCAGGTAAATAGTAGCAGGAATAACTGGAAATGAGGAAAAAGTGGAAACATGGAAATAGTTTCTGTTGTGTGTTTGTTTCAATAACAATATTTTTTCTCCTGAAAGACTTGAGAGAACGATGAGATGAGAAAAGGTTTGGTCACTGTTGATCTGTGTGTTATTTCTACAAAGTTCTGTTAGTAATAAATTCTGCTTCCTTCTTCTGGTTGACCAAACACTGATACATTCATTTTGCATAATTTTAGCCTCATATTGTGACAGCTGAGGTTGTCCTGGAAACATCATGCTGACTGGGAATAAAAGGGTTCAGCTTCTACAGGCAGTGGTAAAATAAAAAACAGATGGATCAGAAACGGGGAGCTTAAAGGGTTAAACGTCTGCTGAGGGGCTGATAGTTTATACCTGAATGTGTCCGGCTGCTGTGTAGATATAGGTGGTGGTGCTGGTCAGGGCCGGGTGGGTGATGGTGTTACACTGAACGGGGGAGAGTCGGTCCTTGTCTTTAGTGGTGCGGCCTGATTGTTTGCTGCGCTGGAGCTGCTGCCGGAGCCTCACGATCTGAGAAGACACGCAGCAGAACGAGAGGTTTTTACATCCAGTCTGAAACCACATGTCCTTCCACATTTCTTTTCATGCTTCATTTGACCAAGAGGAGGTGCAGCTAGAAACTCAAAAACCACAACAGTCCAGCCGGTGACCCTGTTTCCCCTACAGATGGTGGACTAAAGCAATCATCACCACCCTGTATGAGGTGAATCTGAACTTTATTCTTCATACTGAGCTGCTGGTGTTCACATCACATTTTCTTTTTCTTTTTTTTGTTCTTCAGTGCTGGTTAGCTGGTGGATTGCAACATCTCTTACCTGTTTGCTTTCTCTTCTGGTGTTTTAACTTATTTATAGCTTACTGCTTCTGTAAATATTTGTATACAGGCCCTATATACGTATTTGTACACAAATCTTCGGATTTGCAGCGTTTCTTTAAACTAAAACATCCAATTTAACAATGTGTGTGGGTCCCCCACCAGCTCACCAGACACGTGCTCAGCGTGACAGACACGTGCTCAGCGGGTCCAACCCACTGTTCGCAACAGCTTTTCTTGATGGGAGTGGTAGTCTAGTGGTTACAGAGGTGGGCTTGGGTCTGGGGAACCTGAGTACAAGTCTAAGATAAAAAAAAACAAAAAAAAACCACTGTGGGCTGAATCTGGCCGCACACTGCTCCTAGCAACTAGGATGGGAAATGCAGAGTTTAAAGTATAATAAGAGTATAAGTATAATAAAAAAATAAAATAAAAAAATCCCCGTGGAGGTGCTGTGGAAGACCTGCCATGGGCGCCGCGCCAGGACAAAAGTTCAGGAAAAGAAGAGGAGCTTCAGATCGGTTCGCCCCTCCATCATCATGGGAAACGTAAGATCTCTTCTCAACAAGATGGACGAGCTGGCGGCGCTCACAGGACATCGGTGGGAGTACAGAGAGAGTAGCGTTCTTCTGTTTACAGAGACCTGGCTGACACCGTGTTACTGAGGGCGGACAGAACGGAGAACAGCATCAAGAGAAAAGGAGGGGGACTAGCTGTGTTTGTGAATGCGAGGTACTGCTAAAGAGACAGATATTGAACTGTTGGCGGTTAGCATGAGGCCCTATCATCTGCCACAGGAGTTCACATGTTATTGTGATAGCAGTGTATGTGCCCCCTTCTGCTAATGCAGACAAAGCCTCTGACATCCTGCTCTAGGTCCGCATGTGTTTTAATGTCCACAGGCCCTCTTCCTCATATCTGGGGACTTCAACAATTCCTCTCCATCATCTGTTTTGCCAACAAACACACAGTACGTCACCTGTCCCACTAGAGACAATAAAATACTGGACTTGTTTAATGCCAGCACCAAAGAGGCATATTCTGCATCCCCTGCCTCCTCCCTAGGGAGAGCTGATCACCATATTATACATCTCCAGCCTGTATATAAACCTGTTGTATACAAGCAGGCTGTGGTCCTTTGTACCGTGAGGAGGTGGACAGCTGAGAGCGAGGAGGCTCTTAGGGACTGCTTCAACACCACTGTGTTGCGAACCACATGGGGAGGACATTAATGTCATCACAGACTGCATCACGGCAGTGCAGTGCTTTACCAACAACAAGCTGTGGATTTATCCTGATATTAAAGCTCTCCTGAAGGAGAAGAAGAGAGCTTTCAGATCAGGGAACAAGGAGGAGCTGAGGACTGTACAGAAGAAGCTGAGAAGAAAGATCAGAGAGGAGGGCCAGTTACAAGAGGAGGATTGGAGGAGCAGCTGCAGCAGCAGAACATCAGTGGCCTGAAAACTATCTTCAAAGTGCCCCAGTCACCGGCTGAGGGTCAAGCACCCACTCCCACACCCTGACACCTGGACTAACCCCCCCAGCCCCTCACACCTCTGGCTCATTCTGCCATCAAAACACTTCACACTTCCTTGGACTCAGCCACCCCCCAGCACAGAGCCCCCCTGCCCGCCCCGCTCTATTACTTACAGCAGCCCAGGTGAGAAAGGAGCTGAGGCGGATCGAGGAGAAAAAAGCTGCTGGTCTAGATGGCATCAGCTCCAGGCTCCTAGTCCTAGTCCTGTGCAGAGCTGTGTTTAGTTATGGAGCAGGTCTTCTACCTGAGCCTCAAGCTGAAGGTGGAACCACAGCTCTGGAAGACCTCCTGTGTGGCACCAAAGACACTGCACGCCAGAGAACTCAGTAGCTATAGGCCGGTGGCTCTCCCATCCCATCTGATGAAGACCCTGGAGACTGATCCTGGAACACCTCTGCTCCACGGTCTCTCAATGGATCCACTGCAGTTGGCCTACCGGCCTGGCATCGGAGTGGAAGACGCGGTTATCTTCCTACTTCACCGTGCTCTGGCTCACCTGGAGAAGCCCGGCAGGACTGCGAGAATTACGTTTGATTTCTTCAGTGCCTTCAACACCATCCAGCCGGTGTTCCTGAAAGCCTGATATGATCTTTTGCCATGCGACTTCAGTCTGAACGGCCAGGTGGCATTAATCAGCTTACACGTCATGCATGTCATTGTTTATAAACTCGTATCTGTAAAGGCCTCACACCACTCTCCACCACTCCTGGCTGCGACTCCGTACCCACGTTTCTCTGTACAGACGTTGCTGCCACAAAATGCCATGGCCACAAATCTGGCTCTCCTCTTTTATAATCTTCTTCTTAAAACGAGGCCATTGAAAATGTGCTGGTTGAACAATAACTTTAAAACTGCAACATACGCTCCGCTGTTACCGCAAACACCAACACCTCGAACACACGCTCACTGTAACGTAGTCGAGTTTTCTACGCAAGCGGGACACTTTCGGTGCAGATAAGGTTCTTACAGCAGACCACATACAAGTCGAATTTAATTGGAAATGTGAACGAACTCTGAAAGAAATCGGATTTCACAAAAAATCCGAATTGAGCATTTTGCCCTGCAGTGTGAACCGAGCTAAGTCATCAGGAAGTCCAGCTCTGTCCTGGGCTGCTGTCTGGACTCAGTGCAGGAGGTAGGTGCCAAAAGGGTCCTGGCAAAACTAACATCCATGCTGGACCACGAGTCCAACCCCCTCAATGCTGGACCACGAGTCCAACCCCCTCCATGCTGAACCACGAGTCCAACCACGAGTCCCACCCCCTCCATGCTGAACCACAAGTCCAACCGCCTCCATGCTGGACCACGAGTCCAACCCCCTCCATGCTGAACCACGAGTCCAACCACGAGTCCAACCCCCTCCATGCTGGACCACGAGTCCAACCCCCTCCATGCTGGACCACGAGTCCCACCCCCTCCATGCTGAACCACGAGTCCAACCCCCTCCATGCTGAACCACGAGTCCAACCCCCTCCATGCTCAACCTCGAGTCCAACCGCCTCCATGCTGGACCACGAGTCCCACCCCCTCCATGCTGAACCACGAGTCCAACCACGAGTCCCACCCCCTCCATGCTGAACCACGAGTCCAAGCCCCTCCATGCTGAACCACGAGTCCAACCCCCTCCATGCTCAACCTCGAGTCCAACCGCCTCCATGCTGGACCACGAGTCCCACCCCCTCCATGCTGGACCACGAGTCCCACCCCCTCCATGCTGGACCACAAGTCCAACCACGAGTCCCACCCCCTCCATGCTGAACCACGAGTCCAACCCCCTCCATGCTGAACCACGAGTCCAACCCCCTCCATGCTCAACCTCGAGTCCAACCCCCTCAATGCTGGACCACGAGTCCAACCCCCTCCATGCTGGACCACGAGTCCAACCCCCTCCATGCTCAACCTCGAGTCCAACCCCCTCAATGCTGGACCACTAGTCCAACCCCCTCCATGCTGGACCACGAGCCCCACCCCCTCCTTGCTGGACCACGAGTCCCACCCCCTCCATGCTGAACCACGAGTCCAACCCCCTCCATGCTGAACCACGAGTCCAACCACGAGTCCCACCCCCTCCATGCTGAACCACAAGTCCAACCGCCTCCATGCTGGACCACGAGTCCAACCCCCTCCATGCTGAACCACGAGTCCAACCACGAGTCCAACCGCCTCCATGCTGGACCACGAGTCCAACCCCCTCCATGCTGAACCACGAGTCCAACCCCCTCCATGCTGAACCACGAGTCCAACCCCCTCCATGCTCAACCTCGAGTCCAACCGCCTCCATGCTGGACCACGAGTCCCACCCCCTCCATGCTGAACCACGAGTCCAACCACGAGTCCCACCCCCTCCATCCTGAACCACGAGTCCAAGCCCCTCCATGCTGAACCACGAGTCCAACCCCCTCCATGCTCAACCTCGAGTCTAACCGCCTCCATGCTGGACCACGAGTCCAACCCCCTCCATGCTGGACCACGAGTCCCACCCCCTCCATGCTGGACCACAAGTCCAACCACGAGTCCCACCCCCTCCATGCTGAACCACGAGTCCAACCCCCTCCATGCTGAACCACGAGTCCAACCCCCTCCATGCTCAACCTCGAGTCCAACCCCCTCAATGCTGGACCACGAGTCCAACCCCCTCCATGCTGGACCACGAGTCCAACCCCCTCCATGCTCAACCTCGAGTCCAACCCCCTCCATGCTGGACCACTAGTCCAACCCCCTCCATGCTGGACCACGAGCCCCACCCCCTCCTTGCTGGACCACGAGTCCCACCCCCTCCTTGCTGGACCACGGGTCCCACCCCTGCAGGACGTCCTGTCTGCTCTGGAGAGCAGCTTCAGGGACAGACTCATGCTTCCTCGCTGTGTGAAGGAGAGATACCGCAGGTCTTTCCTCCCTGCTGCTGTCACGCTTTACAATGAACACACGGAAACTGTCTTTACGCGTTTATATACATGTTCATGTACATATTTATATACTTTACGTACACACCCTGTCAGACCAGATACTGTACACATTGGTACAAATTGTTATTTAATGTGTGTGTTCTTGTTTGAAATCCATGTGTGTACCTCTGCTTACTGCACCTGCATGGTTGCAACAAAGCAATTTCCCCACTGACAGACTAATAAAGGTTTTCTTATTCTTATCACTGTGAAATACTCAGAAACAAGGAGTTCACGAGGAGCTGTACACACACACACACACACACAGAGCTCAGCTGCATGTCAGAACATGTCCAGACACGTCTTTGGTCCTGACACGGACCCTGAAACACACATCAATAAAGGCTTTGTGTCAAAAAGCTGTAATGTGATCTCTGAACCAGTTCCACAGGACGGTCAGACACTTTCTGTTTCCCTATGAGGCTTTACTCAGTCCACAGGTGTAGTCCCCGAACAGGTAATGAAGAGACACACCTGCTGCTCCGGTTTCACACTCCTCAGTCTGAAATGATTAGACATTCATTTGTGATTATTAGCTCCCAAATGTGTTTATTATCACAGCTCTGAACAGAAACACATGAAACTGAACACAGTGATGATGGAGACACAGTTCATACCAATTCATACTGAAAGTTTGACACCACAGTCTGTCTCCTTCCACAAACACACACCATTGGGAACATAATGCAGCAGGAAGCTGTTATATATATATATATATATATATATATAGTCCCACCAAAAGCTTCGTGAGTTGAATGGCCAGCTTGGTGATTTTGAAGCTGCACACTAACTCAGTAACATCATTACATTACAGTAGATCTTTTTATCAACTCATCCTTTTCAAGTTTTCTGCTCAAGGCACAAATCCTCAAATATCCTGCAGAGAAACAGGAAAAAGAACTTTCCATCGGTCAGTAGGCTGCATCTGTTTAGGTTGTGGTGACACATGTTAATTTCACTCATTAAATGAAACATGAAATCAGCTAAAATTACCGACAATCCGAAGCAGGATTAATGATTATCCAAACTAATAATTCTGCTTTTATTTCTGGTGCTGCTCTTCTGTGCAGCTGCACCTCTCAGCTTTGTGCTTCGTCCTCCTCCTGCAGCTGTAACGTGGACGATAGCTGCGCTGTCATCTGGCCAGATCGTATTGTCCCCTTTACTGCAGAAGGTGGAGGAGAGCCAGCTGGGACTCGGTTCGCCGTGAAAAACAGGCCACTTCAAGAAGAGGAAGTGGGTAGTTAAGAGAGAGCGTTATCTGCCACCTCCTTGCTGCCACTGAGTATCAGCTGGGTGGAGCTGAGTGAGGCTGACAGTGTCCTTTATAAACCATCAGCAACATAAAACACACATATGTCAGGTATGTGGTTAAAGAATCAGAAAAATGCCAACAAGAATGAATCATCACCTAACAACTCTGTATAACACCAGAAGAAACTCAGCTAATGAAGCGCAAGCAACCATAAAAACTTCACAAAGTCATAAAAGATACCTCCATCACTAAAGTCTACTTCTATGAGTCGGTGTTAGGTGGAAACTAATCACAAAGTTCCAGGTTTTTATACAAAAAAAGAAAGTTTTTTAGGATCGAGTGTGGCCTCTTTCTACAAAATACCACCTTTTGGTCTCCTTCCTTCTGGATCATCATAGGTGTTGCTAATGTGAATTTCTCCCGACTGGTCAGTAGGGGGGTCAATCACCACAATCGACAAGCGACCCCCCTACAAGTGCTGCTCCCAGCCTCCCCCCTCACTGAGAAACACTAGTCTAGATTCTTCGTAGCCCGTCTGTTGTCTTCATCAGAAGGATCACTAGGATGAAGCTACAACATTATCTCAGGTTTAAATTAGCTCAGCTCACATGTTTTTGTCGTTTTCTTGCTTGAAAACTGCAATTTCAACGAGAAATCCAAGAAAGCAGCTACAAATTTATTTGCCCGGTGAGTTTTAATTTACCCCCAAATTAGAGCATCATGGGTTAACAGAGAAAGACCCGATCCAACTGAAGTAAAAGGATTTTTGCTTCATTTACATTTAACTGCTCATTTTCATCCCAACCAAAGGCTCTTCAACCACTTTGGTCTATGTCTCTTCATTAAAACCTTGGCTTACTCTCCTGTTTTATGACTTCATGAGAAACGCTGAGGAAATTTCCATTAGTTTAATGATTTGACCCATTAGAAAAAACAAAAACACACTCCTTCCTGAACGTCTCCACACAGTCTTTGCGTCGCCGTGTGGCCGAGTTCTCCAACACATCCACACAGGTTTCTCTGCGCGTGTTCTTGAATACAGCAGTTTCACTTATATCTATTATCATATTTTTTTTTCTTTTTTTTATTATTTCTGTTCTTATTATTATTATTACTCTTACTCTTATTATTATTATTGTTACTATTATCAACTAGTTGTGTAATGACCTACTGGCTAGGATGATCTTAGCTATATATGTTGTAAGTAGTATGGATTACATGGTCTTCTGTATGATGTTTCAAGTCCCCACCCGCACTCCCCACACCCTTTCTGTCCCTCTCTCTCCCCTCCCTCTTCTCTCTCCTTTCTTGTCTCTCTCTCTCTCTCTCTGTCCCCTCCGGTCGAGTCCAGCATTAAGAGTCTGATTTAATAAAGTTTTTCATGTCATCAAGAGGGACTTTATACATGTAGTATAAATCCCTGCTTGATAGAGTAAAATTGCCCAGCACCAGACGGCAGCCAGACAATCATTCTGTTTGCAACGATGCTGGACAAGACAGGTTAAAAAAAAAAAAAAAAAAAAAAGAAAAAACAAAAACAAAGGTCCAGTTCATGTTCGACACACACCATTTCATGTTATGAACAACTAATGAGGCGAATGTGATGTCATGTATGGTTGGGTCCCTCCATCCATTAGAAACAAAACTTCATAAAAATCCATATTAGAGTAAAATATATATTAAAGTATAGAAATACGGTGTTGTTCGGTACTGACACTGACTAACAAACACTGGTATGAGGCGATCCATTTTTTAAAACTGGTCTAAAATCACTTCTGCCACAGACTACCTGAATGACTGAAGTTATTTAGGGAACAAGTCTAAGTGGTGGTTTGAGGGATCTGTTCTTTCACAGATGTTCATGGTCTCCATGGAGATTTACGGCTATATGGATGAAACGTGGTGTTGTGAATGCGTTGATAAGTCGGGTGGTGTCGTACCTCTTTGAGCTGATCGGTGCTGCTCCAGGAAGCAGAGCGTTGGTGTGAGCTCCTCTTATATCCAGTTCTGTCACTCCAACATCCAGGAGTCTGGAACACGATAAAAAGAACATCAACACTATTTACCTTGTTAGTCAGGTTTACTCAACTATTTCTAAAGAAGAGTTCTCTTTGTGTAATAGGGTTTCTTTTTGTGTTAATGAGCTCCTTCTTCTCACCAGTGTTGAATCAGCCAGCCGAGCGCAGATGGAGAAAAACCTAAATCTGCAGGTTCATTGTGACATGTGTAAAGAGAAACTTCCCTCTTATAATTTACAACTAAGGAATGCAGGAAGTCCTACTTCTCTGACATTATTAGCAGAAACTGTCACAAAGCTCGGGTCTTGCTCGCTGCTGTCGACAGGATAACAAACCCTCTGGTGTCAGTAGCACCTGAACTTTATTCCACCAAGGCTGCTGAGTTCGCCAAATTCTTCAAAGACAAAATCCAGAATATCTGACAAGCAGCAGGTTCAACAGACATACTGTGTCCATTGAAAACCAGTTTAAACACCATGACAGTTTAATCCCATTAACAGCAAAGATCTGGGCAACATCTCACACCAGCAGAACTCCTCTTGCTGCAGGATATATATATATATATATATATATACAGTGACACATCTAAGACCTGCAGGCTAGTGTGCCTTGAGGACCACGGTTGGGAATCAATGTCATTAATTTTTTAAAATCGCGGGTTAAGGTTTTTTTTTTTTGTTTGTTTGTTTTTTTTTTTTATTTTGTTTTTTTTTTTTTTGTTTTTTTCTGGCCGCTGGCTTTGATGACGGAAACATGGCGTCCATGTCTCTCTTCCCTGCTGCAGCGGTGCGTCTGACGTGATCGGGAGAGAGCGGGTTTATTAAAATAAAGAGATGTTTTCTGTCTGGAACTTAAGAAAGACGAAGAAGAACCGACGTTTCTCTTTGTCTAAACCTGCAGATGGTAGAACATCCTGATTTCTGGACGAGAAACTGCTCCCAAAACACAACGAGGAACTTTTTATTTATTATTATTATTTTTTAATAAATGCGGTTTTAATTTATGCAAGACAGCAAAGGTAAGACATGTTTTCTGACTTTTACAAGCGTGCAGCATAAATCGGGTCTTTTTCTGCCTCTGGTTCGGTGAATCTTGGTCATAGCGACATGAAACTTCCAGCTGTGGAATCTGTGAGATGTGAGCTTTCAGTAGAGGAGTCGTTTGTTCGTGTTCATGGGAAACATCATCTGTGTTTACATGTTTTTCGGACTTTGTTGTCTTAAATGTGTTTGTTGGTGATAGAAATGGTTTTACTGAGCTGGTAGCTGAGATTCTGGACTTTCTGTGGATACCACACATGTTTAGTTGCACATCTGACGCTACACCTGGAAACGAGATGTTAACCCTTAACTCCCGGTAGCGGAGGCTGCAGAATGAAAGGTTAGAGAATTTATATCCAGAAATCTGGATAATGAAGCAGTGAAGGTGCATGGATGGAAGTTATTGTGCATATTGTGAATATTTCTCTCTCCTCACCATCTAGAAGCTGTGAGATTCTCATCCTGCTTTCTGTCTGTTCACCTGATGCTGATATTCATCACATATTGTTCCTTCTGTGTTTAGAAGGAAGCAGCTTCACAGCTTTAAATTCATCCTGCTGACTTTTTACCTTTTAGTTAGTAAATCCTGAACATTTCATCCTTTCTCATAAATATTTGATTTTATATATGAAGAAATATTTTAACTGTTGGTGTTTAAAGAGAAAACTGCTGCTAAACCTGTTTATGTGTTTAGTGCAGGGGTCTGCAGCCTTTCCAATACAAAGAGCCATTTTTCCCTCAGCCAGCTAAATAAAACTCCTTTAGAGACGCAAATGTTACCAGACTTTTCAAAAAGGCAAGTTAATATTTATTTTAATGAAGAGCCACCATAGGATGTTTGTTATTTTTGAAGAACCACATTTTTATTTCCATTTTTAGGTTTTAAAATAAAGAAAGACATAAAATGTGTGCAATAAGGTCATTTTAAAAAGGTTTTTAATGAACACTGAAGCAGTCCGGCCCTCAACTTGTTCCAGTTTTTGTCTTTTTGGCCTGCTGTGTGTTTGAGTTTGTCCCCCCCCGCTCTACCTGAACGACCATTTAAATGTCTTTTTTTCTTTTGTGAAAGTTCAGTGCAAAAAACATTTTGAGAAAAAATCGTGCCAGAGAATCGTGATCTTAATCCGAAGCAAAAAAACTGAGCGTCACATCTTTTTCAGACTTGTGTAGCCCTAATGCTGAGTTAAACATAAAGGAGAGAATCTGTATAGACTGAGCTCACCTGTGTGGATTGATCTGTCATACAAGATGTGTGATTAACATGGGGGTCACGAGGCCACTGCCCGGTGAGGTAGGGCCCACAGATAGTGCCCAGAGAAAAAGACCGCAATACGACCCCTGAACTCCGGACCAGCTGGGACTTTGTCTTTTCAGCTGCACAGATGAAAAGAAGCAGGAGAAGAAGCATTAGACTTAAGTTAGAAAAACAGATTTAAACTTCTATCTTTTGAACTTTCTTCTTCTTCAACCTTGTTATATATTCAGCCAACAGCTAGTGAACAAAGTTCAGTTAGCTGGTTAGTTTAGTCAGCACCAAATAGTTAGTTTTTTTTTTTATAGCTGCTTTTCCAGCCATGTAACGCATCTTTATGAGCCCACGGCTTTATCAACCCCATGCAGGGTTTCCAGATCATACATTTAAATACATTAAATACATTTAACTTGAACATTTGATTGAATATTTAAAACATATTCAGGTGTTTCTCGGCCCCGGCTTCCATTTGGCCACGGGTCACTCGCTCTGCTGTTTAGCTTGTCGCTGGTTGACGAGCTTTCTTAAAAAGCCGACTACAGCGCTTTCAGGACAGATTTCTACAGACTGCATCCCTGGATTCGTTCAAATGAGACTCAACGTGTCTCTAATGTGAATTATTTATGTTTTCAAGTGGCTTAGCCAACTCCTTTGTGCTCCACACAGGGATCTAGAGCGTGACCAAAAATGTGTTGAGTACAATAAATTTTTTGGGGTTGCACCAGTGCGCCTGACATTTCTCATTAAAAAATATCTGGTTACTTAAAAATCGTGTTAAAGTTAACCAGACAGTAAGCGGAGAAAGTGTTTCAGATGAGAAGGCCGCTCCTACTTCTGTGAACACAGTTCTGAGTCCCATAACTTACAGATTAATCAGAGCTTTATCTGTAAACTGGCTGATATCAAACTTTTTTTTTATTGTACTATTAGAGTAACTACAGAGGTGGAACGTACTAGAGCCCTGCACGGGACTATTAAGTCCCGCTTCCGCCCACTCCTGCTACAATTCTCAGCATTGCTGCCAGCTACCCACGCTAATGTCCACTGAAGTGGCTAATTTGCAAATATACCATCCACACCCATGCATATACTAGAAAACAGCCTTCAAAATAGGTGTCCCTTGTAGCAGACATGATGCATGAAATCCCTCCAAAAAATCAACCAATACATCAAACTGGTCCCTACACTGGCTCCACTGATTTCTCACATATTTCAGCTTACCACGTTCTTCTCTGAGGATGTGCACAAACAACACTTAAACAAAAAATCTGAAAGGCAGAATTTCATGATCTACATGCAAACGTGTAACTAAACAAGTTTATTTTGGCCTAACTCTGCTTGGCAAATAATTGGTTAAGCTACAAAAAATTATTTCAGCCAATGAATGACTAAGACCTTGGACCTATTCTTCATTCAGAAAACGTCATAATATAAAACCTTAGTTGAGTTATTTTACAACTTTATTAAAAAAAGTGTCAGAGTGGCAAAGAGCCGTCACCAAATGGAAACATAGACCGTAATTTGTTGGGTTCTGTTCGTTAAGCTTTTTGTCCAACCAGTCTCAAGAATCTGTTCAAAGCATCATGTTTCCTAAGAGGTAAGACCTGATAGCAGACGATGCTGAATGTTGCTGCCAACCCCATTTGTGGTTACTCATGACACCTCTGGATTATGTTTCTATAGTAATCCGTCTTCTTTGGCCTTTGTTTCATCTATAGAGTATCCTAACAAACATGGCAGGAAGCTGGGCCACTAGCTACATATCTAAAGGATTACAGGTACACTCCCGGGACTAAATTAGACTTGGCCAGAATATTCTGTTGAGCTAAAGAAGGTGAAAAACACCCGTATCCCAGGAAGAATATCTCTTTTCACTCCTTCTTCCTTTGTTGCTCATTAGCAGAGCTCTAAGACCGATGCTTTGGCAAATGAAGCAAAGACAGAGCAGCCTGAACTCAACAGGAAATTGTGTCATTCACACAGCAAATGTGGTGTAAACCGAAGTGATCATTACCACAGATACGTGGAAGAGAAAGTGTGCTCAGGTTCAGCTGGTTTCCCTTTCTTTTCCTAGCATTTCACACAAGCTGCAATCTGTCTAGAATAGAATATCTCCATGCACCAATTTATCAATTCATGTCTTATTTTGTAAGATTTAGATTGTTTCACAACTTAAAAAAAAAAAAATCCCATTTCCTTTTCTTAATCAGGAAAAAAAATCCAGTAACTTTACTGAACTTTAGCAGATTTTCTCCAAGAGGCACATCCTAACGACGATTAATCCAGCACCATCTTCATCCTGTCTCTTCTCTGAGATCTCTCCAGCCAGTAAAAGTCAGTCTAAAGTTGACTCGTGTCTCATCTCTTGCTCTGTTCCTTCCTCTTTTTCTTTTCTTTTCCTTGTTTGATAATGTTTTCTTCAGCTTATTTCATGAATCAGGCTTGGTGCGAGTTGAAGAAGAAAGCCACTGTGTTGATATCCAGTTTCTGGCATGTAATGCGGTGCTCTGGTCTGGAATAAAACCATGTGAAGTGTGGTTCTCAGCCTCAGGATATGACAGCTCTGGAAATGTACATTAGAAATGTCAGTATGCTATCAAAACAAGTCAGAAGCACTGAGTTTTAAGGCCAGAAACTTATGCAGAGTTACTTTAGCTGCAAGAAATTCAGCAAGAAACATGCAGTGTAGTCTGCAGTCAGATAAAATGTGTGGGTGCACTTTTTGATTCTGCAGTGTTCAGGACAGAGACATAAGTGTGTCTGAGCTACAGATGTCATGTCTATTGCATGGTATACATTTACTCTAATTTGCTCTGTTCTTTACACAGAAGAGAGGTGTCCGCCCGTCCGCCCGCCTGAACACACCACTACTTTTTACACCACTGCTGAACACCACCCTGGAACTACTTTTTACACCACTGCTGAACACTGCCCTGGAACTACTTTTTACACCACTGCTGAACACCGCCCTGGAACTACTTTTTACACCACTGCTGAACACCGCCCTGGAACTACTTTTTTACACCATGCTGAACACCACCCTGGAACTACTTTTTACACCATGCTGAACATCCCCCTGGAACTACTTTTTACACCATGCTGAACACCACCCTGGAACTACTTTTTACACCATGCTGAACACCACCCTGGAACTACTTTTTACACCATGCTGAACATCACCCTGGAACTACTTTTTACACCATGCTGAACATCACCCTGGAACTACTTTTTACACCGTGCTGAACATCATCCTGGAACTACTTTTTACACCATGCTGAACACCACCCTGGAACTACTTTTTACACCATGAACATCACCCTGGAACTACTTTTTACACCATGCTGAACATCACCCTGGAACTACTTTTTACACCACTGCTGAACACCACCCTGGAACTACTTTTACACCATGCTGAACATCACCCTGGAATACTTTTTACACCGTGCCGAACATCACCCTAGAACTACTTTTTAGACCATGCTGAACATCACCCTGGAACTACTTTTACACCATGCTGAACTTCACCATGGAACTACTTTTTAGAACCATGCTAAACATCACCCTGGAAATACTTTTTACACCGTGCCGAACATCACCCTAGAACTACTTTTTTACAACCATGCTGAACATCACCACTGGAACTACTTTTTACACCATGCTGAACACCACCCTGGAAACTACTTTTTACACCATGAACATCACCCTGGAACTACTTTTTACATCGTGCTGAACACCACCCTGGAACTACTTTTTACACCATGCTGAACATCACCCTGGAACTACTTTTTTACACCGTGCCGAACACTGCCCTGAAACTACTTTTTACACCATGCTGAACACCACCCTGGAACTACTTTTTACACCATGCCGAACATCACCCTGGAACTACTTTTTACACCACTGCTGAACACCACCCTGGAACTACTTTTTACACCTTGCTGAACATCACCCTGGAACTACTTTTTTTACACCATGCCGAACATCACCCTGGAACTACTTTTTACACCATGAACATCACCTGGAACTACTTTTTACACCATGCTGAACATCACCCTGGAACTACTTTTACACCATGCTGAACATCACCCTGGAACTACTTTTACAACGTGCTGAACATCATCCTGGAACTACTTTTTACACCGTGCCGAACATCACCCTGGAACTACATTTTACACCACTGCTGAACACCGCCCTGGAAACTACTTTTACACCATGCTGAACATCACCCTGGAACTACTTTTTACACCATGCCGAACATCACCTGGAACTACTTTTTACACCATGAACATCACCCTGGAACTACTTTTTACACCATGCTGAACATCACCCTGGAACTACTTTTACACCATGCTGAACATCACCCTGGAACTACTTTTTACACCGTGCTGAACATCATCCTGGAACTACTTTTTACACCGTGCCGAACACCGCCCTGGAACTACATTTTACACCACTGCTGAACACCGCCCTGGAACTACTTTTTACACCAGGCTGAACATCACCCTGGAACTACTTTTTACACCATGCTGAACATCACCCTGGAACTACTTTTACACCATGCTGAACACCACCCTGGAACTACTTTTTACACCATGCTGAACATCACCCTGGAACTACTTTTTACACCATGCTGAACATCACCCTGGAACTACTTTATACAGACTGCTGGTAAAATGTCTCAGTTTTAATATCTGATATGTTGTTTATGTTCTACTGGGAATAAAAAAACATGTTGATGGTATTTGTAAAGGATTGCATTCTGGTTTTAACTGGGGTTGTAAAAATATAAGAATGATTAATAACTACTTATTTAGCAAAACAAGAGTTTGTTGTCTACAGTTTAGACACCAAGTTCAGAAACAGTGATTTATTTAGAAGTTTGTAATAACTGTTTCCCTGTTCAGCTCAATCTGATAAAACCCTTCTACTTCCTGTGTGTGCTGTGTGACGGCAGAAACCAAGCAGCAACCTGCAGACCACTGAAGATGCCCCAGCTCTGAGCTGTGGTTTTATGTTACATATGAAAGCTGCTTTTGGCTTTTTACTAGAGTCAGATTAAATCTAATCACACATTTCAGTTCGGCTCTTTATATGTTCTGCTTTTGTGCTCTTGAAGTTCGGTGACAACTACCGGTACAGCAACAGATTCATTTGATGAGAATAAATAAGCCTGCTCTTTCTTTTAATCACAGCTTGATGCTGTTGCTGCACATTTTATAGTAAATATTGAGAAAACTGGAAAAGAAGTGAATCACAACTGGTTAAGAGGAATTTTACCTTGCTAATATAGTCTAACAGCACACAAACAAGTCCTTTATAAATCTAAGACCTCTGGTAATTCATCATAATATGATAACAAGAAGACTCCAAACTTCCTACTTCATACTGTAATTAGACTGAAAGAGGATGAGATACGTTGAACAATGATATTATTATTATTACTATTATGTTAGTTAAAGCTCATTAAACAGGAGCTGATCTGAGGTGCAGATGAAAAGTCAACAACTCAGACATTTTGGTTGTTAAAAGAAAATAGAAATTATTCCACATTTTGTTTTTACTAAAAGTGGGATAAAAGTGTTTTTTATATGGGTATTTATTTAACTTTTTCCCCAACTGAGATCAGATCATTTTTGGGCCCCGATATGTTATTAAAATAGGTTTTAGTGAATAAATAATTATCAGATCATGGAAGTTAAGTCGTGCTGGAGAAAAGACACATAATAATAATAAGAAGAAGAAGAAGATGAACTCTGTATTGACTCTTCAGTGTTAGTTTTTATACGTGTAATTTACATACAGGAAACAAGCATCACATTTTCAAACCTCATCACAGACCAATTTTCCATAAATGACTGAAACACTCAGGACAGAAAAAAATCTAAAGGGACATTGTGAAAGAATTACAACCATCTAACGCTGGAATCGTGTGTTTATTCTAATATATAATTCATTCTAGCGTCTCATTTTTTCAGACATATTGCAACAACGACAGCTGTCTCAAAAAGCCTTGACAACACCGATGAAAGCACGTCATCCCAGAGTCCGTGAAATGTTCACTCAGGTGAAGAGGTTGATGATTTCATAAATATTACGAACTGGATCCCATCTAACTGTCAGATATGCTTTCAGTCCCAGTAAAACCAGCTTATAAAGCCTTCCCGTCGGCTTTTAGTCCCAGTAAAACCAGCTTATAAAGCCTTCCCGCCGGCTTTTAGTCCCAGTAAAACCAGTTTATAAAGCCTTCCCGCCGGCTTTTAGTCCCAGTAAAACCAGTTTATAAAGCCTTCCCGCCGGCTTTTAGTCCCTTTTAGTCCCAGTAAAACCAGTTTATAAAGCCTTTCCGTCGGCTTTTAGTCCCAGTAAAACCAGCTTATAAAGCCTTCCCGCCGGCTTTTAGTCCCAGTAAAACCAGTTTATAAAGCCTTCCCGCCGGCTTTTAGTCCCTTTTAGTCCCAGTAAAACCAGTTTATAAAGCCTTCCCGCCGGCTTTTAGTCCCAGTAAAACCAGTTTATAAAGCCTTCCCGTCGGCTTTTAGTCCCAGTAAAACCAGCTTATAAAGCCTTCCCGCCGGCTTTTAGTCCCAGTAAAACCAGCTTATAAAGCCTTCCCGCCGGCTTTTAGTCCCAGTAAAACCAGTTTATAAAGCCTTCCCGCCGGCTTTTAGTCCCTTTTAGTCCCAGTAAAACCAGTTTATAAAGCCTTCCCGTCGGCTTTTAGTCCCAGTAAAACCAGCTTATAAAGCCTTCCCGCCGGCTTTTAGTCCCTTTTAGTCCCAGTAAAACCAGTTTATAAAGCCTTCCCGTCGGCTTTTAGTCCCAGTAAAACCAGCTTATAAAGCCTTCCCGCCGGCTTTTAGTCCCAGTAAAACCAGTTTATAAAGCCTTCCCGCCGGCTTTTAGTCCCAGTAAAACCAGCTTATAAAGCCTTCCCGCCGGCTTTTAGTCCTAGTAAAACCAGTTTATGTTCCAGTGATGGACGGATGTTCCAGTGATGGACGGACGTTCCAGTGATGGACGGACGTTCCAGTGATGGACGGACGTTCCAGTGATGGACGGACGTTCCAGTGATGGACGGACGTTCCAGTGATGGACGGATGTTCCAGTGATGGACGGACGTTCTCGGCGTAACACTGGAGCAGGAGAAATACTGTGGCTGCTCCTCGTTGGAGAATATCTGTTTCCATCTTCATGTTTCTGGGAAAGTTTAAAAACTCTGATATTTTGTGTGATTTTAGATTATTGACGTGTTTTCTGACATGCTCTCTGTCCACTGATGGAAGTGGTCACGCAAATGGCTACGTGTGTGCAGATCAAGCAGAAGTCCGAGAGCTTGACAGAGGGCAGCTACGTCATGCCGTCATGTAAATCCGATAAACAACATCACTGTTTCGTATAAAACAAGATAACAAATAAATGAACTTGACCTTGTTATAACGGCAGGAAAAACTACTTTTTACTTCTACTTGAGTAAAGTTATTTTGAAGTAACATTAGTCTTACTTGAGTCATTTTTGTTTTCTTTACCCACCTCTGGTTTATTAGACAGCTGGCTGACAGGAAAGTGGGAATATGACCAGTCTGGGATTCAAACCTGGACCAGCTACTTGGAGGTGCTGCCACTTCTGTATGCAACCGCTTCTGAGCTCAACTCCTCTTTGGAGGCAGATGAAGTGTCATACATGGAGCTTCACAGTAATTTCATTTCTCTAACATGTTAACACCACGTTAACATTCAGAAACACCAAAGTTAATGAGGTATATAAGGTAACATGGAGGAGCGCTGTGATTGGTCCAAGTTGCCTTAAAGTTGCTGAGATTGGACAAAATTACAAAGATATACAGAATTCCTGGAGACACATGAATTTGTGTTGACAGCTGCGATCAAATCTCAAACTCCTGGAGGAAGTGATAAATAACTCATGTAGATTGACGCACTGTTAGCATCTCTAAACCAACCTGAGTTCATCTAAAGCATCATTATGTCCCTTGGACTCATTTCTAACAAAAATGTTTTCCTTGATCAACATCTCTGTTTGAGGTGTAATGTGTCCTTTTTCTTCTCTGATCAGATTTAAGTCACCAAAACAGAATAAGGGAAAAGATGTTGACTTCATACCCTGGTCATTTTAAGCTCTGAAACCAGTAGCACTACAGTAGCATCAGTGACCACTGAAGCAACTCCCATGATGCACCTCTTCTCACTCTATCTTCACTCTGGATGGATGAACAGGACATTATCTGTAAATAGTTTTTCTCTTCCACGTTGCAGGTATGCGTAGCCTGGCCTCTCCCTCCCCAACCAGTTCAGACAGATGGCCGCCCTCCCTCCGTCTGCTTTCCTCTTCTCAGCATTAACCCTTTGCACACATCAACTCTGCTTTAGACTCACACCCATTATTACACGATTAGTAAACGTGATGAACCGTAAAGAGATTTTCCTTTCTGCTACATAATATGTAGATTTCTGAGTCCTTGACAAACAGGAGAAAACTATGATGTGTACAGATAGTGGTTTCAGGGCAACAGTAAATTCAGTGGATCAATAAAGCCCCAGACGTCCGTGTTGTGTGCAGCGTTAGTTACTGATGCTACAAGCTCATCAGGAATGTGTCAGTTCGCTCTAAAGTTTGACTGGAAAGGTTTGTAGGATAACAAGGTCATCCGACAGGCGTCTGAGTCGTTTAACAACGTCCAACCGCAGCAGGAAGCCTCCCTTCACGGGGTCTTTCATTATTCAGGATGCTCTATTTAAAGGACTTTTTCACAGGATTTGCAACTGACTGTACAGAATGAAGTCGATATGAGTTGATGAAGAGTTTCTCACTGTCATACCTTCATCATCATCACCTCTGTGTCAACGCTGGAAGAAAAAACAAAATCAATTTTCAGATTTAGTTGAATCTAAAATTTAGTACTAAGTTAGAGATTCATTAGGATGGGTATCCATACTTAAGTGTCAAGGAAAGGACCAACTCTGCCCGTTTTAAACAGGCACTGCAGCGGGCAGCCCCGTCCTTACACCATCTCCCTGGAGGACCCATTGTTTGTAGTGTTGCCAACTTGTCGCTATAACTAGCGAGTTTTTAGACCTGCCTAGCAACCCTTTTTTTTTTAAAGAAAGCGGCTAGCGACACAGTTGGTGACTTTTTCTGTGTTACTGACGTGAGACTGACGTGAAAACGTCTCATTTGTGCTTCTCGAAGAGTCGCGGATGCTACCGCAGGCCCCTCCCCCATCCAGAAGCTCGTCGTCGAGCTGCAGGAAGTACAGGAGACGCTTACTTACCTGAAAATTATTTGTGTGAAGTAATTTTGTGTTAAGTATTTTTTGCACCACAGTCTGAGAACAGAGACAGTATGAAGCTTGAGCTTTAAACTAAAGCATTTATTTTATACTGTTAATGACTTTTATTTATTAATATATTTTGTTGTATTGTTGTGATTGTTATTATTTTTGTGTTCTGACTTTGATTATTGAGCCCCGTCCTTAGTGTCGGTATCGAGTTTAAATTTCAGCATTGAGACAACTGACTGGGATATGGGATGATCTGGCTTCAGTATCTTTGTTTCTCCTTTGTAGGAGGATGTCTTTCTTATAATATTAACTTGAAGCAGAGCTTTTTATTTCTCATTTGACATAATAAATGTGAAAACATGATAAAACATGAGTGTTTCTGATTAAAAGATTCGTTAAACTAACCCTGTTCTTATCGGGGCCAGATTCACTGGTGAGGAAAAGATGTCCTCATTAAATCTGTGTTTGATCTGAACATCAGCAGTGACGTAGCGTCACTACAGCGGTGGCTCGAATCTGCATCAGCGCATGTTTTCCAGAATCAGCTGAGTTACAACAAAATAACGTTCAGAGACCATGACACCTAAAATAAATCCGGTGTGAACGAGACTAGTTTTGCTCCACATTTCCAGTACGATGAGTCTACTTCCAGGACGCTTGTTTTATCCTCTGAAACAAAAGATGTAAAAACATTTGATCTTTAAGGTTTCTGCTTACTGAACAATAATCAATCAGTTTTCTGATTTGTGCTCAGAACTAAAATAGAAACCAGAAAATGAGCATTTAATCTACTCGTAACTATGGAAACAGGTAGAAATCAAAATGCTTATTTATGCACATGTGAAACAAAGTGAGGAAATCTTTGATTCTGGATGGATTTATCCCAATGATCAGATCAGTTTCACAGTTTGGGACGTGCGGTCGACAAGAAGCACAGAGAAGTTCTTGGTCATGTCACGTCTTTTAGATGACAAAAGGAAATCAAATCAGGGCGCTCAGTGAGCCCATCTACATGAAAACTGCAATAATCACAATGTAAAAACTTTACATCTTTCAGTTTCAGATTTCTTTCAGTCCATGTTCAACACGCGGCGCCCGTGGTGTTAGCGTTAGCTGCTAATGTGGGAGCTAATAAGCTCCAAAGCTTTAGCTGGCTTACACTCTGACTTCCTGCTAATGCAAAACATCCTGTTTTTCTTTTGTGTTCCGCTTATGTTGTGATGCTTCCTTCTCTTTAACAGTGACACAGTTTTTTTGCATATGTATGAAAAACTAAAATCAGATTTAAAGGCCTACATGCATGAAGAGAACGGGACACTGGGTAGAAACTAGGGCTGCACAATTAATCAGATTTTGATTGTTATCATGATTTTGGTGGCCACAATTAAATTAACCTGATTGTCAACGATGTTTACATTCAAAATGTGACTCTGCTGCATCTCTGATCACACACACTCTCAACCAGCAGTCTGCCAACCACCAGGGGGCGAACGCAAGGTCAAGGTTTCATTACGCTGCCTAAAGAACACCTTTTACAGTCGGCAGCGAGTTGTCAGTGTTACCAACGTAGCGACTTTGTTGCTACATTTAGTGAGTTTTCACTCGCCTCTAGCAACTGCTTTTCAAAGCAGTCAGAAGAGGCTTGTTCCTCATGCAGCAGCATTCAGAGCAGGAGATGACCGCCTGTTTCATGACCAGGCTGAAAACGAAACGTACGAAGCTGCTGCTGGAGGATCCCACACTGGCTTACCATCAGATATTAAGGTTTATTAATGAAGAGTGTGGACTTAAATATTTAAAAAGTTAAGTGTTGTGACATGTTGCAGACTCATAAAAAAAACACTTAATAAATTAAATTTAAAAAACAAAGAAAATATTGAGGAATTTAATTTTTTTTTTGCTGTTCTAAAAATTTTTAGGTTGTCTTTTCATCAATTTTTGCCTTTCTCACGACATCCGTCTCCACGGTAGCCTCCATTACAGCTATATATACTAGTGATGGGATGTTCGGCTCTTTTGGCTCCCAAACGGCTCTTAATTTAGCATCTTTTGTAGCCCCATAATTGACATTAACTTAACTAAATCAAAGTTTAATTTTTCACTAAAAATTGTTGCCACATAGTTTATAATTGGTGAAAAAAAAAAATACATGTTTTTCCAAACACGGTGAATGAGCGTGATTAATAATCGTGATTACAATATTGATCAAAATAATCATGATTGTTATTTTGGTCATAACTGTGCAGCCCTAGTAGAAAAAAGGTGTGTTAACCCAACTTAGAGTCTGAAAAAGGCAGTTATCTGATGAAAGATAATCAGATTATGTTGCTTTGAATAATCTGATAAAGTCCAAAAATCCAGATAATTTTTTATGTGCATGTAAACTCCCCATGCAATGCCCCCCATTGCTCAAATGATGAAAAAAAAACTTATATTACCATGACTATGCTGATGACACATAAATCTACATAAACATCTCACCAGGCGACTATAGCCCAATTCCAACACTGATAAACTTCATTTATCAAGCTAAAGTTTGGATGTGTCTGAACTTCCAACAGTTAAATGAAGACAAAACTGAAATAAAAGTTTTTGGAGCCAAGGAAGAAAGATTACAAGTCAGCTTCAAACAGCAAGTTCAACATCTGTTATGACCCGGCTCAGCAAGGGAGGGAGGAAATAACAAGAAGAATGATGCCCAGAAAAAAATGGAGCAACAGGGAATTTATTGTTCTATGGCAAGTGAAAGGTAAAATAACACACAAACAAGAGGGATGGGTGGTGGTGCTGCTCAAATAAAACAGAACGAACTACATAAGTGCAAAACAACCATTCTAAGGTTGAAAATAAAAACAAACAAAAACACTATTAACTGCACTGACTGCAAAACAAAACACAACCGGAAGCATCACCGCTAACTAAGAATATAACAAACAAAAACTAAACCCAAATCTAACTGGCCCAGTCTCTAACAAATACCATTTACAAGACATACAAAAACCAAATAAAGCCAATAGCCTTAAAGGCTCAGCTCTGGACGTAAGAGGTCAGACAGTCCAATGACTTCACAAATCACAAGAACCCAACCAGAGTCTCAACAAGCAGGCAAAGAGCACAGCTGCCTCTGAATGCGGGGGGGCCACGCCCTTTCGCCTGTGGAGCGAGGAAGCAGCAGCAGCAGCGATTGGTCCAGAGCGCAGTGGGGGAAGGTGGGGAAGGTGTGGAGCGGTGCAGCCAATCCGGGCCAGGGGATGACACATGGTGATTTGCATACAAGATGGAATGATTACCTGCACAGGTAACAGCCATAAAAACAACCAAGCCAGGAATCTGGGAGTAGTCCTGGACTCCAACCTGAATTTCAGTTTTACATTAAGACGGTTGTAAAGTCGGCCTGTTATCACTTAGAGAACATCTGGAAGATTAAAGGAATGATGACTCAGCAGGACTTCTGCATTTATCTTTAGTACACCAGACCACTGTAACACTGTCCTTGCAGGTCTCCCTAAAAAATCCTGCCACTCGAGTCCTCACCAAGACCAGGAACGTGGATCACTCTGAACTCATCATATACTATCATGTGTGCATCTTCGTGTATTTTCTTCGTGTATTTTCAAACAATAAAAAAGCTGATTGGATTTTATTCTTAGGTGATGAAAAGGCCTAATCCCAAGTATTTAGGGGGACAAGGAAAGCCGGTGGTCCAGTCATCTAAAATGGCCAAATTCCCAGCTGAAGAGCTAGATGACCCCGAATAAAAAGCACCACCTTATCCCTCAGTAGGACCAGGGGCAGGAACTGAGGCTGGGTTATGAAGAATTTGAGCTCAGTTTTGCAGCATTTTAATCTGAATTAAAATAGCAAGTTTAACTTGAACTGATACAATATTTATTTACATAATTCAACACTTGTAAACTTAGAAATGCTTTGCAGAAATGGTGTGTTTCAGCTCTTCAGCTACAATCTGTGCAGCAGCAGAGTGTCAGCTTCCACCACCAACACATTTGGTACATTTTGGCAGCTCTGCTGGAAAAGCTTAGCAGCTAATCATGGCTGGCACCCCAACTCGTTTGTTTTAGATACTACAAAATGAGTCAATGATTTTTTCCCATATATGATTTCTAAATGTATTTATAATGGACTGAAAACACTGGAAAAGGGAGTCATGCTGATTCTTGTAATGAGTATGATCTCTGTTGGTGGTAAACTTACAAACAGGAAAAACAAAATGGGAAAAAATGACCAAGTGAATAAAAATCATGGTATGAACTAAAGACGTTTATAAAAGCTCACAATCTAGGTGGTATCTAAGGATACACGAATCAATGATCAATAAGCCAATAAGCAATCCAAACTGATGTTATTTAACAATCAGTTTGGATTGTGATCCAGTGATCATCTGCAGTCTTTCCCCTACCATTTAATGGTTTTATATATATATCTTCATCAAGAGAATTAAAAATCTGAACTTTTTCTGTCCAGTATGTTTATTTTTAATCCCCACATTTTTGTCATTTATGCAAAACTAATCCAGAAATGTGACGCGACAGCACAGCTGAGTGTAGCTGTCACATCATGTTTAATAACTGTCATAATTATGTTTCACTCACACAGTAAAGATGAAGATCCAGAGCTCATGAATAAGTCTTAAGATTCACGTCCTGTTCATTAGGCCTGTTACACTAATGAAAGTAAACCGAAGAGTTAAAACAAACTAATTATTCGGATAGCGTGTCTCCATCGGCGTCACATCGGCTGTCCTTGTAGGTGTTTGTATTGTGTCGGGTGGATGACATCAATAACACATTAAAGATCTGAGGGGTATTGCACGAAACCAGAATAAAGAAATCCAGGATAATTAATCATGCCCAGCTTGACCTAGCTTGCGCGGCCTATCCTGGCTTAATTGATGCACGTTTGCTGAGCCAGGATGAGAAGGTGCGGCTAGGTTAAGCCAGGTGAAGATAGTTGGGATAAGTGCGTGTGCACGGCATACTGAAGCAGACCTCGCGATCGCTCACAGAATCACCGATGGGGAAATGGATAAAAGTCGCGCGTCCTACGTCACGGCCGCAGAACAACAGCTCCTGACGGAGTTCTCTGACGAAGTTAAGGATATTATAAGGAAAAAAGGCAATACCAATGCCATAAGTAAAGAACGCGAGAGAGCCTGGCAGACGATAGCCGACCGGCTCAATGCGTAAGTAGTCAAAAACTGTACAATTAATAAACAGTGCTCCACTGGAACTGTCATAATTAGGCTACAATTAAAGGATTACTTTTCAAATCCACTAACTCTTGTATACTTTAAGAGTGACAAGCAGGTGCATGTTACTCAGGAAATGTAGAGTATGATTAGGTGCAAACAATTATCCACAATGTGTCATTTAATCTATTTTCCTCATGTTACGTTTTTATCTATTTTATCTTTCTGTCCTTCATAAAGGACAAACCTGTCTGGCCATAAAAGGACCTGGCAGCAAGAAAAAATTAAATATAAGAACATTTTGCAGGCTGGTAAGTGACTCCAAAGTAGATAACCGTGAACAAATGAGGTGAATAGATGAGGTGTCTGCTGACATGTTCAATGTCTGTATGATTGTAGCAGTTAAAAAAAGGCCTATAGAACTGGCACAGGGGGCGGCCCACCAAGCCAGGATGTGACTCCAGCAGAGGAACTGGCCTCCATTTAAATAAAGGGAGGCCAGTGATGGAGGGGATCCAGGGAGGGACAGTAACTGACTCTGTCCCAGCCACAGAAACTGTCCGCTTCATACAAGGTACACAAAGTACTGCAATTCTACTGCACATGGAACACAATCAAATATAATATAGTGTCTGACTTTGGATAACCTTGCAGTGTCTGGGAACACAATTACGCTTTTGGAGCCACCAGAAGATGATCCGGTTAGTACAGTGTCTCGAAATCACAGGCTTGGTATGTTCTGTGAAATCTTAATCTGAGTCCTCTCGCTGCATGTATACGGCAGGAGGAAGGCACATCTGCAGCTGCAGAATGCACGTCTGCAGATGAGGAGACTGTGTCAGTGGAGTCCAGAAGGCTTGAGGCACGTCAGTTTTATGGGATTGGCCTGCTTATTTATTCCATGAAGGATATGAAGTCAGTGATGTGGTGCTAATAGAAAATGTGTAGCAGGACCCGGATGCTGCACAGTCTCCTAAGCGGCCTGGTAACATTGTGAGTATTGGCTAAAGTAAATCTACGTTATGCACAAATCCTGCTGTGCTAACTGACATTTCCTTTACAGACTTCGCAAACTGTCAGAACGCTTTATTCAGGGCACCTGGAGAGAGAGAGAGAGCTGGCAGATGTATAAAGCTGACTCAAAAAGAGCAAGCTCCAAGAAATGGAGCTGGATCTTGAGATTAAACGCCGGACACTCAGAAAACTGGACCTGGAAATCCAGTAACCGAAAATCTGTATCTCTCAATGACATAGTCATCTCCAAAGGCCAGGGGATGTGAGCTGTCCCTGAAGACTCGTTCACGTCTGAATGCTCTTCTGAGGATGCGGGCTTCCTCGTCCAGCACATCCTCCGAAAAAGGGAAAGCCATTATGAAGAGGGACCAGGTGAAGGGGAGTTGGACCTGAATATTCTACATTGCCCTTGTCACGGATTTCTTTGAATACACCTTTGTAACCTCATCCGCTGTGTTTTGTAATCTCAATTAATGCAATAAAACACATATTTATAAAACCTCTGACAGCAATTTGATGAGCAGTCTTCATTAGCATAGCAATATAACACTTGGCCTGAGTAATAAAACTGCAACTCGAATCCATATAAAAAGGCTGTTGCGATTATGAACAGATTTGGATTAAATGTACAGTGACTGTATATGTAATATTTTAATACTGGATGATTAAGAGGACGCGCCATACTTAGGAAGACCATGGACATGCTGTAAAACACATTAATTCCTCACAGAATTGACGTTGGACATGCAGGTAGTCGCTAGGATTAATCTTCCGGCAGTTAGCCTGGTCTGGAGCAGGCTAGCTGCAGCGGATAAATCACCACAGTAACTTGGCCGGGTTTAGTTTGAGCTGCTTTCATGCAACTGACTTAGGGCTAAATTCAGCCAGGATAACCAACATATCCCGGCTTAATCCCTTATCTTGGTTTCGTACAATACCCCTCTGACGTTACATCCCCTGAAAACAGACCCCATAACAGATTAACCAATAGATGAAAAAGATTATCTGGTCTTTGTCTTCTCCTCAGTAATTCTTGATGCAGCGCCCCCTGTGGCAAGGAGGGGGATATGTTTTTGAAAAGGTCTGGCTTGTTTGGCAGCACAGTGTGAAAGCAAACTGACCAGAAGAATGTTGCAACCTGCAACTGAACCAAGTCTGGCGGACTCTCAGGTGTGTGTACACCCCCACTGCTGTTTGGTGTTGGCCCTGTGGTGACACTGAATTTATCGGACTCTCTAAAAGCTGTAAACTGCTGCTGAAAGCTCGAAACATGATTTAAAAGTCTAAAACCATCAACTTGAAAAGCTTACTGATGATGATTCTCTGTGGAAGTAAATGGTGATTTAATTAACTTTCAATTTGGAGGCGATTAGATTTTGTTATACATACCTTAAGATGCTATCATCCAAAACAGCATCTAGAGAAATTAAATGACCTTAAGTCGCACAGGAATGAAGACGTAATGAAGAAGTTTAACTGGTTCATCTATCTATCATCACAGACAGTGATAACACTAGCAGCCTCCTCATTGGTTCACATTCCCACTGTCATTGTTTAGAAGAGGTCATCAAAACCAGCGCCAGCTCTGTCTGAGTCTGTTTACTGGCTGCTGAAACGGTCACAATGCCACATTTAGTGCCATTCAGGCTGGATGCACGCTCCACCTTAGCCACCCCATAAAACCACCCTGGACATGCCTCTGCTATCAGCAATGAAATCTAAGACAGCAAAGATGCAGAGTCAAGTGCACACAGCAGCGTGTCACAACCCCGACCAGAAGAGGAAGCAGGTTGAGGGTCTCATAAATATCTTGCAACCATGACCCATAATGCAAGCTGGCCGGGCTGATCAAGGTCATATTAAATGTAGACACACATATTTTAACAAGTAGTTTATAGTTATTTGATGGTATTTTTATATGTGCATGTAGTTTCATAGGCTGGCCTGATTGCTCAGAAGGCTCTGTTTATGTCTCAGTGACTGCTAGGCCCAAATGGAACCACAGGAGCCACCAACCTAACAGCTTTCAACGCATTTTGTTTGTTTTTCTTTCATTTTACTGGCAGTAAACAGTTGATAAGGGAACAAATTAATTATACCTGTTAAATGTCAACATCAGTTTCTGGGAATGTAGCTTATCATCACTATGTTGATCAGTGAGCCTTGTTTATTATCAACAGCAGCAGCACCATCACTTCACACACAAGCAAACACCAATAATACTTAGCTCATCATAAACAGGATGTTGACAATATACAGTGATGACTGCTGGATTAGCTTGTTATTCCGTTTAAATCGCCTTTGTAACTCGCTAAAATACACCATAACAACACAATCTGTGGTATACTAAAATACTACTAAACATATTAATAAAATCAGAGCTTGAGTGCAGGAAATGTAGCGTTGGTTGACGTGTCACCTCGATGTTTTTAGCATCAAGTACGATCCCTAATGTATTATGACCTAATTAGACAGCTAGCCAACTAGCTTAGCGTATCGCTACCATTAAGTGTAGCACTGCCGTGTCTCGGCCGGCTGAATCTAGCTAGGAAAATTATATAAATTTAAGGTTTTCTGTGTTACTAGATGAAATGTGTCGGATATAAAAAGTGAGTTAAGCTTTTTCTGACTAATCGAAGTCCACTTTACGATTCGGCTTCATTATAATTAATGCAACTATGACAACTTTAGTTACAGTTTAAAATTTTAATTGCTTCGCACGTTACTTACTTTAGCTTAACTGACCAAAACACAACGTGGCACTTGAAAGCGAATTGTGGGAATTTTAGCTTAAGTTGTTGTTTTATCAACATCTAATCGTGGACAGTTGACCATACATACGCCGAATAAAACGTTAGTGTATATTTATTCGGAAAATAAATCGGTTCTGGTTGTTTCATCTACCTATTATGATAAAAAATGGACGATTTTTTCAATCACACGTTTTTAAAATGGGGTTTCGTAGTGGTCCTTCAGAACTCCACTTAGCATAGCACCAATGTATCTGAACGACAATGAATGCATGTTAGGTAAATTTCATTAACAATGGGGACGAGGTTACCTTTGAGCGGATAAGAAGAGACGTCTGGTGAGATCCTGCTGTGTGGCGGTGAACGCCTCTGCCTGGGGACCAGCCTGCCGTCCGAGCCGCTTCCACCCGGGTTGGCGGGACTGGAGCAACTGGACGTCGTCGGTCCCGTGTTGCTCCCGGCTACAGGGGAGGAGGAGGAAGCGTAGCGGGTTGGGCTGTGCTGATTTCCACCCAGAAGCAGGTACGGCACCGTTGCGCGGACAGGATGCAGTCGGACCGGGGTGCTGTTGCTGCTGACGGAGCTGGAGGCTGGAGGGGAGCCACTCTGCTTCACCCGCTGCTGTGATGATGGACTGACTGCTGCCGCTGACATGGCCAGCCGCTTTCAGCTGATATTGCTCTTTATGTTGTAATAAAAGTGGCAAAACTACTAATCCTGTTTAATATTCCACAGCCTTACTTAAGTGTTTTGTTTTTCCCACACAACAGGATAATGAACTTTGCAGTGTTAGTTACCAAAGTTATTTTACGTCATCCAAGATGAGTAGTCACAGTTACTTAGTCAATAAATCCCCATCATGACTGGATCTTCTCTGGTACGATGCCACTAGTTAAACTGATTCTCATAGCAACTTCTCCAAAGTGTCAAGAACACAATTATTAACTGAGACTCGTGCCGGCAGAGCAGAGGTTGGACTACGGCTGTGACCCAATCACACTGGCTACTTTCTGATTAGTGTATTTACTTTCTCAACGTGACAGTGGCTCGTGTTGACCAATAGGAATGAGCAACAGGTCACCCAAAAGCGCTTTGAGGGCGTGACCAATGCGGTGGTCACGAAGTTCGTCTGAACAACTTGTCTGGGCTTGATTTACTTTTAAACAGGATCAACAGGAACTTTGTAAGTATTGTAAATACAGACTATCTGTTTTTCAGTAGTTATGTTACAGATATGCCAAGGATAATCTAAATTTAAATTTAGTATTATTTCCTGAAACCAAAATCAAATGGTTGCTTAACACAATGCATTTATCATATTTGATCCATACAGTTTCTGAGACCTTTTTGCATCATTTTATGGTAAAAACCTGGCTCAAAACCCTGTTGTACACAATCTGATACTTGTCTCCTGCCCTTTGGTGGATATAATAATAGTGCATTACAATAATTTTAACATATTACACGGTAATAAACTATAAATACAAAAACATTTTTGGTAATTATTTTTTTCACATTTTGTTAAAGGGCTAAATAAACACCTCAGATTTTATTTAATAGACTGCTGACTAGTTCAAGGTGTACCCTGCCACTTGCCTTCCCAGGTAGCAAAATTGGTCTGGCCCAGTTCTGGCCCACACAATACACTTAAACCTGGCCCACATACCTCAAAGAATGACGGCCCTTTGCTGGCCCAGATCTGGTTTGCCAAAGGTGGCCCACACATGGGCCAGCCTGAGGCCAGATGCAGACACAGTGGTGGCCCAGTACTGGCCCAGAACAATTTCCACACTGGCATCGGATGTCAGCCTAATGGTGGCCCTGTACTGGCCCAGAACAGTTTCCACACTGGCATCGGATGTCAGCCTAATGGTGGCCCTGTACTGGCCCAGAACAGTTTCCACACTGGCACCGGATGTCAGCCTAATGGTGGCCCTGTACTGGCCCAGAGCAGTTTCCACACTGGCATCGGATGTCAGCCTAATGGTGGCCCTGTACTGGCCCAGAACAGTTTCCACACTGGCATCGGATGTCAGCCTAATGGTGGCCCTGTACTGGCCCAGAGCAGTTTCCACACTGGCATCGGATGTCAGCCTAATGGTGGCACTGTACTGGCCCAGAACAGTTTCCACACTGGCATCGGATGTCAGCCTAATGGTGGCCCTGTACTGGCCCAGAACAGTTTCCACACTGGCATCGGATGTCAGCCTAATGGTGGCCCTGTACTGGCCCAGAACAGTTTCCACACTGGCATCGGATGTCAGCCTAATGGTGGCCCTGTACTGGCCCAGAGCAGTTTCCACACTGGCATCGGATGTCAGCCTAATGGTGGCCCTGTACTGGCCCAGAACAGTTTCCACACTGGCATCGGATGTCAGCCTAATGGTGGCCCTGTACTGGCCCAGAACAGTTTCCACACTGGCATCGGATGTCAGCCTAATGGTGGCCCTGTACTGGCCCAGAACAGTTTCCACACTGGCACCAGGTGTCAGCCTAATGAATACCTTAATCAAACTGTGCAATATTCAGCCTAGATTAAAAATACTACAACAACGGTGATACAATTATACAAATAACATTTATTTTGATTTGAATAACTTGTTTAAAATAACAATATATAATAAATAACAATATAAAAATCAAATAATGTGTGACACTGTTGGAGAGGGAACAAGGTGAACAGAGGGAAACAACATTAAGTGGGGATGGAAAAAAATTTTATGCTTTCAACCCAATAAAATTATAAGATCAATAATTGAAATACATTAAAAGAATGTGAGCTTAAGGATAACAAAAGGAAAACAAATAAAATCAGGGAGGTTAAAGTCTTAGTAAAAAATTAACAAAGGGCACAGAAGCTAAAATGAAGCAGTGCTGTCCGTGCAGTCCATCATTCCCACCGTGGACTTCTAAAAAAAGAAGAGAGAAAAAATTCAGAGCAGTGCATCCAGACCTACAGTTTAAATCTAGCCATAACAAATAAATAAAAAATGCATGGTCTCTGAGGGAGTCAGTGTTTGTTAAGACAAACTTACCAATTACAACATCCTTTATTTGCAGGTGCTGGAAGCCAATCTTGCCATTTATACCGCGCATGTTGACATTCTTGGCGAGAGTGTTAAGGTTGCACATGACACTCTTTACACTCTTTAACGTCTCCCCCTCCTTTAAGAGCCAGTGCAGTTCTCTGTGAATTGATATTTCTTTGTTAGTTTATCAGCAGTACAATATGCCCTAACTCTTTTAAACATGTTTGAAAATATCAGCAGCAAATCTGAACTGGTCTGATAGTCTGAGCAGCATAATTTATGCAATGAAAGCACAACAGTAATAATTTGTAAAGTAAAATAAAGGATGAGGATGCAGAGTGAAGTCAGTCTTCCTATGGTTTCAACTACTTTGATAATAGTGTGCCTGTGGTGCCGTGAAACTGTTAAATTTATCCGTGTAATTATGATTCCCTTTTCCCCCATATACTAAATAGTTTCTCAATTTTATACTGTATGTCCCAGCAATGTTATTTAAAGCCTATTCAATCAAGAACATGGTTTGTCATTGTATAACTTTTCTCCAGAAGATTAACTGACATGACATTCTTTTGTTTTAACCTGTCCTGTCCTGCATCATGGCAGCAGAATGATAGTCTGGCTGCTTTGTTGTGCCAAACAAATTTGCTTTGCCAAGGGGAGGCTTATGGGTATAAGGCTGAATACACAAATTATTTTTGGTTTTCCAGTTCACAAGGATAGTTTGACATGACATTCTTACCAGATGGTTTTTGAGGTCAGCACTATTTCTGAGCCGCTCCTCCATGTTTTGGACAGACTGGCGATCAGCTAATGGTAGCAGATTTGGTCCAACACCTCTTCTTCAGTTACAGATTTCAACCCTTGGATGTGGTAGGCCTAGGTGTGCTAGGAAGAAAAAAGAATTGTGGATAAGTAAATAAACAACAGGTCTCATAAAAATGTGTTCAGGCCAACAGCAGAGCACAGCCTACGAATAAAATATAATACTCACATATATGAAGACTGGTTTGTGGTCTTGGTGCTTGGTGCTGCTGGGATAGGTGCCAGCCCCCCAAAACTAAACCTGCATTGTAACAAGCAGGTATATAAAAATGGATGGTTTTTCCCTCAGCTGTTTCCAGAATTCTGAATCTGTTTGGACTTTTGGATCTCCTGTTCAGTCCACCGTCACTCATCTCAGGAAAGTTCTCCCGTGATTTCAGTCACTCTCCTGTAGTCTTGCCACTCTGCACGCCACCTGGGCATGATGAAACCGAAGCTTTGTGAAGCACCAAATCACTTTGACACATCTGCTGTGTTTTAAAGCATTTAATCCAGTCAAAGAGCGCCATCTGCAGGCTGTGTGTCTGATGTGTTTGAGGTGAAACGTTGACAGGACTTAATTATTTCACGGCTGCCATGAGTCTCTCTGTCTCAAATGTTCTCAACTATGTGTTACTGTTTTATTTTGTTAATAATAATTAAAAGGGGGCTGATAGCTTAGGTAACGTTATATGGTGTAACTGTAACAAAGTTACTCATCTGTAACAATAACAGAAGCCATTCGATGCTGAGTCAGTGTTTTTAAACAGGTAAAGTAGGAGCTTATGTAGCTGGGAACATGACTGTTACTTTATAAAGTTAAAAAAAAAGTTCATTTAAGTTAAAAGTCATGTAGGAGAATGGAACCCTTTTAAATGTATGACAAGAACACTCTTCAAACCCCTGTGAAGAAACTCTACATCTGTCTGAGGCACACCTGATGTAACAAAGCCTTGGTTGGCGTGGTCATGTGATGTTCGGCATGCTGAATCAACTCATTGAAACAGCACTTCCACTTCATAAGGTCTATGCAGAATCGAGGAAACAGACTCGAGCAGAACATCACGACATATTCCCTGGAAAGATGTTGATCTATGCCAGGGATCATCTATTCTGGACCTCTTGGGCCAGGGTCCTGAAGAATTTAGACATTTTCCTAAAAATGGTTTTTCAACAGCTTGTTTTCAAATTCTTAATGAGCCATTGGTTTGAGTCATGTGTGTTGCAGCAGAGAATCATCTAAATCAGGGGTGTCTAAAGTCGGAGCTCGAGACCCGCATTCCTGCAGGTTATGGATGTTGCCTGCTGTAGCACACCTAAATCAGATTAATGGGTCGACATGCTTGGGCAGCACTTGACAACAAGATGAGGAGAGACATTTAATTTGAATCTGGTTTGGAGGAAACATGTAAAACCTGCAGGACTGTGACCCTGAGAACTGCAGCTGGACATCCCTGATATAAATGGTCCGGGCTTACAAAGAACTTGATGAGCAGTGTGTGTGTGGCTAGCTCCACTTTGGGAGTTGTCGGGCTGCTAATACTGGAACCTGGCTCAGACTGATTTGTGTCCTTCATCTTTACAAAAAAAGTCAGAATTATCCCCCTTGTCAGTTTTATATCTTCCTGTACTGCTTACAGGGTATATTTCTCCAGATTTTCTTGCTGTAGCTACTTTAAAATTAAGTAGCAGCCTTGCTAGCCTCCTGTTTAAATGAAACTGGCTCATGTAGCGTTAGCTTAACACTAACATGCATACTGAGGTTCTCTTTGAGCATCTTTATAGTTTATTTTCAGCTCCAATGTCAAAATCTTTATTAACTTAGTTAATGTGTAGTCCCTAAATCCACTCACTGAAAACTAAAAATAAAATGGTTTTCCTAAAAAAGCTTAAAATTAATCTAGTGCTTACATATAACTACATTAGCACTGCTACGTGCTAACATCAGACAAATAGCCTTACAGACTATCAGTAGTTATACTCGCACAGGGACAAAATCTCTTCTAGAAATATGCAGCCAGATGTCAATATTTTTAAAGGATGACTAATTAGTAAACTACTTTAAAATTTACTTCAAACTGGTGTAGTGATACTGGTGATCCATGCAGGTCTGGAAAGATGTTTCTGTCCTCCTCCAGTGACCTGTCAATCACCTGGGGCGTCCAATCACATTTCATGGTAGCTAGTGCCATGTCAGAGATCTCCAGTACTGGAGGGCCACTGTCCTTCTTAAGCCAACTCCTTCCTTGGATTCAGAAACACAGTCTGGCATGTTTACATCAAATCAAGCCATCTGAGAAGTTTGTTCAGCATGCCATCAGAGCATGTTCCAAGTCCAACTCCCAATCAGAGCTAACAAGTTCCAAGTTGAAATCACTGAATCTCAAGTCAGCACCAACTCAGGGCCATCACATGAAAATTAACTCGTTAGGGTCAAGGCAGGTCTTACATTTTCAGGAGTCTAGAGAAAGACTGTCACCTGGAGCAACAACCACCTGCAAAAGGAAGAATGATATATTTGAGAGCAAGAGGAGGGGAGAAGAGGAGAACAAGATTATATTTGAGCATGAAAACATGAAATCTTGTTCTCAAATCAAACAATTACGCCCTTGATTGGTGGACATCTGGCTGCCTCCCCTGCTGCTCATACTGGACAGATTCTCGTGAAAACCAGATCAGGTTTGAACACCAAAGTAAAAACAGAAACCAGACTGCAGATACTTATTGTTACTCCATTGTTTCCTTTTGGTGAATGAGGTGCTTTCAGTCCTGGCCAATCAATTGTTAGTTCTAAACATATTTAGGGTGTTTTTGACTCACCTTTTGTCTCTCTGCATGCTATTTCTTTCTCTACAATGGCCATTACATTCTTAAAAAACTATTAAAAAATTCTGAAATGATATTTTTTAACAATTTTCTTTGCACAGATGTTTTAATCATCCTCAGCCCTAATCAAAAATATTAAATATTAGATAATTAGAATTATTTTTAACCCTTTAAATGCCAATTTTCCAACACAAAGTCACTGTTTTTCATGAAACAAAAATTAGAAAAATTGAGGGTTTTTTCCCATATAATAGATATTTAGTGGTTGGGAACCTAATGTACAGATCAGTCTTAGCTATACTAAAAATGAGTAACAAAATCAATTTAGCTGCATTTTTAGATTTTTTGGCAGGGTCAGATTCATGATTTATTATCCTTTCGGATAGTCCGCAATTTTTCTGCCATTCTCAAATCCACACTTCGTTTGAGGCAAAACGAAGTGTGGATTTGAAGGGTGGATTCGGAGGGTTCTTCAAATTCTGTGAATTGGGACAGTACTTCGCACACCGCGATGACGTATGTGGCCGACGAACCTGGACTTCGAAGTGTGCAGACCCTGAATTGGGACACACCTAAAGGCTGTTTCCGAATGTGCTCCCTACTCCCTACATAGTGCCCTATATAGGGGTCACACCATTTTGTCGGAGTGTCTGAATGTCCAGAGAGAAAAAAGTAGGGCACTCAAAATTACCCACAATGCATCTTGAAAAGTAGTGAGCATCGATGGTCACTAAACGGGTCAATATAGACCATAATGCATTGCAGGCAGAAGCTTAACATGGCGCAAGGAGGCGAAAAAATTGAGCTCAATCTCATAAGATTCATGATTATCAGGCGTTTGCCGTCCTTGGTCGGGAAGAGGCAAAATCAGGACAAAAACAGCCTGATAACCTTTATGTGTGTACGAGGCTTTAGATCAACCAAAGACTCAGGGAACAAACTGGACAAACTGGGTGAGGAAGAAGGATTTAATGAGTCTTCAGCATGTTAAAGGCACGGCTGGCAGTGGAGTCCAAATCTGATCACATACAAGCCATCAGTGATACAAATCTTTTCTGGTAAATTTACAGGAAATACTGTACATGACTGTACAAATTCTGGTTTTGTCACAGCTGAACTTCTTTGCTGATGATAAAATTTTATATTTACAATGTTCAACCTTAAAATTTAAAATGAAAATAATAAAGATTAAAAAAGGAACCAGAAGAAACTAATCATTTGGATTTATCTGAACTATGACAGCTCTTAGTAAATCCAGCATGATGTCCATTTAAATAACAGGTTGAGGATGTACATGTTCCTTGGTTGCTCTTAATGTTACACTAATTTGGCTCTATTTACATTTTTTTTGCCCTAATCTTTAACATCAATGAAGAAAAGAATGCGAAACTCAGGATAAAATGGCTTCAAATTTAACAAAAAAAAAAATGCTGTGGAAGTTTTATAAACTTCCTACCAAATTAATTAACATCAACAGATAATAATCACAAAAAACTACATAGAAGGTGCAAATATTCCTAGTTGGATAAATCACAGCCACACGTTTTGACCATCAAGCAAAGGAATAAATCTGATTGCATCATGTGGAGGAACATGTGTCCTGAACAAGAATAAACACATCTAAAGACAAACAGCAAACAACAAACCAAAACAAACATGCTGGGTAAAAAAAGGCGGCCAGATTCAGGAGGAAACTTCTTCATTTGCTGGGATTAAACATCCTTGTTGTACAGACGTGTACCAGATTCACTTCTAAGAAATTTGAAAAATAAAACTTTGTTTTTCTGAATTAATGTGATAATTATGAGCAAGAACATCCACCGTGATAAGTAGGAGGTATCTGCGGTACAAGAGGCTGCTGGTTCTGCACCGCTAAATCAGAACCCTCATTTTTCACTACAGCTAATTTGTAGGAGTCCAGATCCTTCAGAATAAAAGGTGGTAAAGAGTTCATGCTGAGAAAGCCAAGCCCGCTTCGTTCTTCATTGTCACATTTCAAAATGTGAATAAATAATGTTTGAAAAGTGGCAGAATATGAGATCCGGGGACTTCAGGTTCTGGTTCTGCAGCAACTGGACCAGTGATTGTTTCTTTGTGCACAGCTGAGCTGAACTCAAATGTAGCCGAACCATCGTCGTTTAAGATGCTGAATGACACCAGCTTTTTTCTATTTTCACTTCCAGAAAGTGAGAAAACTCATGAATAAGTCAATAAAAAGGAGAGAAGAAAATTGTTTTGATATCATACTTTTTTTTAAAAGAACAGATTTTTGGTTTTACTTGGTAAATTATTTTAGAAGTTAAGAAAAAACAAAAATGTTTTTGTAAAATTAATTCATAAGAGAATTCATTAAAAAACACACAGAAAAGGACTTATTTGAAAGAAATTCTCATGAATTGTGTAAAATGGTCTCATTCATTAAGAAAATGAAGATAAAATTACATTTTTGAAACTTTTCTTATAAATTTTTTTAATTTACAGACTCAGCTTATTTTGTGAAATTACATTAATTCTGATTATAAACGAGAAATAAAAAAGTTAAAGTAACTGATTTTGTTGTAAAAAAAATAATAAAAAATCCAGAAAAAAAACAAGATTTTTTTGTAAAATTACCGAATTTTTCAGAAAAAAGAAAATTACTTTAGATTATTTATTTTATAAAGTGATAAAAACATTGATTTGAAAATTAGATCATAAATGTAAAAATGTAACATAATTGGTTTGTTGTGTAAAACTATCTGATTAATTAAAAACTGGAACATGTTTTTCCTTTAAAATACACCTGGTACATGCAGGTAAAACAGGTGTTTCTTCTGATCTCATTAATTCAGAAAAACATTTTAAGTGACTTCATCACGATTCGGTATTTTAGCAACATATCCAATGAATGAATAAGAGAACTTGTGTAAAAGTAAACGATAATGGGTGTGTTCTCCTCCAGACTTGGTGGGTGTTTCCCTCTGACCCCCCTAAAGGAAAACTGTGGAGCCAGGTTTGAACATGTTGGATGGTGGACTTGTTTCAGATTATCATCACACTGCTGAAAAATCTGGATTTTTATTAAGTTTGTCCTGATTCATAGTAGTTACGTCTAAAAAAAAAACAATTGTACAATTTATCTGTAAGATTGAATTTATTGTGTGTGTTTGAGGCGTTTAGAGAACATCTGGATATTGTTGCACAAAAGAAGACAATACGTAAAGAAAAGACTTTTCTTGACCTGCGATGGTGAAGCTCATCGATTGTAGGTGGGATTTATGAAATCAGAAGTGAACCTGAGCTGGATCATGACGCGTCTGCTGGTGAGTCTACGACTGTTAAAGGTGGATGAAACAAGCGCTGAAGCTCCTTCATGTTCTGACCAGCTGTTTCATGGCGGCTGTATAAATGTTAACTAATGACATTTGGACTTTTAAACAATAAAGAGGGAGGTTAATGTGGGAGTCGTCGCAGACCGGTAACAAACCACCAGGTCAGTAACTTATTTGAATGGAACAAACTAAAATTATCAGTCCAAATATTAACTGGTCACATCAGACCAACATGTTAGATTCAGATTTTAGTTGTTGGTGGCAGGTTGTCTGTAGATACCACCCTGTTTGTCTCCCTGTCTGACTTTAGTATCTTGTATCAAAGGTTGACTTGAAAGCCTTTAAACGACTGAAATAATGTCCATGATGATCATAACGTCTTAAGAAATCATGACAGGTGTTCTGTGTTTGTAATGAAGGTGAGAAATTCACAGGTATTCTGTTTTATACTGAAAACCAGAAAACAGGAATAAATGTCTGTAAGCTCATCAGTATTATGGTTCTGGTTTTAAGCTGAAAACATATCAGCTGAACGAGGTTAGATTTGTTCATCTGGTTTTTGTTCAGTGGATCTTTCAATCATGTGGGTGTAGATGCTGACTCTAGCTCCCTGCAGTGTGACGTCATGGTAACGGTGAAATAAAAAACTAGCCGTTATGAAGCACAGAGTTTTCTAAAGTGAAGTCATACTGAAAACTAGCCAGGTTGTAGTTAATGTCACGGGACAGCAGCACGTCAGGAACCAGAGGGCACCCCGCCTGCATGGCCAAGACGTGAGGAGCCAAAGTGAAGGGGATGTCTCCAAGGAGATCTGGGAGGGCGGAGGCAGCTTCCACCGCTGGGGGGCCCTCTGATGTCCCCAGGGGAAATAGAGGTGTAGGGAGCGCTTCAGCAGCAGGTGGAGGTGGAGCTGGATAGGACGGCTGGAAGAAGGAGACGTCCACACTGAGATCACACTTTTATATAACACACAATAATAAAGTGAAAACATGATGAAATTTTTTTAACAATGAAAAAATAAAACAGTTATTTAGAGAAGTCTTAAAAAACTTTAATATATTTTGCTCCAGCATTAAAATGTTTAAGGAAAACTGGTCTACCTCAGACCGATCTGCAAAGCACAGAACCATCTTAGATCTCGATACTGGTCTCAGATTACATACAGGAAGGTCTACATAGTTGGAGATTGACAAGTTTTTTATTTCGTGTGTTTACCAAAACATATTCCAGATACAGTTATCTAATTAATATAAGCCTGACGTGCAGACTGTCCACTTTAATTTAAGAGTATTCACATCCAAATAGGAGGAGGGTTTAGAAATTACAGTCTTTAATATGAAGCTTCTTTTTTAAGGGACCAAAAGCAATTGGACAGTTTACTCTAAAGCTTAGCCTGGAAAAAAGAAATCCATCAGAGACAGTAGAAATGTTAGGAGTGGCTAAAACAACAGCTTTCTGTATTCTGAGAGGAAGAGAATGATGAGCTGAGGGACTCAAAAAGGTCTGCATGTCCAAGGAAGCCAAAAGAGGTGGATGTTTGCAAGATGGTTTCCTTAGTGATGAAAAACCTCTTCACAACATCCACCCAAGTCAAAAACACTCCAGGAAGCAGGCGTATCTGTGTCTAAATCTACCGTAAAGAGAAGGCTTCATGAGGGCAAATAGAGAGGACGGACCACACGGTGCAACCACTGATCAGCCTCAGGGGTAGAAAGTCCAGATTAGACTTTACCAAAAGGCTTCCTAGAGAAGCCCACTCAGTCCTGGAACAGCATTCTGGGGACAGATAACACCAAGACAACCTGGAGGCTGACTAATGGTTGGCACCTTGTGGTGAACGGTCTGTATTCTAGGAGGAGGGGGTTCTGTCGTGGTTTCCGGGTTTTGCTTCAGCTGTACTTCTGTTCCTTAGTTTCTGTTGTTTTTGAGTTTTGTGTTTTGATCTCTTGACTTATTTTGTAGTCACACCCTTCTAAGCTCTTTACTTCCTGTTCGGCGCACACCAGGTTTTACTTTTCTGATTTCTCCACCTGCTACTTGTGTAGTTAGTACTCCTCAGTCCATGAATACCCCCTGGCTTCTTGTCTTCATTGGTTTCCCTCCGTCTGGTTAGCTTCTCATTTTATATATCTGGTTAGTGGTCCTGTAACCTGCTGTAGCAGAGCCTTTTGTTTTGGACCAGTAAACCTCTGACACCTTCATGCAACTTCCTCCTGTCTGGTTCCGCATTTACGTCCCATCCCCAAACTCCCACCACACCTGACACCTTTGGGATGTGGTGGAACGGGAGATTCTCATCATGGAAGTAGCCGACAAACCTGCAGAAACTGTGTGATGCTGTCATGTTCATTTGGAGCAAAACCTCTGAGTATCACACCAAGAATAAGGCAGTTCTGGAGGAAAAAGGGGTGGGTGATGGGTGTAGCATACGCCGCAAACCAAGAGTCAGGAACAGGGTGCTGACTTAAAGGATCTGCTGCTGACATCTTGGTGTCAGATATCACAGAGAAGCTTTAAAGTGGGAGCTGTTGTGATACAACAGTCTATGAAGCAGGCGGATTATCAGGTTATGCAGGATGTTTGTATCCGTCCTGATAACAACTTGCTTGTCTTCTCTAATATAAATAATTTCTACTTGGATCAGAAACAAGCAGCCTGAACTGGTGCTTTGTTTTTAATGGCAGCAGCTACAAGCATGACCAGTGAGGGTGTAGCACTTTACAACATGTCAGGTTTAATCTCACAGCAGGCTGCAAACTCAGATTTTACTGCCACAATAATCCTTCAGCTTATGCTGCCTCACATAAAAACCATCCCTGTAGCAACCAGTAATGGCAGATTTTTGGCCAATAATGCAATCATATCTCTTTTTGATGAGCAAACTGCTAAAACATTTAGAATTTCTGAGAAATGCAGTTTTATTTATGTAATATTTGACTCATCATTTACTCCAATTATTACATTTTCAAGGATTTCTTCATACTTAACCAAACAATAGCTTAATGCCAACTTATTATATTATTGACAAATTATTACATTATTGGTTTTATTACATTTGAAATGGCCATAATTATAACATTATTGGTCATTATTAGTTGCTACAATCTCTGTAAGACTCATCAGTATAAACATTTAACATTTAACACAGAAAGATGGTAGAAGAACGCTGCTGAAGTAAAAAGCAAAAGAAAATGCATATGAAAAATACAAATAGAGAAAAGGACTGAAGCCAACATTTTTGTCCTGGCCTCAAAGTTTGAAAAGCCGTAGATGAGAAAAAGATCAAACCACACCTGTTCCAGAACTGTGAAATCATCCCACTCAGAGCAGGATTAAAACAAATTCAGAAATGGACTGAATAACGCAAAGCTCAGCAGCCTGATGCTCATTTCAGAGCTTCGCCCTACGAACACAACTCTTCTCTTATCAAACATAAAGCCATGAAGCAGGAGAGACAGAGGACAGATTAAAGCCGCCAGAATAACTTATTACACTGATGCTGCTCAAAGAGACAATAAATTACTGCAATGTAGATAGATTTTTAATACCAAGTGAGCAAAGACTGATGATATGTATGTGAGCTGGAAAAGAGCATAGAGACATGAGACAGCTGTCTAAGAGGACAACTAAGAAAGAGGCAAATTAAAGCTGTGCATTAATCTGAGGAGTAAGGACTGTAATACCTGTAGTTAAGCTTCGGAAATTGTACACACCAAAGTATATCACAGCAGCATTTGACCAAATAACAGAGCAGTACTCCAAATCCGACAGAACAAGTGACCGAACTACGTCATGCATACCAGAAGATGGAACATAGGCAGAACATTTCCTTGAAATTGCTTTGCCCTCTCCCATCTCCGAAACAATATGATCAATCTGGTCAGACCAGACAATAGATTATTTCATTTAACACTCAATAATTTGGTCTTAGTCACCTGCTCGATTGGTACCCCATCCACAAGCAAATTAAGTGCAGTGGCATTCCCAAGAGCTAAGATAAGAGCTGGATTTTGTTTAGTCAGTATTTAATACCAGCTGGTTCATTCTTATACATTTGGTTATGTTTTATTTTTAAACATTTTAAACAGCTAAAGGCAGATTGTTTATGAAAATTGAAAAAAAAGAGGTCCTAAACAACTTCCCTGCAGAACAAGACATATTCCCACTGGCAGAAAAACTACCATTAAAAATTACTGGCTGTGTTCTGCTGAAGCGGTAGCTCTTCATCTGAGCCAGAGAAAGGGGAGAAAAGCCAAAACATTTGAGCTTGGCTGCGATGAAATAATCGATGACATCAAAAGCAGCAGTAAAATCCAGGAGCACGGCACCTACTAGTTCCTTGTTAATTATAGATTTTAACCATTAATCAGTCCTGCGACCTGATGCTGTGCTGGTAGCGTGTCCTGGTCTTTATATACATGCTGTGCATCTGTAAATAAATCGTTTCTGTTAAAATAATTAAACATATGATTAAAAAATTATTTTCTCAGGTGTTTTGTGAAGCACAGGGAGATGCTAATAGGTCTACAGTTAAAACCAAAACAACCTGCCTTAGTGCCTCTAGGGAAGGGTATAATTTTAGACACCTTCAAGGCTCCAGAAGGATCCCACTAAGTATGCATCTGTTAAAAAATGGCATATTGGCTTGGAGAGCAGCCCAGCAGCCTTAAACACTTTCCCATCCAAATTATCTATACCTGGAGATGTGTCTTTTGAGAGTAACATCTTCTCCACGGTTACTTGGTTAAGCTTGTCCAATGAAAAATAACCCATTTGGTCCCTCATAATACTGTTAATTATGTTATGTGTTAAACTGATGTCAGATCTCAAACTGTCAACTGTACTGATAAAGAAGTAGTTAAAGTAATTAGCAATTTCATATGGTTTGGTAATAAATTGATCTGCACATTCAACATACACATAATTTCATTTAAAACCTTCCATAGTTTTTTACTGTCATTTACCGAATTGTTGATTTTTTGTTTACAGTTCTTCTAAATTGCTAAAACACTGAACCCTACTGTCCCAACCAAACGCTCAGTTGCCTGAACCCACTGATTGAATCAGTCACTCTTTTGGCAAAACCATCAGCACTTTCCACGTGTTTGGACACAACTTGCCAGCACATGTTCATTGTGATGCACCTGTGCTGCATAATGGTGAGCACAGGAGGCAACAGTCAAGCACAATTAAAGCACAGGCGTCACCTGTTGAACACAACAACTCAAAACTGATCCCACACGTGGAAATGGTGTGAGGGAACATTTATAAGCCAGTTCAGAGAGAGCTGGTTTGTGAGGCCCTGCGATGGGTAGAAATCTGAGAGGAGAGCTAAATGCAGGTTATTTGTTTTGGATCATGCATGTAGCCTACAGTGGACAATAAACATTTATTCTACAGCTTCATGTCCTGAGCATTGCGCTTTCTATGTCGTGTTTAGTGACTGCTCAGTCATGTTTTTAATTTTGACTGACTCGAGACAAGATTTGACAGCATAGTTCAGTTCTGGCCACAGATTGAACTGTTTTGAGGTGAGTTCGGTTTTGGAAGAAGAGTCTGAGGTTTTGTGAATGTACCTTGAAAACTAGGTTTTGTGTTCACAGTCTGGAGACAAGGAGAGACGCTTTTGAGAAATGTCTTAGCAATCGAAACTGTAAAATATAATTTCTTTTTAGTTTAGCTTAGTGACTATTTCTCAGCTTGCAATAAAAACGTCTGTCTGAATGAACTCCTGATTTAAGTGCTGCTACCTTAGCTCTATCCCTCTGATGCATCAACGATCTCAACTCTACCCTTCACAGCCCTCTTTCCAAGTGGAGCGTGCTGATCTACAAGCTTTACAAATCTATTCATAAAGATATTCAGAGAAATATTTGCATCATTTTCTTTACATACTTCAAACCAGTTTAAATCTTTAACATCACTAACAAACAAGTCGGCATTAAATCGTTTATATGACCTCCGGTAAACAATCCCAAACTTTGACTTGGGCACTTTAGTTTTCAAGCAGTCATATTATGGCCACTGCCACTGAAAAGGCCTGTAAACACATTTCATGTTTATTAGTGACAAAAATGATCAGTTCAGATTGACCACTAGTGGGAGTGGAAATTTGTGTGGGTTGACTGACATGTGGTGGGTGCAGGGTGCCATATGGACCGAATGTAAACAGGAACAAGTGCACATGCACACCAGTGTTCACTAAATTATCCTCAATTAGAAACCAAACAACACCTAGAAACTGAGGCTTATAACATCAAAACATCAGTTTCAGTTGAGAGTTACAGCTGCAGGAAAAGGACGTCACTGGTCTCAGAACTGATACCATAAAAACCCCAAAACACGGAGGCCAATGAAGCACATTAACAATTTGGTTTATTTATTTTAGTGCTATGAATCAGATATTTCATGATGTTCATCACCAGAGTTGCTTCCTGGACCAGTTTTTCCTCCTCATCAAATGCAAGTCATTCCTCATCATGGAAAATCTTTTAAAGATGAGGAATGCGGAGGTATCACAAGGAGCTGAGAGAAGTAAAAACACCCTTCCTTCCTTCCTTCCTTCCTTCCTTCCTTCCTTCCTTCCTTCCTTCCTTCCTTCCTTCCTTCCTTCCTTCCTTCCTTCCTTCCTTCACCACTGATGAATGATTTTATTACAGTAGATGCACACTAGGCCTATTCTAAGCGTTCTGCTCTAAATTGTATCCCCATAATGATCAACCTAAAGATCTATTTGAATACTTTTAGTCATAGTAAGAAAGGCATAAAAAACACACAACATATGGACAACAACAGGGCTGGGTTAAAAAAAATCGATTAATTGATTTTAATCAATTCAAATTAAATAAGTCCAATATTGATTCATAAAACTTGGAAATTGTCCTGATTTCTGGTAACGTGACCCTACTCTTGCATGACTTAAGAGGCGCGAGGAGATCTTAGCATATACACACACACCTGGGCTGTGTCCGAATGTGCTCCCTACTCCCTACATAGTGCCCTATATAGGGACCACGCCATTTTGTCGGAGTGTCTGAATGTCCAGAGAGAAAAAAGTAGGGCACTCAAAATTACCCACAATGCATCTTGAAAAGTAGTGAGCATTGATGGTCACTAGACGGGTCAATATAGACCTCAATGCATTGCAGGCAGAAGCTCAACATGGAGAAAGGAGGCGAAAAACATTTTTTATTGAATAGATATGCAACAAAGAATAAAATACAATAAAAGGAATAAAAATAAAAATATTTACACACTACGTTGGATTGGATTTGGAATGACATCTTGATGCGTGCTCTGGTTGCCGTGGTGACGGCTGGTAGTCACGTGGTTTTAGGTAGGTATCTGAATTTTTGAGAATATTTACAGCGACTTCGCTGAATGAAACGCTTCATCAGGACTTTTAAAAAGTTTCACTTTTTTTCTTTCTTTTTTTTCTTCATCACAGCATTTCTGGCTCTGAATCTGGGAGACATTGTATTGTTATAGTACTTCAGAAATAAATGTAGATCAGATCAGCAGATCAGATTCTTACAGTAATCTGATTACTCCCAGATAACTGACATTGATCGTCAAGTAAATGTAAAAAAAAAACAAGAAAAAATTTTTTTCTGAGAACATCTACAATAGAAAAATGGGTGGTGGATGTTTAGCTGTAAATGAATCGATATCGAATGGAAATAGGCTTTTGTGAATCGAATCGATTCAGGAAATTAGTGACGATACCCAGCCCTAGACAACAAAACATATTTGATCATTTTTAACTCTTCTCTAGCGATATTCAGAAAAAATAAGGACTATTGGTCAAACAGCAACATCTTTTTGTTTTAATTTAACCTGCTGCACTGAAACATCCTGACCTGTGGCCCTAAAACCTGAATTTACTTCTTTTTTACACTATTACTAAGTGAAATACTGCAGGACACATAATGGTGATCTGAAAGGCTCAGCAAGCTCACCTTTGATGGCTGCACAACAACGTTCGTATACAGCTGTCCAACGTTCATGGACGGCGTCTTCCGACTGCGGTCCTCTGGTGTCTCTCCTGCAAATAAATAAATAAAACAGAGCTTAGCTCACTACTAATGATATCCTGAGGAAAAACAATGCTCTTCACCAGTTAATGCTGAAGACTTATTATTATTTGTTTAATATTTTCTTTAGGAATCTTCTGTGCTGATACCAAAATCATCTTAAAGCAGAATTTGTTACACTGTTATTAACACTGTTGGTCCCTGTTGCTTTATTATAATCAGACTTATGGAAGGTGAGAGCAGTTCCTACTATCCTGAGAGTAGGGCTGGGCGATTAATCGATAAAATCGATAAATCGAATTCTCCATTTCTGGAGATTTATTTTTATGAAAATCGGGATTTTTTTCCATAGTTAGTTAGCAGCAGACTTAGCCCTCCCTCCACACCAGAACTGTGTCTGACAGATGTTCAGTGAAGTGGTCCTTCACTCACGCCTGGGATTTAGCTGTGTGTATAACAGCAGTGAGAAATGCTGCTCTCTACGAGATGCAGAAGTCAACTTAACCCACAAACCCTCGTTAAGAGACAACCTTCATCAGGGGAATTATTCCTGCAGTGGATCCTGTATGATAAGGATCCAGATGGAAAGAGATGACGGATGCATTGTGTCGCATATTTGTGTGAAGTAATTTTTTTTCCCCTAATTTATTCTCATTAGTCCATCTCAGATGCATTCGTACAGTCTTTAAATGTCGTTTATATGGTGGAAAAGCTTTGACAATATATGCTTTGTTTTTGCTGGCATTTATCTATAAACAACTAAATGTTTTTAATACGTTTGTTTATGTTTTGTAAAAGAAAAAAAAAATCTATTAAAATCGGATTTAGTTATAAAAAATCGCAGATTTTATTTTTAGGCCATATCGCCCAGCCCTACCTGACAGCAGTTAGTTTTTTGGGGGGCTGCATGGTGGTGTGTTGGTTAGCACCATGGCCTCACAGCAATAAGATCTGAAGACTGAAGGACCAGACTGCAGATCCAATAATTGAGTGAATTAAGTGTATGGATCGCCACATCATCAGAGGCCTATTAGGGACCAGGGAGTCACCAGGACTAGAACCAGAAACACCGGTGGTCTACATCAGCCTTTCCCAGATTGGGAGTCCCTTTCCTTACGGGGGTTCCCAGATCATTAAAAATAAACAAAAAGAAAATATCAGAGAAATGTGGGATTTTCATTAGGGTTGTCAAAACGAATGTTTATACAAAGACATGAATCTGTAAAATTTAAAATGTTAATTTTTTAAAAAATTAATGCATGAACAACAAAGTTATTACTCAAGCCATATTAAAAATCTGAATTTGGTATCATGTCTGCGAGAAAGAAGCCAAGCTGGGATGGTAGGAGCTTTGTTACAGCTGTTAACTGATCCACTTACTTCGACTTATGAACAGATTCACTGATAACAGCAAAAATCTCAAGTTTCCGTCACTAAATCTGAATTATCAGGAGGCCATAAACCAGAAAAAGATGTAAGGACGGTGTATTAGTAATGTGTTGATCAATGGTTACTGATGCAGCTAAGTCATTACAATAATAATGACCTCCAGCTGACCAAGAGCTGTGTAAATAAAGTAGAAAGGATTATAAAATGCAAACCCTGGAAATAATTCTCTAACAACACAGGTGCAGTTTGCAATCTGACAAAAACTGTAGATTGTTTGGGTGGTGTGGAATATTTCAGGAGATGATGAAGACGGTTTATGTGACCAGCTTCATGTAATAAACTCTGACTTTCATGTTAGACGTCTTCAGTGAAGCAACAGTTTCTTCCTGTTCTTCACAGCTCAGGAGTCAGCTGATGTTCCAACATGTTGATGAGCAACATGTGATGAACCAAATAAAAAGTTAGCTAACTCTCCGTGTGTTACATCCTGAACTCTGGAGGCCTGACGAGGCCTCAGAGGATTTTATTATTTATTTATTTGTAAAACAGTGTTTGCTTATTGAAAATTAATTATAGACTGATACTCGGACCAGCCAATATTTGCGTTTTTACTAGTATCGGCATCGGCTGATACGCATGATTTCCAGACAGGCGTCCACAGGCAGCTCTGTGTTGTTAAAAACGCTGCAGCAGGGGAACCAAAGCGCCTGCAGCAGGTGAACCAAAGCGCCTGCAATGAGCAACAAAAATGATTTAAGGAATTTCTGTGTGAAGCTGAACAGTGCAAACAAACTTTAAAGAAGTGATTAAAGTCCCCAAACTATTCTACTGCTCCAGGTTTATTCGTAACGCAGGGGACAGTATGGCAGGGAAAGTCTTTTATAAACAGAGAACACACAAATTAATCCTTTATTAAAATATCAGAGTGTATTATTTTGCTTAAAATCAGAGATATGTTTCTCTGCAAAGATCATCAAGAACAGGACCATTAAAATGGCAAATACCAGGACGTAGTAAACCCATTCAGCTCCAGCAGACTCAAGTCCTGACTAAGCTGCTGCAGACCTGTGATGAAAAGTTGGACTTTCCTTTCACATCCAGGCAGGTTTACAGTGGTTTCATCAGATTTTAACTTCCCTACAGCGCTCCTGATACTGTCCCTGGGAATTTTATTTTTTTGGAAATCTTACTCACCCGACCCTTCAGGTGTGATGAAATAATCTCGTCTTACAGTTTTTAAATTTAATTTTACTTCATTTCAGACACATCAGTCCAAATCAGCAATAAAAAGAAAAAACAATAAAAACAGTGAATAAAACTACAGACACGTATTCTAGTTAGTGTTGGTTCAGTCCAGTATGATCATATTTTTCTAATCAGTGGATATACAGATGGATTTATACCTGAAGTTCCTGCGTTCAGCAGGAAAGGCAGGAACTTTATTTCACGTTGTCTACCTTGGAAGTGAAATAATATTATGAATGCATCGTGAAAAGCCACCTGAAGCTTTTTATTTTAGATTATGTGCCAGCATCTTTGCTTGTATGTACAGTTTAAAGCACGGATGAAGAACATCATCATCACATAAGTCATATCTGATTGTATGACCCAAATATCTAACTGTGTTTAAATTATTAAAAAGACTCTTCATTTCCTAGAAAGACCACCCATGTAAATATAGCCAAGAACAGATGACAGTATACCATCATGTTGAACCCGACTAGTTACTAAAAAGAATGCAAATGTGCTCAGCTTAACCCCATTTAGCTTCCACAGACTTATGTGTAATTATTAAAAATTTTAATAGATACAGAGGGACCCCTCCCTTTTGCTAAACCATTACCATTAATTAATTCTGTAAAAAGCTTTAGACGCATCTAGAAAGCACATGAATGTTGTTTTTTTTTTTTTTTTGTTTGTTTTTATTGTCCTTACTAACAATTTTTTCAATGTGTGTATATGCAATGATCTGTACAATGCTTATATGTAAAACCAAACTGATTATATGTGGTTATTTTGTACTCTTAAATCCAAACCAAATGTATTTGTGCAAACATGTAGAAGTATTTGTGAAGCCCATTTGTCTTTCCATGAATACCTCCATGGTTGGGGTTCAAACTAGCATCACAGCTGAAGAAAATGAAGGATCATTACAGAGTTCCCAAAGGTTTCATTATGTGTCAGCTCAATAAAAAATGTCTGGAAGTTTTAAAAACAGTGGTATTATAAAGGGCTGAATAATCTTAACTAAATATACTGTTACACACAAATGCTACACTATGCATTTTATTGGATTTTATGTCTCAAGTTGTAAAACATTAATCCAAACCCTTAAAATCTGTGAGAAGGCTGAATATTTCTGATTTCTTACCTACGATGACAAATCCTCCATCGACTTCCTTGTCGGATGTTGACTTTTTTGAGTCTTTACGAAATCCAAGAAAACTTAACATGATTTTCCTATAAAGTTAAAAAAAAGAAAAAAAATCTATTCCAACAGCATATAAATATCAATATAATTTTAAACTCAAATTCCATGTTCAAGTAAGAATTAACAAGGAAAGGAAGGCCGAGTAATATGGGATTTATTTCAGACAACCCACCAGGAAAGCCTGTTTTTCACATAGCAAGATCACTCTTTTTAAACAGTGAAAACAGCAGCACTTTCTCTGTAAAGTGAAACTTAGCGTCTTACTGTTGTCCGTCAGTGTAGAACGCGCTCACAAACTCAGTTCATGGTTCATGTAAATTTTATATTTAGATTTGGAGTCGAGCCGTTTATTTCAGCTCGGCGTATAGACTTCACTCGGACACTGAACAAACCAAAACGTATCCAAAATTAATTTTCCTTTGAGTCCTTTCTGCAATATCCGTTTTATGTTGTGTTATGATATAGGGGTGACATCACTGGCATTAATGCGATCCGTGTCCGTGTAGAAACCACAAATGTCCATAAAGTTCCGTTACGACCTATTCTGCGGTCCGAAGCGGAACTATTTAGCTGGGACCTGTTCTTTGGGGAATAAAACATTGGAGCTCAACGGATATGTCTTCCGGAAAATTGGAGGCATTCGGTTTTATGCACCGTGTTAGCCGCATAAGGAAGTACCACTCGTCATTTTCACAGGAAATGTGGTGACTCCGCCCGCGCAGGTTATCCTAGAGTGAAAAAATGATGGCCGTTATGTTTTCGCGCGCTGTGGCGCATTACCCCGGGATCAGAAACGCCATAACAGCAAGCTGCGAAGATGGCAGGTATACTGGATGTCCCGAAACCAAGAATAAACTATTCTATGCTGTCTCAGCACATTAATCGAGCGGTCTGCTTTGTCGGGCGGGTTGGAAAGGTCAGTTTTTTTTTTAGCAGAAAGGTTGAGTTTTTATGTCGTGTGGTTGGCTAACCTATGGAATATTAGTAACACATACTTTTTCTCCGTTTTAAGGTTCATCCAACTGGGAAAACGTTTACTGTCACAGATGGAGAAGGAAAAACTGTAACAATTGAACTGAACGACCCTGTAAGTAATTATAAGTACAGTTGGTGAATGAAATGCTGCTGGGGTGTGTTTACCTGTCACTCATCTGTGCAGCTGGAAGAAGAGCTGAGCGGCATTGTGGAGGTTATCGGTATGGTGTCCAGCAGAGGCGAAATAATGGCCACAACATACAACATCCTACGGGAAGACAAGGGCATTTCCTTTGGTAGGTTTCTGATAGACAAAGCACTTTTCACACAGTTTCATAGTTACACATTAAGTCCTTCAGTAACGTGTTTGTCCTCTACAGATTTGGAGCTGTACAATGAGGCCCTGAAAGTCATCCATGATTTCCCCCAGCACTATCCCTTTGTGGTGGCTGCCAGTGGTTGAAACCTACATTTGGAGATTTGTGTCAGTTTGTTCGTTTTTGTGCCTAATTTCTGCAGTGAAGGCATAGTTTTGTACAAATGTTTTTCAATAAATTTATTAAGTTTAAATACTGCAACAAGTGGAAGTTATTCTGCATAAATAAAACTGAATAGACCAATGTTTGCGTGATGCTGGAAGTGATATCTGTATGCTAAATTCTTAATATAAGACATTTCATGTGTTAGACCATAGTTAAAATGATTTAAGTAGTAATTTAATTACACAACTAATACTTGGTTAAAGTTGCATACAGTTCTAGGGAAAAAGAGACCACTGCAATTTCTTCTTAAGTCAGCATCTCTTGAGTATTACTACCAAATATTAAAATCCTACACAAGCAGATGTCATTCTGCTTTATGAGGACAGCAAAGCTACAGTCTGGCGGAGGGACGGGGATGATCACGTTGCTGTTGATGACCCAGCTTTAACTGTGCGGTCTGCAAACTGGGCTTTAAATCGAAGCTTAAGACTTGTTTACCTCGACCTTTGGCTGAGTACAGGCACCCTGTTGGAGTTTTATGTTGTACCTTTGTGTGTTATCCTTGTATTTTTATGTCTTAAAGCACTTTGGAGGCTTTGGCTGCATAAATGTGCTGTATTAATAAACTTGACACTGATGACAAACCCATCACTCGAGAACGGAAGGCTGATGTTAGGTAGTCTTCCAACATGGAGGCAAACTGGGGGGTTATGGCAAGAACAGATGGAAACGGACAACTACAGGTCATGAAAAGCCAGTCGGGCTGAGGTTTGAAAAAGATCACTGAAGCTGAAGTCCAACACGTCTTCTGGTTAGACGCAGACCTGGAGAGGTCCACAACCCACAAAGTCTCACACCAGCTGGAAATATGGAGGACCTGTGTTGGTCTGGGGCTGGAATCAGGCAGATGCCTCCTAAGCACATCATGGACCACGAGGATGTGTGAGAGTAGTAAATGTAAAATGTAAATGGATTTGTAACAAGCTCACTTCTTTGGTGAAAAAGGAAAAATAAAAAACCAGCTCACTGCAGACCGTGTGGTGCCTGTTAAACAAACATAAACATGACAGCTGACTAAGTCAACATGTTGAAATGATTCAGGTCTGCTTTTGAATTTTAAATGTATCCGTATTGATAGATATAATAGGAAAATATGAAAAGAATATATATATATGTATATATATATATATACATATATGTATATTGTCTTTTTTCATATGCATATCTTTTATTTTAAGTAAGAATAAGATATTTATACCACTCATATACTTATATTTATATAAATATAAGTATATATTTCATGTACTTTATTCAATCTATATTAAATGTGAGGAATTTTAGAAAAAAGGGGAGCTCATTAAGAGTTTTTACTCCTTTTTGAACATGTAAATTGTTTTTTTCTCTTTGTATTGTGATCTTTTTAAATCTATTGGCCTCTGTGGTTTTGCTGTTACATCTGATTTTCCAGTTAAAGTACTTGTTCGAAATAAAGATATCGTCATCATAATCATCCCATGTCAAATTATTTTTCAGATTTACGCTTTCTTCTGTAAACCCTGCAGGTGCAGAATCATATATAATATAAATATATAATCAGTGTTAATTTTAGGCATAATTTCCCTGCAGGGTTAATAAAGTAGTTTTCCTTTCTGTTTTCAGAGAAACGGGTGTTACAGCTGATTTAGAAATTAAACTTGCAGCAGTTCATTTTTCATCCTCTGACCATGAACTTTACAGACCAGCAGGAGGCAGTATGACCCCAGAAACTCCAGGAATCCTCCCAGAGGCTGGAAAATGGACTTAATTCAAGGTGTTATGTTGGATTAAACTCTATTTTATATACTTAATTAAAACCTTGTAACCTTGTAAAACCTTTATAATGTAGTTATACAATCAGTTGCTGATATATGCAAGTTAAATGCTATAAATAACGTTTTCACAGCTGGAGAAAATCCTCAGTTTATCATTTATAAACATGTATAGAACACGCAAGATTAGTTTAAAAATGCTGCTCGGTTTCTGTCTGTGACTGTTTAATAAAAGAGTTATTGAATAGTTCTGATTATTAAAGAAATGAGGCTCCTAAAACCTGCTGAAACTATTTTAATGTACCAACTTCAATCCATTCATTTGGTCACTGTTTCTCATCCAAACAGAACAACTATTTTCTGATTATTTACTTGTAAGATACATACTGTTTATTAATTTATATTTATTCACATGATAGCACACTCACGATCAGTTCAAATCATAATTTTGGTACATCCTGCTGGTTCCTAATGGTTTGCATGAACTGGGGCTGCTGCCTCTGACAGGACAACGGGTCCAATCCCAGTTCCTTTTTTATTCTTGCAGTTTGGGAAGGACCAAGAAGTGACACATCAGTAGAAAACAGTGCATGTTACAACAAACATTTTTTTTTTCATTAACAGGAATAGAAAAAAGCTAATTTATATCCTTTACTTAAATAAAAGTAGCAATACATCATCAAATATGTACTTTAATGAATTTTTTTACATGTCCTGTCCAGCATTGTAGCAGCAGAATGATGGTCCGGCTGCTGTGTTGTGCTGAACAAATTTTCTTTGCCAAGGGGAGTTTTTTGATTTTATGATTTAACAATTGCAATAATATTTATATAAAAGTAAAGCAAACGTAATTTATTCTTTAGGTGGTGCATTTGTTTAACAGACACCAGCAAGCAGGAAATGATTTTCTGACACAACACAATTAAAAAAAGATGGGAGAGGCAGAGAAATATTAAAACATGTAACTAATGATGTTCTGGAAGATCTTATAATCAGCTCATTAACTGTGACAGGTGAGGGTGTCAGGGTTGGGTATAAAAAGACCATCCACCAAATGTTAAGTCTTTCCAAGTGGCTCACTACATTGTGAAAGTTTATTTGAGAAGCATTAACTATTTCAAAGAAATATGTTTCTTATTGTATAATATTGTAAAAAATGGCTCAGGGACTCTTTCTTTTCACATCTCAGTGTGTAAAAAAGCCAAAACAGAAACCACTGTTGGATGGACGTGACCTTTGAGCTTTCGAGTGTTACTGCAGAAGAAATGATAGTTCCACTGCATCCAAAGGACTTTAAAAAATAGAAAACTGAGTTTGAGAAATATTAGGTCAAAGTGACAAATAATTATGTTAAAAGATTGTGTAACATTAAAGGTGCTGACAGTCTGTGAAATATAAAAATGGCTTCCGTGAAGAAAATAGTTGCATTGCAAGAAGAATGTATTTTAGTCCTGACCATAAAAGTGGTATTAATTTATAACTCTAACCAACTGATTTAAATTCCTTAAGCCAACGCGGAAGTGGTGAAAGTGTTTGAATAATTGCAGGAGGGGTCTTTTACAGCAGCTGGTTATGAGACATATTCAGGGTTATGAAACAAATGATATTTTTGTCCCCTTTGCTTGGAAGATGTAATGCACTTGAAGTCCATCATTGTGGAAACAAGAAGATGCTTTCTTTTATTACATCTTCAAATATACATAAAAAAACAAACAGCCCTTAGAAGTGAAAGAAGTTTTAGATTGTATTTCATATGAATGCAGCGGCCAACATTTCACACATCTCCAGCTGAGCTGGAGGGACCCAGTAGAAACTGGCTCAGCATGAAGACCAGAATCAGCAAGACCAGGTCTATTTAACAGTGAATAATTCACCTGCCAGAGTCTTAAAAGCTCATAAATAAACATGTTTTATCTTGTTCAGTTCACTTTCGTTCAGTTCATCTTTAATTCATCTTAAAAGTTCATTTAGAAAACTTTGTTGTGGACGAGTGAATAACAAAGTTTTCTCAAGGCACTTCCACAAAAAAATTCCAATTCAATCCAATTCATTGATGTCCAGTTACAATCTAATTAAAACAAATATGTTATATTTTCCACATTACTCCAATTTATAATAAGTGTTTTCACAAAATTAATTAATAAAAATAATTACTAAGCTAAGGAATCCAATAGATAACAGCAAATCCTCTCTTTGATTCAATCCTCCAACCTGAGGAGGTTTCTAATCTTAAAAGTAGAGACGGTGTCTGCCTTCTGAACCCAAACTGGGAGATGGTTCCATATAGTCCTTTTCCACTGGCTGGGCACCGACATGGTGCGACCGGTGCATTCATACCCAAAATAAGCTGGTTTGGAATCTGAAAAGTTGGTTCTTAACAGGCACCAAACAATAGTCCCTCTTCTTTGTGACCCATGATGCCATCAGTGGTCAAAGAAAGCAGGACCAAATAATCAAACATGGAACATGACCATCTTTCCAGCTGCTGGACAGCCACCACAGCAGCTAGAACTGGAGAAGCTGACCCAGTGCCTCCTCCCTAACCTGGTCTTCCACAGATGAAGACGGTATGTTGACTACAGACCTCTGCTGAAGATGAACTTCAGGTCATTAAATCATGGGAATAATTAATGTGGTGCAAAACCTGAATGCTGCTGCATCTAAGTCATCTTGACTTTATACTTTAATCATATCTGCGTAAACAATGCGAAGTCCGGCTCCTCTCTGTCTGGGTTCTGTCCTTGGAGGTGTCTCAGTGGCCTGATTTGCGGTGTGGTGTCGTTCGAGGACGAAGACCAGATGGAGTCAAGATGTTTGGATGTTGATAACGTGCCATATAAAAGGCAACCTGACCTTCTTATCTTTGGAACACTCCTTACAGCTGCTGCGTGCCTACTGACTGCTACCCTTTATGAAAATTAAATTTTCATAAATTTTCCGTTTTAATGTGGACAGTGAGTTCGGTAAGCTTGCGTTGACATCCTAACAGTGGTATCTGTCTGCAGACTCAAAGAGCTGCAGATTGAGACCTGCAGATCTGGACCCACACCTCCAGACCAGAATGTTTTTGTGACAGCGTCACCTACCAGATGATTGTAAAACCACATCTGCATTTCTGGACATGCAGGTCCTCCAGACCCCAGATGAAGTTGCAGTGTCCAGACAAAACTACCCTTGCTGCATCTGTCCATGTTGGACAGGTTTGTCCTTGCTGCATCTGTCCATGCTGGACAGGTTTGTCCTTGCTGCATCTGTCCATGTTGGACAGGTTTGTCCTTGCTGCATATGTCCATGTTGGACAGGTTTGTCCTTGCTGCATTTGTTCATTTTATGTATGGAGAGAAATTAGTTTCGTAATTCTTACGATGTGTATTATTTAGAATAGAATAGAATAGAAATACTTTATTTCTCTTTATTTATTTATTTTATTTATTATTTAATATGACGACCTAACACCAGCATAACATCCAAGCTAACAAACAGACCACAGTTTGAGAGACAGGAAGGTTGTGTGTTTGAGGGTCAGCAGCCCTGGAGCACCACAGCGACTCCACTCTCCTCATTTCTCTTCACACTGTACACGTCAGACTTCAATGCGACTCTGAGTCCTGTCATCTGCAGAACTACTCTGATTATTCTGCAGGTGTGTGGAGTATCAGTGATGAAGCCGAGTACAGAGAACTGGTCAGTCAGTTTGTGAGGTGGTGCAGAAACAATCACCTCATCATGATCACAAACAAAACAACAGAGATGATTGCTGACTTCAGGAGAAAAGAAAACACTGTTTACATCCTGGGAGAAGAGGTGGAGCTGGTGCAGGAATACAAGCACCTCCGAGTTCAGCTGGACAGCAGATTAGGCTGGAAATGTGACACGGAAGCATCTAGAAGAAATGACAAAGCAGACAACATCTGGAAGAAGCTGAGATCCTTCAGTGTCTGCACCCAGATGTTGCAGATCTTCTATAAGACTGCTGTGGAAAGTGTTTCAGCTTTGCAGCATCTGTTGGGACAGCAGAACCGGAGGCCTGAAGAAATCCAGAAGATCTGTTTGTGTTCTGGTTTACTGATCTGGATCTGCTGGAGCTGATACAAGCAGCTGAGCATGATGGACAATTCTTCACGTCCTTTACACTGAAGAAACAACAGTGTTCAGTCAGAGGTTTCTTCACGCCTGCTGCAACACAGAAAGTTCAGGAGGTCATTCTTGCAGCAGCCATCAGCCTCTAGAACAAGTCATTAACTGGCTATTAATTATTATTATTTAAAGTAAATAAATCAAGTATTGGAACTGCATTTCTTGTGTAAAGTTATTTTACGTGTTGTCATATTGCTTCATGTTTGTATGTGGATTCAAACACATTTGTAAGAAAACAAAGTTTGTTTCATACATTTATAAATCACATAAGTCACATTTTTTACTCTCCATATGTGAGATTTTATTAATACATTTGATTAAATTGACTATGATCAGTCAGTTTTTCCACTTTAAAGCACATTAACTTAATTTACAAAGAAAGTATTTTACTGCCTCAAAGTACAGAAAATATTCTGAAATCAAGGATAAGTTGTCATTTGGTTTTTGTAATAAATCAGTGTGAAAGATGGTGTGATTCTCCAGAGCCGCAGGCTTGACTGCACGTTAACAGGGTTTTAAGTCTGTAAGTTTGCAACCAGTTCAGGATGCCGACATAAATCGTGATCAAGCGAGAAATGACTGCTTTATAGTAAACCCGCGCATAGATGCGTATATCATTAGTGAAGTCAGGGGGATAATGTCAGCTGCTGTAAAAAGATGACCCGTCCCCGGACCCCTCCCTGCAAGTATTCAGTGCGATGGGTGGGAGAGGAGTAGCCCGGAGGAAGGCAGCTGCCATGTTTCAGCAAGTTGAGACACTGCTGTTTATGTTGCAGCATCTGCTCCATCTGCTTCCATCCACAGATACTATCACTTCCATCTCCCACACTTCGTCATGGAAACATTTTCCCTCTGTGTCAGAGCCTATCCTCGTCAAACCCAGCACACACATCCATTCATCCATCTTCTTTCTTCTTAATCTTTTTTCTTTGGGGTTCAGATAAGTATGTGGTTTTAGAACAACAGACAGAATTTTGTCCTGACAACAAGTGTGAAGTTTAAGCATTGACCCGTTTATCACATCACACATATGAAGGTTACTGATTGTTTGATGGATTGTTATGTTTGTGATGTGAGTGCTATCATTTGTTTTAGCTTTAAACATCCTGTCTGATAGTGAGAGAGAAATCAGTCCATGGTTTTGTTTCTTTAGATTGGACGACTGTAATTCCTGATTATTCTGTCCCAGGAATGTTCTGAAGAGACTCCATCTGATCCAAAAGTGTGTTATTTATCACACTGGGCCTCTAGCAAGACTCTTAATCCCCGAATGACTCCCTGGATGCCAAAACACGGCAGCCCAATGCTCGATAGTAAAACCTAGAGATGGGTGAAAGGCAGCGCTCAGTTTTATCATTGGGAAGGAAAAATATATTATTATAATTGTTGATGTTAATATGGATAACTCAGGAAGTGGCTTCATCACAATTTCCAGGTCTCAGTAACACAGTAGTTTTATTTATGATGAAATGTTATCATGGATCACTGTGGATTTACCAGATAGTCTCTGAATAAACACTGTAGATCAGCTAAAGGGTAGCTATCCATCACATTAACCCCACAGAGCTACACACCACCGCCACTGACACACTGGTGATGATAGAAGTGACGGCACTCCGGGATCATCTAGTGAAGTTTAAAGGGTTAAAGGGAGACATCAGAGATTTTCATCATTAAATGCAAAAGTTTCTCAGTTTTTATGCTTAAAATGCTCAGAATTGGAGCCAAACTGGTGCACTGAAACATTGTGAAGTGAAATTCTTTGGGCAAAATGAGGCACGTTTGATTGCAGCTTTCACAAACCGACACCTCTGAAACTGTCAGAAAGAGTAATCCTCCTGATCTTCGTCCAGACTGACCACACAAAATCTTCTTCCTCTGTGTCAGCAACTCATCTCCAACCATGATAAATTCCCTCCAAACTTTCTTCCTTTCTCTCTATTTTTATTTTTATGATGCAGTTCAGTCCTCGTTAACCCAGAAATGACGACGATAACTCCAAGACTCCTGGATGGATCCTGTAAATCTCTCTGTGTTTAAACCATTACCATTCCTGCAGAGGTTATCGGTTCATATTCTACATACCAAGGTGGACACTGATATTTTCTTTCCACTGAAGCTGGCTGTCAATGAGGACTTCTTCATTATGTAATGTGAGCCAACACGTCTAAAAATTTGCTGCATATCTATCACATGCATCAGGCCCCAGAGCAGGCCTGGTGGACGGATCGTATGAAGCTGTCAGGCCTGCCACAGTTTGAAGTGCCACAGGGAGTGTTAACAAATGATCTGAGCAGTGCAAGTTCAAGAAGATTTCATACCTTAGAGCAGCTCCTGCTTACATCCACAGGCTCTAAAACTGTCTGTTACTGCAGCAGGGACGGCGGCATGTTGATCTCTGAAGTTGTGTTTAAACTTTGCTTATATCTTAGCTTCAGTAAGAGGTTAATGCAATGTCACCAGTACAGCCCACCCACATCATTATAGCTCTTCCACTGTGCTTCTCTGTGGGAACCACACATGCACATAGACCATCCCCGCACCCTCTCTGCAGCTCACAAACATGAAACAGCTCAGGAATCTAAACTCTAAAGCCATTTTTTAAACAGTTCCATCAGGTTCAGACTTTTTCTCAGTTTCTCATTCAGGTATGCAGTTCAGAGCTGGAGATGTAAACTCACAGCAAGCAATGCTCCTCTGGAGGCGGGAAGTACTCTTTGAAAATAAAAGTTTTGTTTGCAGCTTGTTGAAAATAGCAGATGTGGCTCGTTATCTTTCTGTAATAGCTGTTTTTATAATGACACCAATACTAAAAATAGCACTAACAGTATGAGTAAAAAGTTTGGACATGTGTGTCTAAATGTTTCACTGGAACTAATATACCATCCAATAACATACGTTTGAAGCTGCAGCTATTATTAGCTTAGCAGCACTGCTGTCATACCAATCTCACTATGTGATCCTTATTCAGTGTTTAATTGTAGAGTTGGTTGTGCACATCTTAATTTATTAACGTGACAAGCAGATCTTGAGTAGTTACATATCACCAGATATCCAGCGTCCTTGATTTAATGGACTTAAATAACATGGCAGCTTTGACTTTTCACAATCTTTACATAAACCAAATACAAATATCATTCATTATCTTCATGTTTAATGTTATTATGTAAATCCAGAACTTCTACATAGCCTGAGTTTGCTTTAGTGCCCTCTAGTGGATGTTCAGGTAAAAAGCATCAAACCCCGACAAGCTTGTGAAATATGGCAAAGGACCAAAAATAAAAATATGGAACAACCTGCCATGGCTACACAATTCCCTCATGAGACTGTATCCATCCTGAAGCCAGCTACGATATGATGCCTGAGCAGCTGAAGAGGTAGGTAAAGAGGTAGGTAAAGCGGTAGGTAAAGAGGTAGGTAAAGAGGTAGGTAAAGAGGTAGGTAAAGAGGTAGGTAAAGCGGTAGGTAAAGCGGTAGGTAAATCTAATGTAGCCTCTCATTAGATCATCTGTTGTCCTGGATGTGTGTTAGCACTGAGGGGTTAACAACTTCTCTAGGTGGTGGATTCCCCTCTACTGTCCATTAGCAAGGAGATGCTGGTATTATCGTTAGGCTAAGGCTAGTGACTAGCCTTAGTTGATTGATCCACTAGATCAGGAATCACCAACTCTGGTCCTCAGAGCCTACTGAATGCAGGTTTTAGATGTTTCTGTATTTACAGTATTTAATTAAATAGACCCACAAAGACAAGCATAATCACTCCTAGTTGGAAAACCAGTGTCAAAAGATCTCAGTCTGCCATTCCTCCTACAACCACTAAAAAATCAAACATCTGTAACCTCATCATTAGCCGCTGGAAAACTAACCAAATCCCTAAATCATCACATAAGTACACCCCACTATGGCACAATCCCACCTTCAAGTTACTAAACAAACCCATTCATTTCTCCCCCTGGGTACAGAAATCACACAACTCTGCCACTTATGTTCAGGCAGCCAGTTTAAACCATTTCACACACTAGTACAGAGGTACAGGGTGGGAAGGACCGAGACCCCTCCACAAAACAAGGCATTAGAATCATCTCCATTAACTGTAGGAATTATTAGAATCAATAATTATAAAACTAATCTCTAAATTATACCTACTCATCTCCAGCACAAAGACTACAAAAACACTCCCATCAACCATCTGGGAAAAGACTTGGATCTTTCTCCCAACCCCGACCTCTGGGAACAAACATCTTCTCCATGACCACCAGCGCCAGCTTGCAGCTTATACGACATGAAGTTATTCACAGAGCTCACCACTCAAAGTAAAACGTTTAAAATGGGACGGGGTAATTCACATATCTGCACACAATGCACCTCAGGTAGCACAGACACCGTATCCATGCCAACCAGTTCACTCACTCTGGATCACCATTACTGAGACGCTCTGCACTATCCTGAGTCCCAACATCAGTCTCACTCTGTCTCCGTGGTGATCTCTCTAGAATACTCTCCCACCCACATTTAAAAGCCGGTTACTTGAATCTCTAACTGTCTCTAAGAAAGGAGTCTCCCAAAACTGGAAATAAAGGAACTCGTGTCACATCGCTCACTGGATTCATTTAATTTCTGAAAACCAAATGAACAGAAAAAGAAGCAAATGTCAGCCTATAATTATCATAACTGATATGAAGCCGAGCTTATCAAATCATGTTTATATCATCTGTTTGTTTCCAGATCATTTTGTCCAGCTGTCTTGTCTGTCCTGCTGTCCAGATCATTGTGTCGTGTTTTCTATCTGTTTCGTTCTGAGTTGTTTGGTCCATATCATTCATTTTCTATGTACATGCACAGATATAATTTGTCAAGATAAAAGGCATGACAAGGCAAATTTATTTGTGTGGCACATTACATAAAACATTAAAACGTTCTGTGCTGAATGACCCCTGAGTCAAATTAATGGGTCTGTTGTCAAGTTCTGCTTGTGCAGAACTTGACAACAGTTGAAGATCCATTTTATTTGTATCCAGTTCAAGAAGGAAATATCTAAAACCTGCAGGATAGTGGGACTCAAGGACCAGGGCTGTTGATCCCTGCACCAGATTATACGTTGTATAGACTGGTCATCAGTTCTGACCAGTCCTGAAACAACCACTGACCATGAGAGAGAAGAAGAAAGTCCGGCTCATCGGTTGGCCAGAACCAAAAACGGCTTGTTTACTGCAAATAAACAATGAAGCAACACCAAGTTTATGCAGTCTCAGGGTTTCTAATCTGGTTTTCACCAGCATCTGTCCAGTATGAGCAGCAGGGGAGGCAGCCAGAAATCCAGCACCGATCAATGTAACATCCTTTCTTCGGTTAAATGGTTTCTCTGTTTGCTTTCACACTGCAAGCGAATTGATTTACTTGTGATCTCGCAGGTAAATGTTATAAAAAAAGATTTCTACAGAATATCAGGTGGCAGAAAAACATGCCAGCAACACTGGCTGATGTGTCTGTCTGCTAACTAGTGATGGACTGGTATCATGGTTGGCATTAGTTTCACTGTAAAGAGCCTCATGACTGCAGTGGGACTAAATTAAATGTGGACTACCTAAGCAGGCTGAAGGTGGAGGTGCAGATTTGTTAATGCTTTCACATTTAAATTGCTCATAGTAATACTTAATTTTCTGCATACATGACATTGTGATTGATGTGAAGCCAGATGCTTTGATGGTTGTGGAATATGTAACCTGACATTCAAAGGGAGGTGGATCACTCAGGGTGTGGACGGAGAAACTTTGAATGGCGAATGCTGCTGGGGCGATGGGAAGAGACGGGTGGTAAATCTGGTGGTGGCACTGTCTGCAGACAGCGCTGTGTTAAGACAACACAGCCAGGCGGCAACAAAGACAATGCCATACTGCGAGTTTAGAGAGCACTTCCTGATGTATTTTGATTAGTCCGAGCTTTTGAAGCACACAGTTATACACAAAGTCGCCCTCCTGTAACAGGCTTGATCTGGAGCACCACCAGCAATGGGTAAAACAATCGCTGCTACGTCCTCACAGATACTAAAGTACAGCACAAAAAAAATTATGTTAACCCTTATGTCCTCCTCTGGCATTTTTGTACGTTTCTCTCAACTTTTTTTACTGTGTGACATAGTTTATAGTTCATTTTTTAAAATCTGATGTCTCTTGTCCACATACAAAAACTCTTTAAATACCAGTTTGATCATTTCAGTTATAGCATTGTTTATTAAAACAAACAAACAAACAAACAAACAAACAAACAAACAAAAAAACAACCCCAAAACGGAAAAATAATCCATATGATAAATTTCAGGATGATGGGCCACCACATCCCAAAGCTGCTCTACTGGACTGAGATCTGGTGGCTGTGGAGGCCGTTGGAGTCCAGTGAACTCATCGTCATGTTCTAGAAAGCAGGTGGATATGATCTGAGCTTTGTGACATGGTGCATTATCCTGCTGGAAGTAGCATGAGAAGATGCTCCACTGTGGTCATAAAGGGATGGACATGGTCAGCAACAATACTCAGGTAGACTGTGCTGGTTAAACCAGGCCACGTTGGTACTAAGGGGCCCAAAGTGGGCCAAGAAAATCTCCCCCCACCATTACACCAGCAGCAGCCTGAAGTGTTGATCCAAGGCAGAATGGATCCATGTTTTCATGATGTTTCCAGCAAACATTAAAGCTTGTGTTTAAGGTGACTTTAGAGAGCTGCTTCTTCTTAGCAGCAGTGTCTTCCCTCATTTCCCGGGTACTGCTAACTTGTTCCAGAAGGATCAGGTGCAGCCCGCAGACACATCGGTGATTTATGTCAGGCATTGGGCATGAGGCCTGAACCGAGCCTGTCTGTTTGAATTATGGAAGCAGCTAATAGAAGTTTTGCATACCGACGTCCCTCTGGTACAGCTCCTTACAGCCGCGCTACATTTTTAAGTTGCTGCTCTGGACATGAGTCAATAAAGATTAGACTTTAAACATCCAAAATAGACTTGTTTCTCTTCCATATCATGAATCAAACATTTATTTCTGTGGAAGCCGCCGGAGCTGCCTTGTTTTGACCTCCATGTTGCCTCTCCCTCTAATTTCTTTTATCCTTTCCAGTTTATATGGGAGACTAGAGTTCATCTGAAAAACAAAATCATTTCATTATATCCTAAATACAAGGAATAAAATGTTTGTTTTGTGTTATGTTTGACCATAAGATTAAACTGTCAACTGGTTTTCAACTGTTGTTGGTTGTTTATGCAGAAAGATGAACAATACATAAAAATCCTCACCTGTGTAGACATGTTAAGCCAGAGCTTCCTTCCACTTTATTCCTGAAAACAAATTCACATCTAAGCCAAAACTTTTATAACTCTTGTTATATAAAGTCTATTTTTCTGAACTGAACCACCCCCCTTTGTTGTAAATGATATTCTTTATATATATATATATATGTGTGTGCAATTAATTTGACCAACTGCACAACAAAAAATAGCTACCAAGTAATGAAATATAAATAATTAAATGAAAAAACACCCCATTAATCCCTGAAAGAACATTATAGTAATGGGTTCAGCTGCTTTATATAATCATGGATGCAGCCGACAAACCTGCAGCAGCTGTGTGATGCTGTCATGTCAATATGGAGAAAACCTCTGAGGAAGGTTTCCACCACCTGCTTCATCTATCACACCAGGATTAAAGCAGTTCTGGAAGACAAAGGGGTCCAACCAGGTACCTGATAAAGTGCAGAATGAGAATTGAATTATCAGATTTTTCTATCTGGTGAATCTTTTTTATTAAACGCTGACTTATCTGAGCAGGTTTAACTAAACAACTGGACAAAATTTATTGTGTTATGAGCAAAATGAAGTAAAGAAGAAAAGATCATTCCTTTTTATTAAAACCACAGAAACGGACCACCATGATGCCTCCAGAGGCTGAACTGTGAGCTAATCTCAACTTTGCATGTGGACATTTTTTTATCTTGGACTTTTTGGCAACCAGGACTGACAAGAGGTGGAGCTGGACAAAGTTAGACCACTAATACAGCTTGTTTTGTCTCTTGTTGTTCTTGAAAAGAACTTCTTCATAGTAAAAGCAGTGAATCTGTCCTTTCTGGGAAAAAAAAGTCAAAATATCAGGATATGCTCCAGATGATATTATTAAGTTGTTAAAATGACCTTGACTGAGTTTTAACTGTAAGAACATGTTGAAAATAATATTTTTTCCCCCTTGTTCTCATTGTGAGTTTTATTGTGAAGGTAGAAACAGGAAGTTGCTGCAGGTTTGAATCCCTGACTGCTGCCCGAGCCTCTGCAGGATCAGTCTCTGCTGTCCCACTGATCACACTGCAGAGCTGCTGCTTCATCTCATTGGTGGAATAACTTTGTCTCTTCATTGAAACACAGGTATGTGACCTCATGGCAAATTATGGGATGTTTTTAACTGCTCCAAACTCAGTAATATTATTTTTATTTATTCATTTTAAGTATTGTTATTCACACCATTTCTGTATTTCTAGTGGTTATTGTGGCATCAGCAGCAGCACAAGGAAACTTTGTTTTCAGCTTTAAGAGCATTGTGATGACAGATTTTATGGTTATTATCACAAGTAAAGTTCATTTAGTGGGATCTGTTTCATAGCAAGCAGAGACTGTTGGAACTGTGTTTGTAAATGATGGTAAATCCAAAACAGATGCAGTAAAACAAATAACAGATTCATTCATATTAGCAGTAACAGAGAAAGTTGTAATAATAGCAGTAATAAAAATAAACTGATCAATAATATGATCCACAGTTCAGAGTCCTGTTGTTATTAAATTATTATTTATCTTTTATTTTACATTAACTGGAGCAAATCACTCCCAGTTACTGAATGTTAAATGTACACATATAATACTGATGACAGTTAAATTTATATTTTGTCTCTGGATTAATACCTGAGTTGTTCATTCCTAGTTGACTATAAGCACAGGAAGTGTTTGAGGGGTAAACCATTAGCAGTAGAATTAGTATGTAGTAGCTTTTACTATTTTAAAGGTTGAAGCAGCATTTCGCCATCATCAGTGCTCCGGGATGAAGATCAGCTTGTCATGTCGCCCTCTAGTGTTGACATGAAGTAACTGCAGCTCTGCGACAGTCAGCTGTGTCTAACAGAAGGACAATTCACCACTAAAGCTGCTCTAATCTTTTCTGTTTTTTCCAGGCTGGGCTGCTGACTCTACAATGGCAGCGCACTGGTTTGCGAAGATTCTCATGTTTGTTCTGGTGCTGTCGAGCATGACCGGATGCCAAGGCAGAAGAAAGAAGGGACAGAGAGATGATAACCAGGTCATCGTCAATGAACTTAAAAGTGAGTTTTCTTTCAGCTTGTTGACCTTTAGTGGAGAGATTAAGTGTGTGTAATAGCTGTGTGTACATCCAAGCGCTGCTATGGCTTTAATGTATTCGTTTTGTTGTACAAAGATACTAATAATGTTGGTATTTGTTTTTTGTTTTTTCCCCCCTTTTTCATCTTTGGGCATTAACCAAATTTTCCACTGATTGAGAAGATTTCCTAAATCCATCTTTCTCCACAGGACTTATCAGAACCAGGTCTTTGACTGTATGGATTGTGACGTTGTTGGTTGTCTTCATCCACCTCTTGCTTTTTTTTTATCTGTGTGACACAGTGTGACACGTCTACAAGTGACATCTAACTTGAGTGTCCTCCATCTTTATCAGTTTAACCAAAGATGTGGAGAGTTCTGATCTTAGTTTCAGACATTATTGGCTCTCCAAAGCATGTTTCCAGCTATGGCAGTGCAGCAGACTGCTGGTGGTCCCTCTTCCACCAACCAATTTAACTCAACATTGTTTTCAGTCACTAGTAGTATGGTCCTCATCCAACCATTTAAAACCAAAATATCTCCAGACAGCACACGTCATCATGTTCACCTTCAGTGTCTGCTATGGCTTCACTTTCTGAATTTTCTCTGCCCATTTTCTCCGCTCAACATCTACAACAACACAGCTGCTCTGCTGCAGGTTTAGTGGTGCAGCAGTGAAAAAGGTCCCCCCTCAAACAGCTTCCCAACAATGTTTATACTGTTTAACAAAAATAAAGACTAACTTTTATATCACCCGGAATGAGATGCTACATAATTAAAACTGGATTGAATTTAATCACATGATCAGTCAATCACACACCAGTGGCGGTGCTGTCCTCCTATGAGAAGGAGTCTTTTCCCATGGAACACTCTATCATCTTGAGGAGGCAGATTCCAGCCTCCAGCCATGCACTGAGTACAACCAAAAACTGCCCAAGAGAAGTTGTAGTAAACGGGTGCTTGAATAAGTCTGTTTCTTTTTCTTCCTGCCCAGCCCTCATCTGCCCGGTGGAGATCATGTTCATCGTAGACAGCTCAGAGAAAGCCAAATCTCTGCTATTTGAGCAACAGAAGGAGTTCATCCTGCGCTTCAGCACTAAGCTGATGCAGCTCCAGTCGCCCGGCTGGCGGATCCGCCTGCGCCTGGCCGCACTGCAGTACAGCAGCACCGTGTTGGTGGAGCACAACTTCAGAGACTGGCAGGACCTGGATGTCTTCCAGAGTCGGGTGACCTCCATGGCTTTCATTGGCCATGGCACATATTCCGCCTACGCCATCACCAATGCCACCAAGGTGTTCCTGCAGGAGACGTCGCCCAGCAGCCTCAGGGTGGCGCTGTTGATGATGGACGGAGTTGACCACCCACGCAGCCCCGACGCAGTGGCAGCTGCTGCAGAGGCCAAACAGCACAACATCAGGGTGTTCGTCATCCAGCTGTCCCCACCATCACCCAAACAGGACGCCATAGACACAAAGCTGCGATCCATCGCCACCGCGCCCCCACAGCAGTACGTCCTCAGCCTCACTGACAGCCAGCTGGATGATAAACTCTTCACCGAACTGGTACGTGGAGTTCCTGGCAATCAGACGCAGGGAAGAGAATAGAAAAAGATAACAGATTTACAACACAGACAATACAGTTTATAACTAATACAACAGCAGCTGTTAAAAAAAGAACATTTCTAAAGACTTAAATGCAGATGTTAACTTAAATTGCTTTCTTCTCTTCTTTCAGGATACAGTTGTAAAGACTGGGGTGAGTATCATAAAGTGTTTGATTACCTGATTGTATGAGAGTATTTACTGTGATGATCACAGTAAAAACTCAAGTTTCTTTAATCTGAAGTATTTATTTTTTTCCCCTTTAAAATAACGTGAAATATAAATAAACAATGATAATTTGCATAAATGTGCTGCTTTTAACTGTGTGATGTCAGAATTATTGCAGTGCCAAAAGTATCCACTAGGGGCAGATTTTTTTTTTTTGTTGTTGTCTTTGTTTTGTTTTGTTTTTACCATAAAGTGTTGCAATAGGTCTCAGAAACTGGATGTATCTAATATTATACACCAGGCGGTAAGGGGTTATTACTTGTTTTTTATGCATGGAAGTCTGCAGGTGTACACACCCCCACAAATGATAATAAATGGCTCTACTAGCATATCATAGACATAATGAAAAACATATTTTCTATTTCTTTATTTCAGTGTCCACAGCCAAAGACTTGTCTGTGTGAAAGAGGGGCGAAGGGTCACCCTGGAAGTCCGGTAGGTGTCGTATAGTAAGCTCCTTTGGAATAAATAGAATAAATAAATTTGTTTGAGGGAGTTGATTTGAACATAAAAGCAAACAAAAAAAGGAAAAAAAAAAAAAGAAAGAAAATGAAGCCCAAAAAATAATAACAGCAAAAATTTCCTTGTTCAAAAAAAGTGGGAAGAAGCCAACACTTCTTTAATCCCTCCCCTTCTCCATTCCAATAATAAACACGAGGCAATGCCATACATTACGTTATAGTATACGGAAACTATGTAGTAATAAAAAATAATGCAAATACAATGACAATAATACCAGCTATATAATAATAGTAGTAGTATCAGTAACAAAAGACATAGTCACCATGCACACCACTGTCCCATTCATTGGTAATATCAGAATATACCATGTATGATGCTGTGCAGTAAAAACTGCATACAATGCAGTGCTGTGATGTCAGTGCAATAACTAGTGCGATTAAAATGACATAATCTTGTTTATATAGAGACATTATCTAACTTACACTGCCTTATAAGTCAAAATATTCAGGATGTAGTTATTTGTACACACTATGTCACATTTTCACAGCTCTGCTACCTGTGAGCACTTTTAGGGTCAGACTTTGACTAATGTTTGCAATCATCAGAAAATGTTTGTCAGTAGCCCAAACATGCTAGCATTAGCATTCACACCAACTGCAGCAGCCTTTGTTCACAAACAGCAGCTGCATTCAGGAACATTTTCACACATAAATTAAATGTAAATAGCTGAAACTCTCCCAGCTTGAGGTCTGTGTTTGGACATTGATATTTGTCTTTGTAATTCATGGATAATTTGCAGGTCTTTTCGCCTTTCTTTACAAATACCGACGTTTTAGCTGCAACCCTGACTTACCACCCCTCAACCCTCATGATGGCTGATTCCAGTGCTTAGTTGTTCTTATTGTCTGAAAAGAACTACACAAAATGGCACAATAGTGTCAAGTAGGTCTCATTTCGGGTGCATACATAAGTGCTTGAATCATGAGCTGAGTTTCCAACAAGGTTTATTCAGCAAAGAATAAAATGACAAGACTCACCAGCTGCTTGTGATCTAAACAGCATCAGTAAACTCACTTAACAGACTGGCACCGTCCCAGTACACTTACAACTTTTAGCATGGTACCACCATCCACTGGCAAAACTATTCTATTCCCCTCAAACCAGTTAATGTAATGTTTCTGTTCAAATTGCTTTCTTTGGTTTTCTTGGTCAACCTGAGATTCAGGTCCTCATGCAGGACGGTCCATTTGAGTTAGAATAAACCTGAAGTGAGATGTTTGTGGTTCTCTGTGACCCAGACCGCCATGGCACATAAAACATGTTTATATGGAAAAGATGGTGCAGGAGGAAAGAAAAAAACAAGGGTTGTTAAAGCAGACCATAATAATGAATACTGTGGGAAACTAAATGGAAATCATTTAACTGGTTTATGATGGATGGTGTGTGAAACCACAACACTACAGCTAAATTCTGGTGTTCACCAGAAGCAGGAGGTATTATCTGGGGTTTAGAAAATAAATTACAGTTTATCTGTTGTTGACAGTATTTCATTTACACCCATAACATTTTTTATGTGTTATGAGTAAACTCATCAGACTCATTTCTGATGTCTGACTACACTTGAAAAACCACCAAACCTGAGAAGATTCAGACTTTAATCAAGTGAAATGATCTGCTAGAACACATAGAGAAAATTACACTTGGTAAGATTCCCTGAAAAAGGAAACATTTCTAAGCTTTACTCAAGCAGGAAATATCTTAAATTAAGATAGTTCTTTCATTTTTATCGTTAAAAACGAGAACAAGAATTTACACCAAATAAAATCAAGAAAAATGAGTCAGATTCTGAAAAATGAGACAGCATCCTCATCCTCATCTTCATCCTCCACTCTTCTGGTGGTGTTAACCTCCATGTAGTCCCAGCTGCTGGGGCAGACTGATGGAAACATGGCAGTAACACGCCAACAGCCAAGGTGGGTGAACTGACTTTATCAGGATGAAGCAGGAATCGAGCCGCCACCCTTCCAGTGACTGGATGACTCGCTGGACCTCCTGAGACGCTGCCATCCTCAGCTGTCCCATCTGCACTGGCAGATTATTTCACTCCATTATCGTCTAAATCTTCTCAGGACAAGTGTTTTTTTCTCATATAAAGATTTTTGGTCCTGAAACAGGTTTCACAGCTAAACTGGGTGTGAAAGAGAAATGATTTAACTTAATGAGTGTAAAATAACCCATATTAGGATTTAGTAACTAGGTAAGAAATGAAAGACACCTGTAATAATCCACATTCTGCTCTCGCCTTGTACATCGCTCTCTAAACACGATCATAACTGACTGAATATAAGATTAAGACTTGGTTCGACACACAAGGTTTCCAGTGATAAAAATGCTGTACAGGTGGACGGACCGGTGGGAAGTTCTCTCCTGCATTAGTTAGCATCGGGTATAAGCCGTGATATTCTGTGACATGGTCAGCAGCCGATACTTTAAAAGGTTTTTATTACTTCTACACCAGCTTCCCACCTGGCTGTGGTTATATCTGCTGGCTTCAGGCTGACTTGTACTTCCTCAGCCACACAGAGCCCACAAATCCCCTCACAGTGTTTTTGTTATCCCCTGATAGCCAGGCATTCTCTCAGACTCAACACTGGGGCTGGTGGCCTCTACGAGCAGGTGCAGCTGTTTCCAAAGCACGACGAGGAAAGATGTCCAGGGCATGTTTCCCACAATGAAAGTGTAGCAGGTGGTCAGACGGCTGTTTTTACAGGCGGCGGTACTGAAGAGAGCCTCTCTGAAAGAAACGAAGGTCAATGGTGGAGGATTAGACATGAACAAACACAGGCTGTGATAATCTGAGAACCTGATCCATTGAAGTCCAGGTTTGTCTTGGGCAGAGGTCACGGACAGGTCGATCTGGGAATGCCCTCTCTCTTCTCTCTACATCCATCAGAGGTCTGATGATGTTTTAAAATGAGTAAAACAAATCTTGGAAAACGCATTAATGTTGAAGATTCTCGTCCTGACAAAGAAAAAGTAAAGTTTCCTGCAGTTTCATACAACCTAACCTCCTGATTTAAGTCCAGGAACTTTCTCCAGTGGTAGACTAGACGGTTTAAACTGATGATGTTTCAGATATAAGAGTGTGTCAGCAACCTTGTAGAACACATTTAGCAAATATCACATCTCTACAGAGGAACCCAGTCCCAGGCTACACGTCTGTGATTAAACCATGTAGGTTTTTCAGCATTCTGCAGTCTGTTTTCTAATATTCACTTGAAGCCGTTCGTCACATCTCTGCTGGAATCTTTCTGTTTGGTATGCATGCTTTATTCAAGAGTAAAGTAATCCTAGGAATGAGTAAAGTAATCCTAGGAATATGTAAAGTAATCCTAGGAATGAGTAAAGTAATCCTAGGAATGAGTAAAGTAATCCTCAGAATGATTAAAGTAATCCTCAGAATGAGTAAAATAATCCTCGGAATGAGTAAAATAATCCTCGGAATGATTAAAGTAGTACTAGGAATGATTAAAGTAGTACTAGTAAAGTAATCCTAGGAATGATTAAAGTAGTACTAGGAATGAGTAAAGTAATCCTAGGAATGAGTAAAGTAACTGTGCTACAGTAAAAAGTGAACCTGGCAGGTTTCCAGGTGTTTAATGGAGGTGTTACGCAGGTAAATATCTCTGGAAGCCATCTCTAAACTGGTCATGTTTTTCTTACATTCCCATATAATTGTTTGGTTTGTATTCTGATGCTTGGTGGAGTCTTTTAGTTGAGTTTCCTCCGTCATTTTGCTATGATACACGTTAGCATTGCTGCTTCCGTTACATCTTCTGTACTGAAGGATCTTATGCTGCCTCCAGTACAGTGGACTCTTCTGCTGAAGACGTTACACTGACCACAGGTATGAATGTGGGTCACAAGCTTAGCCTAACTGACTGTAAGTCAAAGTCTGTGACAAATAATCAATGATCAATGAGTTTGTTTTTCAGTTGCAAAAAATGGTCAAATTATCACTGACATGGACTAAATCACCTGATTACAGGGAATTTGTGACAACATGATGTTCACTCAGAAAAAAGTGGTAAAAGAAAAACTATAGCTGGTGTACATGCTGAGTCACCCACAGCAGTCTAAACTTAAATATGGTCATAACTGTTGTGTTTCTGTCTCTTTGCTTTCATGTAGGGGCCACCAGGTGAGCCCGGCTCCACTGGCGCTCCGGGTCCAAAAGGATCTCGTGTAAGTTTCTGTTATTTTCATATTTATAGGGCTGATAACAGAAAGACTCCATGTGGTGTTGTTTGATGAGCTTCTTTGTCTGGGCTCCATCTCTTTAGGGGGATCCTGGCATTAATGGACATCCAGGGGTGGTGGGCATTCAGGTAATCATCAGACCTTTTTCTTTTCTTTTGTACTTTGTTCACAGATCAAAGTACATGAAAGTACTGTTGAGATGTGTTTTGAAGTCATGTTTGGGGATGCAGAACCACTGTTGTCCTAAAAAAAAAACAAATCTGAGTTTAACTCAGATTCAGGTGGAGACCATTCTTTTCACTGTATTGATTTTGTTTTTTAACTCTGGGCATTTAAATTGATTATACTTCCTTGTTTTATACATTTCAAAAGAAATAAAGTAGAATTTGAGGGAGTAACTTATTTGGGAATAGAATAAAAAAGAGATCGCACTGTTGTTTTTTCCACAAAAGAGCATTCCTGAACTTGAAACCGGATGAGTTGTTTCTGCCTCCAGTGTTGTTGAATATCGTGGCTACTAGAATACCTTACTGGGCAGCTGATGTTCTAATCTCATTCAATATTAACATTTTTTTTTTATCAAATATCAACACATGAATAAGTAGTTTATTCCCCCTAATACCCAGAGGAAGAACTCACCTGCAGGCTAACTGGTGGTAGCAAGCTAGATGCTACTAAGTTAGGGATCATTTAGGAGAGCTTATTGTATAAACTGACATACTTTCATCACTAATACTTTTCCTGACAAAACAAAATGTGGTTGAATGTTTGATTAGGTCAAACATTTGCTAATAGCATGATGGCTATTAGCATATGCTAAGCTGGGATGCTGTGTATAATATAAGAAAAAAAAGAATTCAGTGATTTTTAAATCTCATAAACCCATTTTATTCTCAATTAAACATAAACAACATATCAGATGCTGAAACTGAGATATTTTACCATTTCATAGAGCCATTCATATTTTGAATCTGACAACATCAAACATCTGTAAAAAGTTTAAAACAGAAGCAACAAAAGGATGGAATCGATCCACATAAGAAATAACTGGAGGCGCATTTAACAACTAATTAAATAATAATAAAAGAAAACATGAATTAATGAAAAAACTGTCCATAAAACTCGATCGATTTTGTTTTAATGCGTTTTCATTCCTGGGGACAAAAACGACCCTGCTCTCGCGTGACTTATCGATGCTCTGCGAGATCTTAGCATGTTTGTAGACAATCTTTTGAATACTGTATTTCAGAAGTGCCTGTAACGATCATCTGATGAATATAAGTTTGTACGACTTGGTTGGTTTGGCCATTTTTTGCAGCAACAACTTGAGGTGGACTAGTAGTGTGAAATATTTCTATTCATCATTAAGATTCCAGATGAGCTTTTTTATTTCATTTTAACAAATTAAACTATTGATAATATGTCAGAACAGTTGGTTGAATAAATTCTTTCACAATAAAATCTTTGATAATTAGAGTCTGATTCAAATCGTAATGCAAAATTTCCCTTTTTGTAGGGACCACCTGGCAGCAAAGGGGAAAAGGTATGTAAGGTTTAATATTGTGAGATATTCTAATTTATTTTCTAAGTTATAAGTTATAAGTCTTTTTTATCGTGCTGGAATGTAATTATAAAAAGATAAATATGACACATTAATGTATGTTTTAGTCTATTGTGGTGGATTTACAGATGCCTTTGTTATTAGGTTATATTAAATCACATACAGTGCATACACAGACAGTGATTGTTGCCATAGTATTCCTACAGAAAAGCCATCGGAGCTTCATTGTCAGACCGTTTAACTCGGCTCAGTGCCCACATTAGATGGATGCCTGCTCTGATCTCTGCTCACCTTTTCCAGGGGGAAAATGGAAAATGCGGAGTCGAGGGTAAAAAAGGAGAACGAGTAAGCTTTGTGGTTTATTTTCTCTTTCCTCAACTTCCATGATCACAGTCCTGAAGTAAAAATCCTGATGTTGTGCTGTTTGTCAACAGGGTGCTGAAGGACCTTCAGGCCCTAGAGGCCCCAAAGGAGAACAGGTGAAATTTATATTTTATTTCACTGATCAAAATGAAACAGGTAACCCAACAAGATCCCAAAGTCTTGTTATCAGAGGGATTTTTCTACGTTTGGTACGACTATTTACCAGGTCTTTAGACATGTTTGTGCTTAGTGAGGACTAATCTTGGTTATTAGTAATGAAATACACTCATTAGGCAGCAGTCCTTATGGGTTAAGTCAATATTTAGACAAGTTGTTCGCTCTGGTTCTAGTCTTTATCCTAAGACTGCCACACTCAGCTGGAGTCAAAGAGTCAAAGACAAACTCGATGTGCTCGATGTACAGTATGGGAGAAAAGTGCAGAAGGATTCTGTGGTATGGTCAACTAGAAAAGAAAATGACTTAATAAATGCGGTTCATTTACTAAAGGCAGTCCATTGCTCACCTGTTTTCAGATATGAGGAATTCTCTCTCTCTCTCATAAAACTGTAAAATGTTGAGCTTCACAAATGAAAGAAGGTTGGATTCTGGTAGGAAATATGTGCAGTCTTCAGCTGGCAGCCACGTTCAGTCTGATAAAAAGATTAATGAGAAAGACACATTTGGGTGTGTGGTCAGTTTGAAAGATTTCTGTGTCGCCCTGCTTCTGTGCGGAAACAGTCAGTGCTGCAGTGAAAGCGACACACTCCTGGGCCATCTTCTGCTCTGCACTTGTGGAATGTGAGCTGTGGATTAGGTCTTAACCCCCTCCTAATATAGCTTTTCTAAAGCAGAGAATCCAAGCTTGCAATGTTTGGTTGAAGTGTTTGAGCAGACGTTGTCCCAGTGGATTAGGATTTGGGCACATATTATTCATTCCCTCTCTCCTTAAATGCTTGTTGCCCCCTTCAACATCAGTAGAACAACAGGAGCCATCATCAGAGTGCCACAAGGTTTCATGTCAATCTAGTCTGTCTCCATTTCCCATGAAATCTACCTGCATGCACCGCCAAAAGTTTATCCATGTATCTGTTGTTGTATATATTCACTATCAAGTATCTCCAGCCGGCATCCCTCAAACACTTTTAAACAGCAGGTTCAGATTTTTGAGGTGCCTCAGTTTAAAGCACTAACTGGTGTTTTCTTAGTCTGACTGGTAAAAGGAAGATCAGGAGAAAAATCAGAGCAACATATTTTTTTTGCAATTTCTTTAACTCATAGAGCTCGAGTGACGCAGACCAGTGCCACAACTGAAATGCAGGAAGGAAAATACAATCATGACAAGGCACCCGGTGTGGTCTTCTGCTGCATTTTAATTCAGAAAACTGCTGCTCGCTGGATATTTTCTCTTTTTCACACCATTCTCTGGAAACCCTGGAGATGGTTGTGTGTGAAAATCCCAGTAAATACTCAGACCAACAACCATGCCACATTCAAAGTCTCTTAAATCCTCTTTCTTCCTCATTCTGATGCTCAGTTTGAACTTCAGCAGCATGACTAATGTCCACTAGTACCCACTCAGCCCTACCGCCGGACACCACACCACCCCAGTTTCGATTGTTCCCATTAGAATAGGGGCAACTGAGGCCGCGTTCAGTGTGGGCGGGATCGTCTTAGCATGGCGGTCAAGTCATTTGTTTGTGACACATACGGAACAACACTGGAGGACGTCGAGGCCATGCTTTACGTGCACCGTCCAGCTCGCTCTGGATTTTTCCATCAGCCAACAAGCACAAACAGGTCTCCACCTGTGTTGGACCATGGTGCTTTTGAAACAACATCTCTGCTGCCACTGCAGCCAATGTACAGTCACAGCTTCGGGGTTTTAAAGATGGTGGGGTCAGGAGTCGCTCTAATGACTTGCCCCATTACATCAAATTATGGCCAATAATGGCCTGCTATCTCAGTTTTCGGCCCGACACCTGCACCTTCAGAACCCTGACGGAGTAGGTGCTAAAAATGTGTCTGCTCACTCCGGTGAAATCCTGATGGGAACACCTACAAATCGGGAGGGGTGGTGTCAGGCTGGGGTAAGTGGGTACTAGTGGGAAAAGGCTATAAATTTGATAAGCTGCTGCCATGTGATTGGTTGATTTGATATTATTGTTAACAAGAAGTTGAACAGGTGGAGCTGATGAAGGGAAGAGTGTGTGTATAGTGCTATAAAAACCCAGAACAAGACATGGTTGCATTTGCAAGATCGTTTAAAAATGTTATAGAAAGGTAAAACCAGTAAAAATAGATGTGGCCAATTTATGTTTAGAAACAAAACATAAAAATATTGCATAATCTTTCTAGAGGTCAAACACAAATGAAAAATGTTAAAAATATTTTGAAAAAGTGACCTTGACAGATTTCTGTTAAGCTTTTCTCATTTCTAGGCTCCTGGCTGCTTTGCACTAGCTGCTATAAAAAATGACATAAGGGGGGTATTTGGAGGATTCAGTGCTCAGTATCATCGATATCAGCTTAGCTTGTCAGATTTAAGTCCTCCAACTAGAAGCAGAGAGAATCCAGATCCCCCCCAAAGTCTAATCACTTGCTCTTTATTCCATCTCTGAGAGTTCCTGAAAATTTTTATCAAAATCCGTCCACAACTTTTCTAATAATACCATATGGGGCTTTCAGAAACCGGGGCCAGTTTGTGAAATGGTGCAGGTCCACCTCAGCCCTCTCCGTTTTGGCTTTCAGGAGTACCGGCTGGATGGTGCTGAAGGCACTGGAGAAATTATGATGATGATGATGATGCTCATCCTCAGAATCATGTTTTGATTCCCAGAGTCCCGCCAGGTTTCTGCAGCTGAGCCAGAGCACGGTGTAGCAGGAAGGTAACTGCATCTTCCACTCCGATGCCAGACCGGTAGGCAAACTGCAGTGGATTAATGGAGGGTCCCACCGTGGAGTGGAGGTGTTCCAGGATCAGTCTCTCCAGGGTCTTCATCAGATGGGATGTGAGAGCCACCTGGTGCGATTTTTTTTGCTACCACACAGGAGGTCTTCCAGAGCTGTGGTTCCACCTTCAGCTTGAGGCTTGGGTTGAAGACCTCCTCCAAATCGCCACACACTTCATGTGGACTGGTAAACCTGGTGAACATATCTGTGAACCTGGCTCATACCACTACCGTCTGTCCTTTTCCTTCTTTCACAAAATGGTTGATCCCAGTCTTTCCTTGCATGTGACTGGTTGCAAAGGGTGCCAGTCAAAATAAAGTCCCCCCTCCTTTTAAACATTCAGCTCTCGTGAGCGGGAGCTGGGTCTTCTCATTCACTACAAAGATTCGGCTCGTTCGTGAACAACACATTCTTGTTCACAATAAGTTATTTAGCTCAGCTCATGTCTAATTTGAGTGCTGCTTTGAGACTGATCTTGAGCAACAAAATAAAAACAAAACATCCACCTAACATGATGGTGCTTGCTTGGTGAATGCTGTTGAAAAAACCATCATGAACCACGACATGCTAATGAAATTCAAGTTCCTTTTCCCTTTTTTAAAATCACATCTTGCTTCATTGTTTTGTTCCTTTTTTAGGGATCCAGCGGGGCTCCTGGAGAACAGGGACCTGAGGGGCCATCTGGACCTAAAGTATGGACTGTGGGAATGAGCATCAGATACTTTATATAAATTACTTTATTAACAAGTTTAGTTATGAGAAATTTTAAGAGTTTATTTCCACTTGTTTTAAAGGGTGAGCGTGGACCAAGGGGGGCAGCTGGACCTCCAGGAGAGAATGGCGTTGGAATTGCAGGTCCCAAGGTAAATCCATAATTTACTTCACATTTGATGAAATGAGGATTGTTGCCTTAAGGCCCATTTATACTCGATGCAGAAGACAGATACACAGACGGACGGACAGTTTCGTCCGTTTTCTGAGTTGGTTACGCACATAATTTTGTCCGTTTTCCCAGAGCTTAGCTATCCATCCCTTGATGTAGAAAACGGAGCAATACCACCAAAAATCTGAAAGAATTAAACCAGAAAAGAAGAAGAGGAAAAACAAAACAAAAACAGGAGAATAAAGACGAAGACTGTAAAACAGTGAAAACTGTGCAAGCTTTTTTAGACAGGGAATGTGAGTGTTTAGGGTGTGTTGGGCAGTTGGAAACAACTTTAAAGCGATGTAGTATGGCAACTGATGTCAGATCGCAGGCGTTAACTCTGAAATCAGCACTGCCCACTAGTGGAGGAATTGACTTAACAACCATGGCAACGTAAAAGATGCATGGAAGTATGAGGAAGGCGACGTATGACGTTTGAAACAGACGTCGCTATGTACATACGTTAAGGAGTATAAATGGGCCGGTACTTGGGAAGGCCAGGCCATGCCTTATATACAACTTGTTTAACTTCTATTTTGTTATTTACTTCTCAGGGTGACAAGGGGAACCATGGAAGACCAGGCCCACCTGGACCAAAAGGTCTTGGTGAGCCAGGGATGCCTGTGAGTTAACGCATTTAGGTTTAGGAACTGCTGAGTGGTTTTTGAATTTCAGTGAACATCTTTTAAAGGTCAGTAATATTTTTGTTTTGATGTGTTTAGGGATCACCAGGACCTTCAGGGATGCAAGGGCCACCAGGGCTTCCAGGTGAGGGTCTCCCAGGGCCCAAGGTAAGTTCACAAACATACCTTGTTACTATGAATAATGCGGATATCTTCATTTATTAGTATTCTTAATTCACAAAGTAGACCTATTTTTTTTTACCTTTAATTGTGTTATAATAAGTAAACAATGTTTTTACTATTTGGACTCTAAGCTTTCCTTGAGTCAAATCTCAGCACTGAAATGAGATCTCACCAATTTCATCATATTTCACCTTGCTCGTCTTTCAGGGTGAGAGGGGGTTTGATGGTCCAAAGGGTAGTCGGGGGCCTCCAGGGCTTTGGCTCAAAGGTGATAAGGTATGGCTAACTGTCAGTAGAACTGCAAACACATGTAGCATAAAGCTGTGATGCCATAAAGGGCGATATACCTCACCTATTACCAATCTGACTCTCAGGGAAACGTTGGTGCCCCTGGGTTTCCAGGTTTGGTGGGATTTCCAGGTGTCGGCATTCAAGGAGAAAAGGCAAGGCTGTTAAAAAAATGGAGCTTTTGCCCACTGTGTTTACCACATGCTTGCATGATGACATTTTAAATGAAACATTTCTCTCATGGCTTTAGGGGGACCAAGGGCCTACTGGCCCTTCTGGACCCAGAGGACCTCCAGGAATGGGTGCTGCTGGACCAAAGGTCAGTAACAGAGTTTTGAAATAAAACAGAAACTGACCTTTGTTTGTGGAGAAATCAGGGAATCCTCTTATTTTTGTCTTGACTTAGTCAATATTTGTTGCACAATGTTTGATTTTATTACAATTACAATGGGTTGCAGAGTTCTTCAGTCAACCAAGGTTACTGTTAAATATGCTACAGTAATAAAGTTTGACTTTACATGATATGATGGAGAGCTAAGAGAAGAGTTCTCCATAAGAAATCATATCAAACTTGGCCAAATAGCTTTTAAAATATTTGATTAAATATGATAATAAAAATGTACTTAAATGCAGGCTAACCAGTGTAGTCAGTGCTAAAAAAAAGTGAGATCGGACTTGATAACTTAATAATAGCTACATTTATATAGTTAATATTTAATTTATTCTATTAAAACTAATCAGATCAAATTTTCCAGCTGACATGTTCACATGGACGCCGGATAAAGTGATTCCATCAGGTTCATTTGATTGTAATGCTTTGACATATGTGATGTGAATTAATTTAGCAGAAGAAAAAGACAACAGGGAAGATTAAATTCTATTAAAATCTTTTTTGAAAACTTCTTTTGATAGAAAATTCATTCTAGTCAAAGCTGATCAGGTAAGTTGAGGTGTTTACATGATGCCTTTTTATTCTGATAGGACATTTGTTCAAACATGCTCCAAATAAATGTAGCTAATGTTTTGATTTACACAAACCATGTTTACATGCACAAAATTTCTTCATCTGAATTACAGTTCTGACCTAATATTAGTGCGACATGTACTGTTTACACTAATGTAATAAAAAAAACAGTTATTCTGATCATGACTTGTGTTTACATGCATCACGTTTGAACAGAATAAATCATCAGCAATCAGCATATTTAGCACATGAAGACTTTTAATTTTGACTTTAGCTCTGAATACTTGTGTCCATGTAAACATGTGATGATGTTCAGGTTGCTGCATGTAACACGAGACCTACTACTGATGTCAGATGTACGGATGCTACCTGCCAGTGGTGGATTTGTGTAATGTTGGCTACATATAGATTGGCCCAGAGGAATTAGAAATGAGACTTTCTTTGATTTCTTTACAGTATTTTGACAGTTTTATAGAAAGTTAAATTTTACATTTAGTTAATAGATAATAGGAATAACAAAAATAAATAAATAAAGTTCTCAACAGATTATATGGATGGAAACTTACAGCCACAGTTCAATTTAAGAGGTGCACAGACTCAATAACATCCAGTATTACATCATCTGTTGTTATACTTTTAAGGCGGATTTATACTCGCGCGGCATCTGTGTGGGGTCGTTGGTGAGTTTGCTCTCGTACTCGTAGGGTGAACGCGTCGTTGTGGTGTTGTGTTGCAGTTTTTCCACCTTCCACCATCTGAAGGTGGTAGCATGGGTGGTTTTGGCCGGTAAACTCTCCAGGTCGGAGTTCTTTTGATGGTTCACTTTAGTTCGGTGGTATTTCCTGTTTTAAAACAACAATGGCGTCCAGTACAGTTCAGCGTCTTTATTAGCTTGTGAAAGAAAAAGAAGAAATAATTCAATCAGCCTCTCATCAACTTGATTCACTGGTTATTGTTTTAACTGTGGTTACCACACAAATTCAGCAAGAAGATCCAGATATCTGGCAACACGTGATCCCAAACTGACCAATCACAAGGGAGAACCTCCGCGTAACCATCTGCGTAGCAAGGGTGCACGTCAGGTCTGGAAGAGGTGCACGTCGAGCCTCTGGGGACCTACGCCGAGCCTACGGCGGTTATGCAGACGCTGTGCGACCATAAATCCTCCTCTGTTGTTCTGTTATGGAGGACTGAAACTGCTAAAATTAAAAATAAATACAGAAATATAAAAACAACAAACAAATTGAAATGCCAAAAAATTATACAAAAAAAAGTCAAAATGAATACGCTTGGAAAAAATGAGCAAGAAAATTCAAGAGTGGAAATAATGATGATATAAATATGACTGAATTAAGAAAGTGTCAATAGATAAATAAATAAATAAATAAATAAATAAAATGTTAAATGAAAATACAGAAATAAATGTTTTGAGGATAAGAAAATTTTAAAAGAAAATAATACAGAAATAAATACACGCCTTAAAATAAAGGAGGAAAAATGTTTAAAAATCTCTAAATAAATAAAATAAATTCAAATGAAAATGACATGAAAAAGTAAATAAATATAAATAAATATGAATATTAACACAAAGTTAAATTAAAACAGCTGAAAATGACTTAAAAAAGGGATGTTTTATAGGTTTTCTAACTTTTTTGTATAATTTTTCGGCATATCAGTTTGTTTATTGAGCCATTTTTAGATTTCTTTATTTATTTAAATTTGGCCGTTTCGGTCCTCCGTATTTACATATCAAGAATCTTAGCTTTTCACTGCTGTATGACATGTGTAGGTACTTGAAGGGGAGACTGAGTAAAATAAATATTAATCTGTGCTGTCAGGCCCACGGGACGACTGCTATGGACGGGTTAAATGACGTGTAAACAGAAATGTTTACACATGATTTTTCTTGAGCAATCTTTAGACTAAAAAATATTTTTTATCTTTCAGTTTTTGTCATCTATGTTTTCTTTCTGTAATTTGTGTTTTTTTTTTTTTTTTCAGGGAGATCAGGGTTTTCCTGGTGAGGCTGGACGTCAGGGAGAGAGGGGCATAGGTGTACCAGGACCAAAGGTAAGAGAACCAGAACCTGTTTGAATAAAGCCACATTCAGAAGAATGAACAACAAGACAGAAATGCTGAAGCTCATAAAAAGAGTTAATACATGGACGATTTTTCCAGGGTGAGCCAGGACCTGAGGGGCCTGCTGGGATACCTGGCATTCCAGGTGAAGATGGAAGTGTCGGAACGAAGGTGAGTCCGCAGGTCTGGGGACCCATTAATTCAGTTCAATTCAACTCAGCTCTATTTATACATAGCCAATTCAAAACACCTCATCTCAAGTCATTTTTATAGTCTCAGTTCAGTTCAGTGCAATTCATTGTCATCCATTTATAAACCAATTAAAATAAATCCGTCGTGTGATCCACTTACCTGTGTTCATAGAGACCAACTCACAAAAATAATGACCTTTAGCTAAGGAAACCAACGGATTGGATCAAATCTTCTTTTTGATTCAACCCTCCATCCTGAGCTGCATAAGGACACTGTGGAGAGGAAAGCCTCCATCAGAACCAGAACCAGGAAGGAAAACCTCCATCAGAACCAGAACCAGGAAGGAAAACCTCCATCAGAACCAGAACCAGGAAGAAAAACCTCCATCAGAACCAGACCCAGGAAGGAAAACCTCCATCAGGACCAGAACCAGGAAGAAAAACCTCCATCAGAACCAGAATCAGGAAGGAAAACCTCCATCAGGACCAGAACCAGGAAGGAAAGCCTCCATCAGAACCAGAACCAGGAAGAAAAACCTCCATCAGAACCAGACCCAGGAAGGAAAACCTCCATCAGGACCAGAACCAGGAAGAAAAACCTCCATCAGAACCAGAATCAGGAAGGAAAACCTCCATCAGGACCAGAACCAGGAAGGAAAGCCTCCATCAGAACCAGAACCAGGAAGGAAAACCTCCATCAGGACCAGAACCAGGAAGAAAAACCTCCATCAGAACCAGAACCAGGAAGGAAAACCTCCATCAGAACCAGAACCAGGAAGGAAAGTCTCCATCAGGACTAGGACCAGGAAGAAAAACCTCCATCAGAACCAGAACCAGGAAGGAAAACCTCCATCAGAACCAGAACCAGGAAGGAAAACCCTTTGCCTGGACTGGTTGGAGAGGACAGGACAGAGGGCTCAGTGAAAGGCATGAAATGGAGTTAAAACAGTTAAAACAAACATTAGACAACATGTACAATGAATCAGTGAATTTGTGAATCAGTGAATCAGTGAATCAGTGAATTAGCGAATCAGTGAATTTGTGAATCAGTGAATTATCAGTGAATGAGCAACACAATTAATGCTCCAGCGCTGATATCCTCCGATATTATCTTCTGGACAGCAGAAGTTCTCGTGTAGACTGAAATGTGCTGCTTTTCCCCATTTAGCCAACCAGTTCCGAAACACTGCTGTACCACTGTCACACCTCACGTTGTCAAACTTTACAACCTAATAATCTGAATCCTCACAATGATGAATAACAAAAATCCTTAAAAACAAGATTTACCCAAAGAATCAATAAAAAGCAAAACAGAGTACATAACAGATCAGTCCAGCTGTTTCGCCTTGACGAGTTACATTTAAATGTTTAAATAAAACTTACCTCACATCTTTTCCATTTCCTCTGAGGTTAATTAAAGTCATTTTCATTTCATTTATTCAGTTTATTTGACCTAAAATGAATTAAGTGTTGTACATTAATCTGTTGTTTTAACTAGGGAGAGATGGGGTTGCCAGGTATGAGAGGCCCAGAGGGAGCACCGGGGAAAGGCATATCTGGAGAAAAGGTAATCTTCACTCCCCCACAGAACAGCTGCTGTCCAGGTTTAATGCAAACACTCCTTCAGAGGATGTCCTGATTGTTTTATGTTCAGCTGTAAGAATTCCAGCTTTAAGAGCTCCACACCTTACATCAACACACCAGACATAAAATAATAGGTACTATGAACATTTAGAGGTACCTGTTGACTTACCTGTACTGATCCAGATGCTGGCACAAAGGTAGCTGCTGGTTCTACTTTATTTACTTTTCTGATCAGAAAGGTGAAAGAGGCTTTTGAATTCTTTGCTCATACAATATGAATGGTACTAACGTGTTTTGTATGTATGTGGCTGCCAACAGGGCGATAGAGGTGACCGAGGCCTGAGGGGATTTCCAGGTTCCTCAGGTCCAGTTGGACCAGCTGGAGCTAAGGTATGTTGAACACGGGTCAATATCAGAGCTGTAATAATGAACATGTCTGCTACCTGTAGCTTACTTTAGATTCCTGCAATTATAATGTTACACCTCAGAATGTCCAGTTTTAATGTCTGTATTAAAGTTAAAAAACAAAATAGAGGTTGGTTGCAGTTTTACAGCCAGGCTGAATCAAAACATTGAAACAATAGAAACAACGTCTTCCTGCTACTGGACACAGAGGAGCATACTGAGACTGAACCAATGATAAATCCTTAACAATAACAGATGACGAGTCAAGCTTGGTTAAAATATACACTCACCGTTTAACACAAATATCTAATCAGCCAATCACATGGTAGCAACTCATTGCTTTTCTGTGCGTGAGATCTGTGCAGTACAGAAGATGTTTGCACACACGAAGAAGCAGCAATGCTAACATGTAGCATAGCAACGTGACGAGAGAAACTCAGCTAAAAGACTCCACCAAGCAGCAGCATCCAAACCAAACAGTTCAAACCCCCAGCAAATATAAGAAAACCATGAGAACATCTCTGTCCACTTCTTCTGATAGTTTCTCCACACAAACAAGGAGTCAATGAAAGCAGAGACTCTGCTGGTTCCAGAGACATCCGTCTCATCACGGTGGGACAGAAACTCTGGAGCTAGCAGCCAGAACCAGAAACCAGGTCTTACTGCTGCTGTTTGTGGTGAAAAGTTTGATTCCAGTTTTAAAAACTCTGCTAACGTGTTCTATGACTCTGCCTTTGTTAGAAATGAACCATGAAGGTCCTGCTGGTTTCCATGGAGATGAAGGAGGTTTATAGTGAAGGATTCTCTCTTTCTATCATAAACTATCTTGGGCTTCACTTCTTTCTGGACCCTCATGTTGTTTCTAAGGTGAATGTGGGGCTATCCCTGGATCCTCCTGACTCTGACCATTGATAGAGGTGTCCATCATCATCATCATCGGCCGATGGCTTCCTGACATTTACCTGCGTAACACCTCTATTAGAATACCTGGAAACCTGCTCAGGATCACTTTTACCTTCTACTGTAGCACAGTTCCTCATGAGATATCAGATTTATTCCTAGGATTACTTGACTCATCCCTAGGCAAGGCAAGGCTAATTTATTTGTGTAGCACATTTCATGTACAAGACGATTCAAAGTGCTTTACATAAAACATTTCAGCAGGGTGGAGAAAGAGAGAGATTAAAAAGATTAAAAGAAATGCAATTAATGAAATAAAAACATAACGAAGATGCTAAAATAAAATAGATAAAATACAAGAAATAAAATTCCATTGTGGGGAAAGCAATAGGATTGCTTTACTCATTCCTAGGATTACTTTACTCATTCCGAGAATTACTTTACTCATTCCGAGGATTACTTTACTCATTCCTAGGATTACTTTACTCATTCCTAGGATTACTTTACTCATTCCGAGGATTACTTTACTCATTCCGAGGATTACTTTACTCATTCCGAGGATTACTTTACTCATTTCTAGATGAACTGGGCTGCTATCCACTGGTTTTTACAGAAAGTAATGTGCTTTTATTTTAGGAGATAACTTTACATTTCTGCTGCGTTTCAGGTTCCTTTACACAGTAACAAATATCTTGATTCTGACTCTTCTGCAGTAATCTCACGTCTCAGCTTTCTCTACAGATCAACATAATACATACAGCCCTTGAATATATACTCAGTTCATTCAGGGTATGTCACATCAGACAGAAGCTAGAAAAAATAGGCCTTGTCATGAAGAGGTTAAGTGGCTTTGAATGTGCATGGTTGTTTGAATCTCAGTGTTTAAAGTCACTTAAATCTCCTTTCTTCCACACTCTGATGCTCAGTCTAAACTTCAGCGAGTCATCTTCACCAGGTCTACATGACTGGATGTGTTGAGTTGCTGCCATGTGATTGGATGCTTAGATATTTGTGTTAGCAAGCAGTTGAACATGTGGAGCTGAGTGTATTTCCAACCTCTATCATAAATCCTTACCACTGTGAACCAAGTATTTAAATAGTCATATTTTAAGGATCAGGATAAGCAAACAAGTTACTTCCTAAAGTCATGGTTCAAAATGTTGGTTATGTTGATGTATATCAGGGATCCTCAATCCCAGACCTCTAGGGCCAGTGTCCTGCAGATTTTAGATTTTCCCTGCTGGAACAGGTCATTTACTGGTTTGTGTAGAACTTTATATTAAGCTGTTAGAGATCCATTTCATTTGAATAAGGTGTGTTGCAGCAGGGAAACATCTAAAACCTGCAGGACACTGGCCCTAGAGGTCCAGAATTGGGGATCTTTGGTGTAGATTGAGGGTTTTCCAGGTCATGGTAATCCTAAAGGCTTGCTTAAAGTCAACTGGACTTCTCTTTCCTAGTTCTTGAAGACATTCCACCTCTCACCATCTAAATGGCTTCTTAAGTTCTAGGCAGTTGGTGAAGAGTTTCAGATTATCAGTATTAGAATATTCACAGGTTCAGACCCATTAAGGTCATGTGGTGTCTATAGCTGTGTCCCAGTTCAGGGTCTGCACACGTTCAAGTGTGGATTTGTCGACTACATACGTCATTGTGGTGTCCCAAGCACTGTCCCGTTTGGAAGGAGCCTCCGAATCCACCCTACCAATCTGCAATGTTTGGCCTCAAACGAAGGCTGTTGGTGATGCATCTTTTCTCCCAGAATTTATTGTGCACAAGATGGTGGCGAATCAGCAGCCAAGCTCAGAGTATGTTTCTTTTTTTAAAACTACACTTAAGTAGAAACATGACAAAACCAAGTGCATTAAAAAAATTTTGTTAAATGGCAACATTAAAATTCTGTAATTTAATATTCGTGGATTTTTTAAAGACTCATGTGTTTTTTCCTCGCATTATTACTCGGTTGGTGTTCATGTTCACTAAAGGGTCTTTTGAAATGCAAACTTGGTCATTTCAGAGATTTAAGTGATTTAAAGTCCTATGTTGCTGCTATGGGAAATTCTCGTTGGCTAGGTAGACTGTCCCACTTTACGAACGTTAAGCAGGCTTCGGAGTGTGCTGTCTATGTAGGACACTCCATAGCCTACGTAGTGGCCCTGAATTGGGACACAGCTACTGACTCACCGACAGTCTGTTGGTCATTCACGTCATTATCACCTGCTTATTGTTCACCTGTGTGACCAAAAGAGTTTGGTTGTTTATTGATCTTTTCTGATGGAAGCTTTATGATTTTTCCAGGTAAAGATGTTTGATGGCATTATGTGCAAACAACAAAACAAGAGAAATGCTTGTGTTTTCATGTTGTCAATAACAATCTTCATTTTTGATATTTTACGGACTCAGGGGGAGCCTGGCAGTCCAGGAATGATTGGCCTCCCGGGGCCTGCTGGTCGTGGCTTTCCAGGGTCAAAGGTAACTAATCTAATGACTCATTTTTTATAAAGAACTGAACAAATACTATATTAGACTTAAATTTAAACAAAAAATATACACATTAAACTTTTTAGATACTAACCACAAAATCTCTGAACAACTAAATCCCTTCTGTTATCTTGCATTTAGTGTAACCTGGAACCTCCTGAGTTTGTTTCAGTCATGTTGAGTTGCAATTCGTATGCATTCATTTCATCTGTCATCTCTGTGCTCTCTGGCGTTCACACCATTTTAACCAGAACAACATGAACATCTTAGAGATCTGAGGCCTGTACTACGAAGCAGGATTAACTTACCCGGGATGTCCCTCTGTTACCTGGGTTGACTTACATTACCTTACCTTACATTTACAATCCTGATAAACAGTATGACGAAGCTGGTTATCAACTCATTAATTCAACCCAGGCTTTTTCCATCTCGATCAGTTTGCGCTCACATAAAAGGGGCGGAGTTTGCAGCATCTGACCAGTCAGAAACATGGACTCCTTCCCATGTCCATCTTTCTGCCTCGCCAGTCAGTAAAAATTAGACTCTCCTTTCTTGCAGTGGAACCAAGGATACAAGTCATCGTACATCCTTTCCTTGACCTTGTCACCTCCACCTTTACCTGTCGCTGCACCTTTCTGTATTCCTGTCTACTCTGTTTAGTCCCCTCAGTCTCCCTCTTCTTCTTAGCTAACTTCTTTCTCTGTATACATTCCTGCACTTTCTGATTCCACCACCAAGACTCCTGTTCTACTTTCCTCCTAAGTGTCCCACTGAGTCCTCTCCTACCTGCCTCTCGATCATATTGGCTGTAGTATTATAGTCATCTGGAAGCCCCTCCTAACCACCCAGAGTCGTTCTGTCTTTGTTCTTTTCAACTTCCTCACCACCAGTCATCCTACATACCACCATCCTACGCTCTCACCTACCATGATTTACTTCAGATTACATCATCTACACCAGATGTAGTTCACCTGTGTGGTCCTACTTTCGCTTCTATGTTATCCCATATTCCTGCCTCTTCTAGAAGAAAATATTCACCACAGCCAATTCCATCATTTTTGCAAAGTCTACCACCATCTGCCCCTCTGCTTTCCTATACCTGGATACCAAACCTGTCCACCCCCTCATCTCCAGGGATACTCTGCATCACTTCATCTAACTCACTCCATAATTTTTCCTTTTCGTCTAATTCACATCCTACCACAAACAACACTGAACATTACCTTCAGTTTCTAGCTTCACACTCATTCCAACACTCTTTTCACCTCCAGAGCATCCTATCAAACTCCTCCTTCTACTCTTAGTCTTAGACTCTTAGTTTTCCTATCGTTCTCTCTGCTTACAGATTCACCTTCCTCCTTTCCTTCTTTGACCTACAGTAGCCATTCTCTCCACCCTGTAGGTTAACAGCACAGATGGTGGTTATTGTTAACCCAGACGTTGACTGATCCGGTATGGAAGACGATGAACCAATTCACATAATGTAAATATCATGTGTTATTGCATAATACAAAGATTAATAGCTGATTTGCTCACTGATAGGGAGATCCTGGGCCTGCTGGACCATTTGGACCTGTTGGGGAGCCTGGTGTAGGAATCATCGGGCCCAAGGTAGTTTGATCCCAGACTGGAGCTAAAAGATGTCCACTGTGGAATCAAATGAATGCAAAAGCAAATTAATAATGAAATTACAAGATGTGGTCATAGATAAGACAACACACAGCAAAATATCTTTTTATTTCTGTCACTAGTCCATTTTCTCCTCCTTTGCTCTTCAGGGAAACAAAGGAAATTTTGGACCTGCAGGTCCACCGGGGTTGAAGGGAGAAGGCTTGCCAGGACCACAGGTAGGAGAAAACAGGTTCCGCTCAATAAATTAGATTTAAAGATTAGAGTTAAAGGATGATGCTCTTCTCCGTGATGTTGCCTTGATCACTAGGGTCTGCCCGGATTGCCGGGAGTTCAGGGAGAAATGGGACCAGATGGGAAAGGACTACCTGGAGTGAAGGTGAGGATGTGCTGCTCTGATTGTTGACTGGTGTTTTGCAGGAATGCAGAGACATACTGAATGAAACTATGGGTTGATTGTTTTTGTGTTTTGTTTTTATCAGGGTGACAGAGGCTTACCAGGTGTTCCAGGACCACCGGGTCCTCCAGGAATTGGACTTTTTGGACCAAAGGTCAGTGTGCACAATAAGCATGAACAGTTTTGGTTGTCATTGGTCTTATACGGTATCTCGGCAGTTGCTTTAATGTATTGTGTTTCTAGGGGGCTACAGGGCAGCCTGGTCCACCTGGCATGTCTGGGCCTCCAGGAGAGGGCATTCCAGGATCAAAGGTAATCAGGAAAAGCTCCACAGACAAGACAGTTCTGCACTCAGCTGTGCTGGAGCTTGTTATCAGCATCCATGATCCTATTATATTAAATCAGTCTGTGCTGTTTGATTCCTTTTGGATCTTACAATTCATCAATCTTTATTCCAAGGGAGAGCCTGGGTTTCGTGGGCCAATGGGTCCCAGGGGGAAACCGGGGGCTGGTCTTCCTGGAGATAAGGTACACCGATTCAGATGCTGCATGTGGAAATGAGTGCATGACAAGTCATGTACTGCATTTAGTTACCGGTGTTCACACATATACAGGGGGATCAAGGAAATCCTGGAGACCGAGGAAGGAAGGGAGACCAGGGGGACTTTGGAGTTCCTGGTTCACCTGGACAAGAGGTAAAAAAGACATGTTTCATTTTAATGTAGATTATGATCTCCTCACTTTCCACTAAAACAGACTGTGGATTTAACAGTTGCAATCTAAATACATGGGAATAATTTGCTAAATATCCTTAAAGTAAAAACTACAGTTCAGTCCGAAATGACTGAGTTACTTTTTCAAACTAAGAGTGTTTAGAGATTTAATCAGGAAAAACAAAGAATGTGGGATCACCTCTGGTTCCAGATTCTTATCTCCGCATCTCTCTGCATGGAGGTTTCTTCTAATGACAAGCCTAGTTTTTCCAGTGAGGAAGACGCTGCCCCCACACCATCACATTACCTCCACCAAAAGTGGTTTAGCAGTCAGCACTGAGGTGCTGCTCATCCCACAAATGCCTTTTCCTCAAAAATATGGCTCAATTTAAAAGGGAAATAAAGACTTTTCAACTGTACCAATTATTACCAAAAAGCATTGTTACTACTGATATAATCCACTAAAAACTATTTACTAAATTTTTGTGCTAAGCTTAATTCGCAGGACCTGACACTAAAATGAAGATGCTTGCTTTCTTGTTAAGTAATGCATGCACAACATATTAAAACCTGCCAGGAAGGTGAAGTTGTACAACACTTTCAGTAACTATACATCAAACTGAGTTAATTGCATAATGTACTAATTTCCCCCTCATTCACTGTCAACTTAAAACCATATGCTTTTTAAACTTAGTGTTTTTATTTCAGACTGCTGAAACAGATTTTAAGAAACTAATCAAAAGTAGCAATTGATGCCAAGAAGATCATTCTCTACACAATGTTAAATTTTGCACCAAAGCTTTGTTATTGTTGTTCTCACAGGGAAGACCTGGACAGAAAGGGGACCCAGGACTGACGGTAAGATGCTGACAGATATTAGTTATACAAGAAGACACGACCTGGTTTTCTTACCTTCTTTTTTTTCTCCACAGAGAGAAGACATCGTCAGAATCATCAAAGAAATATGTGGTAAATAACATGTTTATTAGAAGTTTATTCCAGGTGTTTGTAATAATTTTGTGTTTTTTTGTTAGAAGTTGTGGCAGAAGCTGAACGTACTGAATATTGTTAACATCCTCCAACTTAACACAGTATAAGCTGCCTAAAGATGGCACACTGCAAATATACAACAAAGATTCCTGTTTTTAAAACAGCTTCATTCATGCTGTATTTGCCTTTTGTATTTGGTACCCAGGATGTGGTCTGAAGTGCAGCAGCCCTCTGGAGCTGGTGTTTGTGATCGACAGCTCTGAGAGCGTGGGGCCAGAAAACTTCGAAGTAGTCAAGGACTTTGTGAACGCAATTATCGACCAGCTGACAGTGAGTCGGGAAGCCAGTCGGATCGGAGTGGTGCTTTACAGCCATGTAGACATTGTGGTGGTCAATCTGCAGCAGCAACCCAGCCAGAACGACATCAAGGCTGTTGTCAGAGGAATGCCCTACCTGGGTGAGGGCACCTTCACAGGCAGCGCCATCCATCGAGCAAATCAGTTATTCCAGGCCTCGCGACCCGGCGTGAGGAAAGTAGCGTTGGTTTTAACGGATGGGCAGGCTGACCCACGTGATGTCATGAAGTTTGAAGAGACAGCCAGGGAGGCCCACGACGGAGGCATTGAGATATTTGCTATCGGAGTTTTGAACAAGACCGACCCTCTATATAAAGAGTTCCAGGCTGAGATGAAGACCATCGCCTCTGATCCTGATAAAGACTACGTCTACCTTATCCATGACTTCAGAATGCTGCCAAGTAAGCAAAAAAAACTAAAGCTGAATTCATTTATCAGAAAATGAACCGTTGACCAGGACAATTCAGTTCAGTTCAATTCAGCTTTATTCATTTATTACACCATTTCTCAACAAAGTCATCCTAAGACACTTTTACAGATACAGTTAAATTAAATCCAGTTGAAACAAGTCCATTGTATGATCCAAATTAGTCCAGTTTATAATACCTGTGTTCATATAAACCAGTTCATGAATGCTGACCTAGATAATGAAACCATCAAAACCAGAACCAGAAAGCACGCCATCTACCTGGCCAAGTTGGGTGTGTAGAGGACAGAAAAGAGGGTTCAACAAGCAGCATAACTCTAAGCCAGAGATACCTGCTGAGAAAGAAAAAGAGAAACACAAATGAATGACAATATCCATCCATCCACCCACACATCCATCCGCCCACCCAGTGGCTGTCAAATCTCTCTTCTGACCCATTTTGCCAAAGGAATGGAAGTTGCCTAATAATTATGCACACCTGATATAGGGTGTTGATGTCATTAGACCACACCCCTTCTCATTACAGAGATGCACATCACCTGATATGCTTAATTGGTAGTAGGCTTTCAAGCCTGTACCGGTTGGAGTAGAACAACATGCATAAAGAGGATGATGTGATCAAAATACTCATTTGCCTAATAATTCTGCACACACTGTAGATAAAACATTAAAAGCATCACAGCGGGGTGCAGGAAGCAATATAAAGATCCAGCACTGAGATCCAGCAGTACCAGGACTGAAATGTTTCTGCTATCTGTGTTGGGCGGATGTCATTAAAGACCATAACTAGAGCATCTCAGTGCTGTGGTGTGGCTGAAAACCTGACAGGTAGACATCAGAATAGTTATTTAGTGCCAAGAAGTTGTGTAGCTGTTGAAAGACAGCTTTTTCTATAATCTTACTAAGAAATGGAGGTTTTCTACCGACCTGTAGCTAAGATTTACTTTTTCAGTAGTGGCTTGATAATGGCTGTTTTTAGGGTCTGAGGGAAGACGCCTGAAAGCAGACGTGTTTACAATCTGTAAAATATCTGAGGCCATGCATCGTAAACCAATCTTGAACACCTCTATTGGCAGGGCATCAAGACAGCAAGTGGTGAATTTCAGGTGGCTGGTGATCTCATCCAGGTTTTTAGGACTGACTGGAGAAAATTGTGTTATGGTATTTATGTCTCATCTGAGTGGACACGTTGATGACATGTGTCCTAACAATGATTGTAATGAAGTAATATTCCTTACAAGATGGTGCTCCCCTCCCAGCATGCAACATGGTGTGACATTACTTTCACATTCTGTATTGCTGGCATTAAATTGAGACAGCTAGTGGGCTAAGGTAACAATGGATTAGTTGGATTAGCTGTGTTACTGTTAGCATTAGTTTTCAGTGCAAACTTTAAGCAGCAGCTATCCAAGATACTTAGATACACATAGATGATTGTGTGTTGTTGTTGCAAGGTCTTCCACTTTTTTTAATCTTACGTTTGCTTGAGTGTTGATATATAGCATAATTATCGCAAATAGTAACTAAAGCTACATTATCTAATACCTTACATGTAGGACTAAATGAAGCTTTTAAAAGGAAAAGGGAATTTTATTGAACATGCATTGGAGCTGTGTGGCTCAGACTGATGGTCAATTACACCACTGTGCTGATCACTGACAATGTAAAAAAAAAAAAAGAAAGAAAGAAACAAAAAGAAAACATCAAACTTTCTGGCACCATATGCATCTGAATTGATCAATATTTTAGACTTGAGCCCTTGTTGGTCAGCATAACACACCTGCCTCTGGCAGATGTTAAAAATGAGTGAAACCCAACAATAAACTGGAATTCTGTGGTTAATTATTTATTTCACCAGCTATTACAATTCTTCTCCCATTAGGTCATGTAATGAATGTTATGCTATTATCGCTTTCTTTGCTTTGGTTTAGATCTGGAAAGTAACATACTGAAGCAGCTTTGTGGTCCAGATAGCACAATGCCCTTCATGCCAAAGTATTTCTTTCCACCTGAGGGACTCCATCCTGGCAGACACTCTACAGAGTTCCCAGGAGAGGAAGAAACACAAGTAAATATGCTATTGTTTCATTTTTTGATAAGATAGATTGATATAATTCATGATATACACAAAATTTATCATGGATTTTGATTTTCATACTCAGGAACAATGTGTGTTTTTTCTGTGCTCTTCCCATAGCTTGAGTTCCCAGTGGAGAAATCTATAGTCCAGCCAGAGTTACCTGAGTCAGAATGGCCTGATGAGAACCAGGTTGATACACAATCATTGCTGGAGCCCTGGAACAATCTGCCAGGCTACAATTTCCCGTCTCCTGATGGCATGGAGAAGCAGGGCCCAGGGCTGACCTCCGTGGTGGGCCCAGAGAGTCCAGCTAACTGGCTGAAGAGCACCCCAACTCCCTTCAGCTCTTCTACTCCATCACGGACAGATTCACTAGTGTCAGGTAAAAAGACAGAAAACAACAAACCAAACTGAAAGCTCACCTTTCCATTATATTTTGACACATGACAAGAAAATAACCTTCATCGTAATGTCTCACACCATCTGGTAAGAAACCTGACTGCTGTCCTTTTTCACATATCATCTTTGTTGACAAGGGACCTACATTCCAAAATTAGTTCCTCCCATTGAGATGATGTTGAATTTGGGTTTTTAATATGGCATGAGTAATAACTTTGTTGTTTATGTGTTAAAAAATTAATGTGTTAATTCCACAGATTAATTTCTTTGTATTAACACATTAATTTTGACAGGCCTTTTCATAGGTATCAGGTTCTGTATCGGAAAGCTTTTATGAATACCAAGTACAAGTACACACACATAGTATCGGACCAATACCCGATACTGAAATTGGTGCATTCTCGAAAATAAATAAATAAATGAATAAATAAATAAAAAAACATCACTCTCCGAATTCATGAATGACTGAATAAATATTAAACATGTTACACCATTAACTATTTAAGTAAAACTAACTGGAAATGGGAAGCAGTGAGAAAAAACTATGGCTGTGCCCACACAGAGATGAGTTTAGATGTATCCGCTAAAGCTTTTTATATTGTCTGGACATTTTAGCCTGAAAATACAAACTGTTTAAAACTGGGTCCCAAAGTGAATAAATCTGGAAAGAGCACTGTTTTTTTTCTGTTTACAATCCAAACACTTTTTTTCTGAACCGATGACACTATTGCTCCATTTTTCCTAACCAACATGCGAAAACCCACCAGCATGAGTTTCTGAGCACACTCCATGTCTTCTTCTCTGTTTTTAGTTTATTTTGTGGTGGCGTTGCATCATCAGGCCTCGCATATGTACAACAGGTTTTTCAGTGTTTTGTGTGGATGCACACATTGAAATTATTCTGTCCTTTAAGGAAACTTTTACAAAACATAGTTAGCTGTCGCTGTGTTAATGTGGCCTAAGACATATGAAATCACATCAACCATTGTTTGGACGTGGCTTGATAACCCTTAGTACTTCAAAAGCATGATTTGTTTTGACTTCTTGAAAATGCATCAACTTGAAAAGTTAGTCGTAATTTAAACTTTCATGGCATGGATTGATTGACCTTTGGAGACCTAGCCAGTGGGATGTAACGTTACATTCATTCAGTGATCAGTGAGCCGATATATCAATACTAGACTGAAAATATGGATCAAACATGGATCCAGTAATCATTTGTGAAATCTTCTACAAAAAGAACGTGTTATTTTTTTTGAATTTCTTTATTCTAACAACTAAAATGTCTTATTTAATAGGAAAATGTTGACATCCAGAGGTGTGGTGTGTAACTACTGGATAGAGTTATTTCGAACAAATGAATTAAACCTAATATCCGATATAACGCACCTCAAAACAATTTTCATAGATTTTTTTAGGTTTGAAAAGGGATCATGGAAGTATTATTGCCTCCTTTAATCAAATTTTAGCGATTTGATTTTAGGAGTTAGTGTATGTTTTAATGTTATTTTATTTGATTTTCTGTTTGTTTACCTGGTTGCGGTGAACACGCTGACAGTTAGCGGTGAACATGCTAACAGTTAGCAGTGAACATACTAGGTGTTTACAAAGTTATGATGAAGTGATGAAAACATTGAACTAAAACAGTTGTTTTACCTTAGTTTGTCTTCTTACATTTACTAAATTAGTTGATGATGTCAGTGTCTCCAGCTGGAGAATAGCTGGTTAACTGGTTGTTTTGACTGGTTACCTGGTAATCTTCACTGGTTGAAACAGCAGATCTTTAATTTAGTTCTTTCATGCCTACCTGAACTAAACCATCTTATTGAAAGTGAGCAGATTTTAACCATCATTCATGAACATAAACAGTGAGTCGGCAGATTTCTGATTTTTTTTATTATCTAGGCTATTCTTTTTTTGGCTGCTGGGTGAAAGTCGGATACTTTTGGGTCAAAATGTGTTAGAGGCAGCTTCTGGTTGGGTGTTTATGGAGAATATACAGGGATAAAACACTTTAAGATATAGTTTTGTTTTTTTTTGTTTTGTTTTGTTTTTTTTAGCCTGCACATTAATCATTATGTTATACTGATACATACTGATGTGAAAGAGTGGTTCAGGGAACAGGAGACATCATTTTCACATATGGATTGGCCACCAGAGCCCAGACCTGAACCCAACTGAGAATCTTTGGGATGTGATGGAGTTCTAACTCTTCCATTATCAATACAAGCTCTTGGAGAAAAAATAATGCATGACATTGCAGAAGCTTATCAAGATGCTGCCGCTGAGAATGCTACTGTAATCAGAGATAAAGAAGGTCCAACAACATATTGAAGTGTGACATATTTTGGACTGGTACTGTTAGTTATTCTGTCTTTACTGACTTTTTTTATATACAGGAATTGAACTTGTGATGGAATGTCACCATTGTGTGGTACTCCTCCTAAACCTCTAAATTCTTTTTACACCACTTAGCAGATGATGATGTGCTGAGGATTTGTAAAGGGATATTTGGGAATTAGTAAAAGTTTCACCTAAATCCATTTAGGTGTATAAATGTTTATACAAACTATAAAACCACAGCCTCACAGCTGGTTATTAGCATCAAGTGAGAGGTTTTTGCTGTTAAACCTTTATCTCAATGACTAACTAATTTCAACAGGTTTAAAATAATCACCTCTGTAAAGTGATGTTTATTAATCAGTTCAAGTCAAACATTTCACACATTTTCTTCTCATTTCAGGAGAGGGTTGCTTCCAGAAAATGAAGACAGGTCCCTGCCGGGAGTACACAGTCAGGTGGTACTACGACTCAGTGGCACATGCCTGTGCCCAGTTCTGGTTCGGAGGTTGTGAGGGCAATTTAAACAACTATAAGACTGAAGCCATCTGCAGGAAAACCTGTATCCACACGTAACAGACTGTTTGGTGGAAATGTACAGAGCGAACTAGCTTCATCAGTGCCACTGATGAACAGAAGCAACTCAGGCTTTACTTTCTGACCAGAGCCCAGACCAGCAGCTGTTGCAGCCATGCTCTGTGTACTTCTGCAGGTGAAGGAGATTATGAAGACCTCTAAGCTGTCTCTAGGACTACATTCACACTGCAGGTGCTACTACTGTTTTATGATCTTATACACACAAATTAGCTGTTTAATCTATTTGGATAAAAGGTGCAAAGTATATATAGTCTATACTCACTTATCAACCCTTTAAGCTCCATTGAACCCAGGTGTTCAAATACAAACTAAGTCTAAATATGACCCCCAAAGTAGCCTCGTTTGAAAATGGATAGCATTCAGTAGTAGTTAATGCTATTAATTTAATCAAAAGATTTTCCTAGAAAAGGTCAAAATAAGAGATAACTTTTAGAAATGTTGGTGATAGCTTACAGGGATAACTTTAGAAAAAATATGAACTGTGAAATTTCTTAATTGAGTAATTATGTGTTTCACCAACACATTCACACTTTCATATTGAATAACACAGTGACAATCCTACAAAGTTGTAATGCAAGATGACACTTTAAAAGTCAGTGCTGTAAATACATGTAAAGATTTTTTTAGCTGTTCTGCTAACCTGTGTAGGAATAAGAGATCTGTTTTATTTTATGGAAAGTTGAAAGCATCTCCCTTCTTGTTTTCCCTCATTGTCTGAATGATCAACAGGTGTCAACACCACCTTGGTACAAAAAAAAAAAAAAAAAGAAAGAAAAAAAAAAAAAAAGAAAAAAAAAAAAGAAAGAAAATTACCATTACAATCAATCAGTAGTTTATCAGAATTCTGGTCTGCGTTAGTATCATTAGCTAACATCACTAGCTTGTTATTAAGGTAGTGATGATAGCTTTAAAAATCAAGTGACGTGATACTAGCTAGCATCACTAGCTACTGATGTTAATTTTTAAAAAATCACATGATGTGATACTAGCTAACATGTCTAGCTTGTTTGCAAGCTAGTGATACTAGCTAGCATCACTAGCTAGTGATGTTAGCTTAAAAAAATCACATGATGTGATACTAGCTAACATGTCTAGCTTGTTTGTAAGCTAGTGATATTAGCTAGCATCACTTGCTAGTGATGTTGACTGTAAAAAATCAAGTGATATGATACTAGCTAGCATCTCCAGCTTGTTTGTAAGCTAGTGATACTAGCTGGCATCACTAGCTAATGATGTTAGCTTCAAAAGAAATCAAGTTATGTGATACTAGCTAGCATCTTTAGCTTGTTTGTAAGCTAGTGATATTAGTTAGCATCACTTGCTAGTGATGTTGACTTTAAAAAATCAAGTGATATGATACTTGCTAGCATCTCTAGCTTGTTTGTAAACTAGTGATACTAGCTAGCATCACTAGCTAATGATGTTAGCTTAGAAAATCACGTGATGTGATACTAGCTAGCATCTCTAGCTTGTTTGTAAGCTAGTAATACTAGCTAGCATCACTAGCTAGTGATGTTAACTTCAAAAGAAATCAAGTGATGTGATACTAGAGGTGGTGTAGATCAGTGGGTATAGTGGTCATCTTGTAGCCTGAGGGTTGCCAGTTCGATCTCCGGCCTGTCGAGCTCATGTTGAGGTGTCCCTGAGCAAGACACCAAACCCCAAATTGCTCCTGATGGGTCGTGGTTGAGTGCCTTGCATGGCAGCTTCCACCATCAGTGTGTGAATGTGTGTGTGAATGGGTGAATGTGACGTATATTGTAAAGCGCTTTGGGTAAAAGCGCTATATAAATACAGACCATTTACCACTTACTATCTCTAGCCTGGTTGTAAGATAGTGATACTAGCTAGCATCACTAGCTAGTGATGTTAGCTTCAAAAGAAATCAAGTGATGTGGTACTAGCTAGCATCACTTGGTAATGATGTTAGCTTTAAAAATCAAATCAAATATACTTCTACTTGCTATGTGAGTGTAGTCTAGTGTACATACGGATCTTACTGATGTGTTTTATGGACCCAACAGTGTACAAATCATTTTATATTTTGTTTTAAGGTACCACATTTTGGGATATGATTTGTTATGTTTTTAGAAGTTTCTTCAGGTGGTGTCAACAAGTTCAGGAGCATTTAAGTCTTGATTAGTAAACCGTAAGATTTGTAAGCTGTTTATAGAACATTCACAACATTGTAGCCGCATCAGTGTTCACTTCTTGTAACCAAATGTATTAACATCCATTGCAATGAATGTTGTATGAAAAGAGCCACACTTGACTGTAAAAATATCATTTATTGTTTAACACTGTTCATGTTTCTGAAGGAATAGTAAGTAGAAAAATTAAAATAAACTTATTTTCAATAAATAAAACCATTTCTGTAATGGTGAAAGTTTACTCATTCCCTTGTTCTCGTCTTCAAATAGTTGACAGGCTGGTTTCTATATTACTTTCTTGATGGTTGTCACGTCCACTTTGTCATCAGGTCTGAATCTGTATTTGTACCCGTAAGGCCTCAGATGGTAGGTCAGGTACTCCAACACATACTGCTGGACAGCATAAATGTAGTGAAAGGAAACAACTAAATCCGAGCAGCAACCTGGACCCTGGAGAGAGAGGGAAAGAGAAAGAGGAAAAACATTTAATGATTTCTTTAAAACCCCTGTTTATATTCAAGTTGAAGTTGAAGACTTGGACATTATCAAGCTGAACAGGCTGTGTGATTAAAGACTAAGTGTAGAACAAAAATATACTTGCTTTTTAAACCTTGCATTCATGTGGCGTACCTATTCCATTGTGAGTGTAATTGTTCACATAATTGCTTGTGAACTACACTTGTTACAGAAGGATTCCATAAGGGGCATATTAGAGGATCAGACAGAGACCAGATGGAGATGCTGAATTTGTAGGGTGTAAACAAAACAATACACATGGTGACAATAGAGGAGGTTAGTGTTTGGTTGATTTTGAGATCACAGTATAAAAAAAAGTGGTATTGTAGATGGTATGTAAGGCTCCTAAACCAAGTGTGCCAAGTGTTGTCTTAGAAGAATCTTAGAATCTCTTAGAATCTTCCACCATCTTTACTGCTGTAGACCCCGTGGCCTTACATCCAGTCAAATTGGTCCCTACACTGGTTACACTGATATTGTGATTTGCAAATGCGTAGCTTTAATTCCTGAGGATGTATACAAATAACAAACAAACAAAATACACAAAATACAGAAGGCAGCCATAATGGCCAAGATTACGAGTAATTAAAAGGAAATTATATTTCGAGCCTTACTGCCACTCCTTCAACATTTGAGGAAGTTTTTCAAGTTTGGGAACGTTATGTGGTGTTCAGCTTAGAATAGCATTTCTCAACAGGGGGCAGTACTGCACCCAGGGGGTGTTCAAAGAATGTTGACGGGTACAGGGAGCAATATTTTTAGAAGAGGGAGGATGAAGCTTTTTTGGGGGGGGGGGTTTGGCAATGGAATTTGATGATTGACCTCTCTATTGACTAATCAGTCAAGAGACACAAGGGCTAAAACTCAAATTCACTTTAGAAACACCAATGATAATCCAGAAGGAAGTAAAGCCAAAAGGTAATACGTTGAATCCTAAATCCTAAAAAAAAACTTTATGTAAATAACCTAGACCTTCATGACTCATTTCCAAATAACACAATCAAAGAAGCAGATGTTAGTAGTGCTTTTTCAAGCAGGAATATAAGTTTTGACCATAAAACAGCAGATATAAGAATGTTTTTATTATTCAAGAAAAACGGGTGGTGTTACACAATTATTTTTAAATGAATCAATATCGAATTGAATCGAAATTGTACCGAAATAGGCTGTTGTGAATCGAATCTAATTGATTCAGATATATTGATATATCCAGCCCTATATTAAATCCTCTTACTGTTTTGTAAAGCACTAAATGGCTCAGCCACTCTGTACATTTCTGACATGCTCAATGTGTATGACCCCATCAGGTCCTTCGGGTACGGTGGCCAGGAAGCAAAACAATATTACATTGAATGAAACATTTTTACATTGTTGTGATACACATTTACATCATAGAAATCATATTTACATTTACAAAACAAAAGTACAGTGCCAAAACACTTTTACCAACGACAAAGCAACTTTACATTTACGTGAAACACTTTTACAAGTTTACCCAAACACAAATACAAAGACAGGTGTTTCACCAAAATCTGTGATCCTTCAGAATCTGTGACTGCATGGAGCCCTCTGTGCATCTGTCTTAGAAGACGAGCAAAGCCTTGACAACACTTTAATTGAAGTCTAAGTTTATTAAAATGCAGGTACAGTAAAATAACATATTCTGATAGCTATCAGGAATAGGTTTTTTCAATAGAAGTGTTCAAGACTTTGGTTGTCTTCTAAGACGCACATGCACCCCCGTGGTCCCAGGTCCTGATGGATCACAGATTTTGGTGAAACGCCTGTCTTTGTATTTGTGTTTGGGTAAACTTGTAAAAGTCTTTCACATAAATGTAAAGTTGCTTTGTCATTGGTAAAAGTGTTTTGGGATTGTACTTTTGTTTTGTAAGTGTAAACATGGTTTCTATGATGTAAATGTGTATGGTAATAATGTAAAAGTGTTTCACTTGATGTAATATTGTTTTGCACTTCCGCTGGACTCAGGTCAGCAGATGCAGGTCTTTTAGTTGTTCCTAGAATCAGATCTGAGGCTGCTGAAGGTGCCTTTAGTTACTGTGGTCCTGTTTTCTGGGACAAGCTGCCTGCTGACTTGAGGTCAGCTACTACATTCAAAACCAAACTACAAACTTTATTATTCTCACAGGCTTTGTCTTTACACTGTGTCGATGTTTGTTGGTATACACCAGCTGTATTGTTTTTTATGTGTATTTTCGTATTCATGTGTACATGTGCTTATGTATGTGTGTAAATGTGTGTCACAGAATATGTACATACTGTATGTGTTTACTTGTGTATTTATATTTCTTGTTCTTTTTATGGAAAGCACATTGTGTTTACATATAATGAAATGTGCTATATAAATAAAATTGACATTGCCATTACTGCAAAGGAGACCGAGCGCTGATAGTCCTACGAATGTCAAACGGCCCGTATCAGTCTGGCTTTGGTACCCCTTGTTCCCAAAACACTCCCCACAGGACTACCCACAGGGACACAGTCAAACGTTTTATCCCAGTCCATAAAGCACATGTAAACTGGTTGGGTGTACTCCCAAGCACCTGCAAGGACCCTGGTGAGAATTCCACAGTTCCAAACCTGGATAAAAGCCCTGATGCTCCTACTCAGTCTGAGGTTCATCTGATAGAGTCTCTTCCCCAGGACCCCAGAATAGACCTAACCAGGGAGGCTGAGGAGTGGGATCTCCCTGTAGTTGGAACACACACTGCAGTCCTCCTTCTTAAATAGAGGGACCACCACCACAGTCACCCAGGCCAGAGAACCTGTCCCAGATATCCATGCCCAGATGCAGGTGACAGGGCACCTGTTGTCCCTGTTGGTTCTTCAACAGGATCCAACAAAAACAAGCAGCTCCTTTTGAATCTGAGGATTTATGGTTTGGTAGCCAACAATATAATAAAAAATACAAATTCCACATTGTGTCTGAGTATTTACCATAGCTGAGTTGTTTTCTTTAAACAGTGAAATAAAAACCATATTAGAGATTGTTTCGAATTGCTTTAGTAATTTCAGAACTTTTTATGAAAGTGTCATTATGAGGCCCACAAGTTTGTTAATCCCATTATTATTATATACAACTTCATCAGTAAAAGTTTGTGCCTGAGTTACAGTATCTCACATAAGTGAGTACACCTCTGCAAATATTTTAGTATACCTTTTCATGACATTACACTATATAAGTTAAATTGTGCTATACAGAATATCAAACTATGGAAAGTAAACTTTGATATTCAGTATGTCAAAGTTTCATTTCTATAGTGTTGTCCCATGAAAAGATATAATGAAATATTTGCTAAATGTGAGGGGTGTACTCATTTATTTATGAGATACTGTATGTTGCTTACCTCTACTGGAGTGTAGTGATCATAAATCAGGTACCAAGGGCGGGGTCTCGGAGGCTGTCGAACCAGGTAATATTCTGGAGGAAAGGGATGAAACGTTTGCCTCCCTTTCACATCTCTGGAGTCCTCTGGCTTCACCTTCATTGTCTCCATACACTTCCCAAGGGCCATATCTTCCACGTCAGAGAAGTGGGTGCATTCTCCTGAATTGAAACCTTTGACAAATCTCCTCAATGCTTCCTTACTCAACACATAACCTGCTCCTCCACTCATGTAACCCTGACTGACAAAAGGGCTAAACCTTCTTCCAAAGTAGAGAGGCTCCTCTGGATCATATTGGGATAGGATATAGTTCAGATTCTCCACAACCACAAACGTGTCGTCATCTGCCTTCAGGAACCAGTCAGCTTCATCCAGGTGGTGCTGGTAAATATATTGGAGGGCTCGGATCGTCTTCCAGTACAGGTTTTGCCTTCCTTCGTTCACGTTCAACCCCACAGTGGGGAAGTCAGACTTCTCTGAGCTCATGTACAGCACTTTGTAACAGCGCTTGGCCCATGTCTGCTTGATGTGCTTGGTTCGGGTTTCCAAGTTCTTAGGTCCTGTCATGATCCAGCATAAGATCCGTGTTTTGTGAGAGGAACTATTGACAGAGCTGTTCTCACCTGCAGGAAGTACAAACACACAACATCATAAATGTGTTGTAAGCTTTATACAGTCATTGTCCACTTTATTAGGATCACCTTTTATTTGCTAGCTAAGCTGTTCAGCCAGTCACATGGCAGAAGCTCTAAATCTAGTCCTGTAGACATGGTCAAGGCGACTTACTAAAGTTCAAACTGAGCTTCACAACGAGAAAGGAAATGGATTTAAATGACTTTGAATGTGGTATGGTTGCTGGTCTGAGTATTTTTTTAGTAGCAAATAATGATACATAATAACTAGGGGAGTCAAATGAATACAATTTTTAATCAGATTAATCACAGCTTTCAAATTAATCATGATTAATCACCATTCGTAAGTTTTTATATGCCTGAAATTTGCCTGTGTTTACTGTATTTTATCAACGAGCCGATGCTACAAATATTTACTGTTAACTGACCTTCTCTTGGGTAAACGTCAGATGTCCAAGGGTCATTAAATGCAGCATGTAATGTACCTCTATATGTTGTTCTGCATCATCTCTACCATGTTCTAGATCAGAGTTCAGAATTCATATATCATCTCACCAACCGTCTCCATGGTAATAATTTCGGTCCTAAAACCAGCAGATGTGACGACTGAAGTTAAACAGCTGACATTGATGAAGAAACTCTGATAAAACTGATGATCTGGATAAAAACATGTTTTTCCTTTTATCGTTAAAGTGTGAGTGTTTGTGCAGCCGTAATAAAAGTCCTACAGCAGCATCACCCAAAGTAAACACCTGCTGATAAAACACCTCATTAGCTGCTTGTTTTAGACCAGGGGTATTTAACTAAAATGTAAAGAGGTCCCGTTAGAGAAAAACTTTTGGAGCCAAGGTCCGGGAGATCATAATGACCATATATATATTTATTTATATATATATATATATAAATGTATGGTCACAGAAATAACTTGAATCTGACAAAAGTAATAATAAATAAAAATTCTATGAAATTTAACCAATGAAAGTCAGACATTTCTTTTCAACCATACTTCAACAGAATTATTTAAAAAAATAAACTCATGAAACAGGCCTGGACAAAAATGATGAATGTGTGAGCCTCAAGGCCACTGTGTGAGGGTTGGCAACCCTGAGTTTCAGTATAGTGTATGAGAGGTTTTAGTACAACATGTGAATGACTTAAATTTCACATATATGTGAGAGGGTAATTCTGAATAATGTCTCAAACAGCCTCGCCTCTGGTCCACTCTGCTGTCCCGGTGAACACCCAGATGTACGTCATCCACCACCACCTCCACCTCCTCTGCTAGGAGGGTAATGTTTGACATTCATTTTTTATGTTTTCATTCCTGTTGCTTATTTGTGCAGGTGGTGATTTTAAGTCTGTTTTTAACTTTATTATTTGTCCAAGATGGTTAAATGCTGTCTCACTGGCTTTTGTTCAACGCACCACTGATGAGCTTCAGATCTGAGTTTGTTTGCATTCCATATTTTACCAGTGTATTCATCCTGTTTAGCATATCTGTGTTAACCGTGTCACCTCAGCAAAGAAAAACATCTGTGCTTCCTCTTAAAAGTTTTTTCTTTCCCACTCCTTAGTTGGCTGCTCTGTAACAAGGAAATAATTGAAGGTCTCATAAATACACAGATGCATGTAGAATATCCTGCTGAGCTGGTTTGTCCCTACTCTTTGAAACGATCCAGACCGTGACCCGCCTGAAGCTGGAATAATGCTGTGAGGTTGGTTTACTTTTGACAGAAATCTGCTTTGGTTTATTTGAGAATCTCCTTTGGGCAAAAAGACTCATTGTCATTGTTAATATGGTGAACAAGTTAGGAATCTATATTTGGACAAAGTCAGATGGACAAATTTGATTAAAAGAAAACATTAAATGAGAAATATCTCTTACCAGATGGTAACCACTGCCATATCCTCCAAATGTTCTTCGTTTTCCATAATTAATGTCAGTAAATTATTATTGGTCTTTATTTGTAGATCGTCGCTCAGACTTTGATATTCTTCTACAAAATATGTTTTGAGTCAATACTAAACTGTCAATCAGTAATATCCAACAACATTAATAAAGATGACTTTATAATCATTCTGGGAAAAAGTTGTTGTATTGTTGTTTATTAATTTGCATTGAATTCATCACAGATGGATTTCTATTCAGTTCAGGAATGCAGTAAATAAATGATAACCAGACTTTAAATAATCTCAGATTAAATATTCTTAATAAAAGCTTCTAAATTTAAAGTATCTGAAGCTATTTGTAAGACCTCAAATCCTTCCTTGTTTGTCTTAGAGCTTTTTTATTTGGTCCCCCAGTAATTACACAGTGTTCACTGTACACCTACAATACAGAAGGTTTCACGGTCATTTCAACAGTCTGCTGCCTAAAAATTAGATTGCTACCCAGAAAACATGAATAAATGAATACTTACCCGTATGTGTGTGTTGGAAACCATATTTGGGTTCATGCTTAAAGTCCCTGCTGAGCTGTTTTATCAAAAAGTTTGAATCCAACACAAAGAAAAGGGAGAAAAATCCCGCCAAAAGCCCAGCACTGAACATTAAGTTAGATGTGTTCCTCATTCTCCTGATTTACCTGCCAGTTACAGACATGATCAGACAGATTAACACCACTTTGTACTGTAGGTTAAAAAAAAATATAAAGGCCTGAAAAACTGCCAACAGACAAATAAAGATTGTGAAATAAATTAAATGAAATTTAATTAAACTAAATAACATAAAATAAAATATTTGACCTGCTATGGTGACGAGTCCTGGTTGGCGCTCAGACTAACACACATTACAGAGTTCCTGAACACACATTAAAATTCCAGTTAAGAGGAACAACAACCAATTTTTCCTGACGCAACCAAACATGCAAACAGAGAGAAAAAAACAGAGGGCTGAAGAGGAAATGAGTGAACATAAAACATGCATCACCTGAAAACAGCTCCTGTAGTCCTCATCATTTCAAAACGTAAAAGAAAGAAATTCAGCAGCAGCTCGTGAAGCTTCATGTAACGTCACCTGTTTGACTTTGTTTGCTGAGGGAGAGTAAAATATAAGCTTTTATGGCTTCTGTAAACATGCCCACACAGGTGAATTAAGATCAGTAACAAATATCACAAAGAGCCTCAGAGACAAAAGAGCAGGTAGAAACGAGACGAGGCTGTTCGTCTAGGAGAGCAGGGTGAACCTGAAAGCACCATTAAACCAAATGAGTAAAAAATGTTGATGACTAAATTCTCTTCTGTGTAAAATCACACATGAAATGTTTGTGTGTGTGTGTGTGTGTGCGTGTGTGTGTGTGTGTGTGTGTGTGTGTGTGTGTGTGTGTGTGTGTGTGTGTGTGTGTGTGTGTGTGTTTAGTCTGTGGGAATACAATTTAAAAATTACAAATTCAAATACAAAATGTCCTTTATGATTACGGTTTCTTCTTTATGAATTTACAAACCACAGCTGTGAAGAAAATGTTAAACATACGTCACGGGGTCACAGATATTATCTAATTCATTTGTATGGAGAGTTAATATCAAGAAGTTTAAACATATAAGGACGAGGCTCCAAACTCATTCAACTCACTCGTTGTTTTGTTTGTTTGTTTTGTTTTTCCGCTTTTTATTGGCTTTCATCAACTAAATTAACACATGTTCATTCTCAAAATATCAGCTTCTTATCAGCTTCTAAAAATTTTAAGGCAATAAATTATATATATATATATATATATATGAAAAATGCCCTCTTCCTGATTTCCTTTTTTTCTTCTTCTTCTTTTTCTTCTTCTTTTTTCCACGTTTTCCACACAAATGTCAAACGTCCAGAGACAGTGGACTTCCTCTTCAGGCCAGCAGGTGGCGGTAGTACACATACATTAGACAACACCTTTGAAGCAGCAGAAGAAGAAAGCTAACTTCCGGGATAAACAAGGGCACGAGTTGGATAACCTTCTTTGAATGTTGCTTTGCGTCCATCAGCGGGGTGTGTGGCTGCTTTCCGACGTGTATGACAGTTGTTAGAAGTCTTTGGCCTCAGAATCAGTTTGTCACCGTTACATGACGTCATGGCGACCTCCGTCCACCTCTCGAGCGTCCGTTCTCTGTACAAGAGGATTCTGGTTCTGCACCGGTTCCTGCCGCTAGACCTCCGAGCTCTGGGAGACCAGTATGTGAAAGACGAGTTCAGAAGACATAAAAATGTACAACCGGAGGAGGTGAAGAAGTTCATGACCGAGTGGGAGGTAAAACATTTAATTAAATGAGAAAGAAAGAAAGAAAGAAAGAAAGAAAGAAAGAAAGAAAGAAAGAAAGAAAGAAAGAAAGAAAAAACTAATTTAGTGATGTTACATTGAAAAGTGTTAAAACTCTTAATTTAAATTCCTTTTACAAGAACTTGACTCAACTACCATAAAATAAAATGTTAAATTCTTACTGTTTGGCTTGATTAATGAATGACGGGGTTAAACAAAATACAGCTTTGATTCGTTTTAGTCTCATTCTGTTCTGAAGGTTATTTTTTTACAGGAACAGTGTGGCTTTAAACTGGAATCATTTAATAAAAATTTGGCTTTATATTGTCAGTGGGCGTAAAGAGAAAAAGCAAACAATAAACAAACAAAAAAATAAAACAATGCCTGGTATGAAAACATAATGAATTTCCATGGAAAAAACTCTTTAAAACAAACTAAGACAGTTTTTTTTCAGAATTAGATCTTTATTTTATTGATTTTTTTTTTTATTTAAAAGCATGGTTTTTCTGAATTCTGAAAGACTGTTTTACAAAAAAATAAAAGAGCACTGTTTTCCAGAATTAGCCTATTATTTGTGCAGACATTATCCCCCTCCAAAGTAAATAGGATACACTTCAGTAGTTTAAACACAAACTAAACTCAGCTGCTTGTCCCAGAAATGCATTTTCCTTAAAAATGTGGCTCCATTTAAAAGAGAAATAAACAGACTTTTCAACAGTATCTGATTTATTATCAATAAGTTTTGTTACAACAAAGAAATAATCAACCAAACACCTACTTACTGACTTTTTGTCCTAAATTTATTAAAGATCTTGACACAGCTGATGAAGGGATAAAGCTGTAATTGGTTTTGAGGAAAACTTTAATTTCATTGTAATTTTCTCTTCAGTATGTGAGTTTTAAAAACTATAAAATAAAAAAAGTCAGTTTGTGCGTAACTGCACAAAAATGTTTTGATCTTTCAAAATTTCAAGGCACTTGGATGTTTAAGTTTCTCAGTGAAGGTAACATAGCAGCACTTGACTTTCCTCCTCAGGTGCATCATCAAACACATCTTTTTTTCACCCAAAACCAAAGCCACAGATCCAGTTTTTCCTCTGTTCCTAAAGTTCAGAAGAAGTGCTGGAGTTTCTGAAGCATCTACCGCGAGGATCTTTCATCCTCCGACCAGAGGGGCGTCGTGTTGTTGCTGAAAAGGAATAAATTATGAAGGGAAACAAGTTGAAATGAAACTTGTCTTCTTTAAAGTCGAATGAAAGCAGAAATCCCATTTCTTTTAATAGCCAGTCTTTTTTTCTTTCTTCATAATCTGAATTTATCATCTGGAAAAGCTGTCCAACTTACAGCACTCCACATCTTATTTTCCATCCGTCCATCCATCCATCCATCCATCCATCCATCCATCCATCCATCCATCCATCCATCCATCCATCCTTCCTTCCTTCCTTCTTTCCTCACCAGGGACACGTCCAGGAGGCACCCTGACCACATGCCCGAGCCACCTCATCTGGCTCCTTTCATTGTGGAGAAGAATCAGCTCCACGCTGATCTCCTCCTGGATGACTGAGCTTCTCATCCTGTCTCTGAGTTCAGACATTCTGGGGAAACTCTTTTCAGCCGCTTGTATTCATGATCTTGTTCTTTTGGTCTCTACCAGCAGTCTCTAACCATAGGGGAGGGTAGGAACATAGATTGGCCAGTAAATTGAGACACTCTCCTTCCAAACCTCAAGTTTTGGCTCTGGTCGTACAGGGACCTGACAGCTCGTACAAGGGGTCCGTCAGGCCTGCGATGTTCTCTGTGTCAAGTTTACTCCTGGTACATTTGCTTAATCCCATCATCACTTGTGTCAATTATTATGTATTAATTTCCCAGCATGATATGTGTAACCCACATCAAGACTCCTTAAAGGTCTTTAGATTTTATTTCTGTCTATTGATGCCAACATAACAGAATATATAAAGCAAATGTTATGACCTGGCCTGGCTAGGGAAGGAGGAAGTAACATAACAAGAATGATGTCCAGCTGTAAAATGGAGTAACATGGAATTCACTCTCCTGTGGAAGGTGGAAACCTACAGAAAACAGGAGGGATGGGCGGGTGGTGCTGCTCAAATCAAAGAAATAACACGATGGACTAACAAAGCTAAAACAATCAAAAACAAACAGGAGCAGCACTGATAACTAAATAAGATAACAAACCTGGTGTCATGGTAGACAAGCATCTGACCTTTAAGGACCATGTTGCCTCGGTTTCCCGGTCTTGCCGATTTGCTCTCTACAACATCAGGAGGATCAGACCCTACCTGACTGAACACACAGCCCAGCTCCTGGTCCAGGCTCTGGTCATTTCATGGATTGACTACTGCAACTCCTTACTGGCTGGCCTGCCTGCATGCTCAGTTGCATGATCCAGAACGCAGCAGCACGTCTGGTCTTCAACCAGCCCAAAAGAGCTCATGTCACTCTGCTGCTAATCGCTCTCCACTGGCTTCCAGTTGCAGCGCATCAAATTCAAAGCTCTGCTTCTGACTTACAAAACAATAACCCAAACGGCTCCGGTCTACCTCCACTCCTTAATCCAGAGCTACACTCCCTCTCCACAGTTACGCTCTGCCAGTGAAAGACGCCTAGTGCTCCCACCAAAAGGTGGCGCCACATCAGTAGCTAGACTCTTCTTCTCTGTTGTTCCCCGGTGGTGGAACGATCTACCAAACTCTGTCTGATCCGCGGAGTCCTTATCCACTTTTAAAAGCAAGCTAAAGACTCAGTTGTTTAAGGAGCATTTCCACACTTAGCTTAACTCTTCTACTCCGAATGAGTTAGAAAGATTTGTCCAGATCTTTGGCTCAACCAGGTACTGAATAAGCTGTGTGCACTTATGCCCAAGATGGTATTGTGTGATGAAATCGTGATTCTGTATTTAAACAAAATGACTTGGAAAAAACAATATAAAACAAAAAAAAAAAAATATATATGCATACTTCCTCTAGCACTACATGACAGCTCTTGGGTCCAACTAGACTCACAGCAGTCTGCCTACCACTTAATTATGACGTCCCTCCTGGTTGGTTTCTGGTTGTGTTGTTCTTACTCTCAGATCTGCTAAATGATGGCAGAAGAGAAATGACTGTAGAACAAACCAAAAACTGCTGTGAAAGCAGACCAACCTATCTGGTCCAAACCCCAAACAATTAACTGAAACCAGGGTCACACAAAAACTAAAGCAAGCTGCCTTAAAGGCTCAACTCAAGACCTAAACGGTCAGACACAATTCAGCCCAGTTCCACAAACACAGCGAGGCAACGATTGGTCCGGAGGGCAGCAAACCCCGGAGCAGGTGTGGTGGAGTGCAGCCAATCCCAGCCAGGTGATGAGAGGATTTGCATACATGATGGAGTAACTGGTTGCACAAGTGTAGCCATGAAGTTTCACTCCATCTACATCCCTTCTGTTCTGTTAAAAAATAAATAAACCCGACATATTATCTCTGAATTTCAGATGAAAACGCTGCAGGACCTCTACCCCGACTTCTACCTGGACTTCTGTCTAGACCTCTACCTGGACTTCTACCTGAACTTCTATCTAGACCTCTACCCGGACCTCTACCTGGACCTGGGAGGCTTCTTTCTGAAAACTACATAGTAAAAATGCTTTTCAACATTTAGTCAGAAAGCAGGAAAACATCCAGCAGCTTTGGCTGTTTGACATAAATAATACTGAACAGTGGAAATAAAGAAACTAGGCCACATAGCTGGAATTAAATATTCTTTCTTCCACACTGACTTCACGCCGAGCCAGTTATGCTTGAAGAATAGAAACTATCAATCAAACCAAAGTTTGAGATGTTTTCAGTTTTTAGCATCCGTGTAATGAAACGTTCAGTGAACGCTGTTTAACTCCTCACGTTGTCCAACCAGACGTACAGAATCAGAAAATAAGAAATAACATTTCATTTCAGTGTTAGGCTAGAGAAACGTTAGCATCTTTTAACCCAGTCACAGAACATTTGTGCTGCTGGCTAAGAAACCTTTTGGATGGATTTCCTTTTTTATGTGACGCTTTGCAGGCTGGTGAGTCCACCTCCACAATCACATCTTGCTGAATTTTTCTAGAACCAAAGAAATCTGACAAGGATGATTTAATCTGTTAGTTTTCTGCGTTCATGTTTTTATGGGAAAGTATGGCAGAGTTCTTCCCTCTTAATTAATTAATTGTAATTAATTGTGACGTTTAATACCACACTAAGTTGTGAAATCAAATGATCATGTCAAACTCTGAGTCCTGCTGATTTTAGATGTTTCCTGCTCCAACACACCTGATTCAAATTAATGGAGACAGCAGCTTGTCAGGTTCTACACAAAGACACATTGATTTTAATCAGGGGTGTTGAAGCAGTGAAACATCTAAAACCTGCAGGACAGCAGCCCTTCCGGACCGAGGATTGGAGAGCCCTGGTTTCCACTGTGCTTGTTATACCAGTCCATCACCACATGGTGGCAGAGCAGCTTCAGGAAAGAGTGAAACGTGAAGGAGCAGGCCTGCGTTCATGTCATTTCTCTCACTCTAACTGCTCAGCTTCTGTTATTGATGATCTTCAATCTGAAGGATCAGATTTAAACTTTAAGGTAACTCCTCAGGTAGTTTGGGAGATGTTTGTGGGAAAGTGTGAGCTAAGGTGGAGGTGGATGAGGTGTCTGGACTGACCCGTAAGAGGCTGTAAGGAGAGTCTGTCTTCCCTGGGTTGTGTCGGGATCGATGAACCGTTTGGTGGGACAGGTTGGATATTTCTGCCTTATTAAAGGCTAAATTTATTATTTATTTATGTAAATAGTGAAATATAAAGTTTGAAGGTTCACTGTGTGGATCTTTGTAGAAAAGAAAAATAAAGAAAATAATTCAAGCCCCACCCACAGCAAACCGGCTGCTTTGTGTGCTGATGGGGATCTGTGTATTTCCCCAAATAATCCTACTTTTAAGAGTATTCATGGTCTTGTTGTTGTTGTTTGAGAATGAGCCAATGTTTTCCAGCGTAACTGATGCTAAATCACCCATCAGCAGGTAATTTCGCTAATGAAGTAGGTGGAGATTGCAGCTGGAATCCTGAGAGGTTTCTGTCATTGAGGACGAGGCAGTCTCATCTGTCTGGGATGTTTTCCAAACCCAGATCCCTTTGAATTCTTTTTTTTTGTTCTTTACCAGGGGATGACAAGCTTTTTGTCATATTTACATGCGGCTTTGGCAGTATTTCAAACGGAATTCAGTTTGATTAAAAAGCAAACACTGGATTTCATCCATCTCTAGATTGAAGTGAAGGGAGGTTTCTGTCTGATCGGGACCAAAATAAAAAAGGTATATTTGATCCAACCTTTTTTCAACCTTTACAAAAATACGCTGTCAAAAATAATTTCAGGTTTTTTTCTGTAGCTTTATGATACAAGAAAATATTAATAAAATGACTGAATTAGGCAGATTTACAAATCTAATGTAAAACAACATGAAAATGTAAAAGTACACATGATTTCCTTCTAAAAGAAACGGTTTCATTTTACATAAAAAGACAATTTTAAACATGTTCTAAACCAGTTAGCTACAATCCTTCCAGCTCGGGTGACCGTTTGGGCTCAGTAATTATAATATGGAGGCGGAATACCCCGTGGTGAGGCTGATGGAGGTGGTGAGGCTGATGGAGGTGGTGATATGTGCCATTATGAACTTTAGCAGGCTGAGCTTCCTCAGGTGGAAGTGCACCCTCCGCCTTCATCTCCAGCCGCCCCCTCAGATTGTTTTGTCCACAACAGGACGGCAGATCCAGCTTGTCAGCAGACGACCATGATGAGCCAGAGGACAGAGAACGACTGGTTCTCCTGTGGGAGAAATGACTCGGTATGCAGACTAGCGTCACATTGACAATGATCAAATTTTTATGGCCCAAGGTAACTGGGTCAGAGCCTGTCTGAAATAAAAAAGGCTTGTGGGGGGTTTCCTGTCAGCAGCAGTGAGGATCCACTGACAGTGTGTGAGGATGACCAAACTAAAACAAAGAAATTATGTCGTTTTTTTTCCCCACCAGAGCGGCATGTTATTTAAAAACAAGTAAACCCACTCAAATGAAGTAGTAGTAGTAGTATAGTAGTAGTAGCATGTTGATTTAATGAATGTCCACTGCAGCTGAAACAGAGCAGTAACACCGTGGAAGCACGTTATGCAAGTTCTGCTTTATGCACTGATCTTCAGAAGTATAAGTTTGCTTGGGAAGGAAGGAAATAAAGTCTCATTTTACAGCTGCCGATAGGTATTTGTTAAAGCAGTGGTAAGAAAAACACAGCAGCAGCTAAATCATTCAGTTTGCCTGCAGTAAGGAATATTTAATCTCGTCATGATAATCTGGTTTTAAAATGAATATAACCTTAGATTAACAAAAACAAAAGATGAAGAGGACAGTATAAGTCATTTGTTGTTTTCAGGTATATTAAAACGATGCCAAGGACCTACAGGTACTTCAAATAATAATTTTGTCCTTCAAACTTTGCTTCTGTCAAAGAATCCTCTATTTGCAGCAGTTACAGCCCCGCAGACCTTGCAGGGATTCTCGCTTTCGATTTGTTGAGGTAATCTGAGGAAATTTCCCCCCATGCTTCCTGAAGGACCTCCCACAAGTTGGATTGGCTTGATGGACACTTCTTACACACCGTGCAGTCAAGCTGCTCCCACAGCAGCTCATTAGGGTTGAGATGTGGTGACCGTGCTGGCCACGTCATTATAGACAGACTACCAGCTGCATTGGGTCTTGTTGGGCAAAATTGGCTCCAATCAAGCGCTGTCCACAGGGTATGGCATGGCGTTGCAAAATGATAAGTGATAGCCATCCTTATTCAATATCCCTTTTACCACGTACAAATCTCCCACTTCACCAGCACTAAATCATCCCCAGACCATCATGTTTCCTCCACCATGCTTGACAGATGCTCCATGCTCGAACATCTTTTCATTAGTTCTGCGTCTCACGAATGTTCTTCTTTGTGATCCAAACACCTCAAACTTAGATTAATCTGTCCGTAACACCTTTTTTCCAGTCTTCATCTGTCCAGTGTTTGTTCTTTTACCTTTTGTCTTAATCTTTTGCTTTTGTTGGCTAGTCTCAGAGATGGCTTTTTCTTTGCTACTCTGCCCAGAAGGCCAGCATCCTGGAGTCGCCGCTTCACTGTTGACGTTGAGACGGGTGTTTGGCGAGTACCATTTAATGAAGCTGCCAGTTGAGGACCTGTGAGGCGTCTGTTTCTCAAACTAAAGACTCTGATGTGCTTGTCCTCTCTTCAGTTGTGCACCGGGGCCTCCCACTTCTCCTCCTGTTGTGGTTAGAACCAGTTTGTGCTGTTCTTTGAAGGGAGTTGTACACACCGTTGTAGAAGATCTTCAGTTTCTTGGCTGTTTCTCTCATGGAATAACCTTCATTTCTCAGAACAAGAATAGACTGACGACTTTCAGTAGAAAGTTCTTTTTTCTGGCCATTTTGAGACTATAATCGAACACACAAATGCTGAAGCTCCATATACTGAACTAGCCAAAGGAAGACCAATTTTATTGCTTTTTTAATCAGTACAACAGTTTTCAGCTGTGCTAACATGATTGCACAAAGCTTTTCAAATGATCCATTAGCCTTTTAACATGATAAACTTGGATTAGCTTACAGAATGTGCCACTGGAACACAGGAGGGACGGTTGCTGAAAATGGGTCTCTGTACAGCTATGTAGATATACCAATAAAAAACAGCTGTTTCCAGCAATAACAGTCATTTACCACATTAACAATGTCTAGACTATTTCTGGTTATTTCATGTTATATAAAGGTAAAAAACAAATGTAAAAATTACTGGCGTTAAAAAAATAATGCGTTAACACGTTGATTACGCATTGAAGTGCCCAGCCCTACTATATATATATATATATATATATATATATTTAATATATATGTATGTGTGTGTGTGTGTGTGTGTGTGTGTGTGTGTGTGTGTGTGTATACTGTGCAGGTAGCAGTTTGTGTACTATGTAAAATGCCCAGAAAATTTTAGAAAATGCTTAATTTACCATTAGAGGGCTGTTTATCTGCGTAGAAAGGCATGGTTGGAGTAATGAGTTGCGAACAAATATTAAGCGTAAACTAACTTCCACTCAGCTAAGCTTTAGATGTCCCAAGTGTCAGTGAATGCAGCATTTAATGTACTTCTAAATGTTGTTCTACGTCAACACTGAAAAATGTCATTAGCTGTTTGTTTTACTACATTTAGCATCTGATGGCCACTTAAGTTGTAATAATCAGCAAATTATTTTCTAGTCCTTAAAAAGATTCTCATTTGAGCCCCCCTTTTCCTAAATAACAATCATCTTATCAATCTTATCAAAACTTGTCTAGACCCGCCCCTGCATATAATTCTATCACCTGGCAATCACCTGGTTAGAGGAAGGTCCTGCTCTGATTTATCTTTCAGAACCTGCTCATAATTTCCCTTCACCTCATTCATGGGTCCTAAAATGTAAACCAATGGCTTAGAGATGACATCCTCTTGTTTGATATTGTTGATATATGAACCTGATCCATCTGTCTGTATTATAACCAGCAGATATCACAGCTGTGGCTCCTGCAAACCTCAACTAATAATGAAAATAATATAAAATAAACAATAGACTAATTAAAATGGGCTACCGTTTCTCATCAACATCCTGCTAGTTTCCACCTCCTCAACACGAATTGAATGAGAAACGAGGTTCTTGTGGCAGAAAAGCAGATCAGCTGATCACTTATTGTCATGTCGTGATTAAAGGAGCAACAAGAGAGGGAGGGGGAGGCAGACCCAGAGCGACTGGAGAAGCAACGTCTGCACAAAGTAAAAAAGCAAACAAAAAACAGCAGGAAAAAGTGGGTGTTGGACCCTCTCACCGTGAAAAGCGTGGGTGGTCAATATTTATAACGTTTAGCTTATTAGGCCATCGTAACCTTTGCTGAGTTACAATACCTTTTGGCAGGTGTGTTTGAGCGCAGTATATCGTCCTCTTTTGGACCTTCTTCTCTTTAACGCTGCTTCGGGTTTTCTTTTGATAGGCCTCCTGCACTGTGCGTGGAGAGGAGGGCCAATCGGCTGGCAGTGTGTGTGCATGTATCAGTGATGCATGGGTTGATCCACGTAAGCAGTTACGAGTCACCAGTAAAGCTAATAAAGTTGTTTTATTAAATTATTTAGATTTTTTGTGTGAGACAGCATTAAGGTGGAATCTGTGGTGCTTGGAGTTGATTCTGTGGCACCACGCCACACATTGGTCTACGTGTGGGAAACCCTGTTATAAACTGTAGAGAGTGGGATCATCACAATTTAATGTTGAGGACATTTTCCTGAAATTGTTCCACAAGTTTTAGACCCAGTTTTTCTCAGATTGATGAACCTCTGTCCATCTTTCTATCTGAGGGACTCCATGAAATGCTCCTTTTATACCCGGTCTGTTACTGACCTGTTGCCAGGTAACCTGGTTAGTTGTCCAGTGCTCCTCCAGGTGTTTCTGTTTGTACCAGGTACTTTTCCAGCCTTTTGTTGCTCCTGGTCCAACTTTTTACAGATGTGTTGCTGCCATCAGATTCAAAATGAGCTCATCTAAAATGTGATATGTTTATGTTCTGTTAGGAATAAAACATGGTTTGATGAGATTTGGAAAATCCCTGTTTTTATTTACATCTTACACAGTGTCCCAACCTTTAGGGAGTAGGGGTTGTGTAATGTACTCTTCAGAAGAGAGAAATTTAAAGCCCTTTAATTTTTATTAGTTGTCTTCAGGTTTCTACCTCAGCCTACTTTTGTAAAACATTAAAGGTTTCATTGCAGAACATCAACTATCAACTGTATTTAACTGCTATAGAACAGACTCAAACAGAGCTCAAACACCACAAATTCTCTCCTCACAATCTCTTTAAACGGATGGAAGAGAATTTCCGCTCCATCACAGCTTCCTAACTAAGCTACAGAGAACTGGGAACAGATGAACAGCAAGACTCAAAATGAGATTACAAGGCTCGAGTGTTCAGTGTGTAATCCATTTATATCAGAGGTACCCATGGGAGTGTTCTAAATCTATCAGCTCCAGTGAGACCAAATAGGTTCCCCTGAAAAAGAAAATAGTTTTAAGGAGGAAATATGCACAATAAACTTCACAGTGAGCTTCACTCAATCTGTTCTGTACTGTCCATCCAATCGGGGAAAAAGTATAAACTAAATAAGTAATCAAACATTGTTCAACAGCAACCAGGCTGACATGACACCACGCTGAAATGAAGTGTGGATTCCTTTTCAGGAGCTAATCCCAGCACTGTGCAATAGTCTTGAGCCACACCTTATTGCTAAGCACTTTTACAAGTAAACAGGAAGTAGATGCAATAGTTTAGTGAAGCATGTGCAAACATGAATGAAAACTATACTCTGTCTTGCCATAAAAAAAGTTGCGACCATCTAAAAAGGTCACTCGCTCTAATATTTGGTTGGACCGGCTTCATCTTTGATTAAAGCAACATTCTTTGTGGCATTGTTTCGATAAGCTGTCACAACATTTATTTCCTTCCAGTGTTGCATTCTGACCCCTGCACAAAGCTTTCTCCAGCACATCCCAGACATTCAGGTCAGGACTCCGTGGTGGCAGGTCCATGTGTGAAAATGATGTCTCCTGTTCCCTGAACCACTCTTCCACATTCTGAGCCCCATGAATCCTGGCTTTATCATCTTGGAATATGGCCATGCCATCAGGGAACATGGAATAACCTGCTCATTCAGGATATTCAGGTATCAGCTGACCTCATTCTTTGGACACATAATGTTGCTGAACCTAGACCTGAACAACTGCAGCAACCCCAGATCATAGACCGCCCCCACAGGCTTGTACAGTAGCACTAGGCATGATGGCTGCATCCATTCATCCTCCTCTCTTCTTACCCTGATGCTCCATCACTCTGGAACAGGGTAAATGTGGACTCATCAGACCACATAACCTTCTTTCATGGCTCCAGAATCCAATTTTTATACTCCTTAGCAAACTGAAGCCTTTTTCTTTATTTAGCCTCACTGATTAGTGGTTTTCTTATGGCTACACGGTTGTTCAGTCACAATCCCTTGAGTTCCTTCACATTGTTCATGTGAAAATGTTCTTACTTTCACTATTAAACAACCCTGAGTTCTACTGCTGTTTTTCTTCCGTCTGATTTCACCAAATGTTTAAGTGATCACTGATTTTCTTTTTACTGATTTTCTGACCACATTTCTTCCTGGAAGTCGATGGTTCCCCACCATCCTTCCAGTTTTTAATGTGTTGGGCAGTTCTTAACCCAGTTTTAGTAGTTTCTGCATCTCCTTAGATGTTTCCTCTGCTTGATGCCAGTAATTTGACTATTCTGAAATAGATGAATATCTTTTCCAGGACCATGTTTCTTTCCATGGTTGTTTAAGAAATGAGAAGCTGCTCATAGATTCAGCTGGGGTTAAATAACTGAAGACCATTTCTGATAAGGCTTCGGGCAACAGTAGATGGATCAACACAAGGCCCAGATGCATCTCTTTGCTCTTTGGGATTTGTTCCAATTTCTTAAGGACATCGCTTTCAGATCCTGTTCATCAGGTGTAGACCAAGTCTATACTCTGTGGGTACTTCCCAAATTTTCATTTTATTCCTGTTGTAATTTTATTGGTGTAAAAGTTCTGTTTTTATGTCTGTTAACCTGTATTATCTTTGGCAGTTTTGTGGATAGAAAAAGGCTGCAAGTGACAAGGTGTCTAAACTGAATTTAAATGGGATCTTAGTAAAATCCGCTTGACAACTGGGGGTCTTTGTTCACTTGCATTTGAACCCTGGTGCAGTTCCTTTGCAATGTGAAAGAAAACAGACAATCCAGTAAATCAAAGAGAGGAACTGATGTAGATGTGTCAAGCAACGGATCCACAAGGCTCCTGAAAAAGCACCAATTATGTGCATAAACGACGCAGGAGATGGAGGAAAGTGTCCGACTGTGTATCCATCTTCTGTGTTGAGCATAAATGGGCCTTCGCAGATTACAACAAAGTCTGGCTGCTTGGAAGGGAAGGAAAAGATAAATAAATATGGAGAATTAAAGCTGCAAGGCCCTCACTCCTCCAGCAACGCTTCAGTCTATTTCTCTACCGTGTCCCCTTGCATTCCCTGCCACTTGGTTCACTTTCCTTAGCTTTCTGTGGGAAGTGAACCAAGTCTGTTCTGGTTTTCAGCTCTTTCCCCGTGCTCATCCGATGTCTCGCCGTGAGCCCGTTGTGTCTGATAGCGTGCTGTCGGTTTCCCTGGTGAGGCGGATCTTCTTGTCGTCCCCACTGGCACCTGTTATGCCGCTTATGTCCACTCCCTCCCGCTACTGCGGTTCTGCCTGTTTTCTGCAAACATTCGAGCGCTCGTCTTCTGCGCCAGTTGCGCACTGTGGGTGTGTCACACAAAACAGTCTGCAGGTGTTTCTCGTCAGTTCCATTAACTCCAGACCAAACAATAAAACTAAATAAAATCACTGCAAAACAATCCATGCAAAACTATAAAACCAATAAAACATGCAGTAAAACAAAATACACAGCAAGTTAATAAAATCCAAGATTAAGAAGTTATAAGACTGGAGGCAGGTCTAACTGTGACATATGTAAGAGATAGTTAATACCACACTTGATGGCAAAACATCAAGACTTGAGGAGCTGAACGCCAACTCCTTTGAGAAGCTTTTAAAGATATTGGATCAAACATGCCTCTAGAGTGAACTGACAGAGAAAAGGTAAAAAATTACCCCCAAAGAAATGCCCTTTTTTCAAGAAGGCCGACTAGCTGTTCAGTTTAGCCTATAGGTCCAATATGCTTTATTGAAGCTCCTGACATGTTCTAAACATTTTTCTATTTGACTCACTTCCTGACCGTCATCGCCTCTGACAAGTTTGGTAGAGATCAGCGGTACAATGGGTCAGTTACAGAGACTTTCTGTTTCATGGTGTCAGACTAATATTTGCCATGATTATGTTTGGAAGAGGAAATTGAGTTTTGAACTGGAGTGTTAGAAGGGTTTGACATGTTGTAAAGCAATTTCAAGTGTATGGGGTTAATCATTAACCCTAGAGTATGGAGAGAGAAAAAAAGCACTTCCTGTTGAAAGTGGGAGGGGCTGAGCCTAGACAGGAAGTGGTCGCATGTTTCTGTTCAGGGCCATTCCCAGATTAATCACAGAAAGTTTGATGGTGATCGGGTGAAATTTAAGGGATTTATATTGGTTTATGATGTCTTATTGAAGTTCTCCGTGCTGCCACATTCCCGCCCTGCAGCGCAGAGCAGCAGTTTGAACCAGATTGCTCATTGACCCAATTTGGACCTGGTTGTGTCCAAAAGGTCAGAGAAATGTGACCTTCAAATAAAAATGATGACTTCCTGTTTCCAGGGGGCGTGGCTAATTCGTCATCAAATTATTGACGTGTAGATGTGTTCTGGGTGGGACTGGCATCATACCTGTGAAATTTGGTGTAGATCTTGTTTAATGTGGGTGTTATTCTGTATCAGTTTAGCTTTTCATGGCGAGACGTCAGTCTTTGGAGCCCCGCCCCTGCTATACACTACCTCCTTTGAGAAAGTTTTTAAAGAATTTAAACACATGAGGCTTTTTAATCGCCCTGTCATGTAGAATATCTGTACCAAATTTCATCAAGATTGATGAGGTGCAGTGGTGGGGCTTCAAAAATAGGTGGCGCTGTTGCATAGTTTTGCCCAAACACTCTTGAGTGTCCCAAAATACAAAATCTTTCAGATTCCTTTGTGGTGGTAGGCAATATTTGGTGAGTTTTTGAGCATGCTTAGGCCCCTAAAATGGCAATTAATTCGAGAGAATATTATTAAAACACTAGAGTTCCAAGAGGCCTTTATTAGGCCTTCGGTGCTTGGGCCTAATAAGCTGAATGACTCCTCTTTACCTTTTAAGTAAAGCTTGTTTGGATAGAAGAACTAAATAGCAACACTGATATCCCTAGACTGAAGAGGACTTAATAAGAGAGTTAAGTAATGCATCTAGACATATTGGTCACTTTGCCTTTTCCCAGTTAGATAGTATGAGTGGAGTCTTCGGTTTATTCATTAAGCCTGGCTGTCCTGCCTCTGGGAGAATATTTTCCCCCTTGGCAAATCCTCAACATAATTACATTATGTGCAGGAAGAAGCCTCTCACATAAATGGCTTGTTACTGCTCAGAGAGAGCATTCCAAACCCAAGATGCATTGTGAATGGGTAAGCACCAGACACCGACTCGGATGATGGATGACTTTTCAGAAATGGAACCAGTCATAGAGCTGCTCATCAGATGACTCATACTGTACTTAGAGCTCATGGACTGAGTTTGGTTTGTGACCTAAACATCTTTTTTCTTTCAAGGACTTGGCTACTTTGTGTGTAGGGAATAAGCGTCTACTGCATTCAGCATCAGCATCAGCTATCACTGAACAAGAAAAAGCAAAGCAAAATGTTAACACCGTGTTGGCGTTATATGCTGAAAACCTCAAACAGGACAGTAGCAAAAACATTAAGTCAGGCTTTAAATGTTAATGTAATTCTTTCCATGAACTTAATTCATGCAATTATTTACTCAGAAGTAATACTGTAATTGTTGCTCCATGTCAGTCAAACTGAGAATGAATGTGAAAGGTAAAATGATGGATTCCTCCCCCATAATTATTCTCTCTGTTGTTGGTAATTTTGCGCCGTCCCCAGATCTCAGCAGTTACTTTGATGACTAATTCTTTTTACAGTCTCAGAAAAGACCTTTGTTCTCTTCTGGCTCCATGCTGTGACTGATGTGGTGTTACACAAATAATATTTGAGATTAAAAACCATTTGAAACTGAACTGAACAGCACTCAGCTAAAGGATGGTAAATTTGAAGCATTGGGAGGTAAAATGTTTAATAGAGGTAGTATAAATAGTACGGCTGTTCATTGTTTAAGGGCATTATTTAAAATTTAAACATTTAAAACTTTTCTGGGGCCTAAATGAATTATTTTTCTTATAGTTAATTATGTGTTCAGATGTTCCCACTTAAAGGCCTGAATATGAAAAACCATTTTTCAAATGAATCTTTTTATTCCTCTTTTTGTATCATCCAGATTTGAGAGCGCTCTGTACCTTCTGTAACAGTTACATCTGTGAGGTAAGCATAGATGCGAGGTCTGAGGGATGTTTCTAATCCTGTGTTTGCTTACAGAACTACAGGGACACCCTGCAGGCCCAGGTGCTGGAGTCAGCGGGGAGGCAGCTCAGTGAAGTAAAGTATGGAGCCAACCTGCCAGAGGGGAAACTGAAAGACTTCCAGGATGAACAGATCGGCCAGCTGTACGAACTCATGCTGGAATCCACAAAACCCAACAGACAGTTTGACATCCAGGATGACAAGAAGTGAAGCAGCCCGCTGCAGAGATTTGAACAATGAAGAAGAAAAAAGCTGAATTCAGACCACCTTATTACCTCTGAGTGCTTCACATAAAAAGTGGTACTCTACGGCCAAGGAGAGGCTTTTAAGAATATTTGATCATTTTAAAGTGCTGTGTATTTTTTCTCAACTCTTTTACTGTGACAATGAAAAGGTTCCCCGTTCGCCTCCACAGGTGCATTAAGATGCTGTGTCATCTTTCTGTCTCTCAGAAGTTGATGTTCCTGATAGAAAGAAGATGTGTGAGCACCCAGAATCTCACATGAAAAAGCCTCCAGCCTCGGTTTGATGAGGTGGAGAGACAGGGGTGTTGAAGTTATAAAAGCAGACTCGTGATTGTTGATGCACTTATTACCTCCCCTCTACCTCAGACATGATGGCATTTCTCCAGAGATAAAGAAGCCATCTTACTGTCCAGCCACAAAGAGCATGACTTCGAAATGTTAAACCCCTCCGCTCATCTCTGGACACTCATCTTGTCCTTTGGCATCTGAGGACATAAGTATCATGTCAGCAGCCATTATTTTTGTTTGGCTTTTCATTAACATGAAAACATCCACTCCATCATATCTGTCTGATTTTCTGAAAGAAAACTGGTGTGTAAGGGCAGGATTTGCTTCATGGTAATAAAACTAGAGTTAGAACTTTTCCTGATTGTCACACATTTCCTGAATCAAACTAACCCAATAATAAATACTTTGTCTTTAAAAAAATCCTAAAGGTTGACTGCAGTTACTGGAGTTTTGATCTTAAGAGCAAATATTAATCCTTTTTGTGATTCTATGACTCATCGGTTGCCCTAAAGCAGGAGGTCAAACATGCGACCCAGGGGCCAAAACAGGCCCGCTGCAGGTCCCAGTTTGGCCCGTGGAATGAATTTGGTAGATGTGAAAATGACAAACATTAACAGCAACTCTGTAATAAAAGTAAAAAGCTGCTAATGTGTCACATGACTGGTGATGGGCGTCCTGTGCCAAGTCTTCGGAGCGTAAGTATGCTGGAGCCACAGAGAATAACCTGACCATTGATGTACATAAGACCCGACAGGACCAGATACCTTTTTCAAGAATATTCAAAATAAACTGTACCTGTGGTACAGAGACAACCTTCCCGAGACAAGGAGACGCTATATGGAAAAGATCCCAGATATTTTTGTGTATCATGTCTGTGATGTTGCGAAAGGATCCACATTAAATGATGTGTGAATGCCCCCAAACTGAGGGCAAACAATTCAAAACCTATTAAGTTAGCTTTATTAAATGTTAGGTCTTTATCACTGAGCATAGCCTTGATTTCATGTTTTCAACTGAAACCTGGTTAAACCTAAATAACAGAGCAGCTGCTCTTATCGAATCACCTCCTTCCAACTTTAGTTTTATCACTGGGGTCAGACTGAACAGGGGAGGAGGAGCAGTTTTATTTAATGAATCATTACAGTGTGAACAGTTCTGTCTTGGAAGTTTTATTTTATTTTATTTTTTTGAAAATGTGACTCTTCAGTTGAAGGCCTCTTCCACAATCATGTTTCTAAGTAATTACAGGGCCCCGGACACTGAATCAGTCTATGATGAGTTTAGTGAACTGCTGCTATAATCTGTGTAGATTTTGACTGTGTAATTATTGTTGGTGATTTTAACATCCATGTAGAAAACTCTCAGGACAAAGCGACTAAAGATCTGAGTAACAGTCTGTAGAACGTTGGGCTGACTCAGCATGTAACAGAGCCCACACACACTAAAGGACACACTCTGGGGTTTGGACTTTTCCAAGGTTACTGTGTGTGATGTGGGCCTGTCTGATCATTACTGTGTTTACATTCCCTGTTCACACAAACGTCTCAATGGAGGTGATCACGGAACGGTTTATAACTAAAAACACGACTGGGATGTGAAACCAGGTCTTCTCTTTAACACCTGCCCTGTCAGGGGGTTCAGCCAATGAGCTTGTCACTAGTTTTAATGCTAAAATGTTAAATATTATGGATGCTATTGCTCCTTTTAAGGTGAAGGTTGTCTCTGGAAAAAAAAACGTCTCAGTGGAGAAATTCCACACTGGTGAAAAACTGGAAAAAGAAAGTCGGAAAGCCGAGCGCAGATGGAGAAAAACAAATCTACAGGTTCATTATGACACGTATAAAGAGAAACTTCACTCTTATAACTCACACCTGAGGAATGCAAGAAAGTCCTATTTTTCTGACATTATTAGCAAAAACTGTCACAAAGCTCGGGTCTTATTCGCTGCTGTCGACAGGATAACAAACCCTCCGGTGTCAGTAGCACCTGGACTTTATTCCACCAAGGCTGCAATGAGTTCGCCAAATTCTTCCCAGACAAAATCCAAAATATCAGACCAGCAGCTGTGTAGCGTATTCCAGCCTTCATTAGAGGAAAAGATTGGAACTTTGTTTACGTCACTATTAACTCAACATTTTTGATGGACCCCCCCCCCCCGATTCTGTCAGTATCATTTTAAAAGATGTTCACCACATATACATGATGTGATTAAGCCACTTATATATGGGTTTATTCCGATGTGCAGATTATCATCAGTGCGTTGTGTCATTCATGACCTGAAACTTTATTAAAAATGTGTTTATTCCTCCGTTAATGTTATAACATTTGTTTTACTTTAATTGTGTGGTCAATGTATGTTTTTTTCTTTAACAATGTTTAATTTAATATTTTTAATGGATTGGCGTGTACAAAGTTTAATCTGATACTTTTTCCTGAACACGTGGGCCAGCCCATGTAGTTATTTGACCTGACCGCCAAGCCCACGATGTGGTGTTAGTCAGTATGTTACAGCCAGCTTTTATGCTGAAAGGGGTTGGACAGGAAGCGGATGTTGTAAGCTGGATGTGGTGAATCCAGGGCTGTGTCCAAATGTCCACCCTACTCCCTAACCCCTCATTCACTACATAGGGCTGCACTACATAGCACACATACAAAGTGACTCATTCACTTGGCAATTCAAAGCTGCCTAATTTTTCCTTGCCGTAAACCACGTGACTACCGCCATCACCATGGCAACCACAACCTGCGTCAAGATGTCATTCCAAATCCAATCCAAAGTTGTGTGTAAATATTTTTATTTTTATTCCTTATGTTGTATTTTATTCTTTCTTTGTTTGCTTATAGGTAATTTCGCGCAGCTCAATTTTTTCGCCTCCTTTCTCCATGTTGAGCTTCTGCCCGCAATGCATTGTGGTCCATATTGACCCGTCTAGTGATCATCAATGCTCACTACTTTTCAAGATGCATTGTGGGTGATTTTGAGTACCCTACTTTTTTCTCTCTGGACATTCAGACACTTCGACAAAATGGCGTGACCCCTATATAGGGCACTATGTAGGGAGTAGGGAGCACATTCGGACACAGCCCAGGTGTGTGTTCTCAAGCTTACTAAAGTTCTAAACTTCCCTCGTTATCTGTCTGGTGAATTCTTAACACATACCATGACATGGTGTCAGAAGTGCTGCGGCAGTAACTCACACACACGGAGATTAACGTGAGTGTTTTTGGAGGGTATTCGGGCAGCCAAGATGGACGTTAACAGTGCCAGTACGTCCGCCACACAGCCTCCACAGCAGCAGGCCCCTACAATAATAATAATGGATTAGATTTATACAGCGCTTTTCAAGGCACCCAAAGCACTTCACATTGTGAATCCATTATTCATCCACTCCTCACTCATACCTGGTGATGCTAAGCTACAGCTGCCCTGGGGCAGGCTGACGGAAACGTGGCTGCCAGTCTGCGCCTACGGCCTCTCCAACCATCACCGAACATTCATCCACACATTCATCCACCAGTGATGCCAACACTGGAGGCAAGGAGGGTTAAGTGTCTTGCCCAAGGACACAACGACAGATGACTGCGGGAGTGGGAATTGAACCGCCGACCTTCCGATCATTGGACAACTCTACCGCCTGAGCCACTGCCGCACAGCACCGCCGAGCGCCACCTTCACTATTCAGCCAACCAAAGCGTTCGATTTCACAAAATTACTCGACTGGGAGAGGTGGATAAAAAGGTTTGAACGTTTCAGATTAGCCAGAAATCTTCACCTGAGTTCAGAAGCTAAGTAAGTTAACACGCTAATCTACTGCATGGGTGATGAGGCTGATGATATCCTGCGTGGGCAAAGTCTTTCAGGAGCTGAACAGGAGCAGTATGATGTAGTAAAATGTTCGAGTCACACTTTGTGCCCAGAAAAAATGTGATATATGAAAGAGCAAAATTAAACCAACAAAGGCAACAAGCTAATGAAACGCTGGACTTTTTCATCACTGCACTATATGCGTTGGCAGAAAACTGTAACTACGGAGCGCTCCATGGCGAGTTGATTAGAGACCATTTAGTGGTGGGACTGAGAGACTATCAAAGGGAGATCTGACTTTAGAAAAAGCAGTCAACATGGCAGGATGGTCTGCGTCAATGAAAAAACAGCAAACAGATCTCAACAAAAGAGACATTGATGCGGTAATGGTGAAGAAGAGGGTGCAAAAGCAAGCTCCGCACAAAGCCTCTCGTCATGTCAAGAAAGATAGCTCTACATCAAAAGTACCAGGTGACGTCCAGTCATGCTACAGATGTGGAAAGTACCCCCAACATGACAAACCACAATGCCCAGTTTAAGATGCGGCATGTAACAGTTGTGGGGAAAAAAGGGTCACTTGAGCAAAGTGTGTAGATCAGCCAAGACAGTGCATGCTACAGGAACAGATGATACCTGTAATGCCACACCCTTATTCTTAGGCTCAGTTAATGCAGACACAGACCCTTGGTTTGCAGATTTGACCATAGGACACCACAAAGTGAGGTTCAGGATAGACACAGGTGCAGATGCTACGGTTATCTCAGCTCAAACATTTCAAAGTGTTGCTAATAACGTTCATCTAGCCAAACCTGACATGCCACTGGTGGGCCCAGGCGGCAGCATGATGCATCATCTTATGGCTTGGGTGCCGTTCTCTTACAAAAAGACAGCGAGGAGTGGAGGTCTGTGGCGTACGCTTCACGCTCGTTGACAGAAACGGAGCAGAGATATGCACAGGTGGGAAAAGAAGCTTTAGGGTTGACATGAGGCTGCAAGAGATTCAAAGACTTTCTCATTGGGAAACACTTCCTGCTTGAAATGGATCACAAACCACTCGTCAGTCTTTTGGGTCATCAGGCTCTAACTGAGCTTCCCCCCAGGATTCAAAGATTTCGTCTGAGATTAATGAGGTACAACTATATCTTTCACACCCCAGGTAAAGCGTTGAACACAGCTGATACACTCTCACGAAACCCAGTTAACAAAAGCTTTAAAGACCGTGATCTAAGTTTCATGGAGGACACTAACATCTATGTGGATGAGGTGATAAACAACCTACCCACCAGTACTATTTACCTGATGCAGCTAAGAGAACAGCTCAAAAAGGATAGTGTGTGTGCAGATGTTATGTCATTTTGCCAGAGGGGCTGGCCTGATCGGAGCCAGTTGTCAGGACCTTTGAAAGCTTACTGGCCAGAGAGAGCTTTACTCACCCTTCATGAAGGATTACTGCTTAAGGGCTCAATATTGGTTATTCCCACTCTCATGCGCAATGCAGTATTGAACGCAATCCATGAGGGTCACCAGGGTATGACTAGATGCAGAGAGCGGGCCAGAGAAGCCGTATGGTGGCCAGGCACGGGCAGCCAAATAAACAAACTTGTCAGAAACTGTAAAACCTGCATCCAGGAAAGGGTTAATCCTGTGGAACCTCTAATGACCAGTGAATTCCCAGACAGGCCATGGCAGAATGTTGCAGCAGATTTATTTAGTCTGAAGTATGGCAACTACCTGTTAGTGGTAGATTATTATTCCAGATATGTGGAAGTTGCATAAGTAACTCCAACCAGATCAGAGGATGTGATCATACATCTTAAATCGATTTTTGCACGGCAGGGAATCCCGGAGCTTTTCTTCAGTGATAATCAACCGCAGATTTCTAGCCACAGTTTGTAAACTTTGCAGCAACCTACAGGTTCAAACATGTCACCAGCAGTCCTAGGTTTGCTCAAAGCAACTGAGGAGCTGAGCGACGTGTCCAGAATGTAAAACGACTGTTAAAGAAGGCTTCAGATCCTTACCTTGCCTTGCTCGCTTATAGAGCTACACCATTATCCTGTGCGTACAGTCCAGCACAGCTTCTAATGGGGCGGAGACTTCGTACACCAATACCCCAGATTCCGTCTTTGCTCAAGCCAGACCTTCGAGATGGACAGGGTATCGCCGGCAAAGAAAAAGAAACACATACCACGACACACGGAAAGCCAGTGGTTGAAACAGTCAAGACACTCTCCCTTGTGGGCGTGTCCCATCCTAAAACTTCCACAAACTTAGAACAAAGGGTTCAGTTCACATTAAGGGAACCACAAAGTCAGTCCACTGTTACCTTAAAAACATATCAAGGGTAAAAGATCTGATGTCTCAGCGGGAGCTGGAAAAACTAGTCCAGCTTTCATCTTTAGTCGGCTTGATTATTGTTAGGGTGTTTTTACAGGTTCTACATAAAAAATCAGTCAGACACCTGCAGCTGATCCAGAACTCGAGAGGGGTCTGGCTGCAGACCTCCATTGTGGGGACACTTCCGGTGCAGGCTCCACTGTCAGGCCACTTCCATATCAGTGCAGGAAGAAGCAAACTTTACCACGCCCGCTCCTCCCCCACCAACCGCCACATGTGAGGCGAGTAGACGAAGAAGAACAGAGTTGACACTCTGCGACGTGGAATGTTTCTCTATACCTTAATCTGCAAAATTATGCTGGTCAGCGAAGTATATGTCGTTGTAAATTGTGTTAGATTTAAAGCAAGTAAGGTTACCGAATGCTCCAGCGAGTTACAGCTGTGTACAGGTGTGACTGTTTACTAGTGGCTACACAAAAGCATGAGTTCACCAACGAGTGCACGCCATTTGACAAATCTGTTTTGCTTGAACTTGTAGCAGAGATAGTAGTATATTTTTTTCATTAGGTTTTATTTTTTATGTTGCTTTCCATTCACCCTAGTCTCCAGAGTGGCTTTGCTCATTTTCAGTTTAGTGTTTAAAACGTGAGGTCACTGATCTTCAGGCACATCAACCTGCAGGCCTGCACTGAAATAAGCAGCTTCTACAGCTAAGCAGCCTGCAAAGATCTTGTTGGGATGTTGTATTTTTTCTCAGCTGATATGAAGTTTGAACTATGTATCACAACCAGCAGCTAGTCTGTCTTTTATGGATGCATCTGTCTATTTTTCAAGTGGAAAACCTGCAATTAAAAAATGCACAACCTGCTGCAGCTTGTACCGCTGTCCACTGCATCCAAAATGAAAACCAGCCATGCTGTCCAGGTTCCAGCGGCACCTTGGCGTACATATAAAAAAATGCAATCCCCATTTAAAGGTGAGTATTATCATCAAAAACATTACATTCATGTGTGCTAAATTATTTATTCATTTTATTCATTTTTTTACTTGCTTTTAGATGTGAAAACTTGCAGGTGAAACTTCGGCTGCAGGGACATGGAACATTTTAATTGCCCACTGTGTGGTAAGACAATTGTAAAGTTCTCTGAGTTTAAAAAAAGAGATTTGTGCTTCCTGCATTAAAACCAAAATGCTCATGAATTCCCTCAAAAAAAAATGTTGCTGCTCATATAAATTACAAGTCATATTTAACTTTTTCTTTTCTGCAGTTATCAGCTCAGTTTTGTCCTGGATTCCACAAAGCCAGCGACAGTCTAAACACACCGAAGTGTCCTGATACGTGCCGACCTCTGGAGCCTGGCATTGAACGCAGACATGGAATCAACAGTATGTAAAAAGCTGCAGAATGTCATCGTTTTGTTAGATAATTATTATGTATTTAAGACTGACAAGTTGACTATTTTCCATTTTCACAGACAGGAAATGCTTGTTTTCAGCTCATAGAACAAATTGCTCAGTCAAAGGTTCCTTTTTTTGTTTGTTTTAAGACAACCTGCTTAAATTATGCTTTGTATTTTGACAGGGCTGTTCTGTTGTATTGAAGAGAATGAACAGGTGTACCTAATTTAGTGGATTGTGAGTGTGTCATAAAGACTTTGGAATAAAAAATAGAAAAATTAATTGTGGCTCAGTTTGGGAAAAATGCATGGAAAAGATTAAAAGTCGGGCAAAATGAATCCAGTAGAGCTGCTATATGTTACCTTTTCTGTAAAATACAGAAATTTTTGTAAAGTTTAGTTTTGTATTCCTTTATTTCCTTTATTATTTATTTCTTCTGAACGTGTCCAGATAAAACGCTGTTAGAGAAGTGCTTGTGCTGTAAGCAAATCAGGTTTGTCTAATGTTGCCAGAGTGCTTCTCAGAGCTGATTAAGAGATCAAAGTACCTTCGTAGTGATCCCATTGTTTTTGCAAGGCCAACCCATAGACATAAAAGACACACACACACCTCTCTTTTTCAGAGACTGTTCATACCTTCTGGTTTTCTGTATGACACTCCTCGTGCAAGAGGAGTAGGATAGACTTTAAAGTTCTGCTGCGGGTCTATAAAGCTCTGAATGGTTTAGGACCAAAATACATCAGAGACCTCTTTGGATTCTGACTGGATATCCAAAATCAAAAAGGTTCCAGTAGCACCTTGACATGCATATGAAAAAATGCAATCCCCTTTTAAAGATAAGTATTTTAATCAAAAACATTACATTTATTTATTAATGAGGTAATTCAGGTCACAGTCTCTCTTGTAATGTGACTCCAGACTGAACTTTCTGGACATAAGCATGGGGGGGTGGCTCAGTGGTAGAGCATTTGACTGTAGCTCTAGAGGTCTGGTTCAAATCCAGACACCCCCTGAGTTGCTCGAGCTCCCCTTGAGAGAAACTGGTGATCTCATGGTTAGTTGTGTCCATGGAGTCCATTTCTGCTAAGGTTTCAGTCAGAAGGCAACGCACCTGTTGAAGGCTTATTTTTGCTGGGTTTGTCTCATTTCTTCAGGATATCACTAATTATCTTATTGATACTTTTGTTGCACATAAAACGATTTATGTAAATATTCGTTCCTTATTTTCAGTTGTGCAGGTTATTGCTGTTTGTGTGGCTACAGTCCGTTTGATCAGCACTATAATAACCTGCGTACTACTACACCCAGATAGGTAACAGACTGTTTACAGGTTTGTTGTAAATGGATGTAATATTACAGTTTTTGAGAGGAAGCCGTTCACACCTAGTTAGGTTCAGGTGGAAAAGACTGAAATGCTGTTAACAGCTACTGGAATTTGTGAAACTTATCTTTTACAATTTGGGGGGGGGTGGCTCAGTGGTAGAGCATTTGACTGCAGATCAAGTGGTCCCCGGCTCTAATCCAGGCACCCCCTGTGTTTCTGACATTCACCTTGAGAGGAGCTTACGGTGGTCGACAGGTGCAAATGTGTTGCATAAATGAAAACTGCAAGAAGAAAACCCTTTAAGGCACAACGGAAGTCTCCGGGTTTCTAGGGCCTGTGGTGAGCTTTACCTGAGAGACAGACAACGGTGAGAAAAACATAACTGGTGGGAAGTTTGAGCAGAGCACAGGCAGAGAAAAATCAAGGTACACATTTTTATCTATTTATTACATTTTTACAGGTTAAAAAGAAAAGAAATAAGCTGAGACTGGAGAGAGAACAGTTGTTTCAGAGGAGAGGTGGTCAGTTAGTTCGTCTGATGGAAAGTTGTGGAACATCAGCTTGTTGTCTCTTCTAAACTTTGTTCATATAAGCGAGCTCACTTTGCTCCATATTAGCTCATATTTCTGAAGAAAACTCTGGATGTTATTCATTTCACTGTTGTTTTAGTCACAGCAGGCAAACGATTAGCAAGCTGCTCTGCTAAAAAAAAATCATGCATGTTCCGAACAGACAATCGTGGCCCGTGATGGTGAACGAGACTGCAAGAGCATGACTCAACGATAGTGTACCTTTACCACTCCTTGATATCTTATTACACAAAGTTCTACCTTGTTAAAATGTGATTATTTAATTTTAAAGACAGAGGTTTGATGGTGACCGCATTACATTCAGTTCATATAAAACAATAAACCATGTGAGGTCCTGCTAATGTTGGTTTCTGAGCCTAATTTATTTTACCATTTGCTTCTGATTTTATTTATTTTTATTTATTAATTTTTTGTTGCCTCATGTTCAGTGATAATGTTTAATGGTAACGTCACAATACAATAAATCATAAATAACGAGCTGCCATTTTGTTTTTGATGGTGTTTTAGCTGAGATTTGATTTTTTTTCTCCACAGATTATAAATGCATTTCATTTTCATGGAAGAGGTTATTTGGTATTTAAGTTTAGTATTTCAAGTAATTGATCTTAAGATAATTGTTTAAGTATTTAATAAAAAAAAGATGGGGGGGGGGGGGGGGGGCAGGAGGAGGCTGAGCAGTCATATTTGTGCAAACTACGTAATTTTATTTATTTATTTTTTTTAATGCGGGAAAAGTGCTGACTCACCAGTAAAAGTGTGGGTGTTAAAACATCCTCATCTCCCACGAGCTTGATGCCCTCAAATCCACACATGGAGACAGTTAACTCACTTTTTCCATGTTCCCTCTAGACGTCTCCATGTCTCACTATCATTAATGTCAGATTAATTAATAATGAGTTACCAATTTTAACACAATTTACATAAATTTGTTACCATCGTTTTATATATATATATATATATATATATAGTACTGGGCAACGATTAAAATTTTTAATCGCGATTAATCGCATCGTTACATGACAAAATGTCTTTTTCCTTTAAAAAAAAGGCCTACAGCTATAAAAAGAAAATGCAGTAAGTTTTGGTTTACAAACACAACATCAGGCGTCTCCAACCTGCAACTCTGGAGCTGCAAGTGTCTCTCTGGACCTTCCACAATGCTTCTAAATACGTGGCTAAAATATTTTTTTAAATCTTTCTTGTCATTAGGTTGGAAACCATGGACTTTTTTTTTTTTTTACATCATTTTCCACAAATATCTACATTCTTTGGCAGAAAGTCCGTCTATCCTTTTTTTTTAATAAAGGTTTTCTGTTTTTTTTATTTTAAAACCTAAAAACAAATAAAAATGTGGTTCTTCAAAATAACAAACATCCTATGGTGGCTCTTCATTAAAAATATATATTAACTTGCCTATCTGAAAAGTCTGGTAACATTTGTTTCTCTAAAGTAGTTTTATTTAGCTGTCTGAGGGAAAAATGGCTCTTTGGATTGGAAAGGCTGCAGACCCCTGAACTAAACACATAAACAGGTTTAGCAGCAATTTTCAGACAAAATATTTCTTCATATATAAAATCAAATATTTATGAGAAAGAAGGATGAAATGTTCAGGATTTACTAACTAAAAGGTAAAAAGTCAGCAGGATGAATTTAAAGCTGTGAAGCTGCTTCCTTCTAAACACAGAAGGAACAATATGTGATGAATATCAGCATCAGGTGAACAGACAGAAAGCAGGATGAGAATCTCACTGTTACACTTGGACTCCAGGGAGACAAGGGGACGTTTAACAGATTTATTCACAGGTTGGAATAGATAAACATACAATTACCAACAGGGACGTGAGGAATCTGGAGACAGAACAGGAGTGAGTCCTTGAGGTGTGTGGATTAAGGTCTGACAAGGAGTGACTGAACTGGTGGAGTATAAGGGCTAGTGAGACAATGGGGAACAGGTGTGACAGGTTGGGTGGATTGGAGAGCTGGGATCAGGGACAGGTGTGGAGAATCAGGGGAGTGCTGGAGGAGTGGCAGGACAGACTGTAACACTCACAGCTTCTAGATGGTGAGGAGAGAGAAATATTCACAATATGCACAATAACCTCCATCCATGCACCTTCAGTGCTTCATTATCCAGATTTCTGGATATAATTTCTCTAAATTTTAATTTGCAGGTGTAGCGTCAGGTCTGTAGATGTAACTATAAACATGTGTGGTATCCACAGAAAGTCCAGAATCTCAGCTACCAGCTCAGTAAAACCATTTCTATCACCAACAAACACAGTTAAGGCAACAATAATTAAAAGACCAGGTACACAAAGTCTGAAAAATATGTAAACACAGATGATGTCTCCCCATGAACACGAACAAACGGCTCCTCTACTGAAAGCTCACATCTCACAGATTCCACAGCTGGAAGTTTCATCTCGCTATGACCAAAATTCACCAAACCAGAGGCAGAAGAAGACCCGAATTATGCTTCACATTTGTAAAAGTTAGAAAGCATGTCTTACCTTTGCTGTCTTGCATAAATTAAAACCGTATTTATTAAAAAAATAATAATAAAAATGTTTCCCGTCCAAAAATTACGATGTTCTGTCCATCTGCATGTATTTTGACAAAGAGAAACGTCGGTTCTTTTTTTTCTTCTTCCTGTTCCAGACAGAAAACATCTCTTTATTTTAATAAACCCGCTCTCTCCCGATCACGTCAGACGCACCGCTGCAGCAGGGAAGAGAGACATGGACGCCATGTTTCTGTCATCAAAGCCAGCGGCCAGAAAAAAACAAAAAAAATTAACGCGCGATTAAAAAAATTAACGGCGTTAATTAAGCGTTGCGTTAACGCGCGATATCGAGTGATATCGAGTGACTGATATCGAGAAATCCTACCAATGGCTAGAAAGGGCTGGACTGAAAGACAGCACAGAGGCACTGATCATAGCTGCACAGGAGCAGGCCTTGAGCACCAGGGTAATAGAGGCCCAGATCTACCATACAAGACAAGACCCCAGGTGTAGACTGTGCAAAGAGGCCCCTGAGACAATCCAGCACATAACTGCAGGGTGTAATATGCTGGCAGGGAAAGCTTACAAGGAGCGTCATAACCAAGTGGCTGGTATAGTGTACAGGAACATCTGTGTGGAGTACAGACTGGAAGCCCCGAGGTCAAGGTGGGAAACACCTCCGAAGGTGGTAGAGAATAACCGAGCTAAGATCCTGTGGGACTTCCAGATCCAGACCGACAAAATGGTAATGGCAAACCAGCCGGACATTGTGGTGATGGAAAGCCGTTGTGCTTGACATCGCAATACCAAGCGATTGCAACATCAGGAAAAATGAACATGAGAAACTAGAGAAATACCAAGGCCTGAAAGAAGAACTTGAGAAGGCCTGGAAAGTGAAGGCAACAGTGGTGCCCGTGGTCATCGGAGCACTCAGGGCAGTAACCCCCAAACTGGAAGAGTGGCTACAGCAGATCCCAGGACAAACCTCAGACATCTCGGTCCTGAAGAGTGCAGTCCTAGGAACAGCAAAGATACTGCACAGAACCCTCAAGCTCCCAGGCCTCTGGTAGAGGACCCGAGCTTGGATGGATGAGAGACCGCCCACGGAGGGCGAGGTGATAATTTTATTTTTTTTTTTTTCAGTACTGTAAGTTTCCTCGTAGTGGAAAGACCCACAAGAAATAATGGACTAAGATCATCGGGCAACTGTTAAACTCACTCTATGAAACATCCTGTGTGAAAAATAAGCAGAAACTAGCCAAGAATATAACATCTGATCAAAATCATGTACTGAACATAGAGTACCTAGAAACTTAAAACTCTGAGGAATCCAGTGTGTTTAGTCCATGACATATTGTGTATAAATCAGCAGATTTCATGAGTGTACTGCTTAAGTATTGTTCTGTATAAACATATAGCTGATGTGATGCAAAACAAATTTCAGACGTGTCTGACAATAAAGGTGTATTGTTATTAATTATCTAAATTAATTATAGGCTTTGTTGTTGATCTTGATTAATCACATTTTAATTTCATAACAATATTTGCCCCAAAAAGCAACTTTTTTTTTTTTTATTTAAATGGATTTCAGTGGATGGCTCAATCAAATAATAGACACAGACACTAATATTGTAAAGCTCAGCTCTAGTAATGTCTGATAAAAAAGAACAGAACAGTAGAAAAAGAAATAGAAAATGTCCCAAGCCAAAAAGTACCTTTTTAACTAGCAGCTCCAGCTGTTCTCTAATTAAGAGTCTACAACATGTTACTTTTAATTTTTTAAATGATTTCCTCCACACTCTTCATTAATATGCATTAAGTAATTAAAGTAATTTAATTTAGGTAATTTAATTTCTTCACCTGATGCTGGGAGCTGAGACTGCAGCTGGGAGCTTGAACCAATGCTGGGACCTAGGATTGCAGCTGGGAGCTGAGACTGCAGCTGGGACCTGGGACTGCAGCTGGGAGCTGAGACTGCAGCTGGGACCTGGGACTGCAGCTGGGAGCTGAGATCTGGGACTGCAGCTGGGAGCTGAGATCTGGGACTGCAGCTGGGAGCTGAGACTGCAGCTGGGACCTGGGACTGCAACTGGGAGCTTGAACCGATACTGGGACCTGGGACTGCAGCTGGGAGCTTGAACCGATACTGGGACCTGGGACTGCAGCTGAGAACTAAGTCTGATGTTGGGACCTGGGCCTGCAGCTAGAAGCTGGGACCTGGGACTGCAGCTGGGAACTGGGACTGATGCTGGGACCTGGGACTGCAGCTGGGAGCTTGAACCAATGCTGGGACCTGGGACTGCAGCTGGGAGCTTGAACCGATGCTGGGACCTGGGACTGCAGCTGGGAGCTTGAACCGATGCTGGGACCTGGGACTGCAGCTGGGAGCTGAGACTGATGCTGCATGAGGACCAAGCCTGTTGTGAGAAGAGTAAATGATGCGTGCTTTCACGTCAGTCTTAGAAAGACTACGGTAACATGTGAAAAAGCCACTAGATTTGTAACTAGTTGCTTTTTAAAAATATTCTCTTGAGGGGTCTGAAAACTTGCTAATTATAGCACCAAAGAAGTTAAGTTAATTTATTAGATTAATCCAAACTCGACCAAGTGCATCAGTTTAATCTGTGTACCAGAAACTCGTGCACTGACAAACGTTCCCCATTCTTTGGAATTCAAACTGCGATTAAATGAGTTAATTTTTTTTAATGCATTAATTTTTTTTGCAATTAATTAATTAATCATAAATCCTGAATCGTATGTCTAGAATAATTGATAAACAGATAATTGATGATGAAAAGACTTTGAGCCAAATCATCAGTTTTATCTTTGTTTCTTCATTATTATTGGCAGAGTGATGGGAGAACCCCTACACCTTCCTACAGCGGAAAGAAAGGCAAATGTTAATTCCAGGCTGAGTTGTTGAAGGAAAACAAAGAAACTAGCCTCACCCTCATGGTAAGTCGCTCCACTTGAAGTTCCTGGTCCAGTCAGTGTATGACATCGTCCCAAGCTCTTCAAACTGTTCACCTGGGCCTGGCAGAAGGAATCTATGGAGGGCATCTTGAGCTGCCGTTCTAAGGCCTTGGGAGAGGGGCGGTACCAGTGGCGTCATGACCATGCTCTGGGCGGTAGCAAATCCCATCTGTACCATCATCAGCTCCGCAAGTCACAACATCTTACAAGGTGCTCCATCCATTTTGTTTGTGAAGGAGAGAAGCCTCAACCTCGTCTAGAGGCTCAGGGAGGGCTCCGCTCAACAGCAGAAGACTGGGAGTTCCTGTTTTAATTAAGAAGACAGCTAAAGTTCCCAGACATGATGATCGATCGCACTCTGGGAGACGAGTGGCTCAGTAAGCTACCTGGACACAGGTTGGAGACTGATGCCCCCTAGCTGGGTCGCCTGGAAGAGGGTGTCTGAAGATAAGACCCCATGACGCCGGGTCCTTCCATGAGGTGGCCAGCTGCTTAACTTCACTCATCACATCCAGTGGTTTTATGGCTTTTACCTTCTCGACATAAAATGGAAACAGTCTGGACTAACAGATATTATCACCGTGTAGGCAGCTGGTGAGATGATGCTGGATTATGATCTACAACATGGTTGATGTAAAACAACATCTAAAAATACATCACAGCTGCATTCACTAGCACTCATCTGAGGTTTACCTCAGTTCAGTCTACAGTAAATATTTGTTAGAATCCCAATTTAAACCCTGGTAATAACCCTGCCTCCACGTGTTTGGAGAATTTTAAAGTGAAATCAAGCCTCAGCCTCCTCATCCTCTCCTACTCTTCTCCTCCTTCCTGAAAATTCTCTGTAGCCTTCATGAAAATGGACAGAAAACTAAGGAGAGCATCAATTATTCAAAGAGAATTAATGTAATGTTTTTTTCTTCTGTCTTTAATATAAAACAGAAAGTAATGTCTTTAACTTGATTCAGAGGTATTTTTGGACAAAAAATGTCCATTTTCATAACCAAAGTCTCATTTTCAGATCAAGCACTTGTTGTCTTTGTCATCTCTGTAGTTGTCGTTGATTTCTTCACAGCTTGTGAATCAACATGACACTTTTATCCAAAGTACTTGCGGATGAATATCAGGCAGCGTCTCATTGTTTCACAATAGATGGCACCCAGTGCTTGGTCTTTAATCCACATGAAAAGTAGTTCATGCTGTTTACCAGAAAGCCTTTGAGAGCATCTGGCAAGAGAAAGTACCACAGACTCTCGGAGCTTCCATCACTGCTTTCATATTTGACGCCTCGAGGAAGAGTCCCATTTTTATCACAGATGGCATCTGTTCTCTGGATATCACAGAATATTTCCAACGCATCCGTTTTATTATTTTGACATATCTGAAAATCTGTCCTGTGTCCCCGCTGGCTGATAGTAGTACATCTAAGCCTTATAAAAGTCACAAACTCAGAGACACTCACACTGAACAAGTGTGGGATGTTTATTTCCATCCAAACATTAAAAGCCTGCAGATGACCCATAACGCTGCAGCATGGGTACTGTCAGGAACAATTTATTACACTTTTCATTAAGTCAGCTCCCTCCAAATCTTAGTTTTAATATTTTAAATCCTCATCTTTGCATACACAGCCCTTCCCGACCAAGCTTGATCATACTAGAACGACTTCAAATTACCACATTCTCCCAACAGAAGGTTTTGTTCTCAGACAGCAGCACTGCTTCTGTTCATTAGGTTTCTTCAGTGAAATGAGAGGATGCAGAACCAAAAGCTCGCTGTATTTTCATGATAAACAACTCCCAGTTTTAGTTCAGACATCAGCATCATAGACGTGGAAGCAGGAGATGAGGAGGACGGATCAGAGTGGAGGACTCAGAGACACGGGTGGGCGGATGATGAAGATGTTTTAATTAAACAGAAAACACTGCAGTAGCAGGAACACTAGGAACAAAACTAACAAGACCAGCTAAGAAAACTGGATGATTGACACCAGAATAACAAACACGGACACACACCTGAACACACAAACAGCTGGTAATGACTAAAGGAAAATCTACAGGTTTTATAATGCTTCTTCTTTTGATTACAAAACAAGAAGAAGGTGTGATAACTTCTTCCAGCTCATCTGGGGGAATCCACATCCAGCTGAGAGACAGAGTTCCTCCTGCGTGTCCTGGTGGCACATGCTCAGATCACATCAACAGTTCAAGAGGCATCCAAACCAGATGCTTGAACCACCTCTTCTGGCTCACCTGGATGTGGAGGAGCAGCAGCTCTACTCTGATCTCCTCCTGCATGACCAAGCTTCTCACCCTATGTCTAAAGGAAAGTCCAGACACCCGGAAGAGAAAACTAATTTTATCTGCTTGTATTTATGACCTTATTCTTTCGGTTACTACCAACAGCTGGTGACCATAGGTGAGGGTAGGAAGGTAGATCAATCGGTAAATCCAGATCTTCTCCTTTCTTTTAGCTCAGCTCCTTCTTCACCGACTGATGCAGAGTCCACATCACTGCAGACGCCGCACCAACCAATCCTGAGTCCACCAAACCCGGTCCCCTCTAAGCTGCACCTAGAAATTCTGTCCATAAGAGTTATGAATAGAAAGGGTGATAAGGAACAGCCGGCAATGTGGATCAATACCCAAGAAACATAACAACATCCCAAATTCTTGAATGAATGAATGAATTTATTCATTTGACGAGGACGTGCACAGCAATACATTTACCTCAGAGGGAAACATGTTTGGTTGCTGGCTTCAGCAAAGCTGCTAATTTCCACTGCAGTCCCTGGACAGGTAGTTGTTAAAACATGCACTAAAACTTAAAAACACAAGACAGACAAAAATTGCAGCTACAGTAAAAACAATAAAACAAGAAAAAAAAGAAAATCTGGAATGGTACATGAGGAGTTTCTTCGAACATGTTTGATGTAAAGATGGACAGAGGCTCAGCAATCTGAGAAAAACTGGATCTAAAAAATGTAGAAGAATTTCAGAAAAAGATCCCATGATCTACAGTGTATAATATCATCAATAGATTCAGAGAATCTCTGTGTGCATGGGACAAGGCTGGATGCTGGTGACCCCTGGTGATCATTGCATGGACTCAAGAACAACACTCCAGGATCCAGAACCAGCGCCGTCTTCTCTGGACCAAAGCTCATTTAAAATGGTCTGAGGCAAAGTGAAAACCTGGATGAAGATGTGAACTAGTTTGTGGAAAACATGGACGGCGTGTCCTGCAGACTAAAGAGGAGAGGGAGCATCCAGCTTGTTATCAGTGGACAGGTGAAAAGCTGCATCTCGGATGGGATGGGGCTGCATTAGTGCCTATGGCGTGGGCAGCTTCCACATCTGTGAAGCTCCATCAATGCTGAAAAGTACATGGAGGTTTTAGAGCAACATCTGCTCCCATCCAGACAACGTCTCTTTCAGGGAAGGCCTTGCAGATTTCAGCAAGATGATGCTGAACCACATCCTGCATCCATCACAGCAGCATGGCTTCACAGGAGAAGAGTCCGGCTGCTGAACTGGCCTGCCTGCAGTCCAGACCTTTCACCAGTACACAACATCTGGAGCATCATGGAAGCAGGAATCCAGTAACCAAGGTCCAGGACTGTAGAGCAGCTAGAATCCTGCATCAGACCATAATGGGACAACATTCCTCTCCTAAAACTCCAGCAACTGGTCTCCTCACTTCCCAGATGTTTCCAGACATGTTAGAAGAAGAGATGCTGCACCATGCTGAACATCACCCTGGAACTACTTTTTACACCATGCTGAACATCACCCTGGAACTACTTCTTACACCGTGCTGAACATCACCCTGGAACTACTTTTTACACCATGCTGAACATCACCCTGGAACTACTTTTTACACCGTGCTGAACATCACCCTGGAACTACTTCTTACACCATGCTGAACATCACCCTGGAACTACTTTTTACACCGTGCTGAACATCACCCTGGAACTACTTTTGACACCATGCCGAACATCACCCTGGAACTACTTTTTACACCGTGCTGAACATCACCCTGGAACTACTTTTTACACCGTGCTGAACATCACCCTGGAACTACTTTTTACACCGTGCTGAACATCACCCTGAAACTACTTTTTACACCGTGCTGAACATCACCCTGGAACTACTTTTTACACCGTGCTGAACATCACCCTGGAACTACTTTTTACACCGTGCTGAACATCACCCTGGAACTACTTTTTACACCATGCTGAACATCACCCTGGAACTACTTTTTACACCATGCTGAACATCACCCTGGAACTACTTCTTACACCGTGCTGAACATCATCCTGGAACTACTTTTTACACCATGCTGAACATCACCCTGGAACTACTTTTTACACCATGCCGAACATCACCCTGGAACTACTTTTTACACTGTGCCGAACATCACCCTGGAACTACTTTTTACACAGTGCCGAACATCACCCTGGAACTACTTTTTACACCATGCTGAACATTACCCTGGAACTACTTTTTACACCGTGCCGAACATCACCCTGGAACTACTTTTAACACCGTGTGGAACATCACCCTGGAACTACTTCTTACACCGTGCTGAACATCATCCTGGAACTACTTTTTACACCAAGCTGAACATCATCCTGGAACTACTTTTTACACCGTGTTGAACATCACCCTGGAACTACTTTTTACACCGTGCTGAACATCATCCTGGAACTACTTTTTACACCGTGCTGAACATCACCCTGGAACTACTTTTTACACCGTGCTGAACATCATCCTGGAACTACTTTTTACACCATGCTGAACATCACCCTGGAACTACTTTTTACACCGTGTTGAACATCACCCTGGAACTACTTTTTACACCGTGCCGAACATCATCCTGGAACTACTTTTTACACCAAGCTGAACATCACCCTGGAACTACTTTTTACACCGTGCTGAACATCACCCTGGACCTACTTTTTACACCGTGCTGAACATCATCCTGGAACTACTTTTTACACTGTGCCAAACATCACCCTGGAACTACTTTTTACACCAAGCTGAACATCACCCTGGAACTACTTTTTACACCGTGCTGAACATCACCCTGGAACTATTTTTTACACCAAGCTGAACATCACCCTGGAACTACTTTTTACACCGTGCTGAACATCACCCTGGACCTACTTTTTACACCGTGCTGAACATCACCCTGGAACTATTTTTTACACCAAGCTGAACATCACCCTGGAACTATTTTTTACACCGTGCGGAACATCACCCTGGAACTACTTTTTACACTGTGCCGAACACCACCCTGGAACTACTTTTTACAGATGTGTTGCTGCATCAGATTCACTATCAGCTCATATTTTTATCTGGGAAATGCAAAATTCAGTTATGTATTATTTGTTTATCTTTTTCAACATGAACTGCACCAAAAAAACCTGTCTGACCAGTATCTTCCCCCAGTAGCAGTCATACTGCTACCACTGTAGAAGCCTTGTAAATTAATAAATTGGTAAAATCAGTCTAATTTAAAATTTCTATCCAGGATTAGAAGACTTTTGCCCACTTATTCATAAACAACTTTTCTTTTTAATGTAAGAAGAATTGTGACGTATTGGTAGTCGTATGGACGGAGATTGGCTGGGCAGCAGGATGGGTCAGTGAGTGTAACGGTAATCAGAAGACTAATGTGAAGAGGCAGCAGGGAGAATAGAGTCAGTCCTCTGAGTGACATCTCCGTGAAAAGGCCTGACATTTCATCTGGGCATGTTTCCGCCAGCATACCACAGGGACGTGCTGCAGCAGAGCGCCTGCCAGCGACACACTCTAACAGTTCACATAGTCACACACCACATCACAACATTTTCAAGCTTTAGAGCCAAACAATGATGTGACATAACACATCAGCTTTGGGATTTTTTTTTTCTCCTTTCAGTTCAATTGATGGCCCTTGGATTGTGTTATCACACATCTCTTACTCACCGTATTGGTCAGAATTTAGCATGAGCACAGAGCGTTTCATGATGAATTATCACCAGAAGGATCTTCAGGAGAACTTGTTGTCACACGGGAAACATGGAATAAAGTTTAAGGTCACTTTTTTGTTTTCATTTTAAAGAAGGTGGCAGAGCCTTTAGACTCTGAGCATTAGGCAAGACAAACATTTAGCCTATAGATTACCATTAGTTTATGATACTTTTTACTTTTTGCCCTTTAAAGGAAAATCACAGCATAGTACAGTCTGCATTTTTATCTTTATTGCAAGGGGAATATGACATGTCAAAAACATAAATACAGAAATTAACATAAATACCTGAAAGAAATGCTAATAAACAAAACAAAATGTATCTAAGTAAATCTAAAAAAAAGGTAAAAAGATTTTTTTTATGATTTGAAAATAATTAGACTACAAATTAATATAAAATCAATTAAATTTCTTCACCGTTTAACAACATGTGTTTAATATTAGATACACTCGGTTTCTGTGACATACTGCATCACTTTATGGTGAAAACTTTGCTCAAAAACCTTTTGTTTACAATGTGGTGGTGGTCTTCTGCTCCCTGGTGGATACCATTTGCACTACAATAATTTTGACATATATTAATAAAAGGTAAATATATGCTAAGGATTTTTTTTATTTTTATTTTGTTAAAGACTTTAGGTAAAAAAAACAGAATGACTTAAGGGTTAAATTAAAATATTAAAACACATCATAATGACATCTGACAGGTTACCATAATCACGTATGACATGAAAGGTAAATGCTGAGGCTGGTTTTTGCATGTAATGTTGTTGCATTAAACTCTCAGGAGGTTTTTTTTGTTTGTTTGTTTGTTTTTTTTAGCACTTAATTACTGATACTTAACTAAAATAAATCCCAACATTTTCACTGACAGATGTTTAAGTAGTGATTCCAAACGGCCGGTGTGATCATACCCAGTTGGCACGGTGGTGTGAAGGAAAACACAGCTGTAACATGGTGCTCTAGGCTGAAAAAATGAGGCTGTTTCTCAGCCTTGGTGCACTGCAAGGCAACAACGGCTCCAGGAATGTACATAAAAAATGTTGGTGTGGCATCAAAATGAATCAGAAACACATAGTTGTAAGATGGGAAAGTTACATAGGGTTGCTTTAAAAGACCATGAAAGAAGAAAATCATACTTGTTATAACACCATAACTGTTTTGTCAGATTAAAGGTAAAGTCTTTTGTATCCATCTTTAGGTTACGCCGTAGGTTCTGCGTAGGTCCACAGATGCTGGACGCTCACCTCTTCCAGGCCCGACGTGCACCCCTGCTTGCAGATGTACTCGCTTGTGATTGGTCGGTTTGTGATTAGGTGTTTCCAGATTTCTGATAGGCTGGGTGGATCGATCCAAATATTGATAGTGTTAATACCAAGGCCATCGGTATTGTTCAATGCCAGCATGACAAGATCGTTATTTTGCAGAAGGCTTTGTGGACAAAAAGCCAAAGAATGTGAATGAGAGCCAACCGATAGTGGGTTTTGATCTCATTTACACAGTTGACTTTATTTTCTCAAACAATTGTGTGATAAAAGAAAGCAAGAGAGTTATTTTATTATTTTGTTACATTGTTGATATTATATTGTGTACAAACAAGAAAACATTAAATTTCTCAGTTCTGTCCAGACTGTATATAAAAGATGGGCGGAGCCTCAGTGACGTCACCTGTACGTTTCTGAAGAGCAAAAGTGAATCTCGTTGGGCGTTCCTACTGTCGTCATCTTGGTAGCGTCACGCGTGTCGTTAGTCCTGGAAAATCCAAAAATGGGCAAAGAGGTGGAGCTGAGAGGGGGACTGTGAAGGTGGGGGTGGATGATTGACAGCCATCAAACTCTGAGCTGCCTGTAGCTAAGAGCTAACCCAGAGCAATGAAAGCTAAACAGCTAATGGAGGTAGACAGGCTAAAGCTAAGGCACACTGTTAGCTGGCTAAAAACTGCGGTTATGCTACACTCTCCCTTCTTTCCGCAGATGTTGGATACATGTCAATCAAAAGGACACGCCCCTAATTTTGCAAAATTTCAAGATAAATAACATCCAGACGGATGAGTTAGATTTGCTCTGTTTTGGAGCCCCTAGCGGATGAGGGGGGAACTGCAACTTTTGTGCACTTCCACATAGGCTTCACATTTTACAGGTGAAGGTTGCTGCTTGGTTCTGTCATTCAGTTTGTTAATAAAAAATGTTTTATTTGACAAAAATAATTATGGATTTCTGCTGTAATTATGGATTTAGAAGTCTTTGCAATGCTATGGCTGTGAAACAGGAGTGACAACATGCTAATCTTTATAGGTTGCAGGACGTGACCGACCTCCTCGAACAAGAAACAAACTATTGCATATGAAGAGAGAAGCATGATACTGACTTATAGATAAAAAAAAACATTAAAAATAAAAAAAAGAGAGTGGAGAGTTGAGCTGTGTGTGTTACGCTAAAGCAACAGTGAGACTAATTGTAGGTTGTACTGTACCTTATTTTCAGAGGATTGTAGGAGTTCTCATACAGAGAAAAGAAATATAATTACTCTATTCATACACAGCAATCCTTTTCTTTTATTCGACTAAGTAGATATGGCATGTGCAGCCCCCCCTAGCTCCACCAAAACCTCTGGATTTCCTAGTAACAAGCTAAAAGCCTGCTGAAACCCTCCCACCTCATCATGATTTCCATACTGCTGTTAACCGATGCTGCAAAGTGAAAAGGAATGCAACTAGAGATTAGATCTTGTGCAGAACTGTGGTAGTATTATCCCAGTCCTCACTCTCTTCTGGGTTGCTGTATAGGGAGGGATTCAGATGTCCAGAAACTGCTTGAAGTGGCACCTTTGCTTCTCTGGGTTGACAGGGGTCAGATGATGTAGAGGAGGCTGTCAGGAGCCCATCTGGGCACATGCTCCTGTACGGAAACCCAGTTGGGATTTTACATTTGAATGATAAACTTAGACAGTCACGATCACTAATTTTACAAATAGGCTTGAAACTTTTGGTAAAGCTTAACCACATCTTAGTTGTGCTGCAGCAGACCCAGGCCTGTGTTCTTCCATGATGCTCCTAGCACCACTCACTCATTCAGTAAATTTCCATGCTATTCATACAACTAGATGTGGGTTTTTTTCCATTTCTTATCTTATCAATAATGCAAAAATAACTGTGACATTTTAAAACTTTTTTGGCTTCTTTCAAAGATGATTATGTGATTCATTTTAGGAAATTCCAAAAAGAACATTTTCTAAGATGAAAACTCAGTGTGGAAATAATCTACTTATGTATTTGTTTCCAGTCACACAAAGAAAACAGCATGTCTACATCACCTTCAAGTGAAACATTTTCCTCTTTTTATACTTGATGCAGGATGTAAACCTCTCCAGATTTTAGGTCTTATTTTGTCATATTTTTCTTTTTATAATACTCCAAAATGCCATGCATACTCAGCATCCATCAGGTCAACTTTAGTCCCGGGTCGGACCTCATATCCTCCAGAACTGCCTAATCTCTGGTGTGATAGATGAAGCAGGTGATGGAAACCTTCCTCAGAGGTTTTCTCCATGTTGACATGACAGCATCACACAGTTACTGCAGGTTTCTCGGCTGCATCCATGATGAGAATCTCCGGTTCCACCACATCCCAAAGCTGCTCTACTGGACTGAGATCTGGTGGCTGTGGAGGCCGTTGGAGTCCAGTGAACTCATCGTCATGTTCTAGAAAGCAGGTGGAGATGATCTGAGCTTTGTGACATGGTGCATTATCCTGCTGGAAGTAGCATCAGAAGATGCTCCACTGTGGTCATAAAGAAAATCTCCCCCCACCATTACACCAGCAGCAGCCTGAAGCGTTGATCCAAGGCAGGATGGATCCATGTTTTCATGATGTTTCCAGCAGATTCTGAACCGAGCATCTGAATGTGGAGCTGAAATGGAGACTCATCAGACCAGCAACGTTTCTCCATCTTCTATTGTCCAGTGTTGGTGAGTGTGTGTGAATTTTAGCCTCAGTTTCCTGTTCTTAGCTGGCAGGAGGAACCCGGTGTGTCTTCTGCTGCTGCAGCCCATCTGCTTCAAGCTGTTGTCCTGTTTTTAGTAGTGTTAGTTTGTCTATTTTGTCTGTCTGACGGACGGATTTTCATACAAATGTTTTAGAAAACGTCAGATATGGAATAAAGGAACAGGTGATTACATTTTGGGGTGATCTGAATCACCGTCTGGATCCAGGAAATTCTTTAAAAGATTCTTTGCTCTGGGGAGATAGGGATAATTTTGCCAATATAGTTTCTAACTCATCATACAACCCAGAATCATTGGCCAAAAAAAACAAAAAGCAGCCAAAACAAAACTACAAGATGTTATAATGTTGATGTTAGAATCCAACATTGTTTGACCCGGATCATGTTGATATTCTGGTCCTGATAATGCAGATGGTTTAAAATATCAGGGTACTGGGTGGGCTGTTGAGCCTTGTAGAGGTTTTTCTCAGGTGAGTGAACCTATGGCTTGGTAGAGGCCTCCACAGTCTGAGTGCATCTAATCCCAGCGGGGATATTCCCTCAGTAAACCCATCCTAGTTACAGTGGGCTGCTGGATTCCAGCGCCTGGGGGGCCCTGTCATCTGGTTTGAAGCCCACCTCTTCGACCACTAGGCCACCACTCCCGAAAAGTGTTGAACAGGTGTACCTGATGAAGTGGAGGTAGGCCGGTTTAGAACCCAGGCTTGTTCATCATGGATTCATCCTTTTATAATAAACAGTGTGTTTAAAGCAAAACAAGGCCTTCCTTCTGGGTAAGAGAATAATTTTCTGTTCTAAACCCTGCTTATTTTGATCAGGATTATTTTGCCCTAAGAGATGTGCAAATTACTCAAACTAATGAATTTCCATAACATCACGGGTGGTGCCTCCTCCGATTTCCTGAAGGAATTTCACGTTTTTACTTCGCCTCAGTTCATCATTTATGAGCTTAAGCCCATCGGAGGTGGTGTAGTTACTGGATAACACCAGCCTTTAAAGTATACTTCTTCTGGTATTTTTTCCTCTCTTTTACAACCTGAAAATACAAAGAAGTTTTCAACATACAGTAAAACTCTGAAGGTGATGTATTTTGATAGTAAAACAAACAAAAATTAAGACACTTTAATAAAAGCACAAAAACCAAAACACAGCTTGACCCTGCAGAAATATTTCTCTGCCTTTGTGGACCCTTTGTTTAACTGTAATATCCTTGCTGCCAGGAACAATGAACCTTCCGTGAAATATGCAGCTGAACATCGTTTTCTCTCAGATTTCTGTGAATATTCTTGTCAGATTTGATTTATTTGTAAACAGGAAACCAATCTCAAACTTTTCACTGTTTGTGACAAAGCCATTTAGGTTTGATGTGTGAGATTCCTGACTTAATTGTCTTCTGATGAGAAATACCACATCGATTCACAGCTTATGTCCTTGAGAATTTGTGCTTTAACAGAAAACTGTGACTCACTGAGATGAACTCTTGAGAACAGCTGATTCACAAACTTCTGAAGAAACACTTTCTAAAAGGAAACTCTGATGAAGTAAAACTGGCGTCACGATGCTTCAAGTTACTTTGGCTTAGTTTGGTTTTGTTTTTTGTTTTTTTTTCAAAGCAAAGACAGAAAAGTTCATTGTAACATACATTAAAGAGAGAGATCACAATCAAGTAAACTGGAAGAAATCAAGCTAAATGTTCTTGCCCATGGGCTAAAGGCTTTCCTAATCATGGATCAGCATTCACACTGAAGCAGTGTATTTATTATCATTATTATGTTTTTGCTTTTAGAAATCAGTTTTAAACATTGACAGATCAAAATATACAGAGGATATTTGTTCTTATACTTGATAGTAAATACGTGTGGACCCCAAATACGATAAAACGTGTCCTGTACTGAGATGTCCTCTGATGCTTTGAGACTCTTTGCATTCTTTAATATGTTTCAACTAACTTTAAAACTGGACAACATGAAAGTACAGATTTATTTCACCTTTTCTAAACATATCTAATCCATTTGTTGACATATATACATATATATATATATATTAGATTTTAATTGCGATTAATTGCATTGTTACACACAAAATGACTCTTTCCTTTAAAAGAAGGCCTACGGTTATATAAAGAAAATGCAGTAAGTTTTGGTTTACTAACACGACATCAGGGGTCTCTAACCTACAACTCTGGAGCTGCAACTGTCTCTCAGGACCTTCCACAATACCTCTAAATACGTGCCTAAAATATTTTTTAAGTCTATCTTTCTTGTCATTAGGTTGGAAACCAGGGACTTTTTTTATTTTTTATTTTAACTTTACATAATTTTCCCCAAATAGCTACATTCCTTAGAAGAAAGTCCGTCTATCCTCTTTTTATCAAGGTTTAATTTTTTTCTTCGTTTTAAAGCCTAAAAATGGAAAAAAAAATGTGGTTCTTCAAAAATAACAAACATCCTATGGTGGCTCTTCATTAAAATATATATTAAGTTTCCTTTTTGAAAAGTCTGGTAACATCTGCGTCTCTAAAGGAGTTTTATTTAGCTGTCTGAGGGAAAAATGTCTCTTTGGATTGGAAAGGTTGCAGACCCCTGCACTAAACACATAAACAGGTTTAGCAGCAGTTTTCTCTTTAAACAGCAAGAGTATAAATGCATTTCATTTTCATGGAAGAGGTTATTTGGTATTTAAGTTTAGTATTTTAAGTAATTGATCTTGAGATAATTGTTTAAGTATTTAATAAAAAAAAGATGGGGGGGGGGGGGGGCAGGAGGAGGCTGAGCAGTCATATTTGTGCAAACTACGTAATTTTATTTATTTATTTTTTTTAATGCAGGAGAAGTGCTGACTCACCAGTAAAAGTGTGGGTGTTAAAACATCCTCATCTCCCACGAGCTTGATGTTCTCAAATCCACACATGGAGACAGTTAACTCACTTTTTCCATGTTCCCTCTAGACGTCTCCATGTCTCACTATCATTAATGTCAGATTAATTAATAATGAGTTACCAATTTTAACACAATTTACATAAATTTGTTACCATCGTTTTATATATATATATATATATATATAGTACTGGGCAACGATTAAAATTTTTAATCGCGATTAATCGCATCGTTACATGACAAAATGTCTTTTTCCTTTAAAAAAAAGGCCTACAGCTATAAAAAGAAAATGCAGTAAGTTTTGGTTTACAAACACAACATCAGGGGTCTCCAACCTGCAACTCTGGAGCTGCAAGTGTCTCTCTGGATCTTCCACAATGCTTCTAAATACGTGGCTAAAATATTTTTTTAAATCTTTCTTGTCATTAGGTTGGAAACCATGGACTTTTTTTTTTTTTTACATCATTTTCCACAAATATCTACATTCTTTGGCAGAAAGTCCGTCTATCCTTTTTTTTTTAATAAAGGTTTTCTGTTTTTTTTTATTTTAAAACCTAAAAACAGAAATGAAAATGTGGTTCTTCAAAATAACAAACATCCTATGGTGGCTCTTCATTAAAAATATATATTAACTTGCCTATCTGAAAAGTCTGGTAACATTTGTTTCTCTAAAGTAGTTTTATTTAGCTGTCTGAGGGAAAAATGGCTCTTTGGATTGGAAAGGCTGCAGACCCCTGAACTAAACACATAAACAGGTTTAGCAGCAATTTTCAGACAAAATATTTCTTCATATATATTTATAAAATCAAATATTTATGACAAAGAAGGATGAAATGTTCAGGATTTACTAACTAAAAGGTAAAAAGTCAGCAGGATGAATTTAAAGCTGTGAAGCTGCTTCCTTCTAAACACAGAAGGAACAATATGTGATGAATATCAGCATCAGGTGAACAGACAGAAAGCAGGATGAGAATCTCACAGCTTCTAGATGGTGAGGAGAGAGAAATATTCACAATATGCACAATAACTTCCATCCATGCACCTTCACTGCTTCATTATCCACATTTCTGGATATAAATTCTCTAAACTTTCATTCTTAGCTTGACTGTTTAGCTTCACCTCTGCACCTGCAGCCTCCGCTACCGGGAGTTAAGGGTTAACATCTCGTTCCGGGTGTAACGTCAGGTCTGTAGATGTAACTATAAACATGTGTGGTATCCACAGAAAGTCCAGAATCTCAGCTACCAGCTCAGTAAAACCATTTCTATCACCAACAAACACACTTAAGACAACAATAATTAAAAGACCAAGTGCAATTAATTGCGATTAAAAATTTTAATAGTTGCTCTTTTCCTCCTGACTACCAGTAGTATAAATTTGTCCTCTGTGGAGGACATTTGTAAAGCTGAATATCTCCATCCCCCTTTCACGCTATTAAACCCACTCATTTTCGTCTCTAAAAAGGACATCCAGGGCTTTTGAATGGTACCATATTTATAGGGGTGGGGCTTTGGGAACATCCTGTTTTTCCTCAAGGAAAATGGCGTTCATTACCACAATCACATTTCATAAGAAGAGGAAAAGTAAGTGCATAACTTCTTTTTGTGCAAATGTAGTCCTGAAGTATTATTGTAATATTTCTTTATGATATCTCTTGAGAACACATTAAACCATTTTCTAAATGAATATAACAACATTTTACCACAACATTTAAGAGTTTGAGAATTGTCTTCTGTAGTGGACATTTGTAGCTATTTCCTGAATTTTGTTCTGTATTTTTCAATTAAGAACGAGTTTCATCGTCAGAGTTTTCTCATTACCCGTCAAACAGTCGGGGAAATAAAAAAAAATATTGATTAAACAATTTTTTTTTTCTGGTAGTCAGGAGCATATATATATATATAAATGTGTGTGTGTGTGTGTGTGTGTGTGTGTGTGTGTGTGTATGTATTTCTAATTATTTAATTCCAAAAAAGTTAACACATAAAAAAGGATGTATGCATTTAATTGCAGTTTGCATTCCAAACTATTTAGAACGTTTGTCAGTGCACGAGTTCCAGTACACCGATTAAACTGATGCCCACGTCAGAGTTCGGCTAAATCAGTGTCGCCAACGTAACCATATTTAGTGAGTTTTCAGACACATCTAGGGATTCTATTTCAAAGAATCTGCTAGTGACAAATCTAGAGACTTTTTCTGGTGTTATTGGAGACTTGGAAACTGATGTGAAAGCATGTGTACTTCTTCTCATTGAGTAGCGCTTCCTCAGGCCCCTCCCCCGTCCTCAGGCCCCTCCCCCATCCTTTAGTGCTCACCTGCAGATCAGACTGAAAATGAAACGTGTAAAGCTGCAGCTGGTTGATCCCGTCCTGGCTTACCATCAGATTATAAAGCCTATAAATGATGAGTGTGGAGGAAAACATTTAGAAAGTTAAAAGTTCTGTAACATGTTGTAGATTCTTAACCAGAGAACAGCCTCTCGTTTATCTCCTGCATCTCATTCACTGTGCACTGCCTTGCAGGGAACGTAGTTGGTGCTACTTGTTCCTTGCTGGCAGCTGTAGTTTCAAGATGGTAGACCGTCGTGGAACTTCCCTACTGGCTTACCCGTCATATGTATGAACAAATCTAAAATTCTTCACTTCCGAGAATGTGTCAGATCATTAGTGGAGGTCATAATACACCAATGATAACACATAAATACATGCAGACATCGGGTTTGGCCAGTAAACAAAATGTTATAAATGTCTCTTTAAGTTTAGGTCTGTTCATTTTTGGGCAGCAATATTTTTTTCTTTTTCTACTGTTTTGAATTGAAATGCAGTTAAATACATTTTTCCTGACATTACTAGAGCTTGAGTTTACAATAATATCTGCATCTATTATTTGATTAAGTTGTCCACTAAAATACATTTAAATGAAAAAAAATAGCTTTTTGGGGCAAATATTGTTATGCATTTAAAATATGATTAATTAAGATTAAGTGATTACACAGCCTGTAATTAATATGATTTTTTTTTATTGAGTCCCACCCCTTTAAAAATATATACATTTATTAGATAAATATGATGTTTTTATTAGGGCTGTCAAAATTAAGTCGCTAATGCAAAGACATTAATCTGTGGAATTAATGTTCATTTTTAAATTATACATACACATTATACACAAACAATGTTATTATTTCTGTCATGTTAAAACTCCAACGCATGTTTTCGCTAAAACACCAACGTATGTTATCTTGAGGATTGTGGCTCAAAAAGGTTGAGAATAATTGCTCTAAACATCCAAATCATAAGTGATGCAATCATGTTGCACCAATATATCGGCTGGTAGGTCTAGCCCTACCCATGACTCATTCATTCTGTGAAACAGTTGTGCAGGATGGCTGGATTCTATGGTAAGGATTACTCACTACTATTGCACACTACTGCAGTACCTAACCTGTTCTCCAACCTTGCAGGTGACAGTGGATTTCCCCTCAAATGGTGGCTGCTCACTCCTCCAAAACTACAATGTGCACCACATCCAGACATACTATCGTAGAGCAGACCATCGGGCTGCTGACGGGCAGGTGGCGGTGCCTCGATACCACAGGATGGAGCTTATGTTAAACACCTGCAAAAGTGTGCAAATTAGGCTCCCTCATCACTGTGTGTCAGAGCCAAATGCTGCTGCTGTATGCTATTGTCTAGAAGTGATGCAACGCTTATGAAACACAGAAGAAATAGAAATTATTCTTAGTTATTCACAAGTTTCTTAAATGTTGTGCCTTTTCCTGTCCCGACGGCTTTATTTTCTGCAACTCCTTGGCGCTGTGTCCCTCTGCTCTTGCAGGACTTCACAGTCAAGCACAATTAACACTACAACCGCGATGGCGAGTCCCAACTCCCTTCACAGCACAACCTACAGCACTTTGTCACAGTATGTCACGTATTTATCATGGAATTTACGCCGTTTACACGTTTTTTTCCCTCTCTTCCTCAAGCTCAGGTTCACCCGGGAGTATAATTCATTAGGTCATGAACTCTCAAATATAATCAGTATTAGTTTTTCATTTTTTCCCAAATATTCAATCCCCCATGAAATATATTTCAAAAGTACATATTTTAACTAGAAATTATTTACACATTTTAGTACATTATTTATCTCAACATACTATTTATGTAAATTCAACTTCACCATGGCAGCTGAATGCTAATCAGGCATTTTATCCTTAACTTAATCCCATGGGAGAAAAAAATTGAATAAGTACAACTGATATTTATCAGAGTATTACACTTACATTAAAAAAAAATCTGCTTTTTCATCCTTTTCCCCTCCTGAGTCCTCATGGAAATGATATTGATGAATATTGATCCGAGCATCCACCTGACCTTTTATAGGCACCATATGGGCGGGGCAAGGCAAGGCACTCACCTGTAGTGATCTTTGCTACATACTGGTTTTTAAACATGGCTTTAGGTCTCTTTTGTTATGTTTCCAAATGCACATTTTGCCAATAACTGAACATACTGAGTGCCAAGTACAGGTAATAAAGCAGCAGGGATGGGCTGCCAATGGCCATACTGAGCATTTCTCTGGTGGGCCGACTCACTATGGGCCGACGCACATTTATTTTCTATATCCATTGATTCGAGCTTGCCCAAAAACATTAGCGACCCAGTTGGCGTGGACTGGTCCAGTCTGGGTTTAAACACCAGCCTTTTTTGTTTTGGTCCCTTTGACTGCATAATTCAGTCATCAAAAAGGGGAAAAAATTAAAACAAAAGTCAGCTCAGCTTTTTTTCTGGCCTCCAGAAGCCAGACTGAAGCTTAAGATTCATACATATAATACCACTGTGCCTCATAACTGTTTAACATAAGCACCATACCATTTGTACACATCCACCTTTGATACAATATTTTACAGAAATTACTGATGTACAAATAAGAGGAGAAATGAATCATTCAGACAGACAGTCTGGTATACTTTAAATTACACCATCATCTTGTTACCTAAAGCAATGTTCCCTTACAGCCCCCATGTCTCATTTATATGAACAGAACGACATATTAACATATGGTAGAAAACGCTTCCTTTATTGAACACTTCGAAGATGAGACAGGGATGTGCAGTAAGGAAACCTTGTCAACGCTTCCCTCTGATGCATCAGACGCCCGCAGCCAGCAGATGGTGCTCTTTGTCAAATGTTTCGATAAAGTGAGACGATTTCGGGCAGTTGTGTCAAAGTTGACTCGATGTTTCACGAAGCCTCGGTTTCCCCATCCCTGCCGCGGGGCTGGTGTCGTGACATCACGTTCTCATGCCCTATTGGACCAAGAGCAATGTGAGTGTCTCCACCCAGAGGTAGGACAGATGTGCTATATGTGCTAAAAAAAAACACTCCAGGCAGTCGCTGCCAAACGTACGAACCCCACTGACCTTCATCGACTCCCATGGCTGATGGTGAATCACTGAGGCTCTGTTCTAAGTGGAGGAACACATTAAACCCTGTAATTCTGAGCTGTACTAGACAGTCAGTGATAAATAAACTGTTGGTTAAAACACGACAATAAAACAAGTGTTTTACAGTTTGTCTCGTTACATGAATTCAGGTGAAATAAGTTCATAATGACGTCAGTGTTGCTACCAGGAGAACAGCTGGGTTTAATATGGATCTTTTATTATTATTTAATTAAATTTTATTATTGAAAGTGACTTTTTCTTAATCATCATTCATCAATATTAACAGCGAGTCAACAGGATGTTTCTGATTTTATTATTTATTATTGACTGGGCTGAAAGATTAATGTTGGGGTCTAAAGAATTTGTCAGAGGCAGCTTGTATGTAGGTGTTTATGGACAATATACAAAAAGGAAAGACTTTAAAGATGTATTATTTAGATTTTTGTCTATATGTTATGTCAGTACAGAAAAATGCTTCATTCTCAGACAATCTATTAACTCTGCACCTGACTGGGTCTTTATGTAGACAAAAAAAATAAATAAATAAGTACAACAAAGTCTCTATTTATCAGCGAGGAGATCAGGGAGCAGGAGGACATAGATTATTTTACCCATCTGAACCTTACAGAACTTTTTGAATCACCACCCACAACCAAATGGCGTGGAGGTGTGGAGGGGTTGCACCTGTAGAAAAGGAGCCAGCAGGAAATGGCTCATATAGACGTCATGCATGGTTTTGTTTTGTGTGTATAAGGGAGCTCTAAGATGGGTGGTGTGTGACTGGATGTGGTGGGGCAGTCTGGGTCAAAATACCAGGGCTGATTTATGTCCCAGTCTGCGCCTGCTTCACAGTAACCCCTTATGAAGTCAACATGGAAAAAAACCCCATGAACCTCCAAATGAAGCTTTGCCTTCAGGCAACAATCTGGAGGCAAAACATGACTCTGTGGGTGTTTCACAGTTTCCACGTTTCATCCCCAGCAACAGCACATACCAGCGTGAGCAGCTTTTCTCTGCGATGAAGATGAACAAAGCATCACACCGGAGTCATCTCACTGACGCAAGCCTTCATTCAGTCCTCAGAATTACCTCGGCTCTGAGCGTGACCCCAAACACAGATGAAGTGATGCGGTTAAGCTCCGGTGCATCAGTGCAAAAGAGTGTTCTTGAATGTATTTCTTCTTGCTGTTAATGTCAGTAGTTTGAATTTCCATTAAAGGAATATTTGGGGCTCTTTTGATGTCCTGGAAAGAAATGTTTTTATTAGAACGATTCAGGGAAAAACTGTAAAGAATGTTTCTGATGAGTCTGATTAGATGTCATGTTAATATTTCTGTATGAATAATTTGACATAATGCATCTAAAAACATGGTTATTTTATTCATATATTTTTCTTTTTGTTGTGGTACGTTATAGCATACCCTAGCTGCTGGTGAACGTCTACAGAGCCAGCATGGAGAGCGTCCTGTGTCCCAGAGTGACGGTGTGGTGCAGCAGCTGCACAGGACCAGAGGAACTTAGCCCGGGTGGTGAGGACAGCTCAGGAGATTGTGGGCTGCCGTCTACCAGATGCATATTCATATCCATAGTCATATGCCAGCATTGCTGGCATACTGTAGCTGCTATGGTTATAACAGAAAATAATAAATGGGCTGTTCTTTGAGCTTTTTTCCGCCTTTTTGACCATTTCAAGCTACGTTCACCAATTTGCACACACATACACACACAGTACTTATTCTTCACATGGTTCTACCAATCACTCATATTCACACACTGATGAGCACACTGGAAGCAACACGGGGTTCAGAATTTTGGAAAACATTTTGACTTGTAGTCTACCCGGAATTAGCTGCTCTTTCTTCCTGAGCTGCAGCCACCTATGAAGGCATCTATTTCACCTTAGACAGGTTCCTGAGTTAAATGATCCACAACTATTTAAAAAGAACAAAAAAGCTCTGCTACAACACTGACATGTCCCACTGGGATAATAAAGTATTTCCATCCATCCATTTTCTTTACTGCTTAGTCCAGTTCAGGGTTGCGGGGAAGCTGGAGCCTGTCTTAGAAAGGCAGGTACACCTGGGCAGGTCGCCAGTCTGTTGCAGTAAACGTAGTACTTTTTTATTTTTATTTCATTTCATAATGATTTAGTCAGGTCCAGATTTTCTGATAATGAGTCAAACAGCTGCATTGGTATAACATTTGGATAAAAATGTTAATAATCAACCTTAAAATGTGTTTATTTCTGTATATTGTCCATAAACACGTACACAGAAGCTACTTTAACATATTCTGATCCAGAAGTATTCGACTATCAGCCCAGCACCACTAAAAGAAAGGAAATCAGGAATCTGCTGACTCATTGTTTATGTTGATGAATGATGGTTAAAAATCATCTTCTCACTGTCAAAAGACGATTTAGATCAGGAAGACATGAAAGAGCTGACTTTCAGATGAGCTGCTTTAACCAGTCAACACTACCAGTTGACCAGGGCCCGTTTCAGGAAGCGGGTTCAACAAACCCCGAGTTAAAAGCACAACTCTGAGTTTTCAGAACAGGCGATAACTGTTAGCTCAATTAACTCTGAGTTAACTTACCCCTGAGAACAGCGCGTGCATGGACAAATAAAAAAGTCCTCATCAATGGAACACGGATAACATGAGTCACCATGGCAACAGCGGGAAAAAAAAAGTCGCTCCTCCCATTTTGCTCCAGTGGAGTTAGAAATATTAATGAATGCATATGCAGAATACGAACATATATTTCAGAAAATAAGCAATACTGTAGTGGCAGTAAAAGAACGTGAGCCAGCAGAAAACAGCTGACCGAGTCAACGCGTGAGTAGTATCATTTATTTAACATTTGTATCTCACTTATTTATTCAGGTTTATGTGATGCGTCACCATGTGTGTGCATTTTTAATATGCAGGTGCAACCTAACAGGAAGCAAATGAGGGTAAAATATAAAAATGTTGTTCAACAGGTGAGGTGTGATGTCATATTCGTTTTGTCTCTTCTACCCAGTTAAACAGCATCCGGTAGCTACAATCAACATGTGATCCAGTTAACGCTGTTAACCAGTATTTAATATTGTCCACTTTGAAAAAACCCACAGCTTCATACATACTTACTGGATGTTTAAACCATAGAAAAAAGGCTGAGGGCCTAAAAACAGGTGGAGGTCCACCACCACCAGCATTCAAAGGGAATGAGGAGAAAACAGGTGGAGGTCCACCACCACCAGCATTCAAAAGGAATGAGGAGAAAACAGGTGGAGGTCCACCACCACCAGCATTCAAAGGGAATGAGGAGAAAACAGGTGGAGGCCCACCACCACCAGCATTCAAAGGGAATGAGGAGAAAACAGGTGGAGGTCCACCACCACCAGCATTCAAAGGGAATGAGGAGAAAACAGGTGGAGGTCCACCACCACCAGCATTCAAAGGGAATGAGGAGAAAACAGGTGGAGGTCCACCACCACCAGCATTCAAAGGGAATGAGGAGAAAACAGGTGGAGGTCCACCACCACCAGCATTCACAGAGGCTAAGGAGATGGCCCTCAGTCAATACAGAGGGAATATGTGGAGGAAGCTCATCCAACCAGCCCCAGGACACAAGGGCCTACACAGGAGGTTTGTTCTTCAGATTGTTGATATATGTACATTCATCCTTTTCTCCAGTGTCAACTCAGTGATGCACACCCATCCACCTTAGACACAACATGGCTGATCTTCTTGTAGCCGTACAGTTCTTCGTGACTGATGTAAGTTTCTCTTTTATTCTAAGTTGTCCTTCAGATGGAATCTATTTTAAGGTAACTCAGAGTTGTATATTTGATGAATTGTGATGTGTTGTTAAAACTAGATTCTAATTAGGCTGGACACTTTCCTAGGCGAGGTAATAATTGTAACTGGTTTAATCTTCATTTTCTACCAGTTGCAGATGGTGTAATCTGTCTGGAGCCCTCTGCCATAACAGACCTCCATGCAGTTGTAAGTACTCTTCATACTCCACAGATTTTCAATAATGGGTCGGAGTAGAACATGCATTCATTTAATTTGCATTACAGGAGGATGAAGACACCTTGTCAGCTGCCACAGAGAGGGAGGGTTCAGAGAGGCCTGTAGGCAAGGCAAGGCAAATTTATTTGTATAGCACATTTCATGTACACGACAATTCAAAGTGCTTTACATAAAACATTACAGCAGGGTGCAGAAAGCAATACAAGTGCATAAAAAAAAACAAAGATTAAAAGAAATAGAAAGAAAAAGCTCAAATAAAATAGATAAAATGTAAGAACTAAAGTTCCAGTCATTTTTTGTTCCAATAGCTGCCTGTGAAACAGTTGTACAAGGTGTACCTCCAAAAACAAAAACAAAAATCAAATCTAGAAATGGACCGCATGAGGTTGTAGATGAAAGAAACAAATCTAGAACTGCTGGAACATGAGTTAAAGGTGGGTGAGGTACCCACGGCTGGATCATTTAACTTGTTTTACCAATACAAGAATCACCTGTTAACTACTGTACTGCATTTGTACCTGCAGGAAATAAAGGAGACTTCATAAAACAATAAAGCACAATGTCTTTATTTGACACTGGGGAGGCGATGGGTCACTCAAAAGGATGGTGGCATGTTGTGTCTTTGACTGCTCTTCCATCTAGGGCATCATTATCAGCTGCATTCAGTGGCTGAGTCGGACATTGCTCTCCTCTCACTGTGGCAATGTTGTGGAGAAGGACACATGCCACAATAATGTCACATGCCCTATCTGGGGTGACTCTGAGCCTATGAAGGCACTGGAAGTGGCCTTAAGCATCCCAATAGTCATCTCTACCCTGGCTCGAGTCCTGCAGTGAGCCAAGCCGGGCTCAGGATCAGGGTCAGGGTCAGCAAATAAGGCTGGCTGGGGTATCCTCTGTCACCCAGCAGGTAACCATCAAACTGTCCTACAATACAGAAAACGCTTACAAATACAACCACTTTTACAGGTGCAGGTGTAACACTGGCATGTTTTCTGCTGGAGCAGAATGATTGAGTTTGATTTACTTTGGATGACATATTTTTGTTTTCCATTCTCAAATTTTTCTTTTCTTTCTTCTATAATAAAATACTCAAGTCAATATGTCATCTCAAAAGGCAGCATGTGGTCTATACATTTTCACTTTTATGATACGGAGAAGAAAAACCTTTTATCAGAAAAACCTCATCTCATAACTCCCATTTTTGGATCCATTACTGGCATGGCTTTGTTATGTGCAGCTTTATGGGGTTTAATGACTTTTACTCTCCATTTTCATGCATCATAACGAGAAAAGCTACTTACTACTAATGCACCTGGCAATTAGATTAACAGAAAATATCAGAAAGGAGAAAATCCATTATTCTTCTCATCAAAGAACAATGACAGAAAACTGCGAGAGCTTTGGAGATTAATTGTACCACCTCAGTAAACTGAAGCTAAGTGGAAGGTCAGGCCTCAGTGGGGGCTGAGCCCATCAAAGGGGCTCATTCAGATATCTGCTGCCACTGGAAACCCTTGAAGACTAATTAACTAATACACACCAGTGGCTTTCTGATCTCTCTGTAGTTTTACAAATACTGAGAGAGAAACCTGTTCAAGAGCACTTACCACCTGATGTCCAGGTTTCATAAACAGGAATTTTCATTTGTTCTGGCACGATATCAGACAAATAAATTTTTGCCTTTTCAGTCCAGCACCCACCATTATTCTTCTGGGATGCGCATGTTATCTTCACCTATTTTTGTCATGATGTCCTCTAAATAAGAGCATACGTGCATACAGTGTAGACATTCACACACCAGGGATTAACTCATTTTATGACTCATGAACATGACTCATGATTTTATGAGTATTTTTAATGTTATTATCAGTGGAGCAGCAGCTATTCTTGCAATTCATGTTAATCTTATTCGAAATACAGAGATGAATGGGGAGGAGGGAAGAGCGTACAGACTCCGGACACCAGCAAATCCCCCCCATCATCACCAGTAATTGACTGGCAAAAGCATTCCTGGTGGCTTTCAGTCAAGTTGACAGGCAGAATATTAAACAGCTCCTCTTTCCAGTTACAAGATGCAACAGAACTTCTCTGTGAAGGACTGAAAAATTAAACCTGAAAGACTGAAAATTTGATGAGAATATGTCTGCAGATGAATGTGTCTCTTCCCACCCAACAGGGACATGTTGTAAAGCTGTTTATGTCTTTTAAATAAATATCTGAAAAGCAGTTGATTATGTCGTCACTCTTGATGTGTTTATCCCCCTGCTGATGTGGAGAATGCTGGATTATAACCTGCAGAGTATTACGTAGAAGGAAAAAAAAAACAACAAAAGCTGAAAGTCATTTTCGCGTCAACCTTGTGAACAAAGCTCCTGAGTCTTTACGAGTTTGTCCTACCACATTTATTTAACTGCATGACGTTTTCCAATGACGTTAATAAAAGTGTTTAAGGAAAAGACGTTAGTTAATATTTGTTTTGGCTGTTTGTACCACTTACCTGTATTGTTATTCGGGCTCTAAGAATCTGTGATACTTAGGTAAAAACTCTCGAACGTGTTAGCCCTGCTATCACGGGTTAATCATTTCTTCTACAGCTATATAATAAACTCATATTAAAACCAGTGTTGGGCACACCCACATCCTCCACCTCAGCCCTGGAAGGTGTTTGCTGTTAGCTAACACTATTTTGCTAACATTGTGATGTACACATTTACTCTCCAGTGTTCAGCTCTGATTTAAAGCAGTGGTTCCCAACCTGGGGTCTGGGACCCCTCAAGGGGGCCCCTAAAGAGCACAGGGGTCCGTGAGGCTTTGAACATTAGAGCCATTGTGATTAATGTCCACAAACTGTCCCTATTTTAATGAACAAAAGTAAGGCTGTATGTTGTTTATTTAACTTTGGCTTCATCAAAGGACAGGACTCAACCAGAACACATTATTCATGATGAGAATCGCACTTTTTAAATCATAAAACCAGCATGGTTTCCGTTCGGGGTGGAGCAGGGGTCCATGGCATTTTAGTATATGCATGAAAGGGTCCCCGTGGAAAAAAGGTTGGGAACCACAGATTTTAAGCACATTGACCCGCTCTGTGGATCCTCCAGGTGAGCTTAATGACGTGACGCTACATACGACTGTCGTCAGCTCTGTCCATGAATCTGTGGTGAGTTACAGCTTCATCTACAGCGTCATCACTTCATTCTGTCTGATGGTTTTTCTTCATGTAAACTCAGGATCAGCTATTTCCACCAAACTCTGAAAACCTTCAACCAAATTGACAGAAACATGTCATTATTTACCATCTCTGAGATGAGGTCCTCTATTTGCTCTTTAGATCTAACGTCAAACTCAGCAGCTGCTGATTGGTGGATCGTAATAAGAGTGAAGCTTCTTCTTGTGACCCAGTAAAGCGATTTCACTTCTGCAGGATGAACACATCATCAACACATGTTGCATTAAGAAGACCCCTTTCCCAGTGATCTCTCAATCACACAGACGTCGTCATGATAAATAATCAGAGGAAGCATGTGAAGGTCACATTCGATCTTCTCTCCCTGCTGGGTATCACCAAAGCCTGGCCTGCAGATGAAAACCCCATTAACTGTTTTAATCTCAAAGGACGATCAATTAATGTGAATATTTCATAATATGCATGTATTAACTGAGGGAGGGGATGAAGGTTAAACCCACCACAATACATAGAAATTGTGAGCACCCTACTGCACAAAAAAAACAACAACACTTTAATAGAATGAGAGATTTAATCAGTAGAAGTACTGATGAAATTTACACACCATTAAGGATTTACACAGACTTAGTTTAACTGGCACAGCTTGATTTTCTATAGTTAACTGTTCATTTGAAAATGTTTAAATGACAAAAACTTAGCAAGTTTATCACTTTCACATCAGATTTCTGTCTCCAGGCAACCACAATAAACAAACAAACAAACAAATAAATAAACAAACAAATGCTTGTCTAGATTCTTACAAAAACAGATTTAAATCTTTTATTTGATTCAGTCCTCCATCCTGAGCTGCATGAGGAGAAAAACCTCCATCAGAACCAGAATCAGGAAATAAAACCTCCATCAGAACCAGAACCAGGAAGGAAAACCTCCATCAGGACCAGAACCAGGAAGAAAAACCTCCATCAGGACCAAAACCAGAAAGGAAAACCTCCATCAGAACCAGAACCAGGAAGGAAAACCTCCATCAGAACCAGAACCCAAAAGGGAAAACCTCCATCAGAACCAGAATTAGAAAGGAAACTTCCATCAGAACCAGAACCAGGAAGGAAAACCTCCATCAAAACCAAGAAGGAAAGCCTCCATCAGAACCAGAAACCGAAACGAAAACCTCCATCAGAACCAGAACCAGAAAGCAAAACTTCCATCAGAACCAGAACCAGGAAGGAAAACCCCCATCAGAACCAGAACCAGAACCAGGAAGGAAACCTCCATCAGAACCAGAACCAGAAAGCAAAACTTCCATCAGAACCAGAACCAGGAAGGAAACCTCCATCAGGACCAGAACCAGGAAGGAAAACCTCTATCAGAACCAGAACCAGGAAGGAAAACCCCCATCAGAACCTGAACCAGAAAGGAAACCTCCATCAGGACCAGAACCAGGAAGGAAAACCTTCATCAGGACCAGAACCAGGAAGGACGGACACCTGCCTGGACCGGTTGGGGGAAGAGAGAACAGGAAAGAGGGTCAACCAGCAGCATAACTCTAAAATAAGGATTCCTGCTGAGAAAGAAGAAGAGAAACACAAATGACAACAATGTCAGACGTTTCTACACAGAGAGTAAAAAGAGGAGCCCAGTGCATCATGGGATGTCCCCCAGCAGGTTTGGCCTACACTACCACAGAAATGGTTCAGGGTCACCAAACCAGACCTACTATTAGATTTCTCAGGAAGGAAAGTTTGAAGATGATCTGAAGGTAGAGAGGGGGTCTGCTTCCTGCAGCCAAACTGGGAGTTAGTACCAGGGAGACGGGCTTGATATTCCTTTTAGTTTAGGACAAGTCAGGAACTTTAAGAAAAAAAAAATTCTTAAAGAAAAGAAAAAATTAGAAAAGACCTGAAAGTGGACTATTTTAGCGCTCCCCCTGAGCCTGAGCTGAGTGTTTTCTGGGGAGCTCCACTTAGCTTCTTGGTAATTCAAACCATGATGGTGGTGGGAACCACACAGCAGGACGTGATGCAGAAGCTATGATTGGAAATCATTTTCTATACAAGAAGCTGAGAATTACAGGTGATGCTCCTTGTTATTTATTTATTAGTTTATTTGATCAGGACACAGCATGTATATCTATGTGGGACATTCTTTTATTGAGAGGTAGAGTATTCCACAACTTAACACCCACAGAAAGGGAATTTTGCCCAAAGGCCGTTTTTCTGTGGGAAATTCACCATCCCCAAAACCCTGAGCTCCTTGTGAGTTCTCAGTCTAAGAAAGTCAGACATGGCAGGTGAAGCCAGTCCATCTAACACCGTAAAAATCCAACATGCATATTAAAATCCTCAAAGCTCAGCAGGATGTATTCAGCTAAGATGTAAAAATGAAAAGTGGAAAGTAGCATACAGGTCAGCAGAAAGCAAAGTAAACTTCACTAACCTGTCAGTAAATGTTCCACGTTGTCTCTCCGGTTGAGCTTACGAGATTTTACAGTAATGCAGAGCTGGATGGAAGATCTCCACAAGCACCTGCAGGGATTCATGTGCACATTTGCATTTTTAAAACCACTGCTTTAACCTTTTAAAACTTGCTGAGATGGATGGTGCTAAATCGTGCCAAAATGGCCGTTTTGGAGACCTCACCTGAGCTGCTGCAGAGATAGTGTTCACATATCGTACTGGGATATGATAGAGGTTCAGAGCTGCATCGTTCCAAAGGGATGCTCATATTCAAACCTCAAGCCTGAAGCTTTTTTCATTTAAACTATGTGCCAGGGCCATTTATTCTTTACCAGTAACACTCATACTGATATTTACACATCACACAAGTGTTCCCTTTACTCTGACCCCAAAAGTATTTGAATAGAGCTCGTGTTTGCAGAGATAAAGTAATTTCATTATGGTCAGGGGTGACAGCTGTAACAGCATGCAATTTTCAAGCAAAGGCCTGAAAAATAGGCACATGGCTCAAAGGGTTAAAACATCTGCAGAAGATTTCATGCCTCTGGTTTTCTGGTTCATGGTATCTAACTTGTGATTGAACATTTAAATCCAATACAGATGAACGAGGAAGGAGCCAACGACCAGAAATGAAAGTAAACTCTGCAATAAGCAGTGAGTGATAAACACGAGCTGTGGCTGAAATTATAAACATTAACTATTTTAATTTGCCACACTTTTTATAGAAACTAAGCACCTTGTGTCACTCAATTCATTTATCACATTTATAATTCCGCTCTTGTTTTTTAGAGCTGATGAACATTTCCCCTCGGTCTCCTTTCCAACCCAAGCTGTAAAATTCCAATATAACCAGAAGGAGAATCACGTCCTTTAACTCTAGATGTGGAGATAAAATCAAATCTTCTGTCGAAGTCTCAGCTCTTGAAAGGTCCTCTAAGTTGAAGGAGCACTAAAAGCTTTTCTTCTAGTTTCCCTCCAGGTAGAAGTGATTAAGTGGTCATTAGACTGCACAGTGCTCTTCCTAAATGCTTGCTTCTGCCACAAGCTGACTTCCATTCATTTGTAAGAAAATTAATAGACAGAAATTTTGAATTTAGCAAAAGAATGAATAATAAAGGACATAGTGTGCATTTGGTGAAGATCTGGATTCTTCTACTCTGCCATCCACTCTTTCTTCTCTGGTGATTAAAATCCGTCTGCACAGTCGTGAATAAATATCTGGGAATGGCTATTATTTGTTTTTTGGCTCATTTCAGCCTTACGACAGATGGGAGGGATGGGGAGGGAGTATTTCCAGCATCAAAGCAGGGGACCAGTTTGAACCAGTACGGTACCCACAGCGTCTTTCAGTAGCTCACTTCATTTGAAATTGATTTGCTGCAGGGAAGCTGGCGAGTCTAAATGCACACTGCGATGTAGAGGATGCAGAAAAAAAGCTTCTAAGCATCCTCCCACTCCGTGTCACGTAGCTGTAATTATGTTGTCACCTTCTCAGTGTGATCCGATGTGACTAAACAACGGCATGAGCATCCTCTGAGTCAAAGAGTCTAAACTAAAGATTATCTTTATTCTCTGAGTATTTTAAATAATCCAGAACAATGTTTCTTAGGTTTGGATGTCCCTAAAAATAACCATTACTATGAAACTTTAAGTGAATAAAAGTTGCTCTGATCTTCTAAAGGTCTGAAGCTAAAATTAAACACGCTTTTCAACATTTAAGGAAGTACTCTGGCTATCATTAGTCCACAAATAAGCATGAAAGGTTAATTAGTATTTCCCACCCAGCACAGTAGAAAATACGGCGTTGCCCAAACGTCTGATCAACATTGTGATTTGGTTGAAAGTGAAAGAAAGACGGTTTTTTCAAGCTGTAGAAAAGATTTTTATTTTAAAAAAGTTCCTCCACTGTCCAGTGCAGGGCTGCAGAGTCCATCCTGAAGCTTTTACCGTTCCATCACAGGACGAGACGAAGGAATTCCTCCACCCCAATCAACCCACAGAGAACCCACTAGAACATGCGGACACACACTACCAAGCCAAGGCTCAAACCAGCAACTCTGACTGACACTACCATGCAGCAGGCCTGATTTTTTTTTTTTTTTCTCTCAAACTAAAATTTAAAACCAAAACAGTGAACATTAATACACAAAATCAAAACTTTAAAAAGAGTTTAGGATGCCGTTGATTATCTAGTCCAAAACCTTTCTGTCAATTTGAACTTAAATATTGACACTTTCCTCACATATACATAAAATATGTGTATGTATGTATATATATATATATATATATTATCATGTTTATTGATCAGTTGAATATTTCAATCATTTGAATATTGATCAGTTTCTTAGTAACATCAATCTTTTAAATTTAAAACATGAAAATAAAATGGCCTTGGAGTCGGTGAACTCCATTAAGCTCTCCTGCATATACCCATCAATAAAGCCCCAGGTCCAGATGGTCCAGGTCCAGATAACCCAGGTCCAGATGCTCCAGGTCCAGATGACCCAGGTTCAGGTGGTGCTGGTCCAGATGACCCAGGTCCAGATGGTTATCCAGCATTCTAAAAGAATTCTGGACAACGTTGGCACCCATCCATCCATTTTCTTCCGCTTATCCGGAGTCGGGTCACGGGGGCAGCTGCCTAAGCAGGGAAACCCAGACTTCCCTCTCCCCGGCCACATTCACCAGCTCATCCGGAGGGATCCCGAGGCGTTCCCAGGCCAGCCGAGAGATGTAGTCCGTCCAGCGTGTCCTGGGTCTTCCCCAGGGCCTCTTTCCGGTGGGACATGCCCGGAACACCTCACCAGGGAGGCGTCCAGGAGGCATCCTAACCAGATGCCCGAGCCACCTCATCTGGCTCCTCTCGATGTGGAGGAGAAGCGGCTCTACTCTGAGCCCCTCCCGGATCACCGAGCTTCTCACCCTATCTCTAAGGGAGAGCCCGGCCACCCTGCGGAGGAAACTCATTTCAGCCGCTTGTATTCGAGATCTTGTTCTTTCGGTCATTACCCACAGCTCATGACCATAGGTAAGGGTAGGAACGTAGATCGACCAGTAAATCGAGAGCTTTGCCTTTTGGCTCAGCTCCCTCTTCACCACGACAGACCGATGCAGAGCCCGCATCACTGCGGACGCCGCACCGATCCGCCTGTCGATCTCCCGCTCCATCCTTCCCTCACTCGTGAACAAGACCCTGAGATATGTAAACTCCTCCACTTGGGGCAGGACCCCATCGCAGACCCGGAGAGAGCACTCCACCCTTTTCCGGCTGAGGACCACGGTCTCTGACTTGGAGGTGCTGATTCTCATCCCAGTCGCTTCACACTCGGCTGCGAATCGCTCCAGTGAGAGCTGAAGATCACAGCCCGATTAAGCCAACAGAACCACATCATCCGCAAAGAGCAGAGACCCAATCCTGAGGCCACCGAACCGGATCCCCTCCACACCTCGGCTGCGCCTAGAAATTCTGTCCATAAAACAGAATCGGTGACAGAAGACAGCCTTGGCGGAGTCCAACCCGCACTGGAAACGATTCTGATTTACTGCCGGCCATGCGGACCAAGCTCTGACACCGGTCGTACAGGGACCGGACAGCTCATACAAGCGAGTCCGGCACTCCATACTACCGGAGTACCCCCGACAGGAGTCCCTGGGGAACACGGTCAAATGCCTTCTCCAAATCCACAAAACACATGTAGATTAGTTGGGCAAACTCCCATGCCCCCTCAAAGACCCCAAAGAGGTTGTAGAGCTGGTCCACTGTTCCATGACCGGGATGAAACCCACACTGCTCCTCCTCAATCCGAGGTTCGACTATCCAACGGACCCTCCTCTCCAGCACCCCTGAATAGACCTTACCGGGGAGGCTGAGGAGTGTGATCCCCCTGTAGTTGCAGCACACCTTCCGGGCCGAGCCGTGTCAACCAAGACAGCCCTACAGCATCCAGAGCCTTAAGGAACTCCAGGCGGACCTCATCCACCCCTGGGGCCTTGCCACCAAGGACATTTTTAACCACCTCAGCGACCTCAGCTCCAGAGATAGGCGAGCCAGCACCAGCTACCCCAGACTCTGCTTCCTCATCAGAAGACGTGTTGGTGGGATTGAAGAGGTCTTTGAAGTATTCCCTCCACCGCCTCACAACGTCTCAAGTCGAGGTCAGCAGCCCCCCATCCCCACTGTACACAGTGTTGACGGAGCACTGCTTTCCCCTCCTGAGCCGCCGGATGGTGGACCAGAATCTCCTCGAAGTCGTCCGGAAGTCATTCTCCATGGCCTCTCCAAACCCCTCCCATGCCCGAGCTTTTGCCTTAGCGACCGCCGAAGCTGCACTCCGCTTAGCCCGCCGATACCCATGAGCTGCCTCTGGAGTCCCACAGGCCAAAAAGGCCCGATAGGACTCCTTCAGCTTGACGGCATCCCTTACTGCCGGTGTCCACCAACGAGTTCGGGGGTTACCGCCACGACAGGCAGCGACGACCTTACGGCCACAGCTGAGGCTGGCTGCCTCGACAACAGAGGCACGGAACACAGCCCATTCGGACTCAATGGTCCATGGGACATGGTTGAAGCTCTGCCGGAGATGGGAGTTGAAACTCTTTCTGACAGGGGACTCTGCCAGACGTTCCCAGCAGACCCTCACAACACGCTTGAGTCTGCCAGGCCTGACCGGCATCCTCCCCCACTATCTGAGCCAACTCACCACCAGGTGGTGATCAGTTGACAGCCCCGCCCCTCTCTTCACCCGAGTGTCCAGGACATGTGGCTGCAAGTCCGACGACATGACTACAAAGTCGATCATCGAACTGCGGCCTAGAGTGTCCTGGTGCCAAGTGCGCATGTGGACACTCTTATGTCTGAACAAGGTGTTCGTTATGGACAATCCATGACGAGCACAGAAGTCCAACAACAAAACACCACTTGGATTCAGATCAGGGGGGCCATTCCTCCCAATCACGCCCCTCCAGTTCTCGCTGTCATTGCCCATGTGAGCATTGAAGTCCCCCAGCAGAACGAGGGAGTCCCCAGAAGGAGTGCTCTCCAACACCCCCCCCCCCCCCCCCCCCCCCCCAAGGACTCCAAAAATGGTGGGTACTCTCAACTGCTATTTAGTGCATAGGCACAAACAACAGTCAGGACCCGTCCCCCCACCGAAGGCGGAGGGAGGCTACCCTTTCGTCCACCCGGGTAAACCCCAACGTACAGGCGCCAAGTTGGGGGGCAATGAGCAGGCCTACACCTGCTCGGCGCCTCTCACCGGGAGCAACTCCAGAATGGAAGAGGGTCCAGCCCCTCTCGAGGGCAGTTGTTCCAAAGCCCAAGCCGTATGTCAAGGTGAGTCCAACTATATCTAGCCGGAACAGCTCAACCTCGCACACCAGCTCAGGCTCCTTCCCAGCCAGAGAGGTGACATTCCACGTCCCTAGAGCTAGCTTTTGCAGCCGAGGATCAGACCACCAGGGTCCCCGCCTCTGGCAGCCACTTTCTACAATATGATTTTAGAAATAAAGGAAAAACAAAAATACCTTCAAATATGAACCTAGCCAATATTACTCTACTATTAAAACCAGGAAAAGACCCGACACGTCCATCCAGTTACCGTCCAGTTTCATTATTAAATGTAGATCTTAAAATTATCAGCAAAGCTCTGGCCAAATAAAAGAAAATAACCCTTTAAAGCTTTATTAAAGGTAAACATTCCTCTACTGGGGGGGTGTTGGTTGGTGCTGGGGGGTCTGGGCCTGCCCGGGTGTGCTGCCACGGGGCGGGTTGGTGCATGCCCTGGTGTCTGGTTGCCGCCCCGTGACCCGAAGTATGGCCCAGGAGCAGGAGGGGTGTAGGGGTTTGAAGGGGGCGCTGAGTGGGGTTCGGGGGAACGTAGGGGGAGGTGCAGGGAAACTCTCTGTTGTGTTTCTGTACAGGTGTAGCAGCTGCTTGTCTGGTGTTAGGTTGGATTGAAGCTTGTTGCTTCTGTCTGCTGTATCTTTGTCTTTTCTTCCTTTTTTCTACCTTCTTTTTACTTCTCTCCACTATTCTCCTTTTTTTCTGTCCCCTCAACTCAGGTCCAGAAAGATTACATAAAGTCTATAATTCCAAATAAATAAATGCGATTAAAAAATAAAAAAACAGATAAATAAATAAATACATATTCAGATTATCAAGAGGATCCTTATACTCATAAAGCTCTCCTTGGCAAAGCAAATTTGTTGAGCAAAACGCTGCAGCCAGACCATAATTCTGCCTCCACCGTGCTGGACAGGACAGGTTAAAAAAACAGAGAGAGAGATGTTTGTTATTTACTTTCTCTTATTTGGAAAAACGTTTGGATGCTGTTTGGCAATTGGTCGTTTTTAACTTTGTACATGATTTGAACAACAATTTTGAAATTTGGCAGGTCTTCAAATTTCAGCATTTTCATTTTGATAAACAGAGTTGTTCTGTAAAAAGATTTAGTGATTATTTTTATTTCTTTGTTTTAAGAAGAAAGACTGAATTTAATCTTAGATGTGTTGCCACACGCTTCCACACAAAAAGTCATGTTTGGTAGTATGAAGGAACATTACGAAGCGTACAATGATGACTGATAAAAAAAATTAAAATTGATTTTAAATTAATATAGTTTATATGATTTTTCATCTACTATTTCACCAAGAAATCTTATTTCAGACACTCTTTCTATTTCTACACTACCGTTCAAAAGTTTGGGGTCACTTCCCTATTGAATCCCATGGCAAAGTGACCCCAAACTTTTGAACGTTAGTGTATATTATTTATAATGAGTTTTATATTAGTGTTCGTAGTTCTATTCCCAAAAATTATATATTATATTATCTATTATATACTTTGTTTTATTTAAAATTTAATGTTAACTTATTAAGATCAAGCCAATGCTTCAATTTATTTATTAAGTTCTATTCCAACAGTCTCCTAAAGCTCCTCCAATATATATATATATATATAGATATATATATATATACATATATATATATATATCTATATATATATAGATATATATATATGTATTTTTTTTTCTGTTGGATGGAAAAAGTAAGAGAAAGTCATTGAAAAAGTTTTGGCACCATGAGTGATTTTGCAGGTAACTTTCAAATTTAGCAAATTTTCCTCTCATGTACACAGTCTGTCACAGAACAGAACAGTCAAGCATTTTGTCATGTTTTGTTTTCTTTTTGTTTTATTTTTCTTGAGAACATATGAAATTAACCAAGAAATTAGTGTTGCAGAGGTAGCGTGACTCCTTTCTCTGTGGCTGCACGATATAAAGAGAAAAATATAAACTATGTCAATACCAGTAAAAGCCAAAGTGAAGGAGTTTAATAAGCTGCAGCATTTGCTCAAACTATGAGCTAGCAAACATTGCAATAATTATTTAATTTATTTGAAGCTGCAATTCACAGCAGTCATTTCAATGCACTTTTACAGACATGTTGAATTCAAGCCGTTCATTGTGATCCAGCTTTTATTCTCCAGTTTTGTTTGTAGCAGTGGTTCAGTTTGTTCATCCATCAGTTCTTCCTGGTTCTACCCAGAGCGCTCTGACAGCTGCGACTGCTGAGGAAAGTCTGACTGCTTGTAAGTGTTACTCAACTTCAATTTAAAAAAGAAAGAAAGAAAGAAAATAGAATAGTAATCTAAAGATTTTCCTTTAAATTTGGGTCATGCACTGTTCAATTTGCTTTAAAAAGTTGTGGTTAAATAACCTAAATGAATCTGTTCATAATTAACTATTTATAAATGAATGAACTTATGATAATTAATTATATGTAGTACATTCTTTAATTATCCTAAAGAAAAACATTCCAACCCTGAGTAAGACAAAAAGAGAACTTGACTTACCAACAATGACATTTAGAAGCTGTTGGCTCATCTGATGCTGGTTCCTGAACACAGCAGGACTTAATTTAATCTTTGATGACAAACATTTTGCACTTCAGGGTGTTGCGGTTTGATGTGCACCAGCCTCCTCAGAGGGTGTCTCACCATGACATTTGCACCTTCTGGTGTCTCAACCGTTGCAGAAAATCCTCTCTGCCAGCAGACAAGGTTGGAGCAGCTACATGCAGCATCGATGACCACAGCAAGCGTGCAGGTGCTCAACGGGCCTGCCTGCAGTCCCGACTACCTGAAAACGTTGAGGTCATCATAGCAACACAAAGAACACAGAGGACTGCTGAGCAGATGAAGTCCTGGATCAGACAGGAATGGAGCAACATTCCCTAAGGAGGAGATGCTACACAGCGGTAAACATGACCCTGACAGGTGAAGCTGCCGCTGGTTTAAGATGAGCTCATATTTTTCATTAAATCACAAAATGTCTCACTTTTAAAATCTGATATGCTTTCAATGTCCAATTGTGAATAAAATATTGGAACATAAAGGAAGATCAGAGTAGCTCTGATTTGTACGAAATATTAAACTTCATAGAACAATTATTTACAATTTCCATCAACTTCTTAAATGATTTACAGATACTTTTTTTTTAATGTCTTAGTGACGAATATTTTTTTCTGCCACATTTACCATCTGTTCCTAACAAACGTGTCGTCTAAGAATCTTAATTTAGATCTCTCACATGTGATATCTGACCTGTGAAATGAATTAAACACAATAGAATCAATCAGTAGATCCAAATCTAATATATTTAGTCACTTTTCAAACACTTGACAAGCTGTAAGAAAGTATACGACTAAAAGCTGGTCACTTGTTCTAGAGCCAATCCTTCACTGTAAAAATAGAAATAAATATTAAATAATGTTAATAAAATTACTTAATAAAATGCAGTTTATACTTTTACTTTATGTGAGATTTTTTTGTTTTATTTCTGCTTTTTAATGTTTATTAAAAGATATTAGTAAGTATCATAAATGCAAATATGGTCTAAAAGCTGAATAAATACTAAAATTAATCTAAAAATGACAGAAGATTGCTATTATTTGTTTTATTGTAAAATCCTGTGGAAGATTCTTATAGTGTAACACAAATGAATAATATGTAAAATTCTACAGTGAAATAAAACTTTAACAGAATGTTACCAGTAATAAACTTAAACTGGGAGGTTTAACCATTTTCTTTTAAAATGACATTTTAGTGAGATTATGATAAATATGAAAATGTAAGTCTTTTTAGGAAATATGATCTTCTTTTAGAAAAAAGAATAGAATTTTATGTATTATCACAGTTACAGGCTTTTCATGGCATTTGACATTAGGCATGTAAACTGCTACCTATTTCTGTCATTTTATTGATATTTCCTCATATAGAAATAATAATTTTTCACAGTGTAGCACGACTAAGACAAAGGAAAAACAAATGATTATTAAATCAGTTTAAAGTGTTGATATTTTCCCTGAAAGAAGAGTTTTAGTACTCTTTACTAAGCACTAATCACTTCTTCTTTCTTCTTTTTCCAGCATTTTGTTTTACGTACGTAGCACTTTAACAATGACCACAGTAAATATTGACCCAATGCAGCCGGTGGAGTGCTGACATCCAACAGTGTTTTCTAAGGAATATGATGAAATCTACCCACATTTTTAGACCCAATGTTAACACCAACATTTATTCAGCCAGGGAGGGGATGTCTGAGCCAGATGAGGTGGCTGGGCCATCTGGTTACGACGTCCTGGTGAGATGCTCCAGTCAGGTGGCCTTCTTTCTGCTTCGTGATGCCATTTTGATGTGAATTACTTGAAGCAGGTGATGTGGTAAAAATAGTTTGGAGGTAAACAGAGCATCCTGACTCCAGCTTGATGAATAATAAATAAGGTTTATTATAAAAAGTGACATCTTAAACAGATCTCCAGAATCTGTGAGGTCTCAAGCCAACGTCAAGGATCCCACTGCGTACCAGTGACCTTAATTCAGGTTCACAAACAAAGAACATTCTTTACTCCTGACACCACCCCTGAAACTCTCATCTAGGAAACATCTAAATGTGATTATACTGTCTACCTAATGCTAATAATTACACAACCCAATGGAAGAGGCCAGGGAAGACCCAGGACATGCTGGAGGGTTATGTCTCTCGGCTGGACCGGAAGCACCTCGGGACCCCCAGGATGAGCTGGAAGACATGGCCATGGAGAGGGAAGTCTGGGTTTCCCTGCTTTGAGTTTTTGTTGGTCTCTCTATAAAAAAAAATCAGAAAGATAACTGCAACTGATCCAGGACGCTGCTGCTCGTGGCCTCACGAAGACCAGAAAAAAGGGACATACCATCTCACATCTGTACTGGCTTTCTGTAAGACGAAGTTCTGGTTTTAAAATGTTGCTGTTGGTGTAAATTTATCTCTTCATGTCACTGACGGAGCCAAGAAAAGCAAATGTGATGCAACAGAATGAGCGAGGTCACAGCTGCTGACCAGAAAAAAATATCCTGTGTATTAAATTATCCAGATTTCTTAAAGATTAACTAAACTTTTCATGTTTAAAATGACAGTACATGGTTTAAGAGACTCAAAAGACTATTCCTACAAACGTAGTAGATATTTAAAATCTTGAGTCTGTATCACTTTCCAGTTTCTTCCATTTCCCTGGTGGAATATATATATATATATATATATATATATATATATATATATATATACTTAAGCTTGTCTGGAACAGGAAAAAAGTTTTAGATATCTCATAATCAAATTCAACCTATCACATGTCAAGAATAATATTGAAAGGGACAAGCTTTGCATTTTAATTAGGTCTTCAGAGTCGTCAGGGGGCAAAGGAAGTGTCCAGCAAAATTATTCAAGCTTGACAAGAAGTTCTCTCAGCACCATGAGTTCAAAGCAAGTAGATGTGTTATGCTCATATTCCATCTTCAGAGGGTAACCAAGCCCCTCGTCTGCATTTTCAATGTGGAAGGCTGCTGGAGTGTCCCAAACCAGACTTAAGAAGGGCAAACCTGAAGGGGCCGGTCTTTGTACATATAAATGATTTCATTGAATTTACCTCACTAAGAACGCAATATTCTCTGTTTTCTAATGAACACATTTTTCTACAACGTTTGAGTCATTTTGTGAAATTAAGAATGAATAAGAACTCAAAATAAAATAAATTAACTTTAAAAGATACTGCTAAGACACTATATAGTCCAAAGAACAACCCAAATTATTTCTTTGTGGTGACAATGCTTCTCGGTTATAAATCACTGAAAACCTGTTTATTTCTCCTTTAAATGGAGCCACAGTTGTAAAGAAAATGCTCTTTTTGATGAGCAGCAGAGTTGAGTTTGTAGGTTGTGTACGCAGATTATTCTGCTGCTGACTCTTCTTTGGTGTTGGTGATTTACTGGATATTGAAGTCTGAATAAACAAGACATATTGGTCATTTAAGGATTTAACACCCCCTCCTGCTTTCATACAAAACTGTTATGCATCTATTGCTTACTTACTTAGATTTTATTTAGCCACTGTCTAAAACACACATAAAAGTAATAATAATCAAATTATTGTTTTATTACATGTTTCTGTCTTCTTTTAAAAATCTGGCTCACAAAAGAAAATACTGACTGATGATTCAAAGTAGTGACTGATTCCTGTTTCAGCTGCTCTGGATTTTACGACAGCTTGACTTGAGACGTTAACGTCATTAATTAAAAACTACTTTTCCGTCATGCTTCATGTTTTCTGGTATGACAGTTGACAGATCATCTTTGTAGGATGGAGCCTTGTCATGGCCTTTTTATTCATTTAGTTCTTTAATTAAATGTTTACACCACAAACTAAACTCAGATCACTGTGCTGGTTTGTGGAGAAAAGTTTTTACAGTTTCCCCTGTGGTGAAAAATGACTTTATCAAAACTTCCTTTTGACTGGTGGAAAGAAAGTCTCCAGTACCCAGTAGAGATTACTGGTTCTTTACCTGTTATCAACCCCAGATCATCACTGACTGCTCCATAAAACATGCTCTGATTATCCAATCATCCACAGCACAGCTTCTCTCCAGGCCACTACGACCTGGCTTTCTTCCTCGTTTTTCTCTCCATTTTACTTTTACTTCTCATGGTGTGAACTTCCTGTTTGCAGGACTTGTTGGTTGCTGTGACATTTTCTTCAGGTACAGTGTGTTTCCATTTTATAATTGTCTCAGTTTGTTTCTACTTGCTTCACAGTTTAGAGCAAACTAACTGTGAAAAAACAGCATATTTTGCCTGAAAGGAGTTTTATAATCCTTCATTTGTTCAAACAGCTCTCTTGCTGGAGCCATGTTTTCTGTCAGCTTATCAAGCTCTGCAAGCATTCCTTTTTAATTGCAGCCTGATTTACATATTTAAAACATGTGCAGGCCTGTGCTTTATGACTGAGGGGCTTTGTTTTTATTTTGCTGGACAGGAACTGGGGTGCAGAGACAGCGGGATAAGCAGCAAAGGGCCACAGACAAGGACTTGAACCTGGACTGGATGTGTCAGCCTTTAACAGTCAATGGGAGCACATTTTTAAGTATAATGAATTTTAATTAAATTTGAAAAATTTGTGGAAATAAACCTGCCTGAGTCATCTGTTTTGGGTATATAAATAAGTGTTTGTTAACTCTTCAGTGTTTCAAATTTTGGCCATGTCATCATTATTACTATACAACTGTTATCTCCACCATTTGTTAAAAACATTCATTCTGATTATTCTCCACATCCATCCTCTCCTGCTCTCTCTACTGCTCACTTTTCCTTTTGTACAATTTACCACTTCTTTTCTTCTAGTGCTTAATTGTGGATTTGGGAAGGAACCTAGCCCTGCGCAGCCTTGTGTGACCACTCCTGCAAGGCTCCTGCTACACAGCCTTGCTTCTTCCTCTTGGACAGCCTCCTTCACCCTCCACTTCCTGCCAGTTCCCACTTACATTCCAACTTTGGTCACCTCTGGTTCACTTTAGTCCCTATACTGCACCACTTGCTGTCTTGCCCTTGTCACCTTAAATTCTCCTCCACACTGGTGGAGTGGAAAAGTTCTTTGTCAGGTAGATGCAGAGCCACTTGGAACTGGCTCTGAAGAAAATCTTCACGTCAACACACAGCAGGGAGATGATACAGACCTGACCTAACTCAGTGGTGTTTTCCTCCTTCAGATTCCACACCCCTTCAGCCACTCACCATTGACCTGGGATCTTCCCTTTCCTTCAGAAGACTCGCATCATCTCATTAGGGTTTCAAATTTTGATCGGGTCATTATTATTACTAGAAAAAAAACTGAAACTTAAGGAAAAAAAAAAAAAAAGAAATGTATGCATGGCCCCTGGCATGAAGGATCCCCATGACAAAAGTAATGGAATTAAACCAACCAAATAAATCAAATAAAAGCATCTGCTATAAAATATTAAAAAAGGAATTTATATAAACGGCTTACTTGGGTAAAACAAAACAATAAAAAATAAAATAAAATAAAAAAAACACATAAATAGTTTGAATTTAAAATAAGTAAAAAGTACTATTAGTACTAGTATTAAAAAAATGAAGGAATAAATTTTAAACATTATGGTAAAAAAAATTAGATAAAATAAAATAGACCAAAAAAGATATATCAGTAAAGAAAAACATCAATATTTTCTGCAGCCCTGATGTTCTCTGGCAGGATGCTCCACAATCAAGGACCATAGTGGTGGAACGAGGCCTCACCGTAAGTTTTGGTTCTGACTTTGGGAACAACTAAAGGCCAGTAATACAGGACCTCAGGGTCAATGAGGGTTCATAATTTAAAAAGAGGCCAGATAAATAAGAAGTCTTCAGAACATTAAGACATTTATAAACACTAAATGAATGTCAAAGTCAATCCTGGAATGTACGGGGAGCCAATGCAGCAATTTTAAAATGTGTGTGTAATGTGTTCTCGCTAGGGCTGTCACATTTTTAACATTTTTAATCAGCTTAAAAATTAATCAATCATAATTAATCACCATTTGTGACTGACTGAAATTTGTCCAATTTTTCCTGTACTGTAATAACGGAAAGAGCCAGTGCTACAAATATTTATTGTTAGCTGACCTTCCTTTGGGTAAGCATCAGGGTCAGTATATGCAGAGTGTAATATGCTTCTATATGTAAAAAAAAACCTACAGCAGCATCACCCAAAGTTAACACCCGTTAAAAACTGGCTTTTTTATTTATTTATTTATTTTTTTAACATCAGTAGTTCTCAAACTTTTTCTGCAAGGCCCCCTTTTCATCAACAACGATAATGTTAGAATTTGCCCATGTTTTGTAAACAGTTTTATTTAGCCTTGAGCACCTTTCCTGATCACTTTTTTTGGATTGATCAGTTCAATATTTTAAAAAATCTGAACTTGAAAAAAGGTCTCATTTGTGCCAGGATTTTTTCCTGGCCAGTGCCCCAGCCTGGCCCCCCCATTAACATTTTTCTAGACCCGCCCCTGCACAGCTTAAGAATAAATCCTTTCTACCACTTGTCAGCTACCTAGTTAGAAAAGGGTCTGCCTAAAGCAATACTTTGGGGTAAATATGTGAACCATAAACCGCTAGCTCCCTTTTCTACGTTACCCTTATAATGTCCATTTTCTTTGATCAATCACCCCAATGGACCCCATTAAAAAACAGCCAGTGTCTAGATGTCCAGTTGCTGTCATGTGGCGAGGTGGATAAAGAGAAATTCAGCTGTAACGTGACACAGCATCCCCAAAACAAGTTGTAAAATGTGGTTTCCTTCTTTTTTTTTTTTTTTTTTTTTTTCACCCTGTCCTGTCCAGCATCCTAATATACAGAACAGTGGTCTGTGTGCCATATTTTGCTTGACAGATTTGCTCTACCAAGGGAGACATGTTATAAACATGGCTGCCCTTGATATTTTTATTATTTTTATTGTAATCTTATTTTCTTTAGTCTTTATATGTCAGTGCCGAACCTGACAGGGAGATAGAGGAAGAGAGAGAAAAAAGAAAAAAAAAAGGGAGAAAAGGACAGGATTAAAATGTGAAATAACAGTGGTCTAGGCTGCCTAGAACATATCACAAAAAAACAATATAAACTACCACAGTACTACATGATACCAAAAGAAAATTAGGATGATGATGATGATATGAAAAATTACAATAGTCATCAAACGTACCTGCAGATGAACGTACCAACACACAAACATTAGCTACCTCTAGTGAGAAGTGGATGGAGAGACGAGCACGTTTGTGAGCATGCATGTGTTAACATGCATGTGTGGCCATGCAACAAGGAGGAGATGTGTACTTGCAAGGGGGCCGTGATCACGCCGCACCCCGAAGCATCAGCGGGGGACGGGGGGAGCCCGAGGCCCCAAAGGCCCAGCAGGGCCACAGAACACCAAGGGGCCCCTAGACCGGAGCCCCCCCGGCACGACGGGGCAGAGGCACTGGGCAGCCCAGGGCAATGGTGAGCAGGCTCAGCGGGCGCCTGGCACCGCGGCGCGGGCCGCACAGAGGGCAGGCACCCCACAGGTCCAAGGGCCACCCATTCCCCCCAGCAGAGCCCTAGAGGAACCCGACGGGGCCCAACCGCCCCAGGCAAAACCACCGCGGGCCATGCCAACGCAACAACAAGGCTAGGCACCCCAGGGACAAGAACATGTCCGCAGGTCCTCCCCCCCCTTAAAAAAAAAAAAAAAAAAAAAACCTCTTTACCCCAACCCTTACCCATTCACCCCCCACCCCTCCCCACCCCCTCCTACCCCCACCAGGGGCAGCCCAGGGAGTCTAGGGTCTGGTGGGCCCCAGACCCAACCCTTTCCACATACACACACCCACACAACCACATACATTCTCCCTGAGGTCTCACCAGCTGCCCGATGCGGCACCGAGGGCAGCCCCCAGGGCAAACGGCGCCCAGTAGCACCCCGCACAGGACTCCAGGCAGGCACCGAACCACCACCCCCCGCAGCCCCGAGTGCATCCCGGGACATGAGGGCGTAGGAAGACCCCCCCCTGCCCCCCAGCCTCAGTTGTGTGTGCATGAGTATGGGCTATTTATAATGCAATTAAAAACTGGAAGGAGCCATGAGATGGTGGTGGGTCCCACTGCTGCCAGGCAGCAGGACCCCCTCAGGATTCCCTCAGTGTGTGTGATGTGTGTTATGTGTGTAGTGCAGTACTGTTAAATGTGGTAGTGTCTAACGTGTAAATAAAATCGGGGGAAGAGAGGTCACAAGGGAGGGGATGGAGGAAGGGCCACCTACAACCGCTGCAGGTACAGGTTGGTATCAAACCCCAGTCACCTGCTTGCCAGGTAAACAGGTTTTCCTCTGGACCAACATGACCAACTGTGAGAATACAGGACTGGTGAGTGAACAAAAGTCCAGGAGACGACAACAGGATAATGTAAAACTGTTTTAAGTGGGTGAGACTCACTGTGATTCAGCCGTGATTCAGATTGATCCAGAGATTGAGCAGGGCTGAGAAGAAAGGCAAGGTCAGAAACAGGCAGGGTCGGAACCAGGGAATCAGACACGTATTCAGATTCAGGACAGAGCTGAGCTGCGAGGTGGCGGTCAGGAGCAGGCAGAGTCGGTAACAGGGAATCAGTCCAGAGATGAATGCCGGAGAGTCAGGTCAGGCATGGGAGCAAAGACAATCTAAGTGAAACAGGACCAGTTACATAGGGAGACTGATTAGGTAATAATTGGCAGGTGGAAGTGGTTGAGTTGATGAGTGAATGGCAGAGCCAGGGAGTAGGAAGTCCCAGCAGAGTGTGACAATTTCCAAAATACTTTGAGTCCATCATTGTCTACAGAGAGAAGTGGAAAACATTTAAGACAGCTGACAACCTTGGCAGGAGTGGAGGCTGTACTTTCCTTTGCACATGACCATATTCCACTCCTATCACCAGCTAGCTGACAATTTGCTTTCCTAAGCATTCGTTTTTTTAGATAAGTGTACAGATTTTGCTTTTGAAATGAAAGGGGAGTGTAAGATGCTTATTACCACTGATAAATGTTTTTCTAATATTTATTTAAAGTATGCTAACACATGCACTTTACAGTCTCTGTGAATTACAAAGTTTACATGATTAATTCAGATTAATGAGCCTTACAATACATCTATCCTCGCAAGTATTTTCAGATCATGTTATTCCTTGTGATAGGCTGACTGTGCTGGACTATATTTGACATTAAGTGCCATGGGTTGGTGTCACGATCATGGGCTGTGTGGGGCTGTGTTCGTGGGTTGTGGTTCTGGTTTTTGTCATTTGTTTCTGTTTTGAGGTCATGGTTTGGGATTTTGGTTTTTGTTAGTTTTTTCCTTGTGTGCTCTGTGGTTTCTGTTTCTGCCTCGTTAGAACACCTGGTCTGATTATTCATCCATTTCACCTGTTCCCCATTACTCCTTCCGTGTATATATGTCCCTGGTTTTCAGTCATTCCTTGTCAGATCCTCTTATGTTGTCATTTGTGGTTTATGTTGTTTGGATTATCCCTGTCTTGTGTGGTTCCCTGTCTAGAGTCTTGGAAAATAAACCTTTCATCTGCACCGATTCTGCCTCCTGCTCTGACTGCCTGCACTTGGGTCCTCACCTCCACCGCAAACTGTGGCAGTAGGATTTGACCAAATATGGACCCAGCAGGCGGTATGATGACCTTGCATGAATACTTCAGCCGTGAGACAGCTAAAAGCCTCCCGACTATGGTGGACCCAGACCCACTGTTTCCTGAGCCTCCTCCCACAAGGTCCAGAAGGAGGAGGTCTTCCAGGCACCAGGGGCGGCGGCCCCCCGTGTTCATCTCCTCGAAGAAACTGGTGGGAAGGCTCCTTGGACTGGACATGGAGCTAGAGCCGCTGGCGTATCTGGATTGGTCTCCAACTTGGGGGTCCAGATTGGCGATGAGCCCAAAACCTCTTGGGTGGGCCACATCTCGGGTATCGAAACCAGCTCCACAGTCCAAGTCACGGGTCCCCAAACCAGCTCCCAGGCCCACGTCTCTGGTGTCGCCTCCAGCTCCAGTGCCTCAGCACCCCACGCCGGCTCCCAGGCCTGCTCCAGTTCTTCAGCGTCTGACACCAGCTTCAAGGTCCTGGCCAGCTCTTCGGCGTCCCACGCCAGAGCCCAAGTCCTGCCTGTCTCTTCTGGTCCCTGTTCCTGAGAGGGTCCACGAATGTGACGCCTCTCTTCTGGTCCTTGTTCCTGAGGGGGTCAACCGATGTGACGCTCCTCTTCCTCTTCTGGTCCCCGGCACCGAGGAAACTGCTCCTACCTCGCTGCCAGAGGTTGACAAGTTGACTATGCTATGCCCTCCGGAAATGTCAGTCCCAGCCAGTTCGCCTTCCAGAGGCGCAGCCTGCAGAGAATCCGTCTGCTCAGCCTCCAGAGATCCTGCCTGCTCAGCCTCCGGAGATCCTGCCTGCTCAGCCGCCGGAGATCCTGCCTGCTCTGCCTCTGGGGCCCCGGCCGGCTCAGCCTCCAGAGCCCCTGCCTGTTCGGCCCCCGGAGACCCGGTTTGCAGAGACCCGGCCTGCGGAAGTCTAGTCTCCGATGCCTGCTCCATGGTCTGTTCTGGCTCTGCCTCCGACACCTGCACCCCGGTCCTGCCTGGCGTATCAGTGTTCGATGCCAGCTCCCAGGTTCACGCAGCCTCTGGTGGTTCCTGTGTCCGAAGAAGTCAATAGTCACGACACACCTCTCCAGCCAGTGGCTCCAGTCACCGGGGGGGGTCTCTGAGTGGGACGCTCCTCATCTTCTGCTGGCTCCGCCCTGTCCTTTGGATACCGGCCCCGAGGGGGTCTCTGTGAGAGATGCTCCTCCACTGTGGTCGGTGGTTTGACCTGCCAAGAAGATGGCTTCTCTTCGGCCTCTGGCACCTGGGCTTGCTACGAGGTGGACGATGCTGAGCTCCCCAGTGCTCCCGTAGGTACAGCCGCCCAGTTGCCCGCCAGAGACGGGTCGCCCGCTGGAATTAATTAATTGTGCCTGTCTTCCAGCATTTCAGCTTCAGTCAGATCTCTTCCCTGTGTTCCAGCTCCAGTCAGCGCGCCTTCCAGAGATCCAGCTCCTGTCGTCAGCGCGCCTTCAAGGGGGAGCAACAATAAAACATTACATGGTTCACAGCATGTCTACCAAAGATAAATAAACCCAAACAGAACATTTTAAGTTGTATTTCATTCATTTCTAAATGTCGTTAACTAAACATGTTTTACAAACGGAATACATTGTATTAAAAACCGTCACACTTGACTCTCGTGAAGTTCATTAATATGTCCGCCTTTTCTAACCAGTTCTACCAACCTAATAGACGCGTCATTACTTCTAACCTTGCGGTGTAAATCATTTTTTGCCATATCGGTTTCTCCACGGGTGTTTGTTAACTCCATTCCTTTTCTTATTTCAATTCCGGCAGTGAAGCAGCGGCCGGAAAGCAGTGTTGGCTTCTGGGTAGTGTAGTTCTTTTTATACTTGGTTACAGTGTAGGTTTATTGAGCAAAAACGACAAAATGGCGGCTGTCTTTTTTTTTTCGTTTGGTTCCCGCTCCCGTCTGCTCCCATTAACTTTTTATCCTGTACCGTCCCAATCATGTGATTAATAGTAACATTGACTCCCATCCCGTGGGAATCCCGTGACCCATTGGATTCCTGAAAAACATGTCAGCCCTTAATAAACACCTATGTCTTTGCACACTCCCGCTCACCCTAGCACACACACATACACACACAGAGTATAAACACACACATCATACGAACCTCCCAATCTCACTCCCCAGCACCTCCCCCTCCCTCCCACCATCCCCAGTGGGAGATGTCCCTGGCGGACCAGAGGACGGCAAGCCCCAAATCCGGCCTCTATTACCAGCCACTCCCCATCACCTCCCACCCAGATGCGGCCAACCGGGCATTGCCCAGAACCAGCAGCCTCCCATCAGCACAACCACCCGGGGTCCTGGCCCCCGGGGCAACCACCTCTCCCTGCCCACCCCCGGCGGCGGCCCAGGAAACATGGGTGTGAGAGGTTCCAAATGCCCTCACCCTTCCCACTCACGACTGTTTGTGGTGTGTGTGTGTTGTTTGCAAGTAAAACTGAGGGGCAGTGACCGCATTGAGCTGGGAGCGAGGCCATATTAGCAGCCCTGCCCTCCATAAACTACATGGCACGCCCCCCAGAAGTTGTTTATGTGTTGTGTTTTGATGTCTAAGTGTAATTAAAACCGAGAAGCAAGTCGCCACAGGGTGCAGCCAAGGAGGCCACTTGGGCGGTCCCCTCCACTATACCCCACACAACGTGCATGCTTCCCAAATCCATACGTGTGTGTGTGTGTGTTAATGAGAGAGAGCAGGGAAGAAGAGGGGTGTGGGGGTGTAGGTTCAGGGGGAAGTGAACTTCCCTCTGGATGGTGAGCTGCTAGCAACACTAGGCATCCCCGCTCCCCGGGAGGCCCCCCAGGGCAACACAGGCCAGGAGCAGCCACTCAGCTATGGTGTGAAATACCTCTTGATCTGCATGGGGAGATTTTAGAGTCCAGCAACAATTTTTTTTTTTTTTTTTTTTCAAATTAAAACCTTTTTTTTTCCTTGTGGGAGAATAAGGCAGAACACAAAGACGTGGGCAGAAAGGGCTGATATAATATCTGAATTCCCCCATAAGAGCTTCCTACATCACATGGGAATGATTTCCACAATGCTGATGCTTTCACATGGGTAGGCGGTCACTGACACGGTTGCATGAAAGTGAAGGGAAATGGAAAAATTTTAACTTAATTCATAATTTGTAAGTTTTCCTCCAGGTCTGTCACTGGTTCTTTTTAAACATCTCGACACTGTCAAAACATGCCCAAGGATGTGCTCCTTCTATCAGCAAAACCTTGAGGGGCTTTCTACTTCCACACTTCTAATGTCAATCCCACACACTCACTGAGTGAAAGCCATCTGTGCTGCTTTTTATACAAAGACCACACAGCCTTGATCCCTGCTGTTGTAAATGGAAAAGGGTGACGGTATCAGAAACAAAATCCATTCATACAGAGGTACCTCTGAGGGCTGGCTGCCTGTTTTCAAGCTAAAATAAATTAAATTCTCTTGAGGGGATGGACCAAAATAAGCGGTTGTGATGCAACAAACTATGTAGTCAAAATATTTGCTAAAATAAACCTAACTCAGAGAGAAACACAAACTTTTCTTATTACCAACAGCTTTAAAAGGATGAACTGTTATTATAAATGCAGATCATAAGTTCAGTTAAAGACTCAGTACCATAAACAAATCAACATGATGCTGACCAGTCCACAGGCTGCTTTGTGTGTTCTGCTTTGTCAAAAGCTGCAGATTTGACGGCTGCAACTTCAGCACGGTTGCATTTAACTGGCATTTATTTTAATGCAAACTAAACCAGACAAGATCTGTCATTGTTTTTGATCATTGATTACTATTACTGGCCCGCACTGAGAAAGTGCAGATAATAATGGCATAATTACAAATACTTGAATAGACAGTTATATAAGGATTAAATATATCAGACAGTTATCATATGATTTAGGTTTCATTTTTGAATTCCTGACTGAATAACACCAACTAAACTTCGTCATTATTTCTTAACTCTTAACTTATGAATAAAATTGTCATGGAAAAAACAGTTTAACAGGACTAAATAGGATTTTTGCAGCAAGTTGGTTCCCAAAGAGCTGTTAGCTGAAAACTTGACATAGCTCAATGTGGTGTGCAGTGTGTCTATGAAACATTTGAAGAAGTAGACAATAATCCTCTGCTGTCTGGAGAACTAAAGAAAGAACAGCCCATGAGACACTTTACAGCAACATCATATTAATGTTCTGAGTAAGCCTACAGGAAATAGCCAAAACATGTCCAGGTAAGCATAGACCTTATTTTCTTAACTGTCTTACAAACTGCAAATTTTGTATGAGGATCTTAAATTGATATTGTAAATAAGCCATTGCAAATCCAGCAAAGAGCTTAGGCCTCCAACTGGACCCTCAATTCATTTGGTAAACATGTCAATCTTCTAAGGGGGACTCAAGCAACAGATGGGGCGCTTGGAGTTGAAGAATCTGGTCAGCCAAGCAGCTGTTAGTTTAAAAACAGTTTCCTGAATTTTTATGATTTCAGGAGAGGCTGAGACCTGTTGACATGTATAGGATTGAAAAGAAAATACTTTCTTTCTCTCAAGATGAACTTTAGGGACATAGAGGGCATGGAGGAACATGGAAGCATAGGGGAGTCTAATGTGAGATTTCAAGTCCCAAGGAAATTAAGAATATGACCTGAACAACCTTGGGCCATTTGGATATCCTGACTATATCAAAGTGGCTAGCTGTTAAAAATGATAGAAAATGATCAAGTGTAGGACAAAAGAAAGTATGACTAAAATCAGACTAAACTGCTATTTAAAGCAGATTAACAGAATTTGAAAGTGATATCCTGAAGAAATAGAACAAAGCAGCAACGATGGATATGGAAGTTTGGCTGATCTGTTGTCATTTGACTGAAACCTTTGTAGAAACAGAGATCTTGGACGTTAGGCGCATTCGGACAGAGAGGTTCTAAGAACCCCGTTCTAAGAACTGTCCTAGTTCTATGAACTACCTTGCACAGGGGAACTGTTTCATGTTGCGTTTGCACGGGAGAACTGATGTGATGCAACCATCGGCGACAATGACGTGTGACTTTAGTCTTACACAACAACAAAACAAAACCTGTGACAAACAAGGAGTGTGTCTCAAACCGCGCACTTACATGAGTGCACTGGAAGGTAGTGCGTAGTGCGCACTAAGCACTACCTTCTGTAGTGCACACTATCGTGGGTAAGTCCTGATCCAAATTGAGCACTAACGTTTTGCACTTACCGGTAGTGACGTACCAGCTTAGCAGCGCCGCTCTGTTAATATACTTTTTTTTCTTCCAAAATCCAAAATCACGTCAACATACGTGTTTGCATGTCATACTTTTATGCTAAAACAGCTTTTAAATAAGCAAAGATATCTTAACTGAATTAAAGTACTTTACATTATACATTTGTTTTCATTGGTGTTTACACTGATACGTTCACGTCTGCAACAGGAAACCGATTATACTAGAAATCATCATTTAAAATATGAAATGCAGTAATGAAGACGCTAAAACAGGGATGCAGAAAACATTTTATTTAAAATTTTTATTAAAACATTTCTCTCTTGCCACCTCCTCTTCTCCACAGCAGCGTCCTAGCCCGCAGGTGGTAAATGCCTCAGTGCCACTGCTGGCTCGGTAGTTTGATGCCACAGTGACCTACGGTGAACACAGAATGGCAGTTTATATAAAAGCAAGCAGTTTTATGTACTTTATGGGTACTTTGTACATCACTTTAGATAAGCGTCTGCAATCAGCGATGGCTTCGTCAGCGGTACCATGGACACGGGCCGGTGTTCTGTCAGTTTAGCATACGCATCAGAGTAGCATACATTACGTTAATGTGCATGCGGGTTAAGGTTAGGGTTAGGGTTAGGGGTTAGGGTTAGATGCAGTTAGTTTGCACTATGCGTATGCTGATCTGACAATGTATGCTAAACTGACAGAACACCGGTTCTCTAACCAGCGGTGTTTCCTAATCAGTTTTCAGATCAAGGACCATTTCGTTTACGCCAGAGACCCCGCAGTGCTTAATTTGGAGGTTCAGCAATCATGAATAAACATACGGAACCTATAGCATTAATCATTTTTAACACTTATAGCCCATCTAGATCCGCGAAATCGACTATAAAACTGCTAACATTTACGTTGCTAACTCTACTGCAGCCTCCAACAAGTGATCAGATCCATAACTGTCATCAGGGATTGAAGAGATAAGAAGCATGCTGCAGTTTATATTAGAATTATGATCAAATATCTTCATACTTACAACAGTAGAAAACAGCCTCCGCCTGCATCGGTACCGCTGAGTCGGTGGCTGCAAGCTCTGAAAAACTGGTTGAAAGTCCCTCCCCTTCCGCTACGTCAGCAAGATGGCGTCCGTTTAGTGCGTGTAGTGTCCATCGTTTCACACTAGATTTTTGGCCGAGTTTAGGGCAGCATCCGGGTACTTTCAGTGCACTGAGCTTTTACTGAAATTTCTGTGTCAGCGCACTAAGCACTTAAATGTAGTGTTCGAAGTATAGAAGTGTGCGGTTTGTGACACACCCAATGACAGCACAAAGCAACACCACCAAGCTAATATGGAGAAGGAAGAGATTGCCGTGTTCATGCTCTGCTTGATGGAGATGTTACTGATGGGTGATAAAATCAGACATCTCACGTCGAGGCTGGAAGGCTCCTGAAAGTCAGAAGACGAAGAATCCAGCGGCAGGAGCTACGCCGCAGACAAAGGAGACGACGTGTCAGTTTCACTTATTAAACATGCAGCGATTGTATGTGTGTTGTACGAGTGAACCTGTCAGACAGTTTTCTACTGTCTGCGTTGAGCAGATTACAATAAGTGAATATTTCAGACGGCAGGTTTATTGTAACTCGTGTTCTGTTTCAGACGTTGCAGTGGGTCCTTAAACAACCCTCCTCACCATCCGGCTGGTCCGGAGTAAAGCTGATGATGGTGGGAAAAGGTTGTTCCCAGTTTTACTGATGAGAAGTGGATAGAGAATTTCTGGACGTCCATTTCAATATCATCTGTGGCCGCCTGGAGCTGCACTGGAGAGAATGGACACAACCACCTGCTGCAGATACTGAAGTAGCTGGAGTGTGTGCAGCCTTGATGCTTTACCTCCCACCTTCCAATTAATTACAACACACCTTTTCATGATAAGATCCTGATCTGGAAGTTCAACAGACAGAACGTACATGTAGACATGATGTACACATTTAAAGAGAAAATGTTCCATAGAAAATGTAATAATTTGTTCATTTTTTTATTTGCAAAATAAAGATCTCATCACCTTTAAGCTTTGTGTGCATTATGGAATCATCAGTAGCATAGGTGAAGGAGTAATCCGTCACTGGAGGGGTTATTTGTGACTGACTTATGGTTTAGAAGAATTATGAGGACATAGTCCCACAAAATTAGCAGTAGATGAAAGTTAAAATGTAGAAAGAGGTGGTGAGATGTTTACAGGTATGTACTTTTCTAAGTGTCCACAAGTAGTTGGTGCCAGATCTTCGTTAAACATGATGAACTTCATCCTGAGATATGCTGCATTTTAAAAAGTTGATAAACTAATGTAAGCACACCCCAGGATAAAGACGTAAAATGTTGCTACTTAACTACTTAATATCTTTATTAGCTAATATTTCATAGATGTGGCCAAACCACACCTAACTGACAAAAACTGAATACTTCTGACGCTTAACAAAGTCATTTATTTGTGGTGAAGTAGATCAGCTATGCTATTTGGGTGGTATCTCAGAACAACTCTTAGGTATACAAAGGCTTAAATGCTTCTTGTCCATTTTACTAACCTTCAAACTCATGTGAAGATGCAATGTTTTCAATTTGGATGATAGCCTCCAGAAGCGACATGCATGCATCGCATGCTCTTTTGTTGTTGTCCATGGCTGCAACCATGGCTTTTTAAATATGGCAGGGACACAAGATGCGAAAATCTGGCGCGGGGCGTAGCTAACAGTCATGTAGCTGTGGAAAATAAACAATTTCAAAGGGATACCTTGTAGAAATAGAACAAACCACCAAAGGCAGATGTGGAACTTTCACTGGTCCATTGTAGTTTTACTCAGACTTTTGCAGAAATGCAGTCCTTGGACACTTTTACCAGAAGATAATCCATTTCTCTCAAGGGGAACTTTAGGAACATAGAGGAGGCCCAGATTGGAACCAACGACATCTTGACATACAGTCAAAGACTCAATCGCTAAGCATCATCCCTATTACATCCTGTCTAATGTGACATTGAGATTCACTCTGAAATTCAGAATGTGACCGCAGCGACCTTGGGCCGTTTGGACATCCTGACTTTATCAATGAGGCTAGATGTCAAGAACAACTTCTTAAGAATATGACACATGCAGAAAAGGTATGCCAACACAGACTTCTTCAATCTTGCTGCTTCGCAGCATGGTGTGCAGTGTTTCCTCAAAGCAACTGAGGAAAATGAACAAGTGGATGACAGAAGAAGATAGGGACACACTAAAATGCTATTTAAAGCAGATGAACAGAATTTCAAAGGGATACCTTGAAGAAATAGAACAAACCACCAAAGGCAGATGTGGAACTTTCACTGGTCCATTGTAGTTTTACTCAGACTTTTGCAGAAACGCAGTCCTTGGACACTTTTACCAGAAGATCATCCATTTCTCTCAAGGGGAACTTTAGGAACATAGAGGAGGCCCAGATTGGAACCAACGACATCTTGACATACAGTCAAAGACTCAATCGCTAAGCATCATCCTTATTACATCCTGTCTAATGTGACATTGAGATTCACTCTGAAATAGAGAATGTGACCACAGCGACCTTGGGCCGTTTGGACATCCTGACTTTAGGCGCATTCCGACAGAGAAGTTCTAAGAACGCAGTCTTAGTTCTAAGAACGGCTCTTCTCCAGGGGAACTGTTTCATGTTGCATTCGCATATGAGTTGGGGGCGGTAGCGGGACTGATGTGATGCATACGTCTGCGACAGTGACGTGTGACTTTAGCGCCACATAACAACAAAACAAAACCAGCTAAAAACAGAACAACACGGCAAGCTAATATGGAGAACGAAGAGATCGTAGTGTTCATGCTCTGCTTGATGGAGATGTTACTGATGGACGATACAACCAGGCGTCTCACTTCGAGGCTGGAAGGCTCCTGAAAGTCAGAAGATGAAGAATCCAGCGGCAGGAGCTACGCTGCAAAGGAGACAACGTGTAAGTTTAACTTATTAAACATGCGCTGATTGTATACGTGTCTTAGGAGTAAACATTTCAGACGGCGGGTTTATTGTAACTCGTGTTCTGCTTTTCAGACGTTGCTGCAGCTCATTGAACCTCCTCACCGTCCGGCTGGTCCGGAGCACAGCTGATAACTAGCGGGAAAAGGTTGTTCTCAATTTGACCGATGAGCAGTGGACAGAGAATTTCTGTATGTCCAGGGAGACATTTCAATACATCTGTGGCCGCCTGAAGCTGCACTGGAGAGGATGGACACAACCACCTGCTGCAGATACTGAAGGAGATGGAGAACAGCCTGGATGCTTTACCTCCTGCCTTCCAGCTAATCACAACACGCCTCTTCATAATAAGCATCATGTTCTGGAAGTTCGACAGACAGAACATACATGTATACACGATGTACACATTTAAAGAGAAAATGTTCCATAGAAAATGCATCTTTTCATTTTTTTTTTTTTTTTTTTTTTTTTTTTTTTGGTGTGTGTGTGTTATGTGCAAAATAAAGATCTCATCACCTTTAAGCTTTGTGTGTTTTATGGAATCATCAGTAACAAAGGTGGAGGAGTAATCCGTCACTGTAGGGTTGGTTGTGACTGACTTATGGTTTAGAATTATGAGGACATAGTCACACAGATATAGCGTACATGAAGGTAAAAAAAATATAAAATGGGGTGGTGAAATGTTTACAAGTGCGTTATTTTGTGTCCACAAGTATTTGATGCCAGATCTTGGTTAAACATGATAAACTTCTTTCTGTGATATGGAGCATATTATAAAGTTGATAAACTAATGTAATTTACACCCAGGGATAAGACTTAAAATGTAGCGACCAAAGATGGATTATTTAATATTTCATAGCTGTGATAAGTTAATAACTACTCAATATTTTTATTAGCTAATATTTTATAGATGTGGCCAAAGCACATCTAACAGACACAAACTGAAAACTTCAGACTCTTTACAAAGTCATTTATTTTTTTATAGTGAATACAGCAGAGCAAAAGTAACGTATACATGTGTGTATATACTCTGCGTATCACACTGGCTTTTCCTGCCACACGCAGGAGTCATTTGCTGCAGCGTTGCCCGAGTAAATATGTTGGTGGTACACGCTGTCCAATTTACTGTTTTATCAGTTCGTCCCACTCCGGTTGTCGTGGTCCTTAATTTATTTGTAGTCTTGTGTGAGTTTTCTACGTGCACTGCTTCACGTTATCCCGCGTTCTCTGACTGAGAGCTGATCGTCAGGAATATTTTTTATATTTCGCTGCGAACATTCAAAACATCTCAGAAAATCCTCTGTGGCGTAGACGGTCAGAAGAGCTTCGACCTCCTCGTCTGTCCATTTATCGCTTGCTCTGTTGTTGTTTTTGTCCGTATGTGCAACCGTGTTTTTTAATGTGGCGGGGACACAAAATGCGGAAATCTGGCAAGGGGCGTAGCTACCAGTCACGAAAAACCTACGTCATGAGGGTTCCTATAGAACCCCGTTCAGACCCTGCCTCGGAGCAGTAGCTAAAATGGTTATAGGAACTGGGGGCTTTGGTCCCTAGTTCCTGTATGTCGGAATGAGCGAAAAAACGGCCTGGTTCCTGAAAAGGTTATAGGAACTGCAAAAGGTTCCAACAGTCGGAAAGAGCCTTTTGTCAATGAGGCTAGATGTCAAGAACAACTTCTTAAGAATATGACACATGCAGAAAAAGTATGCCAACACAGACTTCTTAAATCTTGCTGCATCGCAGCATGGTGTGCAGTGTGTCCTCAAAGCAACTGAGGAAAATGAACAAATGGACGACAAAACAACATAGGGACACACTAAAATGCTATTTAAAGCAGATGAACAGAATTTCAAAGGGATACCTTGAAGAAATAGAACAAACCACCAAAGGCAGATGTGGAACTTTCACTGGTCCATTGTAGTTTTACTTAGACTTTTGCAGAAACGCAGTCCTTGGACACTTTTACCAGAAGATATTCCATTTCTCTCAAGGGGAACTTTAGGAACATAAAGGAGGCCTAGATTGGAACCAACGACATCTTGACATACAGTCAAAGACTCAATCGCTAAGCATCATCCCTATTACATCCTGTCTAATGTGACATTGAGATTCACTCTGAAATTCAGAATGTGACCGCAGCGACCTTGGGCCGTTTGGACATCCTGACTTTGTCAAGGAGGCTAGGTGTCAAGAACAACTTCTTAAAGATATGACACAGGCACAAATGGTATGCAAACACAGACTTCTTCAATCTTGCTGCTTCGCAGCATGGTGTGCAGTGTGTCCTCAAAGCAGCTGAGGAAAATGAACAAGTTGACCACAGAAGAAGATAGGGACACACTAAAATGCTATTTAAAGCAGTTGAACAGAATTTCAAAGGGATTCCTTGAAGGAATAGAACAAACCACCAAAGGCAGATGTGGAACTTTGTCTTGTCCATTGTAGTTTTACTCAGACTTTTGCAGAAACGCAGTCCTTGGACACTTTTACCAGAAGATAATCCATTTCTCTCAAGGGGAACTTTAGGAACATAGAGGAGGCCCAGATTGGAACCAACGACATCTTGACATACAGTCAAAGACTCAATCGCTAAGCATCATCCCTATGACATCCTGTCTAATGTGACATTGACATTCACTCTGAAATTCAGAATGTGACCGCAGCGACCTTGGGCCGTTTGAACATCCTGACTTTGTCAATGAGGCTAGATGTCAAGAACAACTTCTTAAAGATATGACACAGGCACAAATGGTATGAAAACACAGACTTCTTCAATCTTACTGCATCGCAGCATGGTGTGCAGTGTGTCCTCAAAGCAGCTGAGGAAAATGAACAGGTGGACGACAGAAGAAGATAGGGACACACTAAAATGCTATTTAAAGCAGTTGAACAGAATTTCAAAGGGATTCCTTGAAGGAATAGAACAAACCACCAAAGGCAGATGTGGAACTTTCACTGGTCCATTGTAGTTTTACTCAGACTTTTGCAGAAACGCAGTCCTTGGACACTTTTAACAGAAGATCATCCATTTCTCAAGGGGAACTTTAGGAACATAGAGGAGGCCCAGATTGGAACCAACGACATCTTGACATACAGTCAAAGACTCAACCGCTAAGCATCATCCCTATTACATCCTGTCTAATGTGACATTGAGATTCACTCTGAAATTCAGAATGTGACCGCAGCGACCTTGGGCCGGTTGGACATCCTGACTTTGTCAATGAGGCTAGATGTCAAGAACAACTTCTTAAAGATATGACACATGCAGAAATCTTGCTGCATCGCAGCATGGTGTGCAGTGTGTCCTCAAAGCAACTGAGGAAAATGAACAAATGGACGACAAAACAACATAGGGACACACTAAAATGCTATTTAAAGCAGATGAACAGAATTTCAAAGGGATACCTTGAAGAAATAGAACAAACCACCAAAGGCAGATGTGGAACTTTCACTGGTCCATTGTAGTTTTACTCAGACTTTTGCAGAAACGCAGTCCTTGGACACTTTTACCAGAAGATAATCCATTTCTCTCAAGGGGAACTTTAGGAACATAGAGGAGGCCCAGATTGGAACCAACGACATCTTGACATACAGTCAAAGACTCAATCGCTAAGCATCATCCCTATGACATCCTGTCAAATGTGACATTGAGATTCACTCTGAAATTCAGAATGTGACCGCAGCGACCTTGGGCCGTTTGGACATCCTGACTTTGTCAATGAGGCTAGATGTCAAGAACAACTTCTTAAAGATATGACACATGCAGAAATTTTGCTGCATCGCAGCATGGTGTGCAGTGTGTCCTCAAAGCAACTGAGGAAAATGAACAAGTGGACGACAAAACAACATAGGGACACACTAAAATGCTATTTAAAGCAGTTGAACAGAATTTCAAAGGGTTTCCTTGAAGGAATAGAACAAACCATCAAAGGCAGATGTGGACTATTGTAGTTTTGACAGAAACCTTTGTAGGAACCGAGATCTAAGACCTTATTCACCATGATAGAAGACGTTGGACAATGTTACACCTGTATCTCTTAAAGGGAGTTGGTGGAACAAAGGGGGTGCCTCGATTTGAACAAGGGACCTCTTGATCTGCAGTCAAATGCTCTACCACTGAGCTACACCCCCACAGATTGATAGCAATGTTTGAATTTGTGGCCACACTGCATAGAAGTCTGCAGCCTGAATCACCTTGGCCTGTTTGGACATCCTGACTTTGTCAAGGAGGCTAGGTGTCAAGAACAACTTCTTAAGAATATGACACATGCAGAAAAGGTTTGCCAACACAGACTTCTTAAATCTTGCTGCATCGCAGCATGGTGTGCAGTGTGTCCTCAAAGCAGCTGAGGAAAATGAACAAGTGGACGACAAAACAACATAGGGACACACTAAATCGCAATTTAAAGCAGTTGAGCAGAATTTCAAAGGGATTCCTTGAAGGAATAGAACAAACCATCAAAGGCAGATGTGGACTATTGTAGGTTTGACAGAAACCTTTGTAGGAACAGAGATCTAATACCTTATTCACCATCATAGAAGATGTTGGACATTGTTACACCTGTATCTCTTGAAGGGAGGTGGTGGAACAAAGGGGGTGCCCGGATTTGAACCAGGGACCTCTTGATCTGCAGTCAAATGCTCTACCACTGAGCTACACCCCCACAGATTGTTAACAATGTTTGATTTTGTGGCCACACTGCATGGAAGTCTGCAGCCTGAATCACCTTGGCCTGTTTGGACATCCTGACTTTGTCAAGGAGGCTAGGTGTCAAGAACAACTTCTTAAGAATATGACACATGCAGAAAAGGTATGCCAACACAGACTTCTTAAATCTTGCTGCATCGCAGCATGGTGTGCAGTGTGTCCTCAAAGCAACTGAGGAAAATGAACAAATGGACGACAAAACAACATAGGGACACACTAAAATGCTATTTAAAGCAGATGAACAGAATTTCAAAGGGATACCTTGAAGAAATAGAACAAACCACCAAAGGCAGATGTGGAACTTTCACTGGTCCATTGTAGTTTTAGTCAGACTTTTGCAGAAACGCAGTCCTTGGACACTTTTACCAGAAGATAATCCATTTCTCTCAAGGGGAACTTTAGGAACATAGAGGAGGCCCAGATTGGAACCAACGACATCTTGACATACAGTCAAAGACTCAATCGCTAAGCATCATCCCTATGACATCCTGTCAAATGTGACATTGAGATTCACTCTGAAATTCAGAATGTGACCGCAGCGACCTTGGGCCGTTTGGACATCCTGACTTTGTCAATGAGGCTAGATGTCAAGAACAACTTCTTAAAGATATGACACATGCAGAAATTTTGCTGCATCGCAGCATGGTGTGCAGTGTGTCCTCAAAGCAACTGAGGAAAATGAACAAGTGGACGACAAAACAACATAGGGACACACTAAAATGCTATTTAAAGCAGTTGAACAGAATTTCAAAGTGATTCCTTGAAGGAATAGAACAAACCATCAAAGGCAGATGTGGACTATTGTAGTTTTGACAGAAACCTTTGTAGGAACCGAGATCTAAGACCTTATTCACCATGATAGAAGACGTTGGACAATGTTACACCTGTATCTCTTAAAGGGAGTTGGTGGAACAAAGGGGGTGCCTGGATTTGAACAAGGGACCTCTTGATCTGCAGTCAAATGCTCTACCACTGAGCTACACCCCCACAGATTGATAGCAATGTTTGAATTTGTGGCCACACTGCATAGAAGTCTGCAGCCTGAATCACCTTGGCCTGTTTGGACATCCTGACTTTGTCAAGGAGGCTAGGTGTCAAGAACAACTTCTTAAGAATATGACACATGCAGAAAAGGTTTGCCAACACAGACTTCTTCAATCTTGCTGCATCGCAGCATGGTGTGCAGTGTGTCCTCAAAGCAGCTGAGGAAAATGAACAAATGGATGACAAAACAACATAGGGACACACTAAAATGCTATTTAAAGCAGATGAACAGAATTTCAAAGGGATACCTTGAAGAAATAGAACAAACCACCAAAGGCAGATGTGGAACTTTCACTGGTCCATTGTAGTTTTACTCAGACTTTTGCAGAAACGCAGTCCTTGGACACTTTTACCAGAAGATAATCCATTTCTCTCAAGGGGAACTTTAGGAACATAGAGGAGGCCCAGATTGGAACCAACGACATCTTGACATACAGTCAAAGACTCAATCGCTAAGCATCATCCCTATGACATCCTGTCAAATGTGACATTGAGATTCACTCTGAAATTCAGAATGTGACCGCAGCGACCATGGGCCGTTTGGACATCCTGACTTTGTCAATGAGGCTAGATGTCAAGAACAACTTCTTAAGAATATGACACAGGCACAAATGGTATGCAAACACAGACTTCTTCAATCTTGCTGCTTCGCAGCATGGTGTGCAGTGTGTCCTCAAAGCAGCTGAGGAAAATGAACAAGTGGACGACAAAACAACATAGGGACACACTAAATCGCAATTTAAAGCAGTTGAACAGAATTTCAAAGGGATTCCTTGAAGGAATAGAACAAACCATCAAAGGCAGATGTGGACTATTGTAGGTTTGACAGAAACCTTTGTAGGAACAGAGATCTAAGACCTTATTCACCATCATAGAAGATGTTGGACATTGTTACACCTGTATCTCTTAAAGGGAGGTGGTGGAACAAAGGGGGTGCCCGGATTTGAACCAGGGACCTCTTGATTTGCAGTCAAATGCTCTACCACTGAGCTACACCCCCACAGGTTGTTAGCAATGTTTGATTTTGTGGCCACACTGCATGGAAGTCTGCAGCCTGAATCACCTTGGCCTGTTTGGACATCCTGACTTTGTCAAGGAGGCTAGGTGTCAAGAACAACTTCTTAAGAATATGACACATGCAGAAAAGGTATGCCAACACAGACTTCTTAAATCTTGCTGCATCGCAGCATGGTGTGCAGTGTGTCCTCAAAGCAACTGAGGAAAATGAACAAATGGATGACAAAACAACATAGGGACACACTAAAATGCTATTTAAAGCAGATGAACAGAATTTCAAAGGGATACCTTGAAGAAATAGAACAAACCACCAAAGGCAGATGTGGAACTTTCACTGGTCCATTGTAGTTTTACTCAGACTTTTGCAGAAACGCAGTCCTTGGACACTTTTACCAGAAGATAATCCATTTCTCTCAAGGGGAACTTTAGGAACATAGAGGAGGCCCAGATTGGAACCAACGACATCTTGACATACAGTCAAAGACTCAATCGCTAAGCATCATCCCTATGACATCCTGTCAAATGTGACATTGAGATTCACTCTGAAATTCAGAATGTGACCGCAGCGACCTTGGGCCGTTTGGACATCCTGACTTTGTCAATGAGGCTAGATGTCAAGAACAACTTCTTAAGAATATGACACAGGCACAAATGGTATGCAAACACAGACTTCTTCAATCTTGCTGCTTCGCAGCATGGTGTGCAGTGTGTCCTCAAAGCAGCTGAGGAAAATGAACAAGTGGACGACAAAACAACATAGGGACACACTAAATCGCAATTTAAAGCAGTTGAACAGAATTTCAAAGGGATTCCTTGAAGGAATAGAACAAACCATCAAAGGCAGATGTGGACTATTGTAGGTTTGACAGAAACCTTTGTAGGAACAGAGATCTAAGACCTTATTCACCATCACAGAAGATGTTGGACATTGTTACACCTGTATCTCTTGAAGGGAGGTGGTGGAACAAAGGGGGTGCCCGGATTTGAACCAGGGACCTCTTGATCTGCAGTCAAATGCTCTACCACTGAGCTACACCCCCACAGATTGTTAGCAATGTTTGATTTTGTGGCCACACTGCATGGAAGTCTGCAGCCTGCATCACCTTGGCCTGTTTGGACATCCTGACTTTGTCAAGGAGGCTAGGTGTCAAGAACAACTTCTTAAGAATATGACACATGCAGAAAAGGTTTGCCAACACAGACTTCTTCAATCTTGCTGCATCGCAGCATGGTGTGCAGTGTGTCCTCAAAGCAGCTGAGGAAAATGAACAAATGGATGACAAAACAACATAGGGACACACTAAAATGCTATTTAAAGCAGATGAACAGAATTTCAAAGGGATACCTTGAAGAAATAGAACAAACCACCAAAGGCAGATGTGGAACTTTCACTGGTCCATTGTAGTTTTACTCAGACTTTTGCAGAAACGCAGTCCTTGGACACTTTTACCAGAAGATAATCCATTTCTCTCAAGGGGAACTTTAGGAACATAGAGGAGGCCCAGATTGGAACCAACGACATCTTGACATACAGTCAAAGACTCAATCGCTAAGCATCATCCCTATGACATCCTGTCAAATGTGACATTGAGATTCACTCTGAAATTCAGAATGTGACCGCAGCGACCATGGGCCGTTTGGACATCCTGACTTTGTCAATGAGGCTAGATGTCAAGAACAACTTCTTAAGAATATGACACAGGCACAAATGGTATGCAAACACAGACTTCTTCAATCTTGCTGCTTCGCAGCATGGTGTGCAGTGTGGCCTCAAAGCAGCTGAGGAAAATGAACAAGTGGACGACAAAACAACATAGGGACACACTAAATCGCAATTTAAAGCAGTTGAACAGAATTTCAAAGGGATTCCTTGAAGGAATAGAACAAACCATCAAAGGCAGATGTGGACTATTGTAGGTTTGACAGAAACCTTTGTAGGAGGGTTTGCTATCCATAAAGCAATTTATTTTCAGGAAAAAGCGAACGAGCCAAAACCTGTCTCTGTGACATCTGGTCCAGTGGTGCCCGGGGATAAGGTGTACATTAAGGAGTTTTGAAGGAAGTGGAACACTCCTAGACGCCGAGGTCCTTACACGGTGGTCCGTGCCACACCGACTTCGGTCCAGGTCGAAGGGAGCGTTGCTTGGCATCATCTGAACCATTGTTCGTTGGCACCTACGACCAACAACTGCAAAACGGACCCTGGGGACTGGTCGGATTGTACAGTGTTCTCAAATGACCAGTCCCCCAAAAGGGGAAGTATCGCCTCGCATGCATCTGACGAAGATTGTCCTGTCAGGGCAGATTCAGAGTTGCCGCCCGATGATGTTGAGTTTGACATTCCTTTGGTTTCTTCTTCTGGGCGGGACAGGGATCTCGGCAGGGCCAATTCAACCAATCCGGACCCAAAGCAACAGCCACCACGTCGTCCCATCACCAGGGCCTTCTCAAGGAAACAGAGGGGCAACTGCGCAACGAGGGAGCGACCTCAGTGACCAAGGGGAGTACGACTCACATGCCAAATGTCATTATCAGTCAGGTCTCTTGCCGGCATGCACCCGCACACGTCTACACACTGCCCGTGACTCAGTATTTCGGACAGATGTTGCCCTTTTGGCACAACATAGGCGGAAAGTAAGATCAATTAAGGAACAAGATGTAGAGGGGCATAACATTCCAGTAAATCCTGGAATGGATGATGAACACGGTGCACAGGGAGGAGAGGCTTTGGGGTCCAGGCTAGACCCTCTGGGCTCAGACTTAAGTGTTTATGTTACCACAGCTGCAACTGCCAAGAAATGGGGAGTTCACTTTGTAAAGGAGGAGCCCACTCCCCCTCCAGCTGCGGCTCTGGTCCAGGAGCTGGATAAGGTTGGTCTTGTAACAATCACTACTCCACGCCCACAGGCAGGAATAGGTAACCATCAGTCAGTACCAGGAGGACTGGGGTATGAACACTTAGCACGTATAACATCCTTAATGGTTGACCAGGTATGGGCTGCTGCATGGAACACACTGGAAGGTCTATTAGAGATTGGGAAGGTTGTAAGTTCTTACCAGACCACAGTTAACACCCCTGTTGTGAATAAAGTTGATTTTACACCTGAACCGCAGCCCACCGTGGTTACTGATGGCCAACCAGACAATGGGGTGGTTGAGTCATTCACCCTTCCCCCTCAAGGGTTAGATACTTTGGTAAATAGTTATCATGATAAAACATTAAAGGGGGGGGAGGTCAAGAATGTAAAGGGGCAACCGGAAGTACGAGGGTTTAGACCTAGTAAAGATTACTTATGTAAGGAAGCGATGGCCAACACTTGGTATCGCTGGGCTTGGCTGTCAGTAAAGGAAATGACATCGGAAGAATGCATATGGTGCTCAAAGGCGCCTGGAGCCCCTCCGGTTGTTGTCCCAGATAAGTACAACTCTTGGGAGTGTGCCCAGGAACAACGCCGAGTGTGTGAAGAGGAAGCGTTCAAGTCTACAACGACGAATGCTTTCTTCGGGCTCCCGATGTGTGGTATGAAGTGTAGATTACTTTATGGGGCCCAGAGGATGCATGGTTATTTGAATAAATATAGGGGTTACAAAATCCAGGAATTGTGTGAACCTTACCAGGTGGCAAATACCGCCATGGCCCCTCCCACGGTTTACGAGGTGGACTATAACGCCGCATACGAGTGTTTTGCCAGCGGAGGATTTCTCCAGCAAAATGGGATAATGGTGGGGAACACGACGGTAAGATGTAATGTCACATGGGTATTATCATGGTTCCCAGAGTCTGGTATGTCTCCTCTCTTCATAACTAAAGCAGTATGGTTTGAAAACCCGGAGCCCCCACATCAGGACTGTCAGAATATGTCTATCACGGTTCCAACCCTACTTAGGTTCGGAGACCAATCACACGCGGTCGCTGATAGCTTCTGGTTATGTGGAAATAATCTGCTACGTAGCACCCTACCCCCCTCTTGGGTGGGGTTGTGTGCTACTGTTCGCTTAAAGGTGCCAGCTATGGTAGTATACAATGGTGTAAATAATATTCTTCACTTAAAACGAGACAAGGGCGCGCTGCGTAGGAGTAGGCGTCAGGTCTCGGGTTCTCATGGGGTATATCGGGATGCAATTGGAATTGCTAAAGGGATTCCTGTGGAATTTTCGGCCAGGAATGAAGTAGTGGCCGGCATAGAATCTATACTACCATGGATAACTGTGAATAAAAATGTTAACTGGATAAATTATATATATTATAATCAACAGCGGTTGTTTAACCACACCATCGAGGGACTAAGTGCGCTAGGAGAACAGCTGCATGAGACTAGCAGACTCGCACTACAGAACCGGCAAGCACTAGATTGGCTTCTGGCGGATAAGGGTGGAATATGTCAAATGTTCGGGGAAGACTGTTGTACCTTTATTCCGGCTAACACAGCGCCAGATGGTTCCTTTACATCGGCCATGGATGAGATAATACGGGTGGGAAGGGAGGTGCGAGAGCATGCTGGGAAGAGCGACTGGTCCCTTGATTGGTTGGACCAGTTAATGGCTGACTGGAAAAATGTATTGATAAAGGTGGGAGTTGGGTCAGCTTTGGTTCTGATCCTTCTTTTCTTGTTTGGCATGTGCATCGTTCCCGCCCTGAGGAGAGCATGGAGTACGAGTCTCAAGAGACAGACATCCTTCATCATGGCTGCCCAATTGGTCCGTACTGAGTTGGACCTGTGACGTCTCAATAGAACTACAGTCGGAGGGACAAAGGGTCGGCAGCCTGTGACGAAAGGCTGGTGACCCAACACTCCTGTGTGCCTCCGGACTGGAAAAAGACTCTATCTTGTGTTATTCACGTGTGGTTTTTTGTAGTCAGAAATCTTCTGTAATAGGTTATCCTTGTGGAAACAGATTGTAATGGAGTTTCTTTGTTGTGTGTGTATGGTTACTTTCTGTCATAGTACTTAGAAGGTCTCATGCAGGGGTCCACTGGCCTACCCGTGCCTGAGTGTCAAGTAAGATCGAAAGTTACCGGTGCTCGCCCAGAGGGGGGGCACGGGGGAATTTTTTCTCCCTTCGGGGTTTTTTCGCCCTCGTACGGGAGGTTCAGATTGGCTCCTATGTTATGCTTGAGACCTGCGTGTGTGGACAAGTGTGCGTGAAAAGGTTTCCCTATTGTAAGTTTCAGAGTATCGTCTTAGGGACGATTACTCTGAAATATTTGAAAGGGGGAAATGTGGAAGTATTAATACATCAGAGTTGAAAAACAACAGGTGCAGTGGCCCTGGTCAGCACAATATTAATAGTATGACATTATAACATGATATCAAAGTGATGTCAACTAATTACCAGTCAGCCCTAAAAGGCTGTGTGTGTGTGTACAGAAATAGTGACAGGCAGGCTATATAAGCTTGGAGAAATGAATGTACGTGGTCTTTTATCCTGAAGGGGTGTCCCCCTGGTCGGCCGAATAAAGGATCATTAGAGACCTCTGTCTGCAGACTCTTAATATCAGCAAGCCCTTTTGATAAAGAATTTATCTACAATAGGAACAGAGATCTAAGACCGTATTCACCATCATAGAAGATGTTGGACATTGTTACACCTGTATCTCTTAAAGGGAGGTGGTGGAACAAAGGGGGTGCCCGGATTTGAACCAGGGACCTCTTGATCTGCAGTCAAATGCTCTACCACTGAGCATCATCCCTATGACATCCTGTCAAATGTGACATTGAGATTCACTCTGAAATTCAGAATGTGACCGCAGCGACCATGGGCTGTTTGGACATCCTGACTTTGTCAATGAGGCTAGATGTCAAGAACAACTTCTTAAAGATATGACACAGACACAAATGGTATGCAAACACAGACTTCTTCAATCTTGCTGCTTCGCAGCATGGTGTGCAGTGTGTCCTCAAAGCAGCTGAGGAAAATGAACAAGTGGACGACAAAACAACATAGGGACACACTAAATCGCAATTTAAAGCAGTTGAACAGAATTTCAAAGGGATTCCTTGAAGGAATAGAACAAACCATCAAAGGCAGATGTGGACTATTGTAGGTTTGACAGAAACCTTTGTAGGAACAGAGATCTAAGACCTTATTCACCATCATAGAATATGATGGACATTGTTACACCTGTATCTCTTAAAGGGAGGTGGTGGAACAAAGGGGGTGCCCGGATTTGAACCAGGGACCTCTTGATCTGCAGTCAAATGCTCTACCACTGAGCTACACCCCCACAGGTTGTTAGCAATGTTTGATTTTGTGGCCACACTGCATGGACGTCTGCAGCCTGCATCACCTTGGCCTGTTTGGACATCCTGACTTTGTCAAGGAGGCTAGGTGTCAAGAACAACTTCTTAAGAATATGACACATGCAGAAAAGGTATGCCAACACAGACTTCTTAAATCTTGCTGCATCGCAGCATGGTGTGCAGTGTGTCCTCAAAGCAACTGAGGAAAATGAACAAATGGACGACAAAACAACATAGGGACACACTAAAATGCTATTTAAAGCAGATGAACAGAATTTTAAAGGGATACCTTGAAGAAATAGAACAAACCACCAAAGGCAGATGTGGAACTTTCACTGGTCCATTGTAGTTTTACTCAGACTTTTGCAGAAACGCAGTCCTTGGACACTTTTACCAGAAGATAATCCATTTCTCTCAAGGGGAACATTAGGAACATAGAGGAGGCCCAGATTGGAACCAACAACATCTTGACATACAGTCAAAGACTCAATCGCTAAGCATCATCCCTATGACATCCTGTCAAATGTGACATTGAGATTCACTCTGAAATTCAGAATGTGACCGCAGCGACCTTGGGCCGTTTGGACATCCTGACTTTGTCAATGAGGCTAGATGTCAAGAACAACTTCTTAAAGATATGACACATGCAGAAATTCTGCTGCATCGCAGCATGGTGTGCATTGTGTCCTCAAAGCAACTGAGGAAAATGAACAAGTGGATGACAAAACAACATAGGGACACACTAAAATGCTATTTAAAGCAGTTGAACAGAATTTCAAAGGGATTCCTTGAAGGAATAGAACAAACCATCAAAGGCAGATGTGGACTATTGTAGTTTTGACAGAAACCTTTGTAGGAACCGAGATCTAAGACCTTATTCACCATGATAGAAGACGTTAGACAATGTTACACCTGTATCTCTTAAAGGGAGTTGGTGGAACAAAGGGGGTGCCTGGATTTGAACCAGGGACCTCTTGATCTGCAGTCAAATGCTCTACCACTGAGCTACACCCCCACAGATTGTTAGCAATGTTTGATTTTGTGGCCACACTGCATAGAAGTCTGCAGCCTGAATCACCTTGGCCTGTTTGGACATCCTGACTTTGTCAAGGAGGCTAGGTGTCAAGAACAACTTCTTAAGAATATGACACATGCAGAAAAGGTTTGCCAACACAGACTTCTTAAATCTTCCTGCATCGCAGCATGGTGTGCAGTGTGTCTTCAAAGCAACTGAGGAAAATGAACAAATGGACGACAAAACAACATAGGGACACACTAAAATGCTATTTAAAGCAGATGAACAGAATTTCAAAGGGATACCTTGAAGAAATAGAACAAACCACCAAAGGCAGATGTGGAACTTTCACTGGTCCATTGTAGTTTTACTCAGACTTTTGCAGAAACGCAGTCCTTGGACACTTTTACCAGAAGATAATCCATTTCTCTCAAGGGGAACTTTAGGAACATAGAGGAGGCCCAGATTGGAACCAACGACATCTTGACATACAGTCAAAGACTCAATCGCTAAGCATCATCCCTATGACATCCTGTCAAATGTGACATTGAGATTCACTCTGAAATTCAGAATGTGACCGCAGTGACCTTGGGCCGTTTGGACATCCTGACTTTGTCAATGAGGCTAGATGTCAAGAACAACTTCTTAAAGATATGACACATGCAGAAACTCTGCTGCATCGCAGCATGGTGTGCAGTGTGTCCTCAAAGCAACTGAGGAAAATGAACAAGTGGATGACAAAACAACATAGGGACACACTAAAATGCTATTTAAAGCAGTTGAACAGAATTTCAAAGGGATTCCTTGAAGGAATAGAACAAACCATCAAAGGCAGATGTGGACTATTGTAGTTTTGACAGAAACCTTTGTAGGAACAGAGATCTAAGACCTTATTCACCATCATAGAAGATGTTGGACATTGTTAAACCTGTAACTCTTAAAGGGAGGTGGTGGAACAAAGGGGGTGCCCGGATTTGAACCAGGGACCTCTTGATCTGCAGTCAAATGCTCTACCACTGAGCATCATCCCTATGACATCCTGTCAAATGTGACATTGAGATTCACTCTGAAATTCAGAATGTGACCGCAGCGACCATGGGCCGTTTGGACATCCTGACTTTGTCAATGAGGCTAGATGTCAAGAACAACTTCTTAAAGATATGACACAGGCACAAATGGTATGCAAACACAGACTTCTTCAATCTTGCTGCTTCGCAGCATGGTGTGCAGTGTGTCCTCAAAGCAGCTGAGGAAAATGAACAAGTGGACGACAAAACAACATAGGGACACACTAAATCGCAATTTAAAGCAGTTGAACAGAATTTCAAAGGGATTCCTTGAAGGAATAGAACAAGCCATCAAAGGCAGATGTGGACTATTGTAGGTTTGACAGAAACCTTTGTAGGAACAGAGATCTAAGACCTTATTCACCATCATAGAAGATGTTGGACATTGTTACACCTGTATCTCTTAAAGGGAGGTGGTGGAACAAAGAGGGTGCCCGGATTAGAACCAGGGACCTCTTGATCTGCAGTTAAATGCTCTACCACTGAGCTACACCCCCACAGATTGTTAGCAATGTTTGATTTTGTGGCCACACTGCATGGAAGTCTGCAGCCTGCATCACCTTGGCCTGTTTGGACATCCTGACTTTGTCAAAGAAGCTATGTATCAAGAACAACTTCTTAAGAATATGACACATGCAGAAAAGGTATGCCAACACAGACTTCTTAAATCTTGCTGCATCGCAGCATGGTGTGCAGTGTGTCCTCAAAGCAACTGAGGAAAATGAACAAATGGACGACAAAACAACATAGGGACACACTAAAATGCTATTTAAAGCAGATGAACAGAATTTCAAAGGGATACCTTGAAGAAATAGAACAAACCACCAAAGGCAGATGTGGAACTTTCACTGGTCCATTGTAGTTTTACTCAGACTTTTGCAGAAACGCAGTCCTTGGACACTTTTACCAGAAGATAATCCATTTCTCTCAAGGGGAACTTTAGGAACATAGAGGAGGCCCAGATTGGAACCAACAACATCTTGACATACAGTCAAAGACTCAATCGCTAAGCATCATCCCTATGACATCCTGTCAAATGTGACATTGAGATTCACTCTGAAATTCAGAATGTGACTGCAGCGACCTTGGGCCGTTTGGACATCCTGACTTTGTCAATGAGGCTAGATGTCAAGAACAACTTCTTAAAGATATGACACATGCAGAAATTCTGCTGCATCGCAGCATGGTGTGCATTGTGTCCTCAAAGCAACTGAGGAAAATGAACAAGTGGATGACAAAACAACATAGGGACACACTAAAATGCTATTTAAAGCAGTTGAACAGAATTTCAAAGGGATTCCTTGAAGGAATAGAACAAACCATCAAAGGCAGATGTGGACTATTGTAGTTTTGACAGAAACCTTTGTAGGAACCGAGATCTAAGACCTTATTCACCATGATAGAAGACGTTAGACAATGTTACACCTGTATCTCTTAAAGGGAGTTGGTGGAACATAGGGGGTGCCTGGATTTGAACAAGGGACCTCTTGATCTGCAGTCAAATGCTCTACCACTGAGCTACACCCCCACAGATTGATAGCAATGTTTGAATTTGTGGCCACACTGCATAGAAGTCTGCAGCCTGAATCACCTTGGCCTGTTTGGACATCCTGACTTTGTCAAGGAGGCTAGGTGTCAAGAACAACTTCTTAAGAATATGACACATGCAGAAAAGGTTTGCCAACACAGACTTCTTAAATCTTGCTGCATCGCAGCATGGTGTGCAGTGTGTCCTCAAAGCAACTGAGGAAAATGAACAAATGGACGACAAAACAACACAGGGACACACTAAAATGCTATTTAAAGCAGATGAACAGAATTTCAAAGGGATACCTTGAAGAAATAGAACAAACCACCAAAGGCAGATGTGGAACTTTCACTGGTCCATTGTAGTTTTACTCAGACTTTTGCAGAAACGCAGTCCTTGGACACTTTTACCAGAAGATAATCCATTTCTCTCAAGGGGAACTTTAGGAACATAGAGGAGGCCCAGATTGGAACCAACGACATCTTGACATACAGTCAAAGACTCAATCGCTAAGCATCATCCCTATGACATCCTGTCAAATGTGACATTGAGATTCACTCTGAAATTCAGAATGTGACCGCAGCGACCTTGGGCCGTTTGGACATCCTGACTTTGTCAATGAGGCTAGATGTCAAGAACAACTTCTTAAAGATATGACACAGGCACAAATGGTATGCAAACACAGACTTCTTCAATCTTGCTGCTTCGCAGCATGGTGTGCAGTGTGTCCTCAAAGCAGCTGAGGAAAATGAACAAGTGGACGACAAAACAACATAGGGACACACTAAAATGCTATTTAAAGCAGTTGAACAGAATTTCAAAGGGATGCCTTGAAGGAATAGAACAAACCATCAAAGGCAGATGTGGACTATTGTAGTTTTGACAGAAACCTTTGTAGGAACCGAGATCTAAGACCTTATTCATCATGATAGAAGACGTTGGACAATGTTACACCTGTATCTCTTAAAGGGAGTTGGTGGAACAAAGGGGGTGCCTGGATTTGAACAAGGGACCTCTTGATCTGCAGTCAAATGCTCTACCACTGAGCTACACCCCCACAGATTGTTAGCAATGTTTGATTTTGTGGCCACACTGCATGGAAGTCTGCAGCCTGAATCACCTTGGCCTGTTTGGACATCCTGACTTTGTCAATGAGGCTAGATGTCAAGAACAACTTCTTAAGAATATGACACATGCAGAAAAGGTTTGCCAACACAGACTTCTTAAATCTTGCTGCATCGCAGCATGGTGTGCAGTGTGTCCTCAAAGCAACTGAGGAAAATGAACAAATGGACGACAAAACAACATAGGGACACACTAAAATGCTATTTAAAGCAGATGAACAGAATTTCAAAGGGATACCTTGAAGAAATAGAACAAACCACCAAAGGCAGATGTGGAACTTTCACTGGTCCATTGTAGTTTTACTCAGACTTTTGCAGAAACGCAGTCCTTGGACACTTTTACCAGAAGATAATCCATTTCTCTCAAGGGGAACTTTAGGAACATAGAGGAGGCCCAGATTGGAACCAACGACATCTTGACATACAGTCAAAGACTCAATCGCTAAGCATCATCCCTATGACATCCTGTCAAATGTGACATTGAGATTCACTCTGAAATTCAGAATGTGACCGCAGCGACCTTGGGCCGTTTGGACATCCTGACTTTGTCAATGAGGCTAGATGTCAAGAACAACTTCTTAAAGATATGACACAGGCACAAATGGTATGCAAACACAGACTTCTTAAATCTTGCTGCATCGCAGCATGGTGTGCAGTGTGTCCTCAAAGCAACTGAGGAAAATGAACAAGTGGACGACAAAACAACATAGGGACACACTAAAATGCTATTTAACACTAGAAGTCCCAGGAATTTTGATGTCTCCCTAAAGTCCCAGAGAAGGGTCGAAAGACCTTTAGTCCAAACTGACGACTCTGCTGGCAAAAATTAGCATCTCTTCATTTGTAAATGCAGCCATTACCTGAGGAATGCACCCATTGCATCCAGCCCCTCCTTGTTACCTTGAAACGTCTGGTAAATTCTGTGGCAGTGGGGGATGGTGGGCTGAGGGGGATAAATAGTAGCTAGCTTCACCTCGAACAAATAGAAGGAAGCAAAATGCAGAGGCGGCTTACAACTCAGCAGGCATTGGACCTGATCCTCAGCGATACAAACCCTTGTGACTCAGATGGAGAAGAGATACAAATTCAGCTGGATTCGGACTCTGACTCTGAGCAGTCTTCAGGTAAGATTTGAAACTATTATTGAACTTTTTGGTATGACAAATTTCTTTCTTTCTGCTTTGTCCTGTACTGTGAGTTGCAACACTGGAATTTCTCCATTTTGGTACAAATAAAGGATTTTTTTAATCTTATTTCCAAAACATCCTATTTTCGTCCTCTGAAATTGTGAAATTGTTTACCTTGCAGATGATGAGACTGCTCCACTGCCAGAAAAGAGGGCTCGGTTGGGAAGTGAGAGGACAGAGATGGCTAAAGATGGCACAGTGTGGCATGAAGAACAGCTGGGGACATGTCTCAATTTCACCCCAATAGAACCATACGGCACAGATGGAGAGCCAACTGCTAAGGCCAGAAGAAGTATCCGGACTCGTCTTCAAAGCTTCTTCTGTTTTATAACACTTGAAATGCTTCGTAGCATTCAAGAATGGACCATTCAGCATGCACGGCAAAAGGAGCAGGCAGATTGGTTCATGAACCTCCCAGAACTAATGGCATTTATTGCAATTATTATCTTGCGGGGGGTGAAGAAAGTTCCATCACTACGTGACAATTGGTCAGCAGAGCTGGGAAACCCACGAATCATTGCTACTATGGCCCGAAAGCGCTTCCAAAACATCATGCAACACCTACGCTTTGATAACATGTTCACACGCAGTGAGCGAGTGGAGACAAATAAGTTTGCTGCAATTTCTAATCTGTGGGAATCTTTTGTCAATAACTGCATCAGATCTTATAACCCTGGTCGACACATCACTATTGATGAACAGCTTTTCCCGACAAAGACTCGCTGCAGTTTTCTGCAGTACATTGCAACAAAACCGGACAAATTTGGCATTAAGTTTTGGCTGGCTTGTGACTTGAAATCAAAGTACATTTGCAATATCCTGCCATATCTTGGCAAGGACCCCAGTCGTCCCAGTGGAGAGAGACTCTCTGAGAGTGTAGTGATGAGGCTGATGGAGCCGTTCATGGATAAGGGCAGAACTGTAACAACAGACAATTTTTTTACATCGCTGTCCCTTGCGCAACGACTGCTTAGCCGGAAAACCACCATCCTTGGCACAGTCAACAAGATTCGCCGGGAAATTCCTCAGTCAACTAGACTGAAGGACCACACTAAATTCACCACTCGAGTGTTTTCCACCACTGGTGCAACACTCACAGTATATGCGCCGAAACGGAAAAAGACTGTCTATCTTCTCAGCAGCATGCACAATGTGGTTGAGACTGAGAATACCACCAAAAGGAAGCCAAACACTGTCACACAATACAACACCACAAAGTGTGGTGTGGATGTGATGGACCAGATGGTGCGGGAGTACAGCGTGCGTGCAGGAACACGGAGATGGCCAGTCGCCGTGTTCTACAACATGATCGACATGGCGGCACGGAACGCTCATGTTCTTCATAAGGAATGCACCGGAGTGCAGGAGAGAAGAGTGGACTTCCTGGTTGAGCTCGCGAAAGAGTTGGCCAACTCTCATGTGAGTCAGAAGAAGGCACATAAGGAGCAACTGCTTCAGCAGCAACCTCCCACACCTAGCCCTGGGAAAAGGGCAAAATGTCAGGTCAACCATCGATGCAAGAACAATTGCGCAACTGTAAGATGTGTTGACTGCTACAAATACACATGTGGCAAATGCAGGATGGAGATACCATGGAAGTGCCAAGCATGTTTGGACTTAGCACAGACGGACTGCTGAAAGAGCAGAAAAGCCATTCACACAAGGGCATGCCACTGTAGCCTTGTGTAAATATTTGTGAAATTGTTTCATTACTTGCATTATTTTAACTGTTTTGTTGTTTTTTTTATGACAAAAATAAAAAGCATTGGAAAAAATTCACAGTTGTTCTTTTATATCTTTGTCATGTTGACATTTATGCCCTCTTGACTTAGACACTAATGCTTCTGGACATTTTACTCACAGACCCTGCCTGTACCACCACAATCAAAAAATGTTCATTTTAAATATTCAAATTGTTCATTGCTTGGGCTTTTTGGACATAAGGTACATGAACATTGGGTTAGAAAGTTTGAAAAATTGGTAAAAAATTCTGAAAAATTTGTATTTTTTCATTTGTATGAAAAGAGGAGAGCTGGACCTTTTAAAGTGATTTTTTTAAAAAATATGAATTCATCATTTTGTCATATCATTCTAAATTGTTTGCTTTTTTATTGAAGGCCCACAATGATTATCTTTTTTTTTTTCTTCTAAAAGCACACAAATGTGTCGAGGAGGTATATATCATATATCATATCAAATATATTTTTAATTATTTGAAATATACTAGAATGCAGGAAAACCTTTCTGAATCTGTTTGAGGTCTACTCCAATCTCATACTCAGGGGACCAAGCAGTGTCTCAAGCCAAGCTTTGGGCAAAAGTTGACAGTCCAGTTTCAAGAGTCTACAGTGTCTCCCCTAAGTATGCGCCCTCCTGGGGTGTGCCAGTAATTGACTCGTCTACAAACAAAAGAAGCTGTTCGCAGCTTAGGACAGGATTTTAGCTAAAATCCTACTGGTCAATCGACCCATCTCTGGGTTGTAAAGGTAGAAAGGTCAATTGACCCCTCTCTGGGACTTCTAGTGTTAAAGCAGATGAACAGAATTTCAAAGGGATACCTTGAAGAAATAGAACAAACCATCAAAAGCAGATGTGGAACTTTCACTGGTCCATTGTAGTTTTACTCAGACTTTTGCAGAAACGCAGTCCTTGGACACGTTTACCAGAAGATAATCCATTTCTCTCAAGGGGAACTTTAGGAACATAGAGGAGGCCCAGATTGGAACCAACGACATCTTGACATACAGTCAAAGACTCAATCGCTAAGCATCATCCCTATGACATCCTGTCTAATGTGACATTGAGATTCACTCTGAAATTCAGAATGTGACCGCAGCGACCTTGGGCCGTTTGGACATCCTGACTTTGTCAAGGAGGCTAGATGTCAAGAACAACTTCTTAAGAATATGACACATGCAGAAAAGGTATGCCAACACAGACTTCTTAAATCTTGCTGCATCGCAGCATGGTGTGCAGTGTGTCCTCAAAGCAGCTGAAGAAAATGAACAAGCGGATGACAAAAGAAGATAGGGCCACACTAAATATTCAATATCATATTCAATCCTCAGAACCAATCCATTTGCAAAAAAGCAAGACAGATTCCCCCAAAAATTGAATGAAATAGCTTACTGATGCCGCTTGGAGTGCACACTGACGCATTCAAAAAAGGATTTAGGACAATAACAAGTATGATAAACAGCCTAAGTCCACACTTCACAATTGTAATAGCTCAAATTATATTGGCCCATAAATCATTATACACTATAATGTGAAACAACCATGATGAATACGAACAGAAATCAGTGTTTGCAAACAAATTCAAACCTATATTCACTCTTGGAGCATTTCATCACCGCGCTGGCAAACCCTGCCACAGAACAGGAGTGCAGGTTCAACACAATGGAGCTTCAGATTGCTGAAGGGCAGGTGGATGTGTCTCAGACCAGTGGGGGAATGCTGCTGTACTCTCCCAATAATGTCTGCAACATAATTCTGTCCTGTGCAGTCCTGCACACCAAGCTCTGGATGCCTGGGGAAATGGGCACACCACAGCCTCCTCTGGGGACTATATGGAGGAGACAGGAGCTGATCCAAAAAGTAGGAGCTGTCTCTAACAAGTATATATCTCTAAGTATATGTCTCTAACATGATATATTTTTAAATGAGCAAAGTAAAGAAATTTGACTTTAGTTACCAGGCATGGGCTATTATCCAAATTACAAATAAATAAAATTAATAAAACATCATGGGAATATATAGGCTACATATTGAGAATTGTATTCATACCTCAGCCAGAGTCGATTCAGGCTTATAACTGCCTCCGTGATCCTCTTCCATGTAACATTTGTGCCTTTGATTCCATTTTTATGCTGCCAAACAGCACATCTATTCTCTTCCACCTCATAAGTGAGGTTTTTTTCTCAGTCTCTGAAAAGTTTCTTTTTTTGGCAGGACGTCTCCTTTCCTTGGTTTGACCTTACTGGGTGAGGCCTCTGGACCACGAATAATTAGGAGCGTAACATGTAAATAACAATGGATTTCAGCTGCTGCATCTATCGAGACCTGATTATTCGTACGCTGGAATAGATCAGATACAAACGTTTTATGAATCACAGATGGATCCAATTGTAAAATTGTTCCTGCGATCAGATGTGCTCTCATTTCCACATTTTATAAATGAAAAACTTTCCCTCTCTGTCCAGTAAGGCATTGTTCATCTGAAGAGTTTGTTGTGGTTTTTTCAAAGAAAACTATGCCTGATTTATTTCTTATCATTTGGATAAGAATGGTTTCCACATTGTCCAGAACTTGAGCAGGTTTTGTCTGCTTCAGACTTTTTCCGGAAAGCATGTGATTTAACCCATAAGAACCTGACGTGACATATTTGTCACATACAGTTTCTGAGACATTTTGCTTCAATTTATGGTATAAACTTTGATTAAAATCCTGTTGAACACAATCTGATACTTGTCTTCTGTCCCCTAATAGATACCCAGAAGCAGAAAACCACTATTTTCTTATCATTTTTTCATGGGTCAGGCCTTTCTGGGTTAATTCAGTCACCATTCATGATAAACTCTGCAAATCAAAACTGAACATGACAGAACCCATCAGTTACACAGTAAGAGACGATTCAGGAATGAAAATTGGTCGTTATTCTTGTGTTTCAGTCACACATATGTTAAAAACAAAAAACAACCACTGTCAGGTGAAGTATGTGTGGGAACCGATTGTTTTGGATAACCACAGAAATCAAAATCATGATCTGACCAGTCAGTGATGGCATGTTTTTTAAGCTTTCATTTTCCAAAATAATCACTCTAAGACTTGAGGATGGAGATGAGTTTTTAAATGTGAACCCACCTGGTGCTAAAATAAGTACAAAATCTGTGCTTTTTTATTATATATGCTGGGAACATGAGTACAAATATTGCTCAAAGTTGAGTCACATTAATTTAGCTTTAAAGGGGCAAAAAGCTAAATTGTTTCACTGCAAGGTTTGCTGTTATACACTGCCTGTAAACGAAAACAAAGTGTGTTGTGCTCCACACCTCCCGCTATCTCTCATCCCCACTCTCAACTCGTCTCGTCTGAAAATTAATATGCAAAGTGCAAACACTGAGCAAAACAATATACTATTTTGTGGAATATGTCCAAGTAACTTATAACATTTATGCTGTTCGTACCTGTCCCAGAGAAGAGCTAAATCTGAGTCAAATTGTAGCCTCTTTAGCTCTCCGCTTTGAAAATAGCAGGCCAATGTTTATCCACGTTATTTCTCTTTTATCCGGCAACTTCATCAACAACCATAGTTTATAGGCAATGTCAGATCCTGTTTGTCTGCAGGTGAAGGGGGGCGTATCAAGGCTAAATAAAACTTATCGTTTTTGTACTGCTAGCAAAACATGAATATATTTGTGAAAGTACCACTGGGCCATTGGTCTGAGGTTGGAATCCGGACTAAGATTGATGGATGTACCAAAGCTCTGCAGGCCTTTCATACCTGTGAGATGACTTGGGGTCCTTGGTCTAAGTGTATAGCTGCAGGGATTCCATGAAGACAGAAAACAAACGCAGTGGGCAGCTTAGGTTTCGCCACAAAATGGGCTGCTTTAAAAGAAATCTGTCAGTGATGGTAAGGATGGTGGTATTATCTCTGAAAGGTGGTAAGCTGGTGACAAAATCCAATACAATAATGGACAAAGGCCTTTCAGGCACAGGGAGCAGGCAAAGAAGTCTGACTGGGGCCTGAGTGGAGGTTTTTCTTCAAGTACAAGTAGGACAGCCTGCCACATATTCTCTAACATCCTTTTCCATCATGGACCACCAGACGCATCTCTGGGTGAGTGACATGTTGCTGCTGTTCCAGGGTGACAGCCAACTCGGGAAGTGTGGCCCCACTGGATAACCTAAGAGCGGACAGTATCAGGCACGAACATTCGATTTGGTGGGCCTGGACCTGGATCTGGGAGGTTTTGAAAGGCCTCTGACATCTTGCTTCACCTCGCAGGTCACAGCAGCCACCAGACATGAAGCAGGCAGGATGAAGTCTGGATCATCAGGAGGTTCTTCAGGGCTAAACTGTCTGGCTTGACATCCGTGGTACCTGGCCTGAAAGTAATAGAGAAGTTAATGCGACCAAACAACAGTGTCCACCAGGCCTGTTGGTGGTTTAGGCTCTTTGCTGATTTAATATACTCCAGGATCAGTCCCTCTAACCAGTGTCCATTTCTCAAAAGCTAACTCTATTGTCAGAGGCATCCACCTCCACTACCAACTGTTGCGAAGGATCCAGTTGTTGGAAACTCAGGAAAAGAGGTGAACCAGTTCTTAAGTTCCAGGAAAGCATTTTCCGTGCTTTCGGACCACTGAAAAGGAAACTTAGGAAGTGAGTTTAGTGAGAGGTGCTAATCACAGCGGACCAGAAAGAATGAAATTCATCTAGCTGATGTTCTGAGGACCATGACTGATGTACAGATTTCTGAATTTATTAATGCTTAGGTTGTTCTTTTGCTTCTGATTCATGAGAATAATTTTCTTTGCGATACATAAGGCAGTAAAGACAACATGTGCCGTGTCAATTTCCATATTAATATCACCCAGGTGACCTAGTATGGATAGAGTGGGGTAAACTGGAATTGTACATTTGAGCCATGTTGATTATTTTTTGCATACCTCAAGCCATAATTTTTGTACTGGTGAACAGAACCACAGAGCAAGCATGTAGTCATCTGGTTTGTTTTTGATAGTAACTTGAGGGTGCTGAAATTAAGACATCTGCTATCCTAATAGGAAGATGCAAATCTGTTAGGTTCAGATTACATTTTTTAGTTATTATAAACTTGAGTTGTTGATATTCTAAAAAATTGTTGCTGCTGATTCCATATTGTGTAGGGAATATGTCTAATAAAATTAATGATTCATTTATAATTATATCCTCCAAGTACTTTTTTCCGTGCTTGTTCCATTGAGTAAAGTTCAGCATTGTTTTGTTTTGCAGGATGCCAGGATTGTTCCACATGGGTGTGAAGACTGAATCTTGATTACTGTAACCTTCCTATAATGGAAGTCAGGCAGATCTTAGAGTTTTTAAGCTAATACATGGTGGTTTGTTCTTCCAAAGAAACTTAGAGATGTAAAAGTCTAATGACTTAAACCACATAGGGGATGGTTTTATGGGTACCATGATTGATGTAGGGAGTTCCAGCATGTGAGATCGTCTTTGATAGATTTTAAAAACTGAACGTAGTTTAGTTTTGTTAGCTCTGACAGCCTTGAGAAAATGTCGATACCTAAGTTTCTTATATCATAATCTGGAAATGAGTTAATTGTCATTGGATGCCATTAATATCTTTATTTAGCCTGATAGCAGCAGCTAGAGGGTGAATAAAAACTGCAAACAGTGAAGGGATAAATTATGAACTTCCACTTATTGCCCCGTTATTGGGTCACTACTCACATTTAAAAGAGTGTGGGTTTGAAACTAAACTTCAACCCTTGATAACTAAGCTGAAGATGCTATCCACAGAGGGTTTCACTTTGATGAAGAAGAGCGCACAATTCACGCTTCTCTAGCAGCCATTTCATGTGACGACCTCTGTGCTCATGTGATATCTCTTTCAATACTGGCTAAATATCTGTTTTGTATGGCTTCACATTCAGAGACACAACCAGCGTTTTGTGAGGACCTTAAGTACATAAACACCACACAGACTGTGTGAAAAATGACTGCTGCTTTGTACGGAGTTTATAGTAACTGTACATTTGATGCACTGCCTTACTTTGATGTGGAAAAAGTGTGTTCCTCCAAAGGTAATGCATGACTTGCTGGAGGGAGTTATTGCTCTTGTAATGAAGTTGGTCATTTGTAAAAGCTCGTAATGAAAAGCACATAACCATACATGAAATTAATGATGAGCTGAAAACATGTAAACAATGGGATGAATGACAAACCAAACAAATCAGAAATTATTTGAAATTCTAACATAGATGGATCAGCCAGTGAAAAATGGTGCCTATTCAGACTTTTGCCATTTTTAACTGCTCACCATAGTCCACCTGGTAGTCCGTACTGGCATGTGCTCTTACTATGTTCAGAAATCGTTGATTTCATAATGACTACAAACAAGAGAAAACATGAGCTTGCTCATTTAAACTTGCTGATTCAAGAATTCCTTGATAAGACTATGGAAGTCTCTGGAAATGTTTTAACACTCAAGTGCGACTGATTCACTATCCTAGACTGATATTGGTGTATGGTCTTCAAAATTCTCATACTCTGGGAACATAGGAGTGTTTTATTCTTCTAGTTTTAAGTCCTGTGGTTCTGTGGCAGCCTGAGGGAAGCAGTTCAAAGTCTTTATGCAGAGGATTGTTTTCAGTTTTCTATGATGCCTTTAGCTTTCCACACCACCTGCTGCTCATATACAGCAGGTAGGGAGGACTGTGGGAGGCCTCCAAATATTTAAACGTAATTTTTCTGTCCCCATTAAAAACCTGTAACTTTGACTTTGAGGGCTTTTTTAGACAATGCCTCCTCACTGGCATAAAATTTCAGCTTATTATCTAAAACCATACCAAAGTATTTGTACTGTTCCACTAACAATAATCCCAGGTGTTTGTCATAGCCCAGCCATAACCTAAAGCTTTCTCCTCCCACTGCACATACGATTAATGTTGATCTTAGTATCTGAAGTGCAACGCAGTAATAGTTCCACCATTCTTTTTTTTTTTTTTTCTTATGAAAATGCAAAACAAAGCAGATTATTTGTATAGCTGTGTTCTTGTCTTGGAGATTCAGACAATAGATACTATAATTTTCTGCTGCAGAGCTCCACTAAAATCATTACAATTACAGCCCTAATACAGTGGTACATTTTGCTCTGACAGAAAAAGGGCTCTTAAAGACTGCATGCTCTCCACAGCAGGATAATTACTGTGACAAGAAAACATACTGGAGCACCGTGACATTTTTGGCCCTATTGTCTGCAAAAACATTTTACAGTAAAGGTATTTTAACATCACTGAAGCTCCTTCAAACATGTTCACACAACTAGAAGGAATAAACTGGCATATCCTCTCTGAGAGCACAAAAATTAACTTTTGGATAATTGTAATTGAAAAATTTCCTGTCTCTGCAGGTATCTCATTCATTATAAAATGACTCCTTAATCCACTTACTGTTCAGTTTCTGCAGTGACTCCCTCTTCTTCCAAAGACCATTATCGTCCGATGTAATTTAATCTAGTGTAATTCTTTTATCACAATTTGAGTCTGAATAGCAATGATTACACTCACAAGATCAGCTCATCCTACTCTGAAATTAATTTCATGCTAATAGTTTTTGTACATTGAGGTCTTAACATATGTTTACACTTGTATGAGTTTTCTAACAACCCAGTAAAATTAGATTAAAGTCATTTTATTTCTGGATGTCTTCATTTCAATCCAAAAGCAAAAGAATCAACATTACACTAAAATAAAAACTCTCAGATTAGCAGGTAAGTTGATGGACTGGCTCAATCAGCTGTTTAAACACCAGTCCCTCCTTTTGGTCCCTTCAGTTGTCCAAAAAACAAAAGAAAGTCAGCTCAGGACTTTATTTCCTGACCGCTGGCCCATGAAACACATTGCTCAGCAGCCCATTGGTTAAATTTTTTTAACTGACACAGGCTGATCCAGTTAGATTAAACCACTTGTAGCTGACTTTGTGCTGGTGGATGCAGGTATGTCAGAAACAAGACGAGAGGAAGCAAAAAGCAGCTGTGAAGAACATATGATGAAAAAAATAAACCACTGCAAGCACACGCTGGTAAATGTGCAAAACCCACTGACATGTTTTCCACAGCAGAGCCTTCATCAGCTCCAGTGGCTGTTGACGATGATGATGATGATGATGATGATGAATGCAGCTCTGAATCACAGGAGAAGTTGTGATGAGCTGCACAGCTTTCAGATCACTGAGTTTGTCTCATTCCATGAACAAATTCGGGTGAAATTAGTTCATAATGACGTCAATGTTGCCACCAGGAAAACAGCTGGTTAACACGTGTTCACTGGTTAAAACTATGGTTTAATATAGTTTTTAAATTAATCTAATTTATCATCATCAACATTAACAGTGAGTCAGCTGGCTGCTTTCTGACTTTATTATTTATTATTGACTGGATGATAGATTTTAGTCTAATAATGATGTTAGAGGCAGCTTGTGTGTAGGTGTTATGGACAATATGCAAAAAGGAAAGACTTTAAAAATGTATTTATCGAGATTTTTGTCCATATGTCAATACAGAAATGTGCCTTGTTCTCTGAAAATCATTCACTCTGGATCTGATTGGATCATTATCTAGAAAGAAAAAGGAAAGTCCCCCCAAAGCCTAAATGTATATTTTATCCATTCTGAACCTTCGATGTTACAGAACTTTCTGGATCACCCCCGCCACCCCCCATTACAAAATGCCGTGGAGGTGGAGGGGGTATTCACCTGTAGAAATCTAACCAGCAGGAAATGGCTCATATTCTGTAAAAGACCTAAAACTTTCTCTCTTTTTTTAGTTTTGTTGTTGTTGTTGTTATTGTTTTGTGTGTATAAGGGAGCTGAAAGATGGGTGGTGTGATGGTCCATGTGGTGGGTTGGTCTGGGTTAAAACATGAGGGCCACTCTTTTTAACCAGCTAGGTTGAGCTTCTACACACATTTTCTACATTTAAAAAATGGCTTGGGGTTTAAGGGTTAAGGTTTGAGATTTAGGCACATCAGTAATCACACAATCAAATATTTTTTTTCTAATGTATAAAAATTCATATGCAAGAGATTTTTGCATTCACAGAGGAGACACTCACTCTGGTAAACACACTTTTAAACACTTTTAAACACATCAAACTGAACTTTATTTATAAAACACTTTCCATACAAAAGCAGCTCAAAGTGCTTTACATAATAAAAACAACTTTTGAACATATAAAAAGAACATATAAAAACCCACAAACCTTCACGTACTCAAGTATTAAACATCAAAGTTCAAGAACACACAACGGATCACGTTCTTTTTCACGCATACATTATCACACTCACACCCACACAGCACACATATACACCCCCACCCCACCCCTCTCTGCACAAACACGAACTCTGACTTTTCTGTCTATGACTCAATATAAATCATCAATATAAAAACAGAACTGGAGATAAACATCTGGCTTGATGCTGAGGTGAGGAAAACATATCTTGGGGATCTATCCAGACCAGTAGCCACCTCACCAAGAACCACAGAGGGCGTCACCACAGGAACCGCCCAGATCAGGGCGGTCCGGGGCCCACACCACAGCCAGGGCTGCAGTGCAGAAACACCGGACCAGCGCAACCTCCACTGCATCTTTAAAAACTTTAAAAGTAACAACAAGATCAAAATAAAACTAAAAACAATGAAAACAATAAAAATAAACTGATGGAAAAATCTTGTATTGATGATATTGTGACCATTTGTGAAGACACAGCTCTTCATTAAAGATTGTGATCAGAGCTGTTTTTGCAGGACTGTTATCTTGAGAGCCCCTAGGCATGAATACAGTTATAGAAACACATCAAGGGACTTTATTGCTTCTACTGTGGTCAGTCAACATGGACGTCACTCCAGGGGTCGAGCACCAGAGGCCAAGAGGGACCATTGTTCCCTGAGAGATGGGCTATATGAGGATGTGTCCTGGACTTCAGTTCAAACATAATCGGCTGGCCTGTGTTTTTACTTGTCTTCTGGTTGTGTTTGAACTCCTGTGATGGCAGCAACTATCTGTGTCTTTTAACCAATCTGAGTGTCTGTCGTTCATATGAGAATCTGATTTCAGAAATCAGAAATACTTTATTAATCCCTTGCAGGGAAATTCATGTTTTCAGTACAACCCATCCAAGACTAGACAAAACAACATATGACACAACAGGAACAGGCAGACTGACGGAGCAGCCGTTTCTACAGCGCTCCTTGACTTAGATATAGGTGAAAGGTAACATTAGGGGAGTAAGATGAAGCTGGAGAGGATAAAAAAGGCATCTCCACACTGGGCCTAAGGGCCCATTATTGAGATACAAAAACACTCCTCAGTACATAAAGAACAAAACTCATACAATCACAACATCAGAAACACGTGGCGGGAGGGGGGGGGGTCTCCCATCACAGCAAGTCCGGACGCAGCTGACACGAGCGCAGTCCAGTCGACCCGCCGCCAGGGAGTGGAAGGAGCGGGGTAAGGAGCAGCCCAGGCAGTGAATCACGGGGGAATGTATCTGTAGTGGTGTACTTGAGTGTGGTGCATGTATGTGTGTGCGTAGAAGTGGGCATATGAACTTTGTCCCAGTTCTCCCTCACAGTCTCTGCCACCTGATGATAGTGGGGCATCCTTGAGGGCTGATCCAGGTTGAAGTCCATCGCCCGTGAAGAGGGTGAGGGGAGGGTGGGGGACTGAGCGTCCATCAACAAAACATTCCAGGGAGCTTTCAACCAGCTCCCTTCATACTTTTATGTATTTATTTACTGTTCTTTATTTACTTTAATGAACATTTTAACATAAAACACAATAGCAATTATCAACTGTTGCACATTTGCAGATTTGGGCAGAAAAATGAGCATGTTTGCCTTTTCAGGAAGGATGCGAGCTCTTTCAGGACTGAAGATGTCTCCAGCTGTGGTGGCTAGACGGGGTGGAGGATGTTTCAGGTCTGAGGTCAGACTGCTCTTTTCAACCTCATACCAAACAGGAATCAAATGGTTGGTTAAACTCTCTCTGCTTTGGGGGTGGTATATTGAGTTGAGCATCTTTGTCATCTGCCCATAGAAATGTCATGGAAATAAATAATGGTTAAAATAATATTTTGACAATTCCAATTTTCAGTTGAGCCAAAATATCCTACCGAAACTCACAGGCTTCCACTATTGCAAAAGGGAGTAAACCTTTCACCACCTATCTAGTAACGGCTCGGTGACATTCATTTACTCTGGCAGTCCTCATCAACTAAATATAAATGTGAGATGGATGTCATTCATACAGTCCAGCTCTAGCATTATTACACCCAGCAGGACCTGGAGGAGGTTTACGTTACCTGTGACATTTCAGACAGAAGACGCTGTGCTGTTAGCTCCCGCTTCAGCGCCGCCGCCGTTGCTAAGCAGCATATCGAAGACGCTGCTTGGGAGGTGTGTCCCCCTTTGTTGTGATCGAGGCTCTGCTTACCCTAGGATCGTCTTTTTTGTAAAATACATTCATACTTTGGAGTATAATTTTCATGAACTGGTTTAATGAACACAGTTATCATGATCTGGACAATGTGGGCCATAAACTGAACTTGATATAATTGGATTATAATTGGATTATAACTTTGATGGCTGCTCGGTGGTGTGGTGGTTAGTACCGCAGCCTCACAGCAAGAAGGTCACGGGTTCCAGCTGAGGGGAAGTTCAAACAGAGGCTTTACTGGTGGAGTTTGCATGTTCTCCCCATGTAAGGGTGTGTTTACTCTGAGTGCTCCTGTTTCCTCGCACCGTCCATAGACATGCATGTGAGGTAAATTGGTCACTCTCTCTCTATGAGTGAGTGTGAACGGTTGTTTGTCTCTCTGTGTTGGCCCTGCTGGTGACTGGTGACCAGTGTCTACCTGCCTCTTGCCTGCTAAATGTGGGGGTAGGCTCCAGCTTCCCCAGTACAGAAAATAAATGAATACAAGGAATTGGACTGAAACTTTTTTTCTTGAAAACTGGGATTAATTTTGTAGAGATTGTGGAGATCTTGGCTTTCAGACGCCTGTTGGGCCTCACTGTCCTCGTGCCCACTGGGGATGACTGCCATGGGGGGAGGGTTAAGTATGATGTGGGTGTGTAAGAGCATGTTTGTGTGGATGTGTGTGTGTGTGTGTTTGGGGGGCGAGTGAATGATGGTGGCTTGGTTCCCAGGGTGTGCGACTGGAACATTCATGTGAGTGCTGGTCCCCACCAGGTGGTCCTTTAAGGGATCCGGTCCTCCTGGGCGTGGTGTGGGCCTTCTGCCTTGTAGGGGAGGGGCTGCTTTTGGGTTCTTATGGCCCTGTGCCCTGAGCAGCGGGATCAGCAGTTGTTGACCTTGGTCTGCCGAGGCCTGTGCCCAGTGACCACGGGGGCTCTGGCTGGGGTCTTCCTCTGCCACCTTCTTGATGGTTCCAGGATCGTCTTCATGGTGGGGTGGCTAGGGTATGTGCTCTGGGATTGGTGCTGATCGCCCGGGTCTCTGGGTCTGCCTCTAGCCTTTTTGGTGGTGGCATTTATGTGATCACACTCGTCTTCAAGTCCTCATGCTTTGCATGCTGGCACAGTCACTGCGTTGTCCTGTGGGTTTAAGAGATATTTTTGTTTTGGTTTGTGTGTGTGTGTGTGTGTGTGTGTGTTTCTGGTATTCTGGTTTTTGCTGTGATACATGTTTGTTTTTTCAGCTTGCTCGTCTCTTATAGGAGTTCATGATGATTGTCATCATTGTTTTCCTGTAAAAGTTATTGGAAATTCTCTGTTGTGTTTCTGTGCAGGTGTCGCAGCAGGTGTTTGTTTGGGTTGAAGGGCCTTTGCCTGCTATCTGTATCTCTCCTCTTTCTTTTCTCTACTCTCCTTTTTTATTTCTGTTCACGCTTCTCCTTTTTTCCTGTCCCCTCCAGTCAGGTCCAGCAATATTATTTAAATTCTGTAATTCAACACAAATAAACAAACAATCATTTAAATTAAAAAATCCTATTTTAAGAGGAGCCTTAAACCCTTGGCAAATTTGTTCACACAACACAGCAGCCAGGTCATCATTCAGCTGCTACCCTGCTGGACAGGACAAAAAAAATCTTTACTATCATCGTTGTTATTATTATTATTATTATTATTATTATTATTATTATTGTTATGATTACTTTTTAGTTGTTTTCAAACTGCATCTCAACCTTGGTGGATAATATCTGCATGGCCATTTGTTTGTGTAGTCTGGCTGTAAACAGTAAATTTATCAGTCACATAGAACCAGATGTTTACAATCCATGGATGTTAATTCTGTGGTCATCATAATGATCCACATAAAAATAAATCCATAATTGACAAGAACAGTAATTTCCGTAGTGACATGATAAACTTTTATGGGCCCTTGTAGTCCTCATTATAACCAAAGCTGAAGTCTCCACTCGGCCCTCGACCCCTGTTGTCCATATAAAAATCATTTGGCCATAAAGTCAGTCTGTTTGATTAGTAGGTCTGACTCCTGCCTTCTGCTCCAGCCACAATCCAACCAGGAAATGAACTTTTTTTATGTCAACACCCACAAGGAAAACCCCCAGAAGCCAACAGCACTTCATGTTAGAGCTGTAGTTTATGTCTGTGGCCTCCCGTGAAGCAGCGCCATTTAGTCCACTCAGTCATGGCAATCAGGTCACCAAATGAAAACTCATTTCCTGTTGATACTGTTAACAGGAAGTAATGGAGGTCATTTGATAAAATACACAGTTACTAAATTATCACGAGATGCTTTGTTTCGGTAAACAGTGAAGTACCAATGGAAGGTGGCCCAGAACCAGTTAAGTAAGCAAGAAAATTGTTGAATTGTTTTTACTGGAAGCACTTTGAGAGGTGTTTCCCAAATGTAAAGTGCTTCATAAATAAAATGGATTATCGCTATAATTATTGTTGTTGTTGGTATAAATCCTTGGCTCTATCTGTAGACCATCATTAAACTGTGGTGAGGCATAAAACCCCTGCAGAGGTCTTCAGTGTTTAGAAAGTTTGGAAAATATGTGTGACATGAATATAGTTTCGAGCCAACACAAAAACAACCAGTCAGGCCTGATGGTTGAATTGATGGATGTCACTCAATGACAGCTCAGTTCTCTCATCTGATAAAGCAGAACAAACACTGAGCCACCATGTGTCTAGATGATCTGACAGATGTGAATTCACCCAGGACATGTCAACACAGAGATCACTCACTGTGGCATCATCTTGATAAGCTTCTGCAATGTCACAGCTTTTAATTTCCATCCAGTGTGAATTAATTTTTCTCTAACATCTTGTATTGATGATGGAAAGTCCGACCACTGTGCAAAGCCTTCTCCAGCACATCCCAGAGATTCTCAGTGGGGTTCAGGTCTGGACTCTGTGGTGGCCGATCCATGTGTGAAAATGATGTCTCCTGTTCCCTGGGCCACTCTTTCACGATCTAAACCCCATGAATCCTGCATTGTCATCTTGGAATATGGCCGTACCATCAGGGAAATCCTGGTTTTCTGAATTAGTACACACTGAGTAAGTCAAAACTGTTACGATTGTATTAAATCATTCTATCATGTAAACACACAACTGACCAGATCACTTTATCCGTCATCCATGTAAACATGTCAGCTGGAATTTCTGATCTGATTGATTTCAGTACGATAGAATAAAAATGTGTCTTCACCATGAATCTGTCTGAAGAATCTGTCTGAAGGCCGGTCAGAACCAGGTCTTTGGCTGTGCGGATTGTGTCAACACGTCTACATCTGGTTTGAAAGCTCTTTTTTAGTTTTACCTGAGGGTGTGGAGGAGGCTGACCTGTGTTTCAGACATTCTTGTTCTCCACAGCTTGTTTGCAGCTAAGGTGGTGCAGCGGATTGCACATGTTGAGAACTTTATCATGACATGAGTTTGGTCCACATCCAATCTTTTGAAACCAAAGTGTTTCTAGACAACAGATTCTTCGTCATGTCCAACATCTGCTACAGCTTCACTATCTGAACTTTCTCTGTCGATTTTCCCCGCTCAGCATCTGCAATAACGCAGCTGCTCCACTGCAGGTTTAGTGGTGCGACAGTGAAAAAGGTCCCCCCTCAAACAGTTTCCTTTTGCTTTACGTTCCCAACATTGTTTAGGTGGTTTAAACTGGTGTTTGGGGTAGAAGAAACATTTATGATGAAACAACCATCAGAAACTATGTCTTCTAATGCTTCAGCAGGTATGAATTGATGTACCTGTGATTGGATTATATTCTTCACTGGATGCCTGCAGAGGAGCAGCATCTGTCTAGCAGGTTGTTTTTAGATGGAAATTAAAAAGAAAAAACATATGATGACGAAACATAAAAGGACAACTGCTTAAAAAGTTGTCTAAATGTCTGCACATCAAGTAAAATAGCTGCTAAAATAATCAAGCATGAACAATAAAACTGTTCATTGAATAAGAGATGGAGTTATGCTTCAAATCACAGAGCAGCCTGAGTAATGGCACATTTAAAACCTTCAGTCATGAAGTGGGCACAAGGCCTTGAAAGATGAACTCAGAAAAGAAAATGTTCTGAACAGAAGGTGGACAATTCACCTTGAATGAAATGTTCACATTCAAGGCTAAATTTCTTAGAGAGGAAATCATGGTCTGTAGATACACGAAGAAAAAGGTAGTATGAGGATATCACCAATGTGATGTTCTCTGTGTTAGTTTACATTCTCCATTAAGTCTATACTTTAGATTGCTGTGATTTGAGTATGTGAATCCATCCACTATCATCTGTCAATTTATTCAAGTTACATGTCTGAAACCTGGGCCAAGGCTTCATTATCTGTTTGCAGATCATTGTTTACATAAGTATCAGTTTAAAAACATTAATAAAAAGCTAAATCATAATCAGACAGTGTCCAATGCTCTCTGGTTTGTGTTTTGGTTCCTGTTTGCATTTTGCTCTCAACACAACAGTTAACTAGCAGGCAAACAAACGCTGAAACAGGAGTGGGCACGACGTTTCATCACCTCCCTGCCTGTATGTATGCCTGTAAATGTCTGTTTTTACAAAGTCTTCAAATTCAATAAAATTTTTTTCCAGCTTTGAAACGTCTGACTCTTTCCAAAACACAGTACTGTCACAATTCAGGGTTTACAATCATGAGATGGTAAAGCAAGTAGTTACTAACTAAGTATACATTTTCATACAACCCTATCCTTAAACATTAAAATATATTTGACAAGTGAGAGAAAATTAGAAAAGTGAAAGGACTGTTGAAATCTGTATGTCAATTAAGTTTAATTCACTTTTATTCGTACTGCCCCACTTCACAACAAAGTCATCTCAAGGCACTACAGACACTTAAACCAAATCCATCATATGTGAGTGAGTGAAGTGTTCTGTTGGGAAAATCTGGAACTCTGAGATCTTTCAAATTTAATGGAGTTCGGTCACTAAGAGATTTATCCTCTCTCTCCTATCCTCCACCTATCCTATAGATGCTTTGAGTCAGGGCTCAAAGCACCCCTATGATGACGAAAACCTATGGACCCAGGTTTCCCTTGCCCAGACTAGGATCATCCATGACCCACCTGGAGGCCGGCCTTTGCTCATGGGACCCGGTCGGGCTCAGTTAGAAAGGGTGACATGGGCCCCCTCCTGTGGGCTCACCACTTGCAGGAGGGGCCATAGTGGTCAAGTGCAGTGTGAGCTGGGCAGCAGCCAAAGTTGGGGACCCTGGTGGTCTGATCCTCGGCTGCAGAAGCCAACTCTAGAGACGTGGAACATCACCTCTCTGGCGGGGAAGGAGCCTGAGCTGGTGCACAAGGTTGAGCGGTACCAGCTAGATATAGTTGGACTCACCTCAACACATGGCTTGGAACCACTGTCCTTGAGAGGGCTGGACCCTCTTCCATTCTGGCGTTGGCTCTCCTATCACTGGGGCTGAGGTGGATAAAAAGCTCCTCAGTGGCAGGACCACCGGGGTAGATGAGGTCCACCCAGAGTTCCTTAAGGCTCTCGATTCTGTAGGGCTGTCTTGGTTGACACGCCTCTGCAGTATCGCATGGGCATCGGGGACAATTCCCCTGGACTGGCAGACTGAGGTGGTGGTCCCACTCTTCAAAAAGGGAGACTGGAGGGTATGCTACAACTACAGGGCAATCACACTCCTTAGCCTCCCTGGTAAGGTCTATTCAGGGGTGCTGGAGAGCAGGGTCTGTTGGAAAGTCGAACCTCTGATTAAAGAGGAGCATTGTGGTTTTCGTCCCAGTCGTGGAACAGTGGACCAGCTCTACACCCTGTTCAGGGTCTTCGAGGGGGCATGGGAGTTTGCTCAACCAGTCTACATGTGCTTTGTGGACTTGGAGAAGGTGTTCGACCGTGTCCCCCCGGGGACTGTTGTGGGGGGTACTCGGGAGTATGGAGTGCCGGACCCGCTTGTTCGAGCTGTCCGGCCCCTGTACAACCGGTGTCAGAGCTTGGTCCGCATTGCCAGCAGTACATCAGAATCATTTCCAGTGAGGGTTGGACTCCGCCAAGGCTGCCCCTTTGTCTCCAATTTTGTTTATACAGTGCCTTGCGAAAGTATTCGGCCCCCTTGAACCTTGCAACCTTTCGCCACATTTCAGGCTTCAAACATAAAGATATAAACTTTAAATTTTTAGTCAAGAATCAACAACAAGTGGGACACAATCGTGAAGTGGAACGAAATTTATTGGATAATTTAAACCTTTTCAACAAATAAAAAACTGAAAAGTGGGGCGTGCAGTATTATTCGGCCCCTTTACTTTCAGTGCAGCAAACTCACTCCAGAAGTTCAGTGAGGATCTCTGAATGATCCAATGTTGTCCTAAATGACTGATGATGATAAATAGAATCCACCTGTGTGTAATCAAGTCTCCGTATAAATGCACCTGCTCTGTGATAGTCTCAGGGTTCTGTTTAAAGCGCAGAGAGCATCACGAAGACCAAGGAACACACCAGGCAGGTCCGAGATACTGTTGTGGGGAAGTTTAAAGCCGGATTTGGATACAAAAAGATTTCCCAAGCTTTAAACATCTCAAGGAGCACTGTGCAAGCAATCATATTGAAATGGAAGGAGTATCAGACCACTGCAAATCTACCAAGACCCGGCCGTCCCTCCAAACTTTCGTCTCAAACAAGGAGAAAACTGATCAGAGATGCAGCCAAGAGGCCCATGATCACTCTGGAGGAACTGCAGAGATCTACAGCTGAGGTGGGAGAGTCTGTCCATAGGACAACAATCAGTCATACACTGCACAAATCTGGCCTTTATGGAAGAGTGGCAAGAAGAAAGCCATTTCTCAAAGATATCCATAAAAAGTCTTGTTTAAAGTTTGCCACAAGCCACCTGGGAGACGCACCAAACATGTGGAAGAAGGTGCTCTGGTCAGATGAAACCAAAATCGAACTTTTTGGCCACAATGCAAAACGATATGTTTGGCGTAAAAGCAACACAGCTCATCACCCTGAACATACCATCCCCACTGTCAAACATGGTGGTGGCAGCATCATGGTTTGGGCCTGCTTTTCTTCAGCAGGGACAGGGAGGTTGGTTAAAATTGACGGGAAGATGGATGGAGCCAAATACAGGACCATTCTGGAAGAAAACCTGTTGGAGTCTGCACAAGACCTGAGACTGGGACGGAGATTTATCTTCCAACAGGACAATGATCCAAAACATAAAGCCAAATCTACAATGGAATGGTTCACAAAGAAACGTATCCAGGTGTTAGAATGGCCAAGTCAAAGTCCAGACCTGAATCCAATCGAGAATCTGTGGATAGAGCTGAAGACTGCTGTTCACAAACGCTCTCCATCCAACCTCACTGAGCTCGAGCTGTTTTGCAAGGAAGAATGGGCAAGAATTTCAGTCTCTCGATGTGCAAAACTGATAGAAACATACCCCAAGCGACTTGCAGCTGTAATTGGAGCAAAAGGTGGCGCTACAAAGTATTAATGCAAGGGGGCCGAATAATATTGCACGCCCCACTTTTCAGTTTTTTATTTGTTATAAAAGTTTAAATTATCCAATAAATTTCGTTCCACTTCACGATTGTGTCCCACTTGTTGTTGATTCTTGACTAAAAATTTAAAGTTTATATCTTTATGTTTGAAGCCTGAAATGTGGCAAAAGGTTGCAAGGTTCAAGGGGGCTGAATACTTTCGCAAGGCACTGTAACTTTTATGAAGAGAATTTCTAGGCATAGCCGAGGTGTTGAGGGGATCTGGTTTGGTGGCCGCAGGATCTGCTCTTTGCAGATGATGTGGTTCTGTTGGCTTCATCGGGCCGTGATCTTCAGCTCTCACTGGAGTGATTCACAGCTGAGTGTGAAGTCACTGAGATGAGAATCAGCACCTCCAAATCTGAGACCATGGTCCTCAGCCGGAAAAGGGTGGAGGGCCTTCTCCGGGTCGAGAATGAGGTCCTGCCCCAAGTGGAGGAGTTCACGTATCTCGGGGTCTTGTTCAGGAGTGATGAAAGGATGGAGCGTAGGTCGACAGGTGGATCGGTGCGACGTCTGCAGTGATGTGGAATCTGCACTGGTCTGTCAAGGTAAAAAAGGAACTGAGCCAAAAGGCAAAGCTCTGGATTTACCGGTCGATCTACGTTCCTACCCTCACCTATGGTCACGAGCTGTGGGTAGTGACCAAAAAAACAAGATCGCGAATACAAGGGGCCGAAATGAGTTTTCTCTTCAGGGTAGCCAAGCTCTCCCTTAGAGATAGGGTGAGAAGCTTGGTGATCCGGGAGGGGCTCAGAGTAGAGTCGCTGCTCCTCCACATAAAGAGGAGCCACATGAGATGGCTCGGGCATCTGGTTAGGATGCCTCCTGGACACCTCCCTTGTGAGGTGTTCCGGGCACGTCCCACCAGGAAGAGGCCCCGGGGAAGACCTAGGATGCGCTGGACGGACTACATCTCTCGGCTGGCCTGGGAACACTTAGAACAGAATCCTCCCGGATGAGCTGGTAACTATGGCCAGGGAGAGGAAAGTCTGGGTTTCCCTGCTGCGGCATCTCTGGATAAGCAGCATAAATAGGATGGACAGAAGAATTTTAAATTCTATTCGGAAGCCGATTAAGATAAGATAAAACTATAGAAATATGATCTCTGCTGATAATTCCCATCAGAACTCTGGCTGCAGCCTTTTGGATCAAACAGAGACTTTTCACAACATTTCTGGGACAGGATGCTGCTCATTCTGGGAATATTCTGTGGGTAGAAGAAGATGGTCCTGGAAACCTGTATAATGTGGGTCATAGGACAGATCCTGGTCTAGAATAACTCTAATGTTCCTCACAGTCGTACTGGAAGCCAGGGTAGTAACATCCAGAGTAATTACATAGCAGTCCTGAGGTTCTCATAAACACGACATACACAGTTTAAAGTATTTCATATATGAGTTTCATGTTTTCCTTCCTGGAATTCCTCCTACGTGTTTGTTAGTAGGTGGGCTTAATTAAAATGTCATGTCTGGATTTTTCTCCCACATATACAGTCCTGATCAGCTCAGCGTTTGACTGTTCAAAATATTCTTCAGTTAAAGCAAAAGATTAATTCACAAATGCTAAATTTAGCTCTTTGGTCCAGTCAGAAATATCTTCTCAGCCAAAAGATGGACTGCTTTCAAATGTGTTTATGGTTTTGCACAGAGGATGACTAATCGTGGATTTGTGGATCATGTTTTTTTACATCTTGTCCTGAAAAAAACCGGCTAAAACATGGGTTTCCACAAAATGATATACAGTTTACTTTTTGGTAGTCTAATTATAATTTGATATTTCCCTGTGATGAAACTGTACAAGAAACCTCTGAATCTCATCACCATGGAAACGCAGCCTGACATGTATGTTCCCTCCATGAAGGGACCAACTTTTCTCTGCAGCTTTAACTTGGTTTCCTAAGAAAATAACCAAATAATTATTTTAAATAAATGCATGTCTTCTTAGGTTCACCTAAAAAGAAAGTAATTTATTGTTTTCAACTTTATACCTTATTTAAAAATAGTTTAAATTACTCAGTCATTTGAAAGATTTTCTTTTATTTGGTTGATCAGTAATTTCCAAGACAACTAAAGAAGTTGAAAAGGATTTCAATGAGTGGTAAGAGATTTGAACTATATAGTTGTGTACATTTACCAATCACAAAACTAAAATGTCTCTAGAAGTTTTTCTTCTTTTTTCTTCTTGTTTCTTAGTGTGATACTTTAATAAATCAAACCGAGTTATTTAGGAAGAATAAAATTTAAAAAATTCATCATATTTCACCTCTGACAGTCACTACCTCCAAAGGTCCGCATGAGGAAAACACAATACAGGTGTGGAGTTTGCATGTTCTTCCCATCGGGGGTGGAATGGGACAAAAAAAAAAAAAAAAAGACCCAGACCAGCTCACCACATGGATCACGTCCACAACCCATCTTTGAGCTCCCTTATACACACAAAACAAAACAAAGCTTTGAGCCTCTTCCACAATATGAGCTGTTTCCTGCTGGCTCCCTTTCTACAGGTGAAAACCCTCCGCACCAGCATTTTGTTGTGGATGGTGATCCAGAAAGTTCTGGAACAAATGGGGTTCAGGATGGATAAAATAATCTGTGTCCTTCTAGTTCCTGCTCTTCTCGCTGACGAATAGATTGTTTTTTGTTTGTTGGTTTGGGGGGTTTTTTGTTTGTTTTTGTTTTTTTTTTGTTTGTTTCTTTTTTTATTTTTTTAAAATAATGATCAGGTCCAGAGTTAATGTATTGTCTGAGAATGAGGCATAATCTGCATTGACATAACCAATGGACAAAAATGTAAATAAATAAATCTTTAAAATCTTTCTTTTTTGTATATTGTCCATAAACACCGACAAGCTGCTTCTATCATATTTATTCAGTAGGGCGGTAGATAGTATCGATACCAAGGCTAGTATCGTTATCATTTCATACCAACGTGGTGAGATGGATCATTTTCTCACAGAAGACGTTGGGGGCAAAAAGCCAAAGAATGTGAATGAGAGCCAACCAATAGTAGGTTTTGCTTCTGTTTAGCTAATTTGCACATTTTCTCAAACAATTGTGCTATAAAAAGAAATGTTATTTTATTATTTTGTTACATTGTTGATGTTATTTTATGTAGTTTACAAACAAAAAATATAAAATATAGTTATAACAAATAATATTCAATTGAAATGTATAGTTTCTGTCATTCAGTTTGGTAATAAAACATGTTTTGACAAAACTCTTTGTCCTGTGGTTCATTGTGATCATGATTATGATCAATAATTAAGAAAAATCGTTAAAGCTAAATGTATCGGTATCGTGTTGGCGATACTTGTTCTAGATTTACTTGGTATCGGATCGTTAGTAAAATTGGCAGTATCGCCCAGCCCCTACTTTTCAGGCCCCTCAGCATCTATCAGCCCAGTGGAAGCAGCCTGCTGACTCACTGTTAATGTTGATGAATGATGATTAAAGAAGTCACTTTGAATAATGAAATTTAGTTTAGGAAGACATAAAAGAAGTACATTACACTATAGTTTTAACCACTGAACACATGTTGATCAGCTGTTCTCCAGGTGGCCACACTGACGTCATTTCACCTGAATTCATTCATGGAACGAGACAAACTGTAAAACAGCTGTTTACCACAACTTTACAAACAGTTTGTTCATCACTAACTCTCTGAATTACCAGGTTTAATGTGTAATGTGAAAGCTGTACAGCTCACCACACCTTCTACTATCTCCTGTGACTCATCATCATCATCATCATCATCATCATCATCATCACCAGCCACAGGAGCTGATGAAGGTTCTGCTGTGGAAAACAGGTTTTTCACATTTGGCAGCATCTGCTTGAATTGTTTTGATTTTCCTATCAAGCATTTTCTTCACGCCTTCTTTTCGTTTTCTCCCCATCTTGTTTCTGGCAGATACCTGCATCCACCGGCACAAGGTCGCATAAAGTGGTTTCATCTGATTGGATTAGCCCTGTGTCAGTTAAAATATTAAGCAGTGGGGTTCCAGATCCATGTGGTTCTTGGGCCAGTGGTCATGAAATAAAGTCCTGAGCTGACTTTTGTTTCCCTCCTCTCTCTCGCTCTGTCTTTTTTTATATGAAGGAATTATGCAGTCACAGGGGCAGAAACAAACAGGGGTGGTTTTTAAACATCTGATTGAGCCAGTCAACGCCAACTGGCCCACTAATCTGGGCATTTTATGGGCCGGTCAGAACCATGGCGAGTCCAGCTCTGCTCTCGTGACTATTTGTGGGTTCTCTCCAGATATTCCGGCTTCCTCCCACAGTCCAAAGCCATGCATATTGAGTTAATTGATCACTCTAATTTCTTTCTAGGAGTGAGTGTGAGCATTTGTTTGTCTATCTGTGATGGCCCTGCGATAGACTGGCGGCCTTCTAGGTGTACCATGACTCTCGCCTGTAACTGCTGAATTGGAATAAGATAGAAAATGGATAGATCAGCAATAATCCATCTTTCACCATAGACAACATGTTCTAGACATACCTGTTAGAATGATGACTGATAAGGATTTTTATACAAATCCATGTGGTATTTCTATCCGTATAGAAAAAGAGCATCATTGTAGATGAGTTGGAAAGAAAAAATCCAGCCTCGCAGCATTCTGCAGTGTTTCCAGTGGTGAGAAAGCCTCTCACCTGGAGAAACTCCTGCTGTGATGTAAACAAGCAGCAGCTGATGATGCCTGGATGTAATTCAGGTGGCTTTTTTGTTTTTTGGTTTTTTTGGAGTTCAGGTGTTAAACATAATTGGCATAGCTTGTAATGTAGGTCATTGAAGAGCTGCCCACCTAAATTTGTCTCAGTTTGACTCCTACAGGTGTTGTTATAAGCACAGGCATGACTAAACCTAACAAGCACATTGTTTCCCAGCATGCCCAATCAGACTGATGTTTAAAATGAGCTGGAGGAAGCCAAGATGGCTGCTCAGCGCAACGCAAACAGACCTCCTGGTTCACCCCATCAGGACCTGCTGCTGTGAAGGGATGGCTTATCTTATTGTCTTGTTCTTGTTGTCTGGCTGTGCAATTGCTAATGTTTGTGAATGATGATAAAGAGAAGCTTCTTGATGAGGAAAGAGTGATGCTTTCTAATGAGGCTGATGGATTCAACATCCCTACAAACTGTAATATCAAGACAACACCACAAAGGCTTGGACTTGCACTTAAGGTGTTATTGATTCGCTTCAGTCTTCCTCTAAAACAATATGCATAGAAACCGAGAAGAAAACGCTGCTACACATCTGGAATAACATCGAAGAGAAGGAATATGAACAAAAGTCTACAGAAGATGTGCAGAGTGCGAGCAGCCTCAGGTTACCATGATGGTAAAAGTGAGAAGGATCTCCATTCACCAGGCTGTTGTCATGAAACTGGACTGTACTGGAGCAGATTCTCAGAGTTTCAAGAGGTCATCTGTTGTAATTTAACCCTGTAGCACCTTCATTTTATTTATATTCAGGTGAAAACAAAATAAATACAGGAAAAAAATGAGAAAACAGATAAAAAGAAAAAGCCAAGAAATAAAATGCAATTAAGCATTGACCATGGGCGGTGGTGTGGCGGTTAGTTAGCCTCACAGCAAGAAGGTTGCTGGTTCGAGTCTCAGCTGGGGGGAGGTTCGAACAGCGGCCTTTCTGTGTGGAGTCTGCATGTTTTCCACATGTATGCGTGGGTTCTCTCTGGGTTCTCCGGCTTCCTCCCACCGTCACTCTAAATTCTCCTGAGGAGTGAGTGTGAATGGTTGTTTGTCTCTCTGTGTTGGTCCTGTGATGAACTGGTGATAGGCTTCCCTATGAAGCAGTACAGAAATGAATAAATAATAAATAAATAAAAGTAAATAACATCAATTAACTACATTATATACAAATAAATTATTTAGAAAAAAAAAATCTAACTCGAAAAAAAAGGACAAAAGTGGACTGTAGCAAATTTGTGACAAAAACATTGGTACTAAGTACTAATAAAAGGTAAAAATGCATCAAAATATATAGCTGAAATGTGCCTAAAACAAGACATTATTTATACTATGATGTTATTTACACGTCCTAGGATGACTTGGGAAGATAGAAGAGAGATGAGGGACAGATGGGAGGCTGCTCTGAGGTGTAAAGTGGTGTAGGAGTTGATAAATGTGTGACATCCACAACCAAGATCTGGTCCAGCTTTCTTGCCATTTGTGATTTCTTTGCATCATTTGCATCATGGGACGTCCCCCAGCAGCCTCGCCTGTAACAGCAGAACTAGAGGGTTGGAAAAGGGTCACTAAGCCAGACCTGAAAACTTGTTAAAGGAATATAAGAATGAATGAATGTATGAAGTGTGAGTTAGTAGGCACTTCTTACTATAAAAACACATTAAAATCTTGGACTAGATGACTATTTTAAAATGTGAATAGGCACCATAAAGAAAAACCATCCATCCAAGCTTGTAGCCAACAGCTGCTGCACCATTGGGTTCATTATCCAGATTGGACATATCCACTTAGTATGGAGCCGGTATTTCATCCTGACTTGACAGGGTTAAACTCTGAGAGCGCTTACACACAAAAAATGGCCACTGAATACTGTTACAGGAAGAGACACGCCCTCCTTTCACTGTGCCAGTAGAGCTGCCAGCAGAGTTTCCCCGTCTGAGTGTGATGGATCGTGTCTGGGCTTCGTCCTTTACGTCATTCTATGCAGAAAAAACTGAGTGACTTCGCTCCTTGGTGCAGCCGTTCACACTGGCTTGGAACACAAAGTGAAGATTGAGTCACACCCACTCATTCGGGATTTTTTTTTTTTTTTTTTTTTTTCAATATTTACCAAAACTTTATCCAAATATATTTAATTCATACAGTATCAATTCATGACAAAGTCATCTTCTTAATGAGCAAGTATAATCCAATTAAAACAAATCTGTTAAATGATCCATATTAGTCCAGTTTATAATAACTCTGTTCAAATGAGGCGGGATTATTAGAAACAATGACTTTAAGATAAGAAAACTAAGAAACTGATTTCCAGGAATCAGATGCAACAAATCTCTAATACTAAAATAAAACCCTTAATAACACAAATTAATTACAACAGTGTCAGATATTTCTGCACTGGTACGGAAGCAGTTTGGGCCAAAATTCCAGATCCGCCCACCATACAGACACACACACCACCCAGATTTATGCTCTTGGAAATCAGTATATCAACGTATGCAGCTCCTGTACCCTCCTGGAACCCCAGGACCCAATTTTTTAGCCATTTTTAATTTTCCGTATACAATATTTTTGCCTGTGTTGATGCTAATCTTTCAAAAGTTGAAGGATTGGATTAAAGTAAAAAGAAAAACATCAAACTTATATTAAACAGCTTATGTTAATGTAACAGTTCTTTTTTTTTTTTTTTTTTTTTTTTTTTTTTTAACTTGTCCTGTCCAGCATCATAGTAGCAAAATGATAATGGCTCCTCTTGATAATCTGATTCATTTATTTATTTATTTACTTTGAATCAAGGAATCTATGTAATCTTGCTGGACCTGACCGGAGGGGACAGAAAAAGATGGAAAATAGCAAAAAGAGCAAAAGAAGAAGAAAGGAGACAAAAAGATCACAGACAGAAGGAAACGACCCTTCAATCCACACCATCACCAGACAACAAACTGTTACACCTGTACATGAACACATCAGAAAATTTCCTACAACTTTTACAAAAGCAGAAACACACACACAGAAAAAACAGGGCTGCTAGTCATTAAGAGTTTTTAAATAATAACCAAATCAAAAAGACATAACAGCGACCAGATACTAACTCACAGGAAAAATACAAAAAGATAATTATCGCTTAGTATTAAAACCCCACTAGACAACTCAGGGACTGTGTCAGCATGCAGAGCATGAGAAACAAGGAGTGATCAGTGATGAAGAGTGATAAGTGAGATCATGCAAATGCGACCTCGACTCCACGGAGGCCAGAGGCAGACCAGGGCCTGGGGCCCGGGCCCTCAGCAGCAGACCCGGAGCACCAACCCAAGCCACCCCACCACAAAGACGACTCCAGCCCCACCCGAAGGGCGGCAGAGGAGAGCCCCAGCAAGAGCCCCCCACGGTCCCGGGGCACAGGTCCCAGTGGGCCAAGATCAGCAGCGGTCGGCCCCCAAAGGCAGAGGGCCCGCAACATGCCTAGGAGGACCAGGCCCCCCCAGACAGCCACCCGGTGTAGGCCAACACACACCCCGATGTTCCAGCCGCACTATTAATCAGAACAGTTAATGTAACAGTTCTGATTAGTACTGAAGCTGAGAGAAAATTAATTTATATAATTCTTGAAGCACTTTCTCTGCAGGGACCTATTTGGGTCCAAAGTGTGAGTTTTTATGTAAACCTATACTGCTCAAAGCACAACACAACAAGGCTCTAACAACATCACCCCAAACATGCCTCGCTGAAATTCATATTTGAAAAATATTAATTATTAGTACATGGTTTTCTTGCAATAATGTTAATTAGAATAATTATGAAAAAATTGCTAGAAATGTAAAATAATATTTAAAACTTGAATTAAAATCCATTTGGTTCTGAATAGGACTGAAGTTGACAAAAAAAAAATTCATTTAAAATGTGGGGAAAAAAATTTAATTTCTATAGCACTTTTTTCTTCAGGGACCCATTTGAGTCTCAAGGGCTCTAACTGTGAGTTTGTTTTTTTTTCATATATAAACCTGTACTACCTAAACTAATAAATGTATACATCAGACATGCAATTTAAACACTTTTACCTCCAGCTGGTGTCAAGTCTGAAGAAAAAAACACAGCGCAAACAGGAGTTTTTGGAATAAAACTTTATTTTATTCCAGAAAAGGCAACACTGACTTAGAAACTGCTGAAAAAAACCAGCAAACAGCCTAAAACTCCAAAGGCCAACAGACAGGCGAACATCTTAGTAGAAACCTCCAAACATTTGTTCATCATTCTTCAAGACTGGATTCTGACTTGGTTGTCATATCTGCAAAATCCATTCCTGAACAGATTTAATAATAACTAACTTTGCGTGTCTAAATTTAGAGCTTTCTGATCCTGAAATACAAATCAAAACTGGTTCCAAACTTGTGTGCAGAACATGGTCCTGGAAACTCCTATCAAAGAAAAATATTTGAGGCCAAACATCTCATGTCTCCGTCTCCGTCAGGGACATAGGCGTGACCACGGAGAGGGACTGTGCTCACTACTGCCCCCTCTGTCCTGGAGATGTAAGCAAAGTAAACTCGTTAGAAATAACATAAATTCTAGTAAATGTTAATGTTTTTACGTGTTGTGCTAAAACTAAATTATTTCAAACTGTTCAGTTACAAAAGCTTATTTAATGTAAAATACATGTTTGACGTAGAATAATTTAAGTGTGCTTTTTTATGCAGATGATTCATCTCTCTCTTTTGTATTATGGGAACAGCCATGTCTGAATGTTTAAATAATTACTGTTTGTAAATAAATTGGACACTTCTTACCAGATATTACTATAGAATTTTACATACATTTGTTCCTCAATATAAAGAGAACAACAAAATCTAGATCTTGGAAAAGAAAAAGATGTGAGGAGGAGAAAAAGAAAAAGAAGAATATGATCCTGAAGGTTTCAGCATTGATGATGATGAAGTAAATGTCACCTGCTGGAGAAGATCGTAAAATGTGATTGACAGCAAACCTCATCTACTAATGAAAGCTAAGACGACTGATTAAATGCTGCCGTAAAATCCAGTAAACAAAACTTGAATGATTGTAATTAATGCTTGTTGTAAAATAACTAACATGTTTCATGCATTGTAAAAAGGACCAGTAATAACCCAGTAATGCAGCATAACCTCTAGTTTGGAACAAGCTGTGCAACAAGGCTGGAGATCCCTCTCATTTAGCTGTGTTGGCTGGTGGAGATGCCTGCACAGTGGGGGAGGCTCTGACTCGCCTACGTGCTTTGCCCCCCCGGTGAGGCTTATTATGGCAGGTGAACAGAGAGACCGGTGGTGCCATGAGTTATAATCCTGTCTGCAAAGTCTCGAGGACCTGCAACATGCAGAGCATAACTAACTAACAAAGTGACTCACTTTGGAACTGATTAAGAGGTTCATACATCTAGTAAAATAGACATGTGACTTGTAATCTAGATTGTAATCATGACTTGGTTTTTACAAGATGTCTTTTTGTGTAATAAACACAATTTACTAAAATAAAATCAGCAAAGCATATTAATAAAAAATTAACATTAAAGCCCCAGTGTGCAAGAATTACTCCCATCTAGTGGTGCGCTAGTATATTACAAGCAACCTAGTAGTGCTCTACTGGAACCTCACCATTTAAGAGCATTATTACAACTACGGATGCTCCAGAGAGTCATAAATTTGAAGTTTGAGTGTCCCGTCAGGTGATGGGGTGCAGAACGATGCATAATTCTGTTTTTTATGCCAATAATTTATAAGCATGCCCTCCATGTATTTGGTACCAAGCTACTGCTAATAGCTAATGTTATCGTGTGAAATCATTTTTTGTGATTTGCAGACTCAGAGATCATCTGATGAAGGGAGAGGAAGAGGAAGTCAAAGCAGGGGCAGTGGACCTGTCGGCGCTGCAAGAGGAAGATCCCGTGCTGTAACTTTACTCTGAGTTTAATAACATGTATTTCAGCTGATTTATCAAGGGAGGTGGGCAACGTATTGATTCGAAATAATTATTATTTGAGAGATATTTATGTGTCAGAATGCTTGCGGTTCTAGTAATTAAATCACGGCGAGAAACTGGTATTACTTTGGTCTATTTTTCTGACTAGGAGGAGGACAACTACCCCCACCCCCATTGACAAATCAGCTGAAATAAATTATGAAACAAAAAATACATCTGAAAGAAGCACACGGTGGCCTACTGGCATGGCTTCTCTGAAGAGTAACAACAACTGAAAACTGTTGCAGCGGAGCTTTTCTACTGTAGGCTAACTAACAAATTAGCTTTTTCTGCCGTTTTATATAGCAAGTAACAGTAAATGATCCGACTTAAACGGGAGGATAAAGTAGTTGCTGAACTACCTGCCCTGTTTCTAATAGAATGCCAAAATAAACTTCACTGTTAGGTGAAATTAATTCACTCATCCAGCAGAAAGCCTGCAACTTTTTTTTTTTTAGTCAATCTCCTTTATTAATTGCCTCATTCTGGTAAATGCTCCACCGATGTGCACTCTCATTTTCTCCTGGTTATTATTTCTTTTTCTTTTCTTGGCTATTTTTTACTCTGTCTCGCGGGGCAAAGAGTATGGATGGTTCTCCATTATCATAAACTGGCAAGCTGAAGGATCCACGGTCGTCTTGGCTTGTTTACACCACCCCCGCCCCCTCCCCCGAAACAGCAGGGACTCACAGGTAAAACGCGCAAGGCTAACAAGTTTGTCCCCTTTCAGCTACTGTATTCAAAGATGGCGATGCAACATGGCAGCCTCCAGTTGGGTGCGCCGCTACATATGTATTTATAAGCAACTCATTCTAAGCCACAAGAATGCTTTCATTTGGATGCAATTGTGATTAGACTTTGGTAAAATAAGTATTTATGAAAGTGATATTTGATTTTTGCTAACAAAAATCAGAGACCAGAGGACACGTTCCAGAAACCAGAGGACACATCCCAGAAACCAGAGGACACGTCCCAGAGACCAGTGGACACATTCCAGAAACCAATGGACACGTTCCAAAGACCAGAGGACACTTCCCAGAGTACGGTGGACAGGTGGACGTGTCCCAGAGAATGGTGGACGAGTTTAGGAATGCCTCCAGCTGATGAGCTTCTGGCTGAGTGTGGGCTGGATATAAAGGGCAGTTTATGTAGCAGAAGTAAAGATGGCTGCATTTCCAAGGTGTCAGCTGGATGAACGGATGAGGAGAGAACAGGTGAGGTGGTTCACCTGAGAATCCAGGTAGAACGGCTTCCTGCTGCAGGGTTTTACATCTGGATGAAGCTGCATATACAGATGAGAACATGACCTTCCTCCACCAGGCCGAGAGGGTTGTTGTTATCTGGTTTACATCAGTTCACACTGGAACTAATATCAGATCTATCTATCTATCTATCTATCTATCTATCTGTCTGTCTATCTATCTGTCTGTCTGTCTGTCTGTCTGTCTATCTATCTATCTATCTATCTAATTTATTGCTCTTGTAATAAATAAATATAATTCCACATATATTTGCTTGTTTTCATATTTTTATCGTTTTGCATAAACAAGATTTATTAAATGTCCCATATTATGCAAAATTTACTTTCTAAACGTTTTCTAACAGTCACGTTTGTCCTTATAGCCTGTATGAGGCCCAAATAGGAGAAAATTTTGTCTCCTCTTTCACTTGCATGCTCCACTTTTTAGCGAATGTGTGTTTAAACGGGTGAGTCTGAGATCTTTCCCTTTGTGACCTCACAAAGGGACATAACCACTGCCCCGGTAGTGGATACTGCCATTGAAATAAATCCATGGCAGGTGCTACTAGTGAGAAACATGGACGCCGGCGTTCTCCCCCACCGTGGCGGACAAAGCCTTGGTGATGTCAGGTTTATATTCTCTATTGCACTAAAGTTGGATGACAAAAACTCCACCAGCTGCATTTTAATATCACCGCATCGGCAGTGCTCATTGTTAATATGATGATTAGTATCAACCCTTTAAAATGTCTTATATCATTCACTTTTTCTTTGGTAGTTGTGCTTGGGTTAGATCTGCAGGACTGTCAGTTTCAGCTGATCAGCAATATGTTATTAATCTGTATTATAGGAATAAAGTTATTATGAACTGGGCCTGATTAATCACAGCAGGACAATTACATTAGGCAGGAATAATTTAAACATGGTCAGATAACATACTAAATCATAACTACATTGTTCTAGAAATACAATACAGCCCAGATGAGCTCATAACAGTTAATATAAAAGATTCTTTTTCTTCCTTTGCACCCAGCCTGCAGGCTATGACTTCAGTTAAATGATGCAAAGAGAAGTGACTGCGATTGAACAGCAACAACCAGGTGTGTTTTGTGTTTCCAAAGTGAGAGGCGTTTGAACAAACCGATGCACGATTGCCATCTGTACTTCACACCGTCGACTTCAGTTAGCTATTGTTCTCTGCTGAATGTCAAGGGCTCCTATAGAGCAGCTGGTCGAATGCAGCAGGAGAGCGTGTAATTGTGTCGATCCTGGTGGAGTGGTTGAAAAAATAACTGCAACTTTAACAATCACAAGTGGGTACACACATACACACACACTTCACTCTGAACATGAAATATAATTTTATGGTTGAGGGCTGTAAAGATATTGTAGATGCTAGGATGAATCACACAGTTACATCTGCAGGAATCCAGCTTTCCACCATATTTACACCTTCATCCATCCTTCCACTCAGACACGCATGCACACTTGATACCCATATGGTAACAAAAGAATGATTCACCTTTTGGTTGGTACTTAGAGGTGATTGTTTTCAGATTATAAGAATTTCAATCAGGATGGTCCAGATGGGACGCGTCAGCTGTAATTGGCAAATCTGCAAGGGACTCACTTATTTGCAGTTCTCACCTCAAACCGAGCTTCGCTTCAAGTGTGCTGACACGAGCAGAAAGATGCTCCAGGGTTTCATCTGTCAACCACTGCAGCTGCAGTCTGTGTGTCAGAGCTGATGTCTTCATCAAACTTTATGCATTCACCGTCCACTTCATCAGCTCCACCTGTTCAGCTGCTCGTTAACAAAAAATCTAACCAGCCAATCACGTGGCGGCAGCTCATCACATCTAGTCACGTAGACATGGTGAAGATGACCTGCTAAAGTTTAAACCTAGCATCAGACTGAGGAAGAAAGAAGATTTAAGAGACTTTGAACGTGGCATGGTTGCTGGTCTGAGTATTTACTGGGATTCTCACACACAACCACCTCCAGGGTTTCCAGAGAATGGTCTGAAGAAAAGAAAACAGCCAGCGAGCAGCAGTTGTCTGGACCAGGATGCAGCAGAAGACACACCGGGTGCCTCCTGTCAGCTAAGAACAGGAAACTGAGGCTACAATTCACACACACTCACCAACACTGGACAATAGAAGATGGAGAAACGTTGCTGGTCTGATGAGTCTCCATTTCAGCTCCACATTCAGATGCTAGGCTCAGAATCTGCTGGAAACATCATGAAAACATGGATCCATCCTGCCTTGGATCAACGCTTCAGGCTGCTGCTGGTGTAATGGTGGGGGGAGATTTTCTTTATGACCACAGTGGAGCATCTTCTGATGCTACTTCCAGCAGGATAATGCACCATGTCACAAAGCTCAGATCATCTCCACCTGCTTTCTAGAACATGACGATGAGTTCACTGGACTCCAACGGCCTCCACAGCCACCAGATCTCAGTCCAGTAGAGCAGCTTTGGGATGTGGTGGAACGGGAGATTCTCATCATGGATGCAGCCGACAAACCTGCAGCAACTGTGTGATGCTGTCATGTCAATATGGAGAAAACCTCTGAGGAAGGTTTCCACCACCTGGAGAAAAAAGGGGTCCAACCCGGTGCTAGAAGGTGAACCTGTTTAGACTGGTTTGAATGTGTAGAGACTAGGATATTGTTCTGTTGTAACAGAGCAGCAGAATTCAAAAGATGTGCTGTGCAAAAAGCCTTCATTCAAATATGATGGTTTTGGTGTATTTTGTTGTTTAAAATTGGAAGAATTTGATCTTCAGGTTCAGTTCTCCAAAATGAAAAACACTGATTGTTGTCTTCTAGACACAAAGTACTTATAAGTACTTCACTCACTCAACAAAAAGAACATGCCTTTAAGAGTTCGGATCTTTATGTCTTTAAGACGAGCTTGTTGTCTAACCAAGCCTGGTGTCATCTGACTTCATAGATAAATATATCTGAATGTTTTCTGTGTAGCAACTGGATTTTATGATGTAATGTGTAATAATATTACCTCATGGAAATTTATCTAAAGAGAAAAATTCAAGCACAGAACCCTGCAGAATCCATGACGTTCAGTCAAGTGGGGGAGCCACATCTGAAATGACAGCTTAGTTCATGCAGAAGCTGAATGAATGAGAGACAACGTGATACTGTAAATCCATTTATTTTTTACTTTTTACTATAATAGAATTATACTGCAAAATGTTCACAATGTTCTGAAACTGCTGTCACTTCCTGTTTTAAAACATCATGTAAAACATCATAAACATTTTGTTTACGTCTCCTTGGATGAAAAACCATTGCTTGAAATTTATGTTTTTCAGCAAATTCAATATCAGCGTCTATGATGGAACGTGTTTCCTCCTTGGCTCAGTCAGCTATCAATATTCCTTTCACATCAGCCACCCGCCCACCACTGAGTATCCATTATCTAGATGGAGCCCAGGGAACCAACTCCATCAGAAGGTCACAGCATTGTTCATGCAACCAAACTCTCAGCACAGAAAGCAATTCAGCCATGTGGGAAAAACACACACGTTGATCAGAATCAATAGCTGATCATGGCTGTATCTCAAAAACAACATGAGCTGCTTTTGGTTGTTTGGTTGTTTTTCAGATGTAAAGCTGCACTTAGAACATTTTGCCACTTAATCCCTTAATGGGCTCCGACCTGACCTTTTGTATCTGGTGCCAAGCAGGTACAGGTTGCCCAATGGTTTATCCTTCTTCAAACAACTCTGTGTATTCCCAGCTGACCCAGAGTGCACCATGAGCCACCAGGTTGTTTGATCATAACTGTTTTCCTACCAAAGTTGTTTTCTATTTATTCTTGTAAATTAATCCCTGCATCCAACATGCAGACTACTCACCATCACATATCTTGTTGCTTGAAGAGCTTTTGCACATCACTGTGACTGTGTGGTTGTGAGAAAAAAAAAACATGGGAATGGAGATTGATTCAGTCACTTCCATTATTATACACTCTCTCCCAGCCTGTGTCATATCTAAAGAACAGGAGAGGGACGAGGAGAGGAGGCAGCCACAGCGCAGCGAGGCCAGAGTAACTGAGCGACCCAGAAGATGCACAACTTGAGAAAGTGTAGAACCCTCTCACAATGAGCACCAATGACTGCCCTCAGCACAAGTTTCTAAGTTTACAACAGTACAGAATCCACAGCTGGAAAATGCCTGAACGTAAATGAAATTCATGGATGATCTCCAGAAAAATAACCTTGTTTTTGCCTTAGTTGTGATGCATGGGAAGCTCAGTGCATGACATGCAAAGCAGGGTGGTAGCAATCTAGAAGCTCACATCAGTTCTGCATGTGTATACATACACACACACACACACACACACACACACACACACACACACACACACATATATATATATATATATATATATATATATATTACTTTATATTATTTCATTTATGATAATGGACACCTTATCGGGCATTAACCCTTACATATATTCTACTTCTTTTCCTCCTGCTCTCTTCACTCTCTGCATGTGACATTACTGCTTTCGCTAACTGTTTTTCTTTCTCCTGCCTCCACAGCAGGTAACCCAGGTCCGGAGTTGCTGAGTTTGTTCTGACGGTCCTGTGCTCTCCCATCAGTTGACCCTGGTTGTGCTACAAGTCTAGAAAAACTTCCTTCCCACAATTCCTGTTGAAAGATCAGGACGAGATGGACTTGAAGTGAACATTTCATGTGGTCTGTTTTTGATTATCTGCTTTTTAAAAATGGACTTTATCAATTTTGACATATACAAACCCAATTCCCAGAGAACTGGGGCACTGTGTAAAATGTAAATATAAACAGAACGCAATGATTCACACACCTAAAGAAAAAGTAGTTCCAGGGTGGTGTTCAGCATGGTGTAAAAAGTAGTTCCAGGGTGGTGTTCAGCATGGTGTAAAAAGTAGTTCCAGGGTGGTGTTCAGCATGGTGTAAAAAGTAGTTCCAGGGTGGTGTTCAGCATGGTGTAAAAAGTAGTTCCAGGGTGATGTTCAGCATGGTGTAAAAAGTAGTTCCAGGGTGGTGTTCAGCATGGTGTAAAAAGTAGTTCCAGGGTGATGTTTAGCATGGTGTAAAAAGTAGTTCCAGGGTGGTGTTCAGCATGGTGTAAAAAGTAGTTCCAGGGTGATGTTCAGCATGGTGTAAAAAGTAGTTCCAGGGTGATGTTCGGCATGGTGTAAAAAGTAGTTCCAGGGTGATGTTTAGCATGGTGTAAAAAGTAGTTCCAGGGTGGTGTTCAGCATGGTGTAAAAAGTAGTTCCAGGGTGATGTTTAGCATGGTGTAAAAAGTAGTTCCAGGGTGATGTTCAGCATGGTGTAAAAAGTAGTTCCAGGGTGATGTTCAGCACGGTGTAAAAAGTAGTTCCAGGGTGATGTTCAACATGGTGTAAAAAGTAGTTCCAGGGTGATGTTCAGCATGGTGTAAAAAGTAGTTCCAGGGTGGTGTTCAGCATGGTGTAAAAAGTAGTTCCAGGGTGATGTTCAGCATGGTGTAAAAAGTAGTTCCAGGGTGATGTTCAGCATGGTGTAAAAAGTAGTTCCAGGGTGATGTTCAGCACGGTGTAAAAAGTAGTTCCAGGGTGATGTTCAACATGGTGTAAAAAGTAGTTCCAGGGTGGTGTTCAGCATGGTGTAAAAAGTAGTTCCAGGGTGATGTTTAGCATGGTGTAAAAAGTAGTTCCAGGGTGGTGTTCAGCATTGTGTAAAAAGTAGTTCCAGGGTGGTGTTCAGCATGGTGTAAAAAGTAGTTCCAGGGTGATGTTCAGCATGGTGTAAAAAGTAGTTCCAGGGTGATGTTCAGCACGGTGTAAAAAGTAGTTCCAGGGTGATGTTCAACATGGTGTAAAAAGTAGTTCCAGGGTGGTGTTCAGCATGGTGTAAAAAGTAGTTCCAGGGTGATGTTCAGCACGGTGTAAAAAGTAGTTCCAGGGTGATGTTCAGCATGGTGTAGCATCGCTTCTTCTAACATGTCTGGAAACATCTGGGAAGTGAGGAGACCAGTTGCTGGAGTTTTAGGAGAGGAATGTTGTCCCATTCTGGTCTGATGCAGGATTCTAGCTGCTCTACAGTCCTGGACCTTGGTTGCTGGATTTCTGCTTTCATGAAGCTCCAGATGTTTTGTATTGATGAAAGGTCTGGGGTCTCAGTTATAAAGTTGCATACACACAAAAACATTCAGACGTTTTAAAATGCTAAATGGAAATATAAGCAGTTTACCTAACTAACAAACCATCATATGCATAATCTTTCATGTCATGTAAGAGAAGCAATAACAGCATTTTTTATGATTTGTTTTGATGAAACAGGTCTCACACACCCACAAAATTCAGAGCCTTTGTTTGAGCTCGTATCTGTCACTGCCGTTGAGTTGAGTCATGCTGGAAAATGAAATTACATGAGCTCCTGTTGAGAAATGTCTGGTGCACCTGATACACATAGAAAGAAACAGCTGGCAACCCCATTTAAATTATCACAACATCTTTAATTAGCAAAGAATGAAAACAGGAGGTTGAACTTTGAATTTGTTTGCATCATCTTCTCCACTAAAACAAGACCGTCTAACATAATTATAACCACATCATCCACCAGGCTGAGTAATAATGGTGAAGTGGATTGTTTGCCTTCCTCTTGACATTATTGTGTTATATAATATACAAAGGAAGTTCCAATAAAAAGGGGCTTTTTTGTATTTTATTTAAAATGTAAAGTCTGTGTTTATCACAACGGATTTGTTCATGCATGAACTGCTGGCACAGTGCTGCTTTAGCACAGTTGCTCCCAGAGAAATTATCTGATTTGGATTCACTCCATGCACAGAATCAACAAAAGGCTGTAATAACGGCATCATCATGTCAGATTTGTTGTATAAATCCTTATCAAAGTTAGAAGAGCATCCAGAGTGGCTCCTGCTCTTTGCAGCAGCAGTGTGCTGATTTCCTGTATGTCCACTCATAATCTGCATATCTGTTTAGCTGTGTGCCCCAACTTCATCGGCCCCAGCTCTCTCCCTCCTACGTTTTCCTTCTTGATCCTCCTCCTCTGTGGTAACTCCCTCCCGTGGCTGCAAGAGCTCCATCACCTCTATCTCTTCACCTCCCCCTTCCGTCTGTTAATTGGATGAGCTGTCACAGTCGTGAGGATGATTAAATTCCAGTGTGGAGTGGCTCTTTGACCACCGAGCCCAACTCTGTTAAGAATTATTACTACTGTAAAGCCTTCTGCAGGTACTACAAACCAACTGGCAAAGTTCACCATGAATTCTTTATGCTACATGGCTCCACCAGCAGGGCCTGACGGGGAATCTAATCATGTTCACTCTGTTCTTGGAAATAAAAGCAGAATATGAGGTCAAAATCAAGTCAGTTGGTGCAGAGAATCCTTCAGATGTGCTCCTGCTGACATGGATTTGTGTTGAATGCAGTGGTTGTACAGCAGGTTAGTTTACAGCACTTTTATACTACAAGCCACACCGTCAATCAACCGTCAAACTCAGACAATCGCTCATGTTTCTGAGCTACAGACACAATTAACTGTATTAATTAGAGCAAACATACTTAAAGGAAGCAGATCTAGTCCCCAAACTACTGCTGCAGGTTTTGGAGCAACTCTAGAGAAAGTAACAGAGAATACATGAAAGAGTCATTAAAAAAGAGAGAAACTGTGATTGTTCAGGAAAATGAGACATTTCTGTAACAACGATCAAGGACAAGGACATGACAACAAACATCTGGACTCAGCAAACTGATCCAGCTCCAGCAGACTCAGTCATTTATGAGACAAGCAACGTTTAAATTGAGCACACAGCACTGTTTCTGGCTTTTAAACACTTTTTCTTTATTCTAAAGTATTTTTAAGAGTCAAATGGGTTTTGTAGCTCTAGACTATGTTTATTTGGTGGGACAGGAGGTAAAAACTGCTCTTTTATTAGTAAACGTAGCAGATCACTGGTATAGAGGAATAAACCCATTTGCCAGATAACAAAAAGGTAAATAAAAAGTAACTGAAATGACTAAGAGCAAATAAAGACGCAGTTTTAGGTGCAAAATCCAGATGGACAAGCTGTTCTGTTGTTAGACATAGAAGCTATGGACTTTAAATGTGCATAGCTTTTAAGATTAACTGTATTTACATAAAGTCAAGTGCGTCATTCAGTGCTTACGTGAGTGTTACGTTATGGTGAGTGGACCCAGTCCCCTGTATCACAGCATGCCAACAGTCAGCAGTCTCCTCCCAGCAGTCTTAATAAAAAATAAATAAATTAGTGGCAACAAAATAAATAAATAGTAAAGAAAAAATTTAATCAGCCACATAAATAATAATAATAATAATAATAATAATAATAATAATAATAATAATAATAATTAATAAAAACAATAAAATTATATATATATATATATAATTTTATTGTTTTATTGTTATATAAATTTTCTATTATTATCATTTTATTTTATTTATTTGTAGAAGGAGCAGTGGTGATGAGTCTGTTGTGTGACTGACATTAATCATACTGAGGTAATATGATGTCGTTGCTGACCGAGTAATCAGACTACTGTGACTTCGTTACCAAGCAACGCTCCGGCTGCTATATAGGAGCGCCTGCGAGGCTCTGCTGACAGGAGGGCGCACGAGACAGAAGAAGACGAGAAGTTGCTGCAGAGGCTGAGCGCGCGGAGAGCTTGTTCGCAGACAGAGGCGGGACACACGCACGCGCTATGGGACTAACTGTTGATCTGTGAGAGAAGAAGCAGCGCGCGCACAGTTTCAGCTTCGCTCGCGTCTCAAAGCAGCTGAAATCTCTTTGTAGTTTTTGTAGTTTCTGCTTCAGACAACAGATTTTCTTTGTTTGTTTGAGAAATATTGTGAATTTTAAATACTGAGTCAGGAAAAAGCGGCATCATGAAGTTTCTGCTTTTTCCCGTTTTAATGGCTCTCATCGCCATCAGCCAAGTTTTTTGTGAAGATGACCCCCAAGAAGGGACCGACTACTGGACAAGCAGTAATCAGATTCAGGTAATATTTAATATTTATCTCGTTCATTTAAAGTCTAAATATGATGAAAGGATGAAGATGAAGGAAATTTATTTGATCAAATTGAATGAAATGATGTCATTTTAGGGATTTTTCTTAAGATAGAAAGGGATAAAGTAGCAATAAAGACCTGCAGATCTTCATTTTATGCTACTTAAACCTAATTAACATTGTAAAATGCTATTTTATTTATTGATTTTGACTGTTAACATTCATTCTTGTTATTCTAACTTATAAAAAAATCATTTAAAAAGTTTGAGTCTGAAACCAAAATCAAATGAGACCATCACGGTTCCTTGAGAGCTCCACAAACTCGAGCTCTGCAACATGAGATTTATTTGTTTACTTATTTTTCAGTAGTTGGAGCAGAAATCCAAGAAGGAAATTAAATAAGCCGTAAGTGCACAGCATGCTGTGGTCCAAAGCAGCTCCATCGACATGAGACGCACGTCTTATGTTTGACATTGTGAATTGGAGACGCGCCAAGCTGAACCTGCTCCTCCAGAAGCTTTAACTGCAGGCTGGGGCCATTTTGCAGATGAATGAACCTACAATAAATCATTACAACTTGGTGTGCAGGCCATTAGTGGCCCCTTGATCCAAATCTCAGTCAGACTAATGCTTTCTGTAGAAATATATCTTGTGATGGAAATAGAAACAATTAATAAAAGCTACAGATCTGAGCCTTGTGTGGATTATTAGTGTAGTTTACATGCGATGGTGGACAATCATGTGCATAAATTCCAGAAACTTTCCCCCCATTCTTATGATTTTTCCTTCCTCCCTCCTCAGGACGGCTGGCTCTCCAGCGACCCATTCAGAGAAATCCTCCTGAGGAAGACGAGAAAGCCGCGGCCACACCAGTTCATCGGCCTGATGGGGAAGCGCTCCATGGGTGAGAGCTTCTCCCTTTTCTGTCCAGCTTTCCTCTTCTTCTGCAGGTTATCGTCCTAACGACACATTTGCTCTTTTGCTTTGTTTCCACAGCAAACTCACAGATTACCCGCAAAAGTAAGTCCTGCATTTCTGCCTTTCTTTGCTTTCTTTGCTCCAGACATGTAGTGGGTCCGTGCAGCAGTCAGCATTAAATAATTCCACCATGAAAATGACTGAAAATGGAATATGATCATTTATTAATGCCACTGCACCAATTCACAGGGAAAAAAAAGTGTAAGTGACCTCATGCCAGAGTCATGAGGATGAAAACAGCACCTCTCTGGATGACTTGTGTTTTCTGCCAGTATATTAGCCATACTCACACTTTATCCTTTTAAGGAGTTCTTCTTGTTTAAGCTGTGAATTTTAGGATATAAACTCCTCTCCTGTGAAATATTTCTATTTGTAGTCTTCTTTGTCCTCAGTGAAAACCTCGTCTCTGAAATTAAATTAAACTCACTTTGACAAAAACAACAAAACTTTATAAACATAAAATGTACAAGCAGGTCCATGTTTGTGAAAACCAGATAAAGTTGTTTCTTCTTATGTGTAATTTGCATTTTTTCTGACATTAAAGGCATGAAAATATTATTATAGTCCATGTTTTCATCCCCAAGCCTGTGCAGACATCAGCCCGCCCCCTCTAAAAGAGGAATACATCAGACATTTAGACTCAGTACAAGCAAATTCTCTGGCAGTGTTTCGCCCACAGTATTAGTAGTTTGAATTAAATTTTTATTTCAGTGCACAGTGAAGGCGAGGGAGGGGTTTAATTAACTAACAGCCACAGCAGATGAATTCTTTGTTGTTTTATTGGGGGTGGTCCAGAGCACACATCTGTGTGACAAAATAGACAAAAGGCACTGAGGCGAAAAAAAGCCAGAAGGGGATTTTCCTTTTATTTTATTATTTTTTTAATTTATATTTTTTATTTTATTTATTTATTTTGCTTTATTTTAACCTTTTCTTAACTACACCTGTACAGGAGGCAGCATGAGATCAGTGCAGTTGTCTGCAGGCAGCAGGAAGCAGCAATGCTAACATGTAGCATAGCAACATGATGGGGAGAAACTCAGCTAAAGTACTCCACCAAGCATCAGCATCCAAACCAAACAGTTACGGGGATGTAAGAAAACATGAGCTTCTCAAGCAAACCACACGAACACCTGGAAACCTGCTAAGGTTCACTTTTTACTTTGTACTGTAGCACAGTTCCTCATCAAATGTTACTTTACTCATCCCAGGATTACTTTACTCAGTCCTAGGATTACTTTACTCATCCCTGGGATTACTTTACTCAGTCCTAGGATTACTTTACTCATCCCTGGGATTACTTTACTCAGTCCTAGGATTACTTTACTCATCCCTGGGATTACTTTACTCAGTCCTAGGATTACTTTACTCATCCCTGGGATTACTTTACTCAGTCCTAGGATTACTTTACTCATCCCTGGGATTACTTTACTCAGTCCTGGGATTACTGTACTCAGTCCTAGGATTACTTTACTCAGTCCCGAGGATTACTTTACTCATCCCTGGGATTACTGTACTCAGTCCTAGGATTACTTTACTCATCCCTGGGATTACTTTACTCATCCCTGGGATTACTTTACTCAGTCCTAGGATTACTTTACTCATCCCTGGGATTACTTTACTCAGTCCTAGGATTACTTTACTCATCCCTGGGATTACTTTACTCAGTCCTAGGATTACTTTACTCATCCCTGGGATTACTTTACTCAGTCCTAGGATTACTTTACTCATCCCTGGGATTACTTTACTCCTCCCTAGGATTATTTTACTCAGTCCTAGGATTACTTTACTCATCCCTGAGATTACTTTACTCAGTCCTAGGATTACTTTACTCAGTCCTAGGATTACTTTACTCAGTCCTAGGATTACTTTACTCATCCCTGGGATTACTTTACTCAGTCCTAGGATTACTTTACTTGTTGAATAGGGCTGCTGTCCTCTGGTTTCCACTGAAAGTAATGTGGTTTTCTTTGAGGAGGAGATAACGTTTACATGTTCTGTGTGAATTTACTCTGACACAGTAACATGTATGTTGATTGTCACACGTCTTTTCTTTTAGACCAGGATTATTCATACAGCCCAAGTAGTTGTAAAGATAATTCATTTTGGGAATGTCATTTCAGATAGGAGGAAGAGAAAGGGGCCTTGTTAAGAAGAGGTTAAATTAGTCATCCACTCAGTGATGCTACGGCGCAGCATTAGTGCACATACGTCTAATTTATTCCTCTTAAGCAGGCACGACCGTGTCACTCATCATTACAGAGAGGGAGAGTGCTGGGATCAATGCCCCAAGGACACGCGAGAGTTAAATTGGATTGTTTACGCCTGTGATGGATGGATGGAGCTATGCATCTCACCATCTCTCCCTCCACTTACAAGGATGCTCTCTACACTTCTGAGATAAAGAACGATTCTAGACAAGACAGCTTTTAGTTACTTCTGCACGTCAGTGTCAAGACAGGTTTTTACAGTTAACCCATCAGGGTAATGCTAATATTGATTTCTCTTTTGGAATAATATAAAGTATTCCCCAGAGGCTGGCTGTAGTTTTACAGCATCCCAATCCAATACAGCCCCGCCGCCCCCCTCATGATCATATTACAGGCCATTACTGTGATTGACAGGAGCCCCCATCAGTGTGCGGTGCAGCTCTTCATCACATTTTCATCCCTGCAGACCTGATGGGAAAATGAGTCACAACCTGAGCGAAAACGTCATCCTAGAATCCACATGCTTCCAATTAATCCCAATCTCGCTATTTAGATTCCTGTGAGGTTTTTATTATAAGATTACACAAGAAAAAGTGTAGACCTGATACCTTAAAGGCCTTTTGGCCTCCAGTTGACATTTAAATTCTCATTTTTTTCCTTTAAAGGACATAAAATCAACTCATTTGTTGGACTGATGGGGAAAAGGAGCCAAGAAGAGCCAGGTAATTACCATTCTGCTCATATTTTAAGTTTCATGTTTCGCCCGAGCCTTCATGAAAACCGTCTTCCTCCTGCAGGATCCTTCGAGTGGAGCACGTTACAGACGTACGACCAGCGGCGCTGAGCCTGCTTCTCATCTCATCATTCCTCACCCGTTCAAAGGCGGGTACTGATGCTGGCTTTTTCTTTTCTCCAGACTGTGTATAGCTGTTAGTTGAATAAACATGATTGTTTCCACATTGTAGTGATGTAGCGCTGCTCCGTCTCTGTTGTCCCAGCAGCAGCTTCACTGGGACCGTTTCATTGTCATTGTTAAGTGGTTTCTGTGAGTTTTCCACCATCTGCCAAGCCACAAAGACCAAATGTTGTTGTGGGCCATCAAAGCAAGGCTACGCCCAAGGGTTTGCTGAAAACTGCCAACTTCTCTGCATAGTGCCTCGTAACTGTTTAACTGCAGCTGTTCTCGGGTTCATTTTGGCTTTTGAGTGATTTAGAAAAGCTGTCATGTTCTCCACCTGCACATATGGTGTCTTAGGACAGTAAATCTGTTTATTTTAGCCATTAAAATTATTTTCTTTACTGGTTAAACTTCCGTTTAATTTGTGAACTCGTGATTTGTGTGAAGAGGGCGCCCTCTGGTGACAGCTGGAGGTACTGCGACAAACACCAGCAACCAGCCAAAAGATGCTTTTGCTTCAGCAGCAACACATTTGCAACATGGAAAGTTGTCAGAATAGGATAGATTCAAGTGTTTTACTCATGAAGAAAAGCAAAACTGAAAAATAAAACCGACACATTCATCAACATTTCAGTTTACAACCAGTTTGTGTCAAATGAGACGCTGAGGACGTCCTGGACAGACGGGCTGGAGCATCAGTTGAAGTTTGAGGGAAAAAGAAATTAAAGTAAAACCCCAAAATATATAAAATAGAAACTAGTGAGAGTATTTTACCTGAGCCATTTAAATAACTGCATCAGTGCCCCCCAAGAAAAACCAGCTTTTATGAGACCTGCTGTTTCTGGAATAAAGCGGAACGGAAGCTGTGTCCTCGAAGAAAGAGACAAAACTAAGCAGCCAGTCAGCAGAAGGCAGAACTTTATTGCTACACGTGTGAAATGACGACGATCATGGCTCAAATGAAGCAGGGAGAAAAGTGCCTAAATGAAATTACCTTATTTTATCAAAATTTGAAATAAATACGTTAATAAATTAGTACGAAATTAATTTAACTCAAATTTTATTTTACATAAAAACACGATTTCTCTATTTAATTAGCTGTATTGATAAGTATTTTAACACCAAATCTTCTCATGTTCAAAAGTTCTCGTGACGCACCTCAGAAAACATTAAATTATACATAAATTATACAAACTCCTAAATCAGTTCAATTTAAATGACTTAAATTATGAATTTAATACATTTCACATTTTCAGTAACTACAAACACAATTAGACTCATGTTTGTATCTGACGACACATTTAAGTAGTTATTGATAAATTTAGTTATTTCATGTGTTTATTTCCAATTTCAACAAATTACTGACATATTTTAGGAACTATTTATACTTTTCATTGCAACACTTTTCCGAACAGTCAAGCCGATGAGCCGTTTAATGGTCGCCTCTCATCAGAATGATGAAGCGAAGGCGGTGACGGTGGCCAAGCCTCCATCCTTCCTCTCATCCAGGTGAGAGGCAGGACGGAGGGACGGCTTGGTTTGGGATCGTTGTGCTAGCTTCATTCAGGAACCACTGAACGTGTCGGATGTCTCAGAAGGTGTGAAGAGCTCGTTTTTGGGTTTGGGAACAAAGCACCTGAACACATCACCCAGCCTGGAGGCATCTTCTGAGCCAGTCTGCCCCCCCGTTTCAGGCTGAAACCGGTATGTGATGCAGATGCTGCAGATTCACTGTTTGTGATTAATCCCAGACCAACGACGGCGATGCTACGACCAAACACTGCAGCTTTGTTTGCTCCGGCTGAACAGTCGGAGGAGCTCCTCACTTTCCCCTAGACGCTGCACTTCAAGGACTCCTACTTGGGGAACACACCGGCTCTTATTTACCCAAAATAAATAAAACAAACCTTGCTTTCTTTCTCTCTGAAACACCGCTGCCACTCATTTCTTCTGTTCTGTTGCACCGTTTAAATAAAAAGGTTCAATCTCATTTCTTCTGTTTTCATTTTTCTCCAAAAACCTTGTTAGATGTTTAAAGTGTGTTTCGCCTTTCAAACGGTATTTAAACAAACAGCCATCAGTTCCTCTAAACTTCTGCTGGTTTTTGCCTGATTTACCCAACAGACCAGCGACCAGAAGCTCTGCATAAAGTCTGTCGGTAACGACCCGTCAGCGACGCTGCCACTATCAGAGGACTTCTTCTGAAAAAACCCAACCACCAACGCACACACACACTCACACACACTCACCCACCCACCCACACACCTACCCACCCCCCCACACACACACCCACCCATCCACACACCTACCCATCCACACACACACACACACCCACACCCACACACACATCTACCCACCCACCCACACACCTACCCACCCCCACACACACACCCACCCACACCAGCCTCGCTGCTTTACAACAGTATAAATTTGGGACCTGTCTGACAGGCAGCTGTGGACTGTAGGAGGATGAACCCACATCAGTCTCCTCAGGCTGAGACAAACATTTTACGCGTTTCCAGATCATTTGCGTTTTCCTGAATGAATTATTAAAGAGCAGAAGCTAAAGCTAGACAGATTCAGAAGAGGCAGATGAGCGAGCGATCACTGGTCTTTATCAGGTTTGTAGATGGACAGGGTCCGGGCCGACGGGTCGGTGGCCTTGATCCAGCGTGGCATCCAGTAGTGGGGGAGCCACTTGGCCCGGCCCGGGTAACGCTTCTCAAACACCTGTCTGAAGTAGTAGGCCTCTTTGGTGCTGGGGGGGTTGTGGGGGAATGTCTTATGAGCCTTCTCCATCTGGTCATCATTCACCTGAGAGACGGGAAGAAGCTGCCATGAGAATTTCACCAAAATAAAACCACCCAATGTTTTCCAGACTTCCTCTCATTTAACCTCCAGTCCTCCCAGTTTAACGCAGACCACAGAAAACTGGGTTTCCTTTTACTTTTTACTGGCTCCATAAATATTCTAGCATCCCTAATGTAATAAAAGGAGAGGTGGCGCCACCTGGTGGCCAGTCAGTGCAAGTGAATTTTCTCATAAATTGTACATTTAAACTGATTCTATCTTTATATTACACATTTAACTTGCTACGGCTAACATGGCGGACGCGTTGGCGTATCACAGCAACGCGCTGAGCTGGTCAATGCAGCGTCACTGTCAATAAAAACGGGTGTGCAAGTGAACACGCCGCCTGTTCTTAAGTCATAAATAAATAACAAATTAAATAAACCATGACGTTACAGATGTTTTCGTTGGAGGAGGAAATGAATCTAGCTTAACTGATGAGGAGCTTGCACACGTGAGTTGCTTTAAAAGCAAAACTTTTCTCGTCTTTGGTGCCGTTATCAGCGGTTAGCTGGGCTAAGAGGGCCCTGAATGCATCGCGCTGTGCATGAGAGAAAAGCAGCTTCGTCCTGTTTTAGGTACCATGGACTCGATATGCTCCTGGAGGCAGGTGTACCAGGACTTCTTGGCAGACATCATGCCATCACTGAAGGCTTCTTTGCGTCTCCAGAGGATTTCATCAGGGATCAGGTTGAGACCCTTGAAGGCGCTTCTCAGAAGGTGTTTCTCCACTCCGTCCTGCTCACACAGAAAAACCCTGTTTAGAGAAAGTGATGCTGGACCTGTGGAACCAACGCCATGACCGCGGTAGGTTAACTGACCTTCGGGACCCTCATGTCCTCAGGGAGGGAAAGGTAGTATGATGTGAATCTGTGGTCAAGGAAAGGCACTCTGAGCTCCAGCCTGGAGAGAAAGAAAGAAAACGCGGTGACATGATCAACCAGAACTCCCTGAACGCGTCGTCATTCTGCAGAAATCTGCAGGAAAAATACCGATGCACAGAAAAGTTGCTGCTGCTGAACATTACAAATCAGTTTTTACCGTTTAAAGGTTCTTCTTCATGTTGCTGTTGAGGTCAAACGTAAAATTTCTCCTGACTACAGAAAACCAGCCTTCCTAAAAGCTGATGCATTACTAGTTTTCAGCTCTGTCATAAAGGACGCTTTCCGCACAGAATCCCATTTTCAGTCTATAACTTCACCAACTAGTTCAATGAAAGCAACTTTTCAGATCTGACTTCATGTTTTAGAGCTCTGCAGATGTAGCGGTGGAGTGAGGAGTGTTACCCGTGTGCAGCCGTGGTGCGATCAGCCCGGAGAACATCGAACAAGTAGAGCTCCTTCATTAGACGGACGCTGTCCTCTGCTGCCGCTTTAGGGGTCGGAGCCTGAAGGAGGAACACAGCTCTTAACTTAAATGATTTCCTTTGGGTAAATTCTGGCATCAAACAGCAGCTCTCCTGATTGAAGCCAGTTCACAGGCATTAACACAGAAGCTGAATGTGAGATGTTCATTTTAAGCCACAAAAAGCCTTACAAGTGATGAAGATGAGATTCTGTTCAGTTGTGAACATTCCCATGATGGACAGGAAGTTCTTAGTACCCCGGAGCAAGAAACCGCCCCTCTGGTTGCTCCTGTCCTCCATGACACGTCATTAACGGGGTGATTTATTGATGCAGTTATGTCACACTCGATTTTTAAATTGAAGCTAAAACTAGGTTGACGGTTCCCCCTTCTGCTGGACAGTCAAGTTAAACATCTAGAACGAGGCTTCTACGTCTTTTGGGTGATGGACGGGACGTGCAGCGTGGCGGAGGGAAGCAGCAGTGTGAGAGATGAACAACACTGAGCTAACGTTAGCTTCAGCTAACAGTGATGTGAAAACTTCTCATCCAGCCCAACCACAGAAGCTTCTGCAATTTTTATGTTATATCTGACAAATAGGAACAATATCTCGACCCTGCTATCCACCCTCTTAAAGCTTTAGCTGGATAGTAAAATGTAGTTAAAGGGAAACCTGTTTTAGCGAATGAGCAGGGGATGAGAAAGTTTCCTGTCTGAACATTCAGGAAGTCATCTTCAAGCTGCTGTATTGTGGAGATGTATTAAAAGCTTTTATTCTGCTTCCTGGTTTTATATCTAAATAAAGTTGTCAAACTGTTTATTGATGAAAAAGCCACGAGTGGCAACAGAAGATGGAGGATGGGATGGGGCAGTGAAGATGCCAGAACCGGTTCATGGAGGACTTGCCTTGTGGAAGTAGATGTATCCTTGTGTCAGCTCATCAGATCCCTCCCCGGAGAAGATCACCACACTTTCCGTCTTCTCTCTGATGTACTTGGACACCAGGTACATCCCTGTCAGAGAATCACAGATCAGTTCCAGCTCAAACAGCCAGAATTAAAAACAGACGGTGACTGTGAGGACAGACCAGTAAAAGGCATTAATATAGCAAATGTTATGATGGGATGTCAATCTGGGTCCAAACATGCTACAGTCTGGATTTTAGGTCCTTATTTAACAATGAAAAGAAGCAACTGTGGCCCAGTTAATAACCCATTCACCCCCCATTGAACCCTTCAACCATCTAACTGGTTCCACTGGATTTAAGAGTAATTCAGCCGAGTCACTGAGGAGGAAGAGGAATGTGGTGATGCAGCATAAACATTTACGTCCGATCCAACGAGCTCTTCGTTCAGCAAATCATTGAAAGCCATCAAACTTTCAGGCCGTCTGGATGACGGCGTACAGCTGGCGGCCTCCAGCTTTCAGGAAAATCTGCTTTCTAATCAGAATTTCCCTGAAAGCGCCATCGTTGGGGCGGCGGTCTCTGCGGCGCCGTTAATGCTGCACATGTCATCTGGTGGAGATTCAAGCAGCCGCGAGCAGGAGAACCGAGGAAATGATGCCACAAAATATATATAAAAAATCCCTAAATTCAATGACACTAAATGAAATTTTTGGTTGATGGCAAGCAGGAACGCTGCTCCGCTTCCTCCAGATGGTCTCTGATCCAGAGCTTCTCATTTCCATCAGGGAGTCATTGATCAGATCAGCTGAGCAGTTTGGTGCCCAGAAGTCGGCCAGCTCCCAAAAACAGTCATTTTTCTGTCAAAATGTTTCACAAATATCAAACAGGATGAAATTATGACTTAAAAAAAGATCCATTTCCATCTGATCCGGCAGAATGAGAAGGAATTCTGATCCGGAGACGTGGTGTAAACATGAAAAATAAAAGTGTAGCTTCACGGATGTGGTAAATAAAAGGGGTAGAAAACAGAAGTGGTCTGTTTCAGAGGTTCCTGAACGCATCACAAAGCGGCTGTAAAAGGAACGTCGTGGTTCGACGCCGCACGTGCGGCTGGGAATAAAAACTGAATTCATCTCACTGAATTTAACTCTGAATGTTTGGGGAGTTTCAGCATCTCTTGAATTTAAATCAAAATAATAAAGTTTTTCATTTCATTCCTTGTAAAATACTTGTGCAAGCTGGCTTCTGTACAATTTCTTCTTCTGTGGTGCTTGAGAAGTTCTCCAAATACATGAAATGTATTTCTAAAACAGAGGAAAAGTTCAATTTAGGTCAAGAAATATCCCAACCTAGACAACCCACCACCCTGTCGTTAATAAAAGATCAGCCTTGGTCTTTAAAAGAAATGTTTAAATTGTGTGTAATATTGTGAGATTTACAAGAAAACATTTCTGCTGTAATTATTTAAATAAATAACAGAATTAATCAAAGTTCTGTCTCATGACTAAAGTTTATGTTCTGGTCCTAAAAATGTAGTAAAACTCATGTAAACTGGTTTCTGTTAATAACTTACAGAGTGACGTGATGATGAGACAAACTCTGCAGACATTTTTAATCAAATAAAGCATATGTGTCAAACTCGAGGCCCGCGGCCCACATCTGGCCTGTGAATGAATTATCTTTGGTCTGCGTGATCAGAGCTGGCTCGCTGATCAAGTGCACGCACCACCATAACACTACAAGTCCCACAATGCACTGCCAGTGTCGGTAGGTCAGTACACGGGCCTGCGAGCGTGTACCTCATTCGTTCTCTAGCGGCCTGACGGAGTTACTCACCTTCGTGAACGACCCTCTCCCCTCATAAATGGCTAAAAGAAAAGTGGACTTTAAAAACAGAGAATGTGTTTGTGGATGTAAAGGACAAAGACGTGTCTCTGTGTGGAGACAGTGTGGCTGTAATGAAAGAAAACAACGTAAACGAAGCATCACAACAGATTCAAGCATCTGGGGCGGCGTGGCTCAGTGGGTAGAGCGGTCGTCTTGTAGCCTGAGGGTTGCCGGTTCGATCTTCAGCCAAGTCTAGCTCATGTCGAAGTGTCCCTGAGCAAGACAACAAACCCCTACTTGCTCCTGATGGGTCGCAGCTTCTGCCATCAGTGTGTGAATGTGTGTGTGAATGTGATATATGATGTCAAGCGCTATATAAACACAGACCATTTATCATCTGGACAGGAAACTAAGGATCCAAGAGGTAGAAGAGTTATTAACCGTTTAGAAACCAGAGTTTTTAAGGTTTTAAAGTGAAACTGAGAAAAAATGTTGAAAATGAACCAGAGTTTAGATGGTAGTAAAATTACTCATCTAACTTCATCCTGTGGCTTCACAGCTGTGTTAGACTCTCTTGCCATTTCGGATGATTTTTCAGATGGGGAAATTAGTTTTTGCTGCTCTGTAGAAAATGTTTTCGCATGAGTGAGTCTTTAAAAAGAAATGCAACAGATTTTAACAGACCTTTTTTTCCATTATAATCAATGTTTTCTAGGCAGTAACAGACTGTTAGTTCCAGGTTCAGTATGTGCAATAAGGTCATTTTAATAAGTTTGTAATAACACTGACCCAGTCCGGCTCTCAACTAATTCTAGACCATCAAACAGCTCAGAGCCACAAAACCAGTTTGACTCTTAAAAATAACTTGGAATAAACAAACTGTTATCTGCTTTTTATGTGTCATGATTAAAGACCTGCACAGCTTCAGAGCTCATGTACCGACAGCAGATCTGCTGGAGCCGGATCAGCCCAGATGTTTGTCGTTCTAATGCTCCTCAAATCAGAGACGTGTCCAAAATCTAAATTCTTTTGTGTATTCTCCACTCCTCTGGAGCCATGAAGGAAGACCTCCGGTCGCAGCTCCATGATAATACATTAACAATTCAAGAAAATAAAAATGTTTCCTGTAACATGAGAAGAAAATAAGAAGTGTCTCCATAATGCAGAGGCTGGTAAACTCAACTTTAACCATTAAGGAAAAAACAGGGTTATGAGATTATTCTAGTCATCATGCAGACAGAATAATCTGATTTCCTTTATCTGATTATGAGAAATTAGATTAATGCATCTAGATTTCTCCCCAACACTCACGTGGACCCATTAATGCAATTCATTTAGCATGAGCATAAAACTGCATCTTTCGATATTTAGCAGCTCATTAGCTTCCACGTTAGCAGCTAAAGCTAAGGTCGCGGGCGCCGCCATGTTCAACAAAGACAGGAGGTACTGAAAACAGGAAGTTATGTCACCATGGTCGAACTGGAAAATGAAGTCCAGGGTTTTTAGAATATCACATTTCAGAAGTGGAAGCAGACGAGACATCAGATTACAGTAATCCGATTACTTCCAGTTATCAGATTTTGATGCTCATGTAAACGGGCTCAGTGTGTGTGACAACACAGTGCAGCATGGAGGTGGCCGCATCAGAGAGGACCTGAAAATCAATCTGTGGTAACGACTTTAACATCGTTATACAAAACACACCCAACACGGAGCGGGAGGAGTTTCACCACGATGAGCCGTGACCTGATGTAACCTGAGCTGTTTGAAAACATTCAGATCCTCCAGGCACTGATCACCGCCAGACTGACCTGAATGTCTGCTGCGTTTCCTGATCGGATGCGAGCGTGAACAGAAGGAAACCTTAACGTTTACTTCCTGCTGAACTCACCAACAGAGGCACGTATGGTGGTGATGTCGTAGGTCTCCAGGTGGAAGATGACCTCCTCCACAGCCTGGATGCCTTCCTCTGCCGTAAAGTTCACCTCATGGTGTTCGCTGCCGATGTGAGCCGCCACCTGAACAAACATAAACCTGCTGATGACTAAAAACCCTCCAGAATCCATGATGGTGGCTTCATCATCATGTCCAGGTCTAAATAGAGGTCTCTTAGCAACATAGTAGTGATGGTGATGTTTTTATGATGAAATGTGATAAATAATGTTATCATGGATCATTGTGCATTTACCAGATAGAGTCTCTGAATAAAACTACATTTAGCTGTTGGAATTTTAAACCTCCTGGAAGCAGTGATGCCAACCCTGGTCCTCCAGGCCGACTATCCTGCAGGGATTAGACATTTTGCTGCTGCAACACACCAGATTCAAAGTAAATGGATCTCTGACGAGCTCTGCACAGGTCTGCTTCCGACCCAGTAGTTTAGTCAGGTGTGCTGCAGCAGGGAAACATAGAAAGTCTGCAGGAAAGTGCTCCTTCAAGGTCCCTGATTGAAGGGTTAAGCTATCCATTACGATTTACCCCGCAGGGTTACACACTACCCGTCCTGCACTGACCACACGGTTAGGAAACCTATCAGCTGCTCCGTGTTGGAGCTGAACTGACCTTGCGAGCAGCCAGGATGTCTGGACTATCATCTGAGCCGATTGAAAATGTCTGGATGGTGTAGTCCAGCTTCTCCTCTTTGGCCAGTTTAATCAGTATAGAAGCGACCAAACTAGAGTCCAAACCACCTGAGTAATGAACGAGAGGGTTAAACATCATTAAATGACACTTTGAATTCATTGGGGAACCAAGAATACAAACGTTGCTGATGGATTTGCATCATTCTCGCTGATTCTTGCCGTGTTTCACGACAAACTTACCCGACAGAAGACAACCGATTCTCCTGTGAGCCATGAGCCGTTTCTTCACAGCGTTTTCCAGCAGGGTCCTGATGTTGGTTTGCACCGTTTCCTCATCAAAACCTGTGCAAAAACACGTTTTCCTCTGTCAGATGCCATCTAACAGGCTGACACACGAAGTAAAAGTCGTACCCGTCTTACGTCTGGACAGCTCGTCCACGGTGTCGTAGCGAGCGTGAGCCGGCTCCTGTGTGCAGCAGTGAAACTGCTCCAACTGAACGGACTCAACTTTGCCGTTAAGCTTCAAATCAAAGGCCTCAACGTGTCCGGGGAGGAAGGGGACGATGCTGGCTGCGGTGGACATCGAGTGGGTGATGTCTATGAGGCCTGTTGCAAACATGACAAGTTAATCGGTGCCAACAATCAGGTTTTTAAGAAGGAGGCAGATTCAAGTAGAAGTTGGTACCTTTGGCCTCTGAGCAGACGGCAAGGAATCCATCGTCTGTGAGGAACTTGAACATAGGCCGCACGCCGTATGTATCCCTCCCCAGATGGACTTTTCTGTTGGCGGTGTCCAGCAGAATGAAAGCAAAGACACCATCCAGGAGGGAAGCCATCTTCTTGATGCCAAATCTATCGTACAAGTGAAGCAAAATCTCACCGTCCATCTTGGTTTGGTAGTCGAAGTCAAACTCTTTCCTCAGCTGGAAGAACAAAACATAAATAAAACTTTAGAACAAATCTACTGATGTGGGCTTCTGTTCAAAAGCTCCAGCAGCCACAGATGTGTCTGGTTTGAGAAGAAGAGGAAGCAACTCTTACTCTGTGGTGGTTGTAAATCTCTCCGTTGTAGCAGAGCCAGAGGTAGGGGAACTTCTTGACACGCAGCGGCTGCATGCCATGCAGCTGGTCCACGATGGCCAGCCGATGGAAGCCGAAGCAGCAGTTGGTGAAGCCGTTGACGTTTTCAAAGCGGAAGGCGTCGGGACCCCGGTGAGCGATCTTCATGGCACACGTGCACTGAATCGACAGGCACTCGTCGCTGCCAAACAAAGCCCAGATGCCGCACATTTTCACACCTGGAGAGGGTGGAAACAAAAAGTTTGGGTCATCCATGGGTGTCAAGTCAGAGGACGTCTCTGCAGCGCATCTTTCCCACATCCTCCGTTTTAACAGACCTCAGAGTTGCTCAAACCTGCAGATGCACAATATGCACAATATGCATGATACGCTTTTCTGGCTTCAGTGGTCTTCTGTTCATGATGAGTGGGGTGTGTTATAGTGCAGGGTGACGTACTGGTTCATACGGAAAACTTTACTTTCTTCTACCACAAACACTGGTTTAAACGGCCTAAACAACAGTGGGAACCTGGTGCAGCAGGAAACTGTTTGAGGGGGGACCGTTTTCACTGCTGCACCACTAACCCTGCAGATCATAGACATTTATACACATTTGCCTCATAGACTGACGCTGCCTATTGGAGCTGACGATCAACGTGGCCGCCATCTTGGATGGGTCTCCCATGCGCCTCCAAAGCATTTATTTCTAAGGTGTATGCCCAACGACAATCATCGCAACTCCATGAATCTTTACCCGATTTTCTGACGGTTTGCTTTGTTACAAACAGCAGAGACGTCGTTATGATGCAGGTCACATTAAAAACACCTGCTTTCATGCTGAAATCAGTTCTATTTAGCTCTTTAACAAAGACATGGGAAAATATTAATAAATGTATAAATGACTTAATCTGACACTTTAATAAAAGTTTGATCATTTGAATTTATTTCTGTTACACGAACGCACGCACACACGGGCAACTAAAACCCTTGAAGAAGTGTTTTGCACCATTTCTTGGGTGTGCTGGCACTCTGTAACTCCACGGTAGTTTGGCAATGTGGTGCAGCCTTACTTTGATTCTCATTTTCAAACTGGGTTTCAGCAATGTCCTGAGGTCACATATGGCGGCAGAAACGTTTGCAAATGAGGACGGGAGCTCTTCCTCTGCCATTAAAGTGAATGTCGGCAGCTGATCGGGACACAGTCTCATCTTGTGCGGCCACATTGCCTGACCCACTTGGTGTGACACCACAATGTATCAGACCGTGAAAAAAGCCCTGGAACCGCCCTGCAGAGGGATTGTTATTCCAGCCTCCTAAAAAAATAATTATAATAATCAAAAACATTAAGCTGTTTGATGGGGACAGTGAGAGTCATGAAGTATATATCTTTTGAGGTTAAGTAAGGAAACTGTATACCAATTTGTCCCCACAGGTAGGCTATAAAAGGTAAGTATTATATTATATTGCACTGGTTAATGCAACTGTAGGCTACACAATATACGGGCACAGTTGCTGGCACTGTCTTGACTCCGGTTGGTTCTGAAGCTAGACTGAAATGTGGACACTCATCCAATATGGCGGCACTGCTGCATCACGCTCCAGCGTGTGATGAGGCGTCTACGTATATGCTGCAGATGAACATGATGACGCATCTGTTGTCATGGAGATACTTTAGTTTTAAAAAGGTCAGACGTGGACAAAACTACGGTTTGTTTGAGGACGGTCGTTATTTTCACTTCTGAGAGTTTCAGGGAAGAAAATTGTAAGTGAAATCCAGCCACGGTCTGTTTCCTCCATGTAACATCACGGTAGCCAATCAGACGTCATGGTGATGTTTTACTGGTTTAATGCAGGCTCTGAGCCTTACGATTTATTATATTTATTGCATTAATATATTACCTTATATTCCATTTAAGAAACAGAATAATCTTATATCAATCTGTAAAAAGATTCATTTTAATCTTACTTAATTTACTCATTAATATTTTGCATTTTAATTTTTTTCCTCCTCCTCTCAAAGACACTGAACACATCTATCCACAATTCCCAAAACATCTTTTTAATGTTTTGGGAGAACTTGTAAAACATTAAAAGCACTCTTTAAAAGTGTTTTTAATGTTTTAAAGCAATTTGCATGTTGTTTATTTTTATCTAATTTCAATCCTTTATTCATTCTAATTTGTTGTATGTGAAGCATCTTTGAGTACCTTGTAGAGCGCTCTGTAAATAAAGCCTTTTACCTCTATGCCCCTGCAATTATTATATTTATTTTCCTATTAAAAAAAAGGTGCAAAATGTTATCAGTACAGGTAGTGATATTAGTGAAAAAGTACCATAAACTAACAGTATCTCGTAGAGAGGAACAATTTTGCTTTCACCCATAGTGCTTTATAAAAGTAGATAAAAGCAAGAGGTGGAAAGACACAACTCACCAATCCACACACCCAAAGACCTGCTTTTAATACGTTCTGTGGAGAAAGGTCAAGATCTGTGGATGTTGGTCAGTGGAAGATGTAAACACCCAGCCATCCAAGGAGGACAAATTAGTCAGATACTTTTTTTTAAAACAAATTGGTGAATTAATTTATTGGATACGGAGACAGAGCTCTTGGCTGTCCTGTGGGATTCTGCAGAATTCTGGATGTTATGGATGCAAATACCGACAAAAATACTAAAACAGAAGCACAATCTGCTGTGTGAAAGCTTCAGGCCATAATAATGGTGGCATGGAAATCTGATACTCTGAGTCCTTGATCTGAAGGGCCTCTGGGTGCATGTGAATCCCATCTCGACCAACAGAGGCTTGCTGGTAGAAACTTGTTTCTTTATCTCTTTCATTAATGGCACAGTAACAGGATCCATGGTTTGACCCTCCTATTGCGGGACAGGTACCTACGTCGCCATCTGTGAAGAAACATGCTTGTGGTTTAGGGCTTGCTGAGACTTCTCTACATTGTGTAGGAGGTCAAACGAGGACGTCAGACTACACTTTAACTCTGACGTCATCCGTGCGCCGCCTGGTGGAGGTGGCCAGACGGCCGTTACACGTTAATGATAGCACCAGCGTTGTGTGTCATTTATTCATAAAAATAAGGGGAGGAAATCCCTAAAATGAAGTATTCAGTTTTATTAATGATGCTTAAAGGAAGCCGGCTCTGGACCGGCACGCGACATCTCAATTTCCATTACAAAGACTTGCCAGCTGTGACTTTATCCATGCATAATGCTAACAAAACACTATTTAAGTAAACACAGGAAAGATGCGCTACTGTACGGTTGATTGTAAAAGACTGCGTCAGTGTAACGTGTGTTAGGGTGTAGTTTTCATTCACCGAGCGTGGACTCCATCAATGCGGAATCCCACCGGTTTAAACTCTTCACAGAGCTTCAGCTTGTGTCCAGCAGCGCGGTTTGGCAGCTTTCTGGGTTTTTTACCTTATATTTGTTCAATCTGACACAAAAACAGTTAACGTCTTGCTGCACACTTTAAGTGGACGTGTTGAACTGGGATTTCCTGCCTTTATCTTCCTCTTGGTCCTTTCTTATTGTCAAACTTTTCTCCGAAACGCGATGCTCCTCGGTGGTCGAACTTTACGCCGAATCCTTACTAACATCATCCAAAAGCGCCATGAATCTCGAATGAATGCGGTGAATGAGCGTATACTTTTAAATAACCTAAACACATTTAATTTAAATGAGAACAGATGAATTGTTTCCTGAAGGATTCTACAAACAAGTATTTTTTTTTACCACGAACACAACGTTAAACTGTTCAGTTCCAGTTATTTAACTTACCTTCCAGTTGTTACCCACAGATAAATGCTGAAACTCCACTGACACTAGCTTTTTATTCAGAGCTTAACTGATGCAACCGCTGACACCAACAGGGGAGGCGGCACGTGGGAGACCGGAAATGCATCAAGTTTTACGAATAAGCGTATTAAGAATAAGAGCTCCAAAAAATACTGAATGAATGAATGAATGAATGAATGAATGAATGAATGAATGAATGAATGAATGGTCATCATTAACCTTGAAAAAAAATTTACACTAAATTGAAATTTTTATATTCTTTAGTGTTTATCGGATAATTTCAGAAAGCCGTGTGCACATTTTCATTTTCTTTGGTAAAATTATGGCGTTAATAACAACAGAGGGTTTTTTAGTGCTGTAAGTTTCAGGCTACTATAAATCATTTACGATGGTTTTATTTTGAAGGTTACATTGCCCAGCCTTTTATTTCCGGTGACGTACCATCTCACCCCGAAACGGCAGCATAATTTTATATTGCATCATCTGCGTGCATGAAGTGAAACATTTAGCTCTATAATCTTGCACAAACGGAAGTTTAAATGTAAAAAAAAAACAAAAAACTGTCACCTAAAAGCAAGCTGGATAAATACTTAGGACTAAAACCTTTACGAGCTTTAAAAACTGATTAAAAAATTAATGAAAGTATTTTAAAATTAATCTGGAAGCACACATGACGACAATGCTTCCTTTCTTTTCCAGCTTTACACACCAGACTTTAGGTACAACTCAGAGTCCTGCCACATACAGAAGTATTCAGATGATACAATCCCGTGGTCAGGAGGAGGGAACAGGGACCCTGTGGAGGCCTTAACAGACTGGAGTCAGTTAACTGTCCGCACCTAGCCAGCCAGGGAGGGGCCTTATCTATCTGTCTGTCTGTCTGTCTGTCCATCCGTCCATCCGTCCGTCCGTCCGTCCTTCCATCTATCTATCTATCTATCTATCTATCTATCTATCTATCTATCTATCTATCTATCTATCTATCTATCTATCTATCTATCTGTCTGTCTGTCTATCTGTCTGCTTGCCTGCCTGCCGTCTGTTTGTCAGTCTGTCCGTGTAAAGACCTGGTCTGAACCAGCTTTCAGTACTTTTCTGAGTCTTGGGATTTTTAGGGCATCTTACTTCCTGTTCCTGCAGGGTGGAGCTGTGGGGAGGTGGTGGGGGTGGAGCAGCTGCTGCAGGTGGTTTAGGCCCCTGCTGTAGTCCCTGCACCCTCCTCCACTATGGCCACTGCCACTTTGTACTGGGCCTGTCTCCTAACCTTGAAGCACTGCTGCATGCTTTCAGAAGTTTAATTACTGTACTTGACAGCTTGCAGCTCTTCCACATGGCAGCTCCAGCTCAGGCCTAACAGCTCTCATCAGGTCAGACTGGCCCAGATCACCATTACACTAAAAATGTCCGCGCTGCTGTAGGACTCTGTTACCTTTATAAGCACATGACAGTGGTGCTGCAGGATTTTTAGAGTAGGCCACACAATTCCTAATTGTATTGGCAACATTTGTATCACGAGTACAAAATGAACCACAAGTTCTTCATTTCATTGCTTAAAAAGACACGACTGGCAAAAGACACACACACACAAAATCCAAATCTTGTTTTCCTGAAACTTTTCTTTATTTTCTTATTTCCTTTATTTCTTAACTAAATGTAGTGTTATTTAGAGACTCTATGGTAAATGCACAACGAGTGATCCATGATAACACCATTATTTAGCACATTTCTGTATCCACGTTGTGCTTGCTGTTGATGAAGTCTTGTGGACCTCTGAACTCCTCTGCTTTCCATCTTTTATCGGTTCAACATTTACTGTGTCATCCATCTTTTCTGACAGGTCAGGTGCAGTTTTTCTTCATGATCTCAGTCCTCATATTTTCATTATCCCTTTAATGCAAAGACACCAGTGTTTGTGCCACCTTTCCAAGGATCTAGTGGAGTTTTAAGGGTTAAAGCTGGTGGAGTAAATCTGACAAATGGGCAGCTGCAGCTGTCTACTCCACCCCCATCTCATCAGTGGGGGGAGGAAATCTTTTGCCATGGCTCAGATCTGCAGGAGAGGGACTTTTTCCGTTGACCAGATACCTGGTGAAATAATAACTGGTGAAGGACACTCATGTTATTGTTCTTTTTCCGGAGTACCTACTTGTTTCTTATGCTAAATTACATGTTGCTTTCTTGTCTTGGCTACAGCAGCTAGCAGTTGCACTTGTCAGCTAATCTCTTCCACTCGGTCATTCACTTGTTATTTGACAAGTCGTTGATATTGTTTAAAATAACTTCTTGTCTTTCATTCATGGGCTTCTTTGGACAACATACATTTAGCTTTTTTTCCATCTGATTTTCTTCTGAAGGGTCAGTTGTCACCAATCCATTTGTTGGAGGTGGTGATGTCCATTGGCATAGATGTTCACCCTCATGTTCTATTTGTTTAAATGGGAGTTAAATTCAATCAAATCCAACTAAATCCTGCATGAAGGTGGTCCTGGCCCAGGTTTGAGTCACATGACCTCCTCTTAACCTATTCAATTACTATTAAATAAAGACTAGTAGCAGGGTTCTGAATTAACACCCAATAATTTAATTTCAATTAAATTAAAATCAGTTTTATTAGTACAGCACCAATTCATAACAAAGTCATCTCAGTGCGTTTTACAGAGATGAATTCAAGCCCATTCATCGTGATCATGTTAAAACAAAAACACATCATTCCAGTTTATGACTGTGTTCATACAAGCCGGAAGCCAAGAGCACACACGTGTTTTTATTTCTCCTGGCAGCGCCATCACATTTCCCTCAGAGCCGGTGGGACAAACTCCAGCAGGTGTAGAAAATGGATGGATGACCTGTTTCATTTTGTATCCAAGTGCTGTTGGTCATGAGCTACTAAAAAAAAATGCAGCTGAAAGAGGAGAGAAATTTAAAGGAACTGATGTGTGGAAGGAAAAACAGAAATATGGTGGTTGGAGAGAATGAGGCCGGTTATAGGAAAAAAAGAAGGAAAGTGAAGAAAGTGAAGGCTACTCAGATGCAGATGGTTCATGTTCATACAGTCATGCAGTCTAACAGGCAGATTCAGATGGACGTGAATAAATGCATTTATTTGCACTTAAAATTTGGCGAGTAGAAACTTTGATTGGCTGTAACTTTAGGAAACTATCAGCCACATTGGCTGGTGACCACAACTTTATAGAGCTCCGACTACCAGTGCCAGAAAAACGGTTGTAAATAAACGAGTAAACCGAAGCAATAAACCTCAAGACAAAAAAAAACAACAAAAAAACAGCAACAACTTGTAGAAATTTGTAAATGTGCATCCTTACGATGCAGAAACATTAATAATCAGACGAACAATGAAGTTCAGGGTTAGATGCTTCCACCTGTTCCAGTCTCAGACGTCGGTGTTTACCTGGTGTTTGGTGGAAGTTCCTGCTCCTGTCATGGATCTATAATATATATATATACATATACACACACATATATATATATATATATATATATATATATATATATATATATATATATATATATATATATATAAACTACTGATCATTAAATGTTCATGCAGACGTTTTACAACCAGACGGATGAAGACCAAACTTCTTAAATCCCTTTCTGTGCAGTTCTTGTGCTCATGGAATCACCACTGACGTCCAGCATGTAGCTGAACTACAAATCTTTTCTTTGTACAAGAAGATGAGCTCGTCTCACGTCTGGTATTTAGGACGTTTCCTTTCTGTGAAGAACTTAAATTGTTTTGGGATTTGTTTGTTCAACAGCACATTTGGCAAATTAATGTGCAGAAAACTCACTTTGCATTAAGGACCAAGATCATAAATGTAGTAGATTTTACATCAGTCTCTGTAATCTTGGTTAGAAAAAGAATCATTTGACAGTAATGTCGTTATTAACTGTTTAATATTTCATAGTTAAAATGAATCAAAGAGTGTAATTAATTCTGTACCTTTGTCTTATAATCATTGTGGTTGATGCTTCAGAGGATTAACAGGAAGAAAAAAGGACCATTTTGTAGGTTTTTTTACAATTTGTATTCATTGTAAACATTGTGAAAAAAAAGCGCCTTTTTTTATCCAATTACAAAGAAAATACACGACCAACAGCTGCAGGGTTCCTGTAAAGTCTGTTACACACTCCAACCTGAAACGAGGCTGAAACCTGGCAGTGTAATTATCACGTCAGAGGAAAATAAAGTTTATGTTAGACTATATTACTCGTTTGTACCGACATCGGATAGTTTTGGTAAGACCTCAGTGTGTAACAGACCCCCCACTTTTCCAAACCTCTCCATACTAAAACATTTACAGAAAACAAGACAATGCAAAGACAAAGTCTGTTAATAAATGGCATCAAAAGTGTGTGTATGTTATCGTCTCTTGCCACAAAGAAAAGCACATATATATATATATAAAATACAAACTTAGCAAAATGATTACTGATCTGAGCCATGCAGGATAAAATCTAATAAAACTGTTGTGCTTCAGTGAAGTAGTCATCCTCATTTAAACACATTTTATGTATTCACTTCAGCATTAAAGCCACACTTTGTATATCAAAACAACTAAATATTTGGATAAAAAAATTGGCATCTCAATGATATAATCCCAAAACATGAGCTGGAAATGTATAAAATTTAGTGCTGAACCCCGACTCTGGTCAGAAGTGTCTCTGATGTATGGCTTTATTCCCGTCCTCTGACCTGGGCTTCATTATTCCTCTCCGGTCAAACATCTCCAGCTAAAACATCTTAGACATTAGTCGTAATGTATTGCACTAAGTAACTGTGTGTCACAGAGAAAAGTCCAGAAAGGTGTGACTACAGAGACCGGTAGCAGGCCTCGGGCTGCCACATACGCAGGTCCAGCAGGATCTGGTTCAGTTTCTTCATCCACAGATTCCTCTCGTCCTTGGTGTCGGCACTCAGCCAGTTTCTGGAAACAAGACCAGCAGTGTGGGGTCAGGATTTCAACACACACACGTAACGGCTGCTTGTGTGTGTGTGAAGGTCTGAACTTACTTGGTGACACACATGGTGTTCCTGCACTGACTGACGAGCGTCTCTCTGTCGTCCTCTCTCTGAGGTCTCACCGTGACCAGCTCAAACGTGTGCGGTCGGGCACAAAACTCCCGGTTGGCCGGTTCCACCGTCTTACTGGTGCAGCTCGCCAGGTTGAGGCGACCAATCGGACTCTGGAAGGAGGAGCAACAGTCAGGACTTCCTACAGTCTGCTGACAGTCAATATAACTTTATTTGTAGAGCTCTTTTCAAACAAAACTAGATCAAATAAAATACTATGCTTATATTATCCATTATCATCATAATGATAAATAAATGATCAAAAACCAGAAACCTAATACACATTTTTAAAGTGAAATAAATAGCAATAATAATACTAATAACATTATTAATACCAATAATTATAATATAATAATTCAAATTACTTAAAAAATGCAGAAAAACAAGAAACCCCAAAAATAAAAATGTTATTATTACTATTCCTTTATTATCGTCAATGAATCAGTCAGACTGATGCGAGCCAGACAGGAAGTGGTACCTTTCGCTTTTCATCGTCAGGGTAGGTCCAGTAGGAGATGCAGTATCCTGACAGCACACACCATCTTCTGTGCCAAGCTCCGAACCCACTCACGTCCTCAAACATCGTCTAGGATCGAACAATAAATAAACTGGAGAACGAGACCAGTACTGCCTCAGCTTCAGTTATTTGTGGCATGTTCTGCTTACCAAGAAGCCCCTCTCCTCCACCGATGAGCCCACCTCACACTGCAGTTTGAGGTAGATGTTTCCTTCCAGAGGACACAGGAACGGCACCTTGAACATAAAACAGCCATTTTATGAAAAGTCGTCACCAGATGAGAAATTAAACACGAAAACAGCATGTTTGAAGTTTCAGTCCAGACCAAGATGAAAAGTGAAAAGCATCCAGGAGGACCAGTCAGTGAAGATGTTAGAGCCAAATACAAAGTGATCTTTGCTCCGTTTCTCACCCCCAACATAAGTTATGAGAAAAGACAAGAGGGCAGGGAAACCTTGTTATGAAACAAGCCACTGAGTAGTTCTCTTTCATTTCCTTCATATTTCATCTAAAAGACAGATGGAGACACTGTGAAGCCAAAACATGAGCACTGCAGGAGGAACACGGGTCAAAAGAAAAAATAAATGAAAACTATGTTTTCATTTATTTTTTTTTATTTGAAAGACAAATAATTTATAACAGACATGAAAATAAGTAAATAAAAAGGAGTGGAAAAAATGTAAATACCCCAAAAAAACAAACAAACAATAAATAACTTGAAAAATGGGTGTAAATGTAGCATCACGTGTACCTTCTCCAGAGGAAATTTGTTTTTCCCAATCGAGGAGAGACCGAGTGTGTGAGATCCGACCAGGACAAAGTTGCTGGTGCGGACAGCGTTGGGACCTCCTGGACTCGCCACCACTTCAGACGGAGAGGTTCAAGCCATCAGACATGAAGGAGTTGTTTTAGTAAAAATGTATAAAAAGGCTTAAAAAGGTCAAATTTAGGTTTCACATACCTGGTGTTTGGACACTTTTCTGTAAAAGAAGACGAAAAAAAGAATAAATAAGTTTAAAACGGATGAATCAGGCTGAAGCCCAGACATAAAAAATTCAGACAAACTTACAGCGATGGCGAGGAATCTCTTCGGAGTGATGGCCTGAAAAGAGAAACATCATCAGCATGTGGCTGCTGTCTGAGGGGAACCAGCAGGTTCACATCCACCTCATCAAACGCCCGCCTCAGGTGTGTAGAGAACACGTTTAGTAGTGGTGAAGTGTGATGTCAACCAACCCCCACAGTGCACGCCCACCCCCCACAGTGCATGCCCACCCCCTTTACGGTGCCCCCCGCCCGCCTGCCCACAGTGCACGCCCACCCCCTTTACGGTGCACATCCACCCCCCCCATGAGGATCAGAAACAGAAACTGTTCATACCGACATGCAAAAATCATGAGCCTCATGAACCTGTTTCCAGATCACCTGACACACAAACACACGCATTAAACGTTGCAGCTGCGCGTCAGCTGATCTCCAGCTGACAGAAACAAACTGAAGCCAGCTACCTTTGACTTGTTGGGCTTCTTCTTCTTTTCACTGCAGATTTCACGTTTCTGAACCTGAAAGGAAGAAATCGGAGGTAAATAGCTCAAGTAAATAAATAAATAAAAAAAAAAAGCGTTGAAATAATCACAATTTTCCAGATTGTTATGAGTTGATTTCCCAACACTGTAAATGTGTAAAGTGACATGAACTCGCCTCAGAAGCTTTAAGTTTTAATTGGGGCTCTCAACATTAACATGTTAATGCAACAATCTGTAGAGAGTCTCGTGACAGAAGCTTATTTTGGGGCATTCAGGTGCTTTGTCACAGCGGTGAACAGAATCCACCAAAAACCACTTGATCCTCTTTATGTATGAATATTCAATGTTCAAAAGCCTCTGCTAAATGACTGTAGAATAGAAAAGTTTTCCAGAAACCTCTGAGGTTTCTGGAAAACTTTTCTATTCTACAGTCATTTAGCAGAGGCTTTTATCCAAAGCAACTCATATTTGAGAGTAAGAACAACACAAGCAAGAATTCAAACAAGATGGGACGTCATCATTAAGTGGTGGTCAGACTGCTGGGATGAAACTGTAAAAGATGGAAGTTCTGTGGCTTTAACTTCGTGTAAAACTGTATAAAAAGGAGAAAATGTGGCTATGGCTAAAAGAAAAAACAAAATGAAGACACTTACCAAACAGTAGACATCCAACACTATTTTAAAGTCACTGGAGACGTCCGACCTAAAGGGGCCAGATTTTCCGTCACTGCTCAGTCCAAACAGAAATGAATCTATTAACAAACCGTTTTTGGTCACTTCGGGTGTCGGTGACCTACAGAGTGAACTTGGTCGGGAAGGTGAGGGTGTCTCCGCTGAGGCCACGGTGGGTGCTGGCCAGAGGAGTCGGCACCATGTTCTCTGCTCCAGCACGAATCATGATGAAGAAGGAATGTTTAGTCGACTCTGAAAACATAAAAAACAAAACCCACACACACGTTGGTAAAAATCAGTGTAATCAATCTAAAAAAGGCCGAACAGATTTCTGACCCCAAACTAAATACAGTAATTGTTCAGACTTCCCAGAGTAACAGCTACCTGGTTTATTGGCTGTGGAACAAACAAAGTCTGCTTTAAGAGGCAGCCGTAACTCCTGCAGGGTGATGGAACCTTTGGAGGCAGACGAGGCAGCCGGTTCTGGAGCTGCAGAGGCTTTTTTCTGTCCTGCTGGGTCGGCTTTCAGACGGTCCAACTCTGCCTTCAAAGCTGCCCTCTTCTCCGCTGAGAGGAGAAAAAGCAAGTCAGGTCTTCCTACAGCTCGGACTCATAAAATCTAACATTCAGAGTAACTTCAAAAAGTGGAAATGACTGTTATCCTGATTCACTCTTCCTTAAGCAGCTTCTCTGTGATATTTATTTTAAAATTCCTGAGACAGAGTTCCAGATAAAACTAGATAACTGATATTATGTCCAAGTGTGTCAAGTGTACTTGTGGATGAACCCACTTGCCACCAGCAGCAGCCTCTCTGCTTCGGCCTCCACCTGGGACCCTTTGCCGTGCTCCTCGTCGGTGCAGCAGTTGAGGGCCTGGCTGGCCTGATGGATGACCGTCTGCTGCAGGTTCACCTCATTGCTCAGAATCTGCACAAACATGCAACGGTTGGACCGTTTAATCACCAGCTCTACTGGAATGGTTCTTACACACCGATGATGCACCGGTGACCCGACCAGGGTGTATCCTGTCTCTGACCTCGGAGCTGCTGAGGTGGACTCCAGTCTCCTGCAACCCTGCACTGGAACAAGCCGGTATAGATGATAGATGGTGCTGATATGATTTGCCCAGAGGACGGGACAGAATATAAAACTAAAATGTACATTTTCACCTCTCCTACATTCTTTGTAAAAATAAATAAATAATTCCATTCTTATTCGGTCTAAAATGTCCTCAATTTGGCCGTTTCTAAGACAATAGAGAAAATGAGGCGCCACAATATACCAGCAGTTATTAGATAAATAATTCATAATACAGTACCATGATTTTCTCATTTAATGCAATAAAAATAAATAAATGAATGAATGATGGCAATTTATCAACGACTTTGGGACTTTTTTTCCCTACCTACTATTCACAGTGTCATTTTCCAAGAAAATAAATGTAAAGAATAATATATTGTTTATAGCCTTCACGTTTTAACAAGTTAAAACATTGGTATTGATTTTTTTTTGAGTAAAATATTAGATTTTCCCCCTCAAGCTAATCAATATTTAATTTATTTTATATTATTCTACATTTTATTAGAAAATATTACACTACATTAATAACAATTTATTTAATATATAATTTAATTAAAGCTATAATAAAATTAGTAGCTGCAGAGATTTAAAAGAGAGAACTGAGGAGGAAACAACCCAAAAAGAGGTAAACCGGCTCATTTACAACCAAACTGCCTGTTTGGATCAAAATATTTTATTTAATTTGAAGTGAAATCAAATTTTCAAAAGTAAAAAAAATCAATTTAAATTAGGTTTTGAAAAATGTGACCTTCACACATCCACAAGCTCTAAATGAAAAGTCTGGCAGCAGATGTGAAGCCAGTGTTTATTCCTCACCTCACACTCATTCAACGGATTCTTTTATTGGAAGCTGATTTGTTAAGTTTTAAGTCAGAAAATATCTGATAAATCTTTTTGTCTAAGATCATAAAAGACTCAAGTATTTGGTCCAAACCTTCATCTTCTGTTTGATGCTGAACAGATTAGATCCTCGGAGTTCGTCAGCCCTCTGAGAAACGTCCTCTTTTCTCACGATCACCTGCTTCACGTTGGGTCTCTCAGTCTCCTTCACCCTGGTTGACCTGTACGCATCGATGCTGACACAACAGACAGATTTACATCAGGACCCGAGGTCACACAGACGGGACAAACAAGCAAGGAACAAACAACAGGGCCTGCAGGAGCCGTTACCTATAAGGCAGTTTGTGGTCCTCATCCAAAGTGTCGACACTGTCTGAGGAGCCGGTCCGAATCATGTTCGTTCTCTGGAACTTGTTTGGTTTGGAAACATTTTCCGAAGGATTATCTTTCACAAGGAAGGAGCTGGCTGGAGTTGAAGTCTGAAAAAGAAGATGAAGAACATACTTTTAGTTTTAGCTGTGTGTTGTTGTAAAAATAACCGGCCAGAGAAGGTCCATGCTCCTACCATCAGCCTCCTCTCTGGACTCTTCACCACAGCAGCCACCGTCTCAGCCAGAGGGGTGAGAAGGGACATGGAGGAGATATTCAAAGCATCTTCCTCCTCATCCTCATCCTCCTGTTCCAAGACTCCATCAAACAGCTCGTTGATAACTGCAGAGTTGATGGACTGGTCCACATTCACCTCTATCTCCTTGACCACCTCCTTTTCTTCTTCTTCTGGAGTTTCATCAGTCAGTTTCTCTACAGTACGGCCAGCCATCTTCAGAGGGCTGGATGTTGAGGCTGGAGGTGAGGCCATTATCCCAGTAACTACTGTTTAACAGAACAGACAGAATAACTTACTGTAGTCCAGAAGGATCCTCATCAGCTGCAACAAAAACTGCTGCGATTCTTCCAGATAATAAACCAGTTCTATATTACACAATACACAATCACCGTCCACCTCATCAGCTCCACCTACTCAACTGCTTCTTGACACAAACATCTAATCAGCCAATCACATGGCACCCGCTCGAGAAAAAAAGGGGATTTAAGTGACTTTGAACGTGGCATGGTTGCTGGTCTGAGTATTTACAGGGATTTTCACCCACAACCACCTCCAGGGTTTCCAGAGAATGGTGTGAAGAAGAGTAAACATCCAGCGAGCAGCAGTTGTCTGGACCAGGATGTCTGGTTGATGTCAGAGGTCAGAGGAGAATGGACAGACTGGTTGGAGATGATACAAAGACAACAGGAACTGAACTGTGGGCCCCTTAGTACCAGCGTGGCCTGGTTTAACCTCCACAGCCTACCTGACCATGTCCATCCCTTTATGACCACAGTGGAGCATCTTCTGATGCTACTTCCAGCAGGATAATGCACCATGTCACAAAGCTCAGATCATCTCCACCTGCTTTCTAGAACATGACGATGAGTTCACTGGACTCCAACGGCCTCCACAGCCACCAGATCTCAGTCCAGTAGAGCAGCTTTGGGATGTGGTGGAACGGGAGATTCTCATCATGGATGCAGCCGACAAACCTGCAGCAACTGTGTGATGCTGTCATGTTAATATGGAGAAAACCTCTGAGGAAGGTTTCCATCACCTGCTTCATCTATCACACCAGGAATTAAAAAGTTGGTCCGACCCAGTTCTAGAAGGTGGTCCTGATGAAGTGGAGGGCGAGTGTTTATCTTCTCATTAAAGTTTAGACGCATGCAAACGTGTTCTTTTCTCTGTCATCCTAAATTAGTCTCTGCTGAGCGGATACTGAAATGTGAAAAGAGTATAATCTGAACATTAAATACAAAGGGAAGGAAAAAATACTGGCTCAGCTTCAGTCAAAAGATTAAACACCACCATGTTTCTGAAACACATTAGGACAAAGAAAATCCAGGATGTAGAGGACACGGTCTCGGGCTGATGGTGGTTCTGGTGATCAATAAAATGGAGTTATAATTTTTATAAAAGTTTTTATAAATTACCTGGAGGAGTCCACTTGGTGGGGGTGTTAGCCTTCTCATCAGACGGTGCTGTGGGCTCATCATGTAACTCATGAGAGGCAGCTTCCCTCTCCACAGGCTTGTCATGCTGTTCCTGCCAGCACATGACACATAAAATCCTCACTCTGAGCCCATGAATAAGAACCTGCTGCTCAGTCCTTCCTGGTTCAGGTGTTGAACAGCTTACAGAACATTTCAACTGTTTGTTCTGTTGTCTGCATGTTTAGCTTCCACGTGTCAACAAAATTACAGGGATGTTTTGAAATATTTGGTTAATAAAAACCAACAAAAACATGTTAATCTTGTGATCTGTAGACGCTTGTAAGCCAACCTTGCTGTCCGTGTTGGTTTCAGCCTCTTCATCCTTGTTTTTCCACACATTGTTGCCCTTCTGGAAGCGAGTGCGGATCTTAGCCAGTTCAGCCTCGCGCTCCTGAAGTGATTTTAAAAATACATCTAATTTTCCCAGTTTGACATTGAAATGATGAGAGCAGTGAGAGGAGACAGATATGAAATGAAAGCTACCAGCTTCTGCCTCTGGGCGAGCTCAGCGGTGGTCGTGTTGGCAGAGCGAGCAGCCTGAAGTCTCTCCTGCACCCGTCTGGTGTTCGGTGTGACGGATGGCGGTCCAGTAGGCGTGCTGGTCTGTGTGGGAACTCTGGCTGGAGTGTTGTGGTTGTTGCGCTCTTGACATCTCTCTCCAAAGCGCTCCAGGAAAGATTTTACACCTGTTTGGAAAGAAGTATTAAACAAGCGCTATTGATTTAAGTTTCCTGTCACCTCCCAACTCACCAGGAGTTCCAGCAGCAGACTTTTCCTGATGGGCCAAAGAGCTAGAAATGGTGGGCTTGTCACGAAGCTCTGGTTTTTGGGGGCTGGAGAGATGGTTGACACCCTTGGAGAGGGCCTGATTCTTCAGAGGGCTTGGAGGGACTAATGATGAAGAGGAGAAACCTGGCTTCTGAGGACTGGATTGGAAAGCTGCTCCCCGGTTGGAGGGCTGCTGAGGACAGTGTGCTGACTGAAGTGTGGGCTTAGATGCAGCAACATCAGTCTTCTGCGGGCTGGGGAAAATGACTCGACTGGACTTTACTGGAGAATGCACATGCTCCTGAAAACAGACAGACAGACAGGAAGCGCTTGATTTTTACAGCAGGGTTCTGTGTGGGACTGTTACGTTTAGTCAAGTTGCTCACTCAGGATATCATTTTTGCTTCATCTGTTTTTTTGTACATTTAATCTATATTTTGTTATTTTTGGGACTTAAAATGTCAATAAATAAGTTGATTTTTAACTAACTCACTTTCACCAAAAGCTCTGCAGGAGGTAAAAACGATTCAGACATACTTTTCCGTAAGGTCTGATTAAACCAAGCAGTTGGTCAGATTATAAGAGGTCTCGTAAACATAAAGACATAAAGACTGATTTCTCTTCTGAATTCAAAGAGACTGAGGTTGTCTTTAGACCAGAGAACCCCAGGAAGACACCACCTATGGAATTACTCTGGATGGTATTAAATACCATTTAATTAAATACAAATGCAACTAACAAAAAGCTCTGGACGCCCTGCCCGCCCTGTGTTGAAACCATGCTTGTTTTTATGTATTAATTATCTGCTTCTCACCATAAATGATGCATTCTGACAGACTCCTTTCCTTTCATAAAAACCAAAGGTCAGATAGTTATCAACATGTAGCTTTACTCCTCTCCCTAATAAGGACAAATCATCTGCACTGTGGCATTTCTCAGACATGTCTCATTAATGAAATGCTTCTAATAATAATAATAATAATCATAATATTGGATTGGATTTATATATATATTTATTTATATAGCGCTTTTAAAAGGCACCCAAAGCGCTTGACAATATATCCATGATTCATTCACTCCACATTCACACACTGATGGCGGAAGCTGCCATGCAAGGCGCTCAACCACGACCCATCAGGAGCAATTAGGGGTTCGGTGTCTTGCTCAGGGACACCTCAACATGAACTCTCCGGGCCGGGATCGAACCAACAACCCTTGGGTTACAGGACAACCCCTCTACCCACTGAGCCATGCCGCCCCAAAAGTCCTTTCCCACTAGTACACACTCACCCCAGCTTGACACCACCCCTCCCAATTTGTAGGCGCTCCCATCAGGATTTCGCCAGGGCGAGCAGAGAGTTTTAGCAACTACTCCGTGAGCGTTCTGAAGGTGTGGTTCCGGGCCGAAAGCTGAGACCTGTCGAGACAGCAGGCGACTACTGGCCATAATTTGGCATCATGTGGTGAGTCATGACAGCGACTACAGACCCCGCCATCTTTAAAACCCCGAAGCAGTGACTGTTGAACAACATTGGCAGCAGCTGCAGCAGAGATGGTGTTTCAAAAGCAATCGCCGTGGTCCAACACAGGCTGCTTACTGATGAAAAAACCCAGAGCGAGCTGGACGGCGCAGCTCCTAACGAGAAGGTTTTCCAGCAATATGCAGAGGTAATGGCGGCTCACTGGTTTAACGGAGCCCCAAACAGTGCGGGAGAAGCATGGGAAGCAAGAGAGCAGCACTGAGCAGATCTGAGTTCGAGCAGAACGCCGCATTTAATCAGCCACTCATCGGGGTATTGAGGGAGTTAAGAGACTCTCTGACAGGTGGGCATGACCCCTTCGACTTTTGTGAACACCTGTAAAACATTTGTCTTAATAAAAAGTAAATCTAATGCAGTTGTTTGTCAATAAATTTCTACTGAGCCAACTGAAGAGCCACGTATAACATGAAAATAACATGAAAAAATTCCTTATTCAGATAAAAAGTTTCTGTTTAAATCAAGCTTCTCATGGGGTGGGGTGTGGGGGTTAACACTTAAATCTGGTAAAATCCAGTAAAATGCAAGAGAGGCTGAAATTAAAAAATGGTAACAATTCTAGATAAATTCTAAACTGTAGAGTAATTTTACAGTCAATGAGGCATTGGTGACGTCCACCGTATGAGTATCCAGCACAGCTGCGTCTTGCCGCCAACAGCCTTCTCTCGCTTTGCTCGTTTAACCGTTTTCTGATGAGCATTAAACCAAGCAGCACATAATCACGAGATTGATGTCCGCCATTGTTGTTCTGTGTGTCACAAATACTAAAAACAATATATACTTATTTTTACTTACTAGCTGCCCATCCCACTGAACATGGCCTCAATTGCCGTCTATTGTAATGGGAACAATCAAGCCGGGGTGGTGTGGTGTCGGCTGATTAAGGTAGGGCTAAGTGTGGACTTGTCGGAAAGGAACAAACTATTTTGTTTTCAGCCTCCCAAAAGACCGGTCCCATGTGAATGAAATGCCCCCCCCCCCCAAAAAAAGAAAATTACACCTCAAATTGTGGACATGGTCTTAATTTTTAAACAGAAAAAGAAAAGAAACCCCAGGAAACCTACCTGGTTAGCGTTTGTTGTGGCTTTGCTGTTTGCTAATGAACTGGTGACGGCAGCGCTCGGCTTAGCGCTGGTCGCCACGGCAGCTCCTTTGGGAGGAAATCTGGGAACAGAGGGTTTCTCATTAGGCTTCTCTTTGGGAATGTTGGCATGGCTCAGGTCGTCTTCCCAGGATCCAATGGTGGCAGCCAGGTTTGCCAGGCGACCTTTCCGCCCAAGCGGAGTTTCTGAGGAGGTGGATGGTGCGGCAGGTGGCTGGACATCAGCTTGCCTCATCACGGACAGAGGGGGGCAGTCTGGTGCTGCATCAGAAGCTCCTGAGAAGGGAGAAGGATGCAACATTGGTGATGAGGAAAAACCCTAACCCTCCACACATTCACGCACCATGCAGATCATGCAATGGATGTCTTTGACGACGCAACCAACACAGATATACGTGTGTGGAGTTTTTTAAGGATGTAAAGAATCAGAAACATCAGCAAGAGTCAAATAAACCTTAGAAAGTTCAAGATATTTTGGAACTTTCCCAAAGTGTGTTTGTGAAGCTTCAATGCAGAGGCGATTCTCCTGACATCTAACAGAACTCGAATAAAGCGTCCTCCATTTCTGCACCATGTCAGGGTTAAAGGCAGCAGCAAACCGAACCAATGAGTCCAGGAAACTAGCGTTGCTGGCGATGTCGTCAAAAAGCTGAAAACTGGCTGGGAATGTGGATCTCTGAGATAATAACCATCAAGCAAAGAAAAGCAACAAAAACTGGAAGCGTAGAATTAAATGTGTCTGATAAAGCATCTTCACACCAGGCATTTAGAGTTTATTCATGTCTGAGGTGGGAAAAATACTAAAACTAAAAATTCAAGTTTTTGTTCAATGTTTTTGTGCAGTGATACAAATAAAGACAAACATTTAGCTGCACTTTAATTCATGTTTAAAACTATTTACATAACCAACACACTGCAGACTGTAAGAGAAAAACGACCAAGCGAATGAATGACACCCAAAAAGTGGCGGAAGTGGCGCTGACAAACCCCGAAGTTACGACTGTCCTTAAGCTGAAGCCTGGTTCTGCAGAAACGGGACCAGCTGTCGTTTCTTACTGCAGAGATGAGTTATACATCTACAGAAAAAAAGATAGAGTCTACAACTAATGGATCACCCTGTAAATGGGGCCCAATGAAATCTGTTTGATTTTCCCTAAATTGGAAAAATTGGTCAGGAAAGAGACACCCCCTTGGCTGCATAGATGACCGGCAAACAAAGGGCTCCAGGCTGGGATTCGAACCTGCGGCAGCTGCATGGAGGAGCTGTAGTCTCTGCACACAAGCAGTCTGCTCAACCAGCTGAGCTTAGCACATCAACAAACTGCCATTTTTATTTTTAATTTTAATTATTTGTCTGTGGACATGGACCGGTACTTCAGGACAGCCTCCAGCTGCAGCTCAAGCCCTCGGGAGAAGTGAGTCTGATAAGATGCTGCTCTCCTTTTCTGAAAACGCTCCTCCTTGTTGGTAATGCCTCACCAAAAACTGAGGTAGCTTTGTTATTTTGTCTGCAGACACTTAAGGCAGCATTTCTTCATTTTTTGGACAACTTTGGTGTTTCTGTTTCGCTGACTTCCAGGATGAGAAGTCACAAAGACTGGAAGCTGCAGCTGTCATAATACGCTTGACTCTCATCCAGCTTTTTTGTTCATTTGGAGAAAACTACGTGATTAGTAGGGAAAACAGATCACACTGTTAAATGAACAAATCCCAGATATTCCACGTTATACAACAGATTCAATTTTTATCCTCAAATTTCGTGACTCTGTCCGAATTTTCCGCATCACAGAAATCCTGGGGCCCTGTGTAAGGTACTAGATGACATGAATATGCAGTCTTTTCCCAGGTTCACAGCCTCGAGGGGCCGGGTCTGGTGGGGAGACGACGCTGGCCCACATCCATCCATCAGCAAATAACAGTCTGTTTTGACTCTTCAGTTTCATACGTGTAACTTAGGTCCAGCCTTAATGAACATGGTGTAAATTTCAACCTGATCTTTATGTATTCATGAACCTATCCGTTACAGCATCACAGATGGGATATGACATAAAAGCCTTATTTAAACATCATGTCACAGCTAGATTCAGCTCTGAAGTCACATTTCCAAACTTCATCGCCAACCAATCGCTGTGTATAAATGACTGAAAGAAGGTGATTTTAAAAAACATACAATAAAATAAAACACACTACAGAAAACAGTTCAACTTTTTAAATGTCTTGATTTTTTTTTCCAGTGGAGTTGCTCTAAATATTCCTGAAGTCCAGATCTCATAACTAAAAATAATAGTGGATCCATTTTAAGCCATAACAGGACAGGAAATTCCTACAGTGACGGTAGATTCAGCTTGTTCAGCTGTGCGAGTTCCCGTGATGGACACGACGCTCTCGGCCTAACACCGCATCAGGAGAAATACTCCGACTGCTCCTCGCTGGAGAGCAGCTGTTTCCATCTTCATCTTTAAAAAGATTTCTGGGTGATTTTCAGCTGGTTGACATGTTTTCATGCTCACCTGACACATGGGTGTAATAACAGAGCGACAGACAGCACCTATGGCATGCTGTCATACTAAATCAGATACACAACAGGATGTTTAGATCTTAATGAAATAATACAGTTTAAATCTGTTCTAGAGGAAAAGGAACCTGAGAGTACTTCTGTAGTAACTTGGGGCTGTATAGAAAACGAGCTTAAAATAAATGAGCATGGGCTTTTAGTGGGGGCGGTGGTAGATTGGTTGGGGAAACACTGATATCTGTTTGTCAGGACAAAAGAGGACATGAAGACAACTCGCCCCTCTTTTTTTCCTGGAAGAAAGTTAATTAAATGTTGTGGGTAAAGTGAAATATCTAGGTCATGTCATCAGGAATGCCCTTTGTGATGATGATATTCCGATAGTACTGTAAATACGCTGGTGCACAAATTTAGCATGTGCATTATAATCTCAAAATTGCATTGTTTGAAGCTTACTGCACACCTCTGCACACTACCCACTTCGTGTGCAGTTACAGTAAAGCTAAATTAAAAAAGCTGCAGGTTGAATTTAATGAAGCACTTTGATTCTTACTGAAGATCCCTGATGGACGAGTGGCAGTCAGCTGTTCCCACCTTACATGCTGTTATTAGACATTTTGCATATAAATTCTTGATGAGATTGGAGGATTCTAAAAATCATTATGGTTTTAACAATGCCTACGGAAAGCAGTGTAAGACATAACTCTAGAGGCAATAGTGAAAGTGCTTGTATGGATTACTGATGTAATTTATACTCTTATCTGTACTGCCTTTTTTGTGTGTTTTCATTATCTTTTACTTCTTATATAGACCAAATTCTGAGTCTGAAATAAAGATTGAACTGAATTTAATTAGATCATCTTGCATTTGTGCACTCAGACCACATATGAGGACAAGGTGCACGCCTGGGCGTGTCTTTGCAAAGCTTCCCTGCCCACTAGAGGCCTAGCATGTGTACTACATTGCTTCTGGTCCTTTTGTGTTTTCCCCTCCAGAGATAGTTTTCAGTCTGTTGTTGTGTAAATGCATTTTTTTCCAAATACGCAAAGGAAAATGTTTTGCATACAAACGTCGTGTTAACAGGACCTTATTTTGCAGCTTCCTGTTTGTTTACATCTCGATCATGGCAAACTCAAATCATTCTGCTCTTCCAGCCGTACACCATCGACTCACCATCTCCATCCCAATACTTCCTCTGCTCTGCCAGCCTCAGCAGCCGAGACTTCATGCCAGCAGCAGAAGGAGAAGGATCCACCACCAGGTCCTCTTTGTTCCCTTGCAAGGCAGACCAAGTGGGCGCTATCTGTGCATCTCTGCTGCTGGGAGGATCAGGACCAGGGCTGATGGCCATCTTCTCTGGTTCTGGTTGTGTCGTTTTTGGCTGGACAATGGGCCGTGTTGAAATCTTCTCCAAGGATGAAGAAGGTCGAATGGTAGACGGGCCTACTGGGGGTTTCTTGTCCGTGGGCGGGTTGGAGAGCACAGAAGCCATAGGACATGTGATCAGTGGCTCCTGGTTCTCCTCATCTGCTGTAGGCTGGCTGTTTTCCTCTGAGCACCTACGCTTCGAAGGGCACGGTTTGGTGGACACCTGTGGGACTGGACAGGGGTGATGAGCAAATATCAGCAAACAGTTCAGGAAAAAATGGATAAGACATAAAAAGATGGGAAGTTACCCTTATCGATGACAGACTCTGTGATCGCACTGTTGGTGTCAGTCAGAGGTTCTCTGGGCCTTTTGGACATCTGCCTGTTGGCTGCATTCGGTCTCTCTGCCATTTTCTTCTGTAGATTTTCTCTGCGGGCCCGGGTCCGCTCCAACAGTTTCTAGTTTACAAAACAGAGAGAAAGATAAGATGACAAGGTAATTCGTCGAGGAACACTGCTGTGTGGTGCGTGCTGGATGATTGTGTAAAGCCAGCTGAGAAACTAAGAACTTGATGAGCTGCACAAGGAAAACATGCAATATTGACAATATGATCTATAAATTACAAATAAGTACTTCAATATATATGGCGTTAATCTCAGGTGTATTAATGAGGACTGCATACCGCCTGAGCATACTGGTTAGTTGTGGAAAAGCAGTCCTCATTAACACACCCCTGCCTTTTCTTTCTTAGTTCAAAATGCATGCAGTATTGACATTTTGCCTCCTGAAACACTACTACTTCTACAGGAGTTGGGATTAAAGAGTCTTTCATTTATGTGTTCATGTTTAACAAAAAATCAAAGAGGCCAAAAATCCTGACTGAATGACACACAAGTCCTTGTATTTAAATTCAATTCTGGGTTTAAGAAACACTGCATATCTTTGTGACTTTAAATCTCAGTGTTTGACTCATTTTAAAAAGGTACACCGACATTTATTATCTACACTCCTGGAATTGTCATGGCTGAGAAACTACACTTCACAACTTTTTTCCATCTCGTCGAATCACTTCAACGCAGCATTTTGCTTTACGACAATGGGTCACACACTAGCAAGTGGTTGTCAACACAGTGGCCAGTATGAACGCACATCATGGATTTTGTCACCGATTCTGTTCATAACCTTTAAGGACAGAATTTCTAGGTGCAGCAGAGGTGTTGAGGGGATCCGGTTTGGTGGCCTCAGGATTGGATCTCTGCTCTTTGCAGATGATGTGGTTCTGTTAGCTTCATCGGGCCGTGATCTTCAGCTCTCGCTGGAGCGATTTGCAGCCAAGTGTGAAGCAGCTGGGATGAGAATCAGCACCTCCAAGTCCAAGACCATGATCCTCAGGGTGGAGTGGTCCTGCTGCAAGTGGAGGAGATCACGTATCTCGGGGTCTTGTTCACTCACCTATGGTCATGAGCTGTGGGTCGTGACCGAAAGAACAAGATCGCGAATACAAGTGGCCGAAATGAGTTTTCTCCGCAGGGTGGCCGGGCTCTCCCTTAGAGATAGGGTGAGAAGTTCGGTGATCCGGGAGGGGCTCAGAGTAGAGTCGCTGCTCCTCCACATCAAGAGGAGCCAGATGAGGTGGCTCGGGCATCTGGTCAGGATGCCTCCTGGACGCCTCCCTGGTGAGGTGTTCCAGGTACGTCCCACCGGGAGGAGACCCCGGGGAAGACCCAGGACACACTGGAGTGACTACATCTCTCGGCTGGTGAATGTGGCCGGGGGAGAGGGAAGTCTGGGTTTCCCTGCTTAGGCAGCTGCCACCGCGACCCGACTCCAGACAAGCGATAGAAAATGGATGGATAGATCATGTCTGATTCAGTAAAGTAAACCATGAGGACATTATCATAGGAAGAGAGGAAAAAAATGAGAGAAAGGGACAGAGCAAGAGATAAGACAAGAATCAACTTCAGACTGACTTCTACTAGCTTGAGAGATCTCAGAGAAGAGACAGAATGAAGATGGATGCCACATTATCTGTTTTTAGGGGGTGTCTAAGTGAGAAAATCTGCCAAAGTTCAAACTTCAATATTGTTGGTAACTTTCTCCACAACCAAAATGTGACCAAAACAGGTCAAGTTTACAACGTTTCGTTATGCATTGTGGAATCAAATCAAATTGTTGACAAGATTATCTTACTGCCCTACTGTCTGTTTTGCATCAACAAATAGCCTGTCACACTAAAACCATCCTTCCCACAAAAAGCCTTCATTTCCTTGCTCTCCTTCCTCTTTTCGTCATGTTACATTCCCCTCCCCTGAGTCTGACTAACGGTCTGTCAACAGTCTGATTTACTGTGCAGGTCCCAACACATTCCTGCCTCTATACCGCAGGCCTCCGCAAGTTCTCCAAGCAGCATGGAAAAACTGAGTCCACATTTAACAGCATTCCTCAGGAATGAGCCACGCCTGCTTTTCAAATGTCAAACTCTACTGGTCAGTTTGCAGACACACATTCATTATTTACCCACAGGCATGGGGGTTAAAGAAAGACAGACAGACAGAATGAAAGACTGCTCGCTGGAAAATATCCAGAACTGGCACATACTATTGCCCTTAAATGGAGACTGATTAGTGCTTTTTATATAACATTACGTTTTATGGACCATGGTGGCTATTTTTGGCTGAGTTAACGTTAATAACCCACCAACTGATCAAACATCGCCAGTCACATCCTTTTACAGTCGCTGTCAATAAGACAAAGAAATTATACGTGACACTTTTCCAACAGCCTAAATGTTTATATATAATATTATATTACTATATGGTATTATTCTTTCACGTACAAATACTCCATAGGTAAACGCGTTGCCTTCTCGTTGTGTCCCTAAAGACATTATAAAAGCAGAAAATGAAACGTTTGTGTTGTTAGCATTAGCAGGTAACGTTAGCAAAGCCATTTATGACTCTTTTTACCTTGGATAGATAAGTATATTAGCTTAGCGACTCACCTCAGTAAATGGGTCCATTTTGGATACTTTATCCCCACTCGAGAAATTAAAAAAATGACACAATGTGTATTTAAAAACTTGCACACTGCGTACGTGTACAGAAACAGGGTACCTCCGCCTATCTTCTCTGCTCGTCTTCTCTGAACCAAACAGTTCTCTGTTCAAATTTGAATTTCAGAGCTGCGGCTACTGCGCAGACTCCAACAGTTGAGAGAGGCGTGAAAACCAATCAGAATCAACATGGTAGGCGTTACGACTTTTCAGCCAATAACAGCGTGGGTATTATCTCATAAACCAATCAGAATAAATAAAACTAGGCTTTACGATTTCTTTTTAGCCAATTACAACCTAGATTTTTGTAAAAAGTCACTTGTTTCATCCCGAGTTTGTCTCAGGTTCCTTCAGCCTAGACTGGTCTGCCAATTTTTTATTTTTTCAAACAAATTGAGAATTAACAGAGGAAGTTCTGTTGTGTCAATTTCAGTATGTTACATTACCTTAACTGCATTTTTTTTCAAATATGACTAATTCAATATAAACATTTGAACAGTGATAGAAAAGATAAATAAATGGAAACAATTAAATAAACAAAGAAATCATGCAAATAAATACATTTCTAGACTAATATCGGTGACTAAAAGAATACATATCTATACATCAGTTCCTTCAAATTTTCTGCATAAGGACAATTTTTATTTATTTTATTTTATTTTTTGGGGGGTGACATTTGTAAATATAATATTGTATTATTTTGTGAAAATAATTAAATACTTTAATGAAATTCTAATTACTTTACCCTTTGTAATTATATGTAGCTGTACACCTTTCTATGATAATGTATCTATATTTCAAGATACAAGTTATCAACTTATATCTTGAATCTTTTATTTATTAATTCATTAGAGGGATAAATTGCATTCATGTATCCTAATATTAAGGAGTGAGTGGAGGGTGTCGCTTAGTGTCAGAGAGGATTTGGGTCTCCCGTGATGCAGGTTGCATGTCAATTGGTTCCTCAAAAATTGGTTATTACATTTTTATTTCCAAGAAATTTACACCTTATATATGAAGTTTAGATTATATATAGTGAAGCTTGGTTATTTTTAATCCAAATTCCTAAGCAGCAAGTTTCAGTCTTCACAGGTACATTACATAAGGTCACAGCATGGGTGTAGGATTGGGCAGAAACGATAGGGACATGTCCTGACCCAGCTAATATAGTCATTGGTTCTTTTTTTGGATATAGTTTCATTAATTGCTTGGAATAATAAAAGTCTTAATTCAGTCCAAAAGTGTCTTTAGAAATGAGCCCTCAGTCCGTCAGAACCTGGTGAATGATTAAGAGCTAGAATCTTTAATTCTTAGTTCCTCATGACATTTTTCTTTGTAGGTTTCATAGCTGAAATGAGATTCTGTATTTTTTCAGAGAAAGCTGCTGCACCTGTAGCTGAAAATGATGAAGAATCAAACATATTATAAAATTTAAATATTTCTCTTTTGATGTTACCTGGATTTGTAGTTTCATGTCCTTTGATCAGTAATGAGTTGATAGCATTGTATGCCTGCCTACATTTTTCTGTTTGTTTCACCTTCCTCCATTCATTTGACTCTGCAGCTTACATACGCTCTTCAGCTTTTTAAATGTAATGATCTTCTAAATCAGACTGCAAAGCAATAATCTTCCATTGGTCCTCTGCATTCCTAGTTGATCTAGGATATGAGAGAAGTTAATTTGTAATGTTGGTTTCTTTGATTTTTCTTTCCATAGCTAATTTTTTTCTAAACATTATTGTGTATTTTCTAATGTTAAATTTCAAATATTCCCATTTTGAGATAGCTGAGCTCAGATGATCTTTAGTAATCTCTTCTGTTATTTTTTATGTTCTTACAATATTATACACTATTTATATATATATATATATATATATATATATATATATATATATATATATATATATAGATAGATAGATAGATAGATCAGTAACCATACCTGTTACTGTAATAACACGAAGAGGAAGAGAATATTTTATTATTATCATTAACATTATTTAGGAATAATAATAATAATAATAATAATAATAATAATAATAATGACCCGTCCAGGGTGTACCTGCCTCTCACCTGCTAAATGCTGGGATAAGCTCCAGCTTCCCCGCGACACTTAATAGACGAACTTGTGTAGATAATGGATGAATGGGTGTTTGCATTTCCTGTGTGAATTAACGCACGGACTTCATCTCCCATGAAGCACTGCGGGTTTAAATGCGCGTACCGACGAAACCATGGCAACAAGTCAGTCACTGCAGAGCACTGAGTCAGCTCTGCGCTCCGTCGGCTTTATGACTTCTTTAGCTGGTTGTTGGTGAAGACTGGACGTCCAATGTCAACTTAAGTGCAAACCTTTTAAGAAATACACACGAGCTACATTCGCTCGGCTCGGAACACGCATCCACCTTCCAGACGTTATTCCATCATCGGCTTTTTGTTTGGATTGGTTTAGCTAGGTTAACTTTGCTAACTGATAAACGTAGTTTTTCGATCAGCCCCGAGGCTTTTCGGTTTACAGAGACCTTGAAAGAGGATGCCGGAGTCAATTAAAGTAACAGGTAATGTAATATTTGTCTTATATGGGAAAATACTGAAAATATTGTCTTAAAAATGTATATAATGATAACTTAAAAAAAAGTGACTACCATTCTATCACGGTCGATAACTTTAATATGACCTAATACTTCATATAAGCCTCGGTGATCTGTTGGTTAAGATGTTATTACCAGGTAAACGATGATCATCAACAAAATTAATTATATTTTAAATTGAGCTCCTTTTGATATATATCTGTATATACTACATAAACTACATAGTGTTTTGTAGAGCTATTCTATCATATATATACCTTAATACTATAAGAGCTGTATCCCTCACATTTATATGATTTAATTTCCTATATGCATTTTAGTTACGCTCACATTCAGAGCGTAAGTTTATTTTAGAATCAATAATAACCCGTAATGTCAGTGTTAATTGATCTGTTAGGTAATCATATTTGATTTTGTGACTGAGCACACTGATGATGCTCCAGTTTGTTCAATCCAATCTTCCAGTTTAGAGGTTGTGTGGATTCCTCTTCAGTTCTCCTGTCCAAACACAGCCTGTGTTAACTGGGATTATATCCACCTTAAAATTACAAAGCCCTTCACTCTGGAGACTTGATGAGGCTCATTTCTGCCGTTAATCTGGGAAAATGACTTGTGAAAGTGAAAACTGCCTTGTCACATAGCAGCATTAAAAGAGATGGCATATTTGGAGTCATGACGCAAAGAAAAGAGAGAAAAAAAACTTACAGGGATGTAAGGAATGTTGTTTGAATGACACTGATTGCAACTGATGTCGTTATTCCTTTGTTGTTTCTGTTTTAACGTGTCATAAGAATCTAAATTTATCCTGTGTTGATAAGAGGATTAGTCTATCTAGTTAGCTGTTAACGGTCTGCACGTGAGCATGATCCTAAAGCATAAAACAGTTTACTATGCTCCCTTTTTGGTCTCTTTCTTCTTTCAGAAAGACTCCACTGGCCAGAGATGGATATGTCAAAGAAGTACATCTTTAACTCTGCTAATAAAGTGGTGAGTCCAAGTCAAGTGTGCCTAGAAAAGATTTCTTTCTCCGTCCGCAAAGGACTACTTGGCTCTGGCTCTAACAGCTACAATGTCCTGCTGCAAGCTGAGGAGGAGGAAAAGAAGAAGAACCAGAAGCTGTCCCCATGCAAGAGGCCAAAGACATCACTGAAATGTGGTGCCACGTCTAGTAAAAGAAACCGTCCAGGTGTAGCTCATAGAAAGGCTCGTGTTCCAGGTGGTGGAGGTGGTAAACCTGGACAGACAAACCGGGTCCTGACAGTCAGCAACTCAGCTCTCCTTAAGCCGGCACAGAACATTGCAGTAGTTGGCAGCACAATGGACTTAACCCCTCGTGCTGTTCCACAGCTCAGGAAAATCTGGATCCCCAACTTGCATTGTACTAAACTTCCCTCTTTGCACAGAACAGCAATCACACAGGAGGTGGACAGTGCCAAGAAGCTCTGCATTCTTTCAGCCATCAAGCCGTCAAATGTTGAGAAGGAGAAGGAGAAATTCTTCAAGTCTGACTTCAGCTACAATCCACAGTTTGAGTACAGCAACCCTGTTTCTCAGCTAGTCCTGGAACGGCATAACAATGCCTCAGATCGCTTCCTGACACAGGTAAGGACATCAGGAACATGTTTTCTATCAAACATGTCTGAAACTTTTGTTAAAGAAAGTTATATGTCTGTCTGAGAAGAACAAAAACAATGGTCCTCTACAGCTGGAGAACATAACAGTGAAAGCCAATTTATATTTTTTATGTATTTGAATGGTCTTTGAGAGTATTGAGATGAGATGATTTTTTTTGTTATGACATGACATTTGTTATGCTATTGCTTCCTTTCTTTAATAAGTTCAAAATAAACCATTCTAAGGCTGGGCAATATGAACCAAATTACATATCTTGATATTTTATACCTGAATCACAGTATAAGATACATATCTCGATATAATTTTTTTTGTCAAGTAACCAAAGAGACTGTTGTAATTTACGGCCTTGAATGCTAAATGCAACACCAGCTGAGTGAAATGAAAGTAGCTGTACATTAAATTAAATGCTCTTTAAAGAAAACAAATGAAAAATACTTTTCACTGACCATAACAAACATTCTGCACTGCGTGTGAAAAAGTCTCAATATATCTGAAAATCTCGCTATATTGCCCAACTCTCATTCATTCATTCATTCATTCATTCATTCATTCATTCATTCATTCATTTGATAAGGTCTGTTTTAGAAGATGCTAACAAAACCAGAAGTTATCTTCGTTATCTGAACTGTTTGCCACTTTAGTGTGTGTCATACAAAGATAAGGTGTTGCAGCACTACAAAAATAACTCCAAGACCCCATTGTTTGTGCACACTATAACCAGTCAGCACTACAGTCTACTAGAATCAGCTTCCGATGCAGCGACAGGCCATTCATCACGACTACAGCACCATCCCCTGTGCTTACGGTGCTGCTGAGCTGGCTGGTTTGAGATCAGCAACCTTCATGCTGCACGGCAGCTGTGGAAGTTGATGCTGCAGTCGCAAAGACTCGTCTGCCAAAGCTTCGTAGCGTCAGAGAAGATCACAGCTGATAAGTTAAAGCCTGTTATGCAGTGAAAGCGAAATATGAAATATGAGATAAACTGGTTAAGGAACAAATTCACAGTTCTTTGTTTTACAAACACTGTACATTTAATTAAAGCTTCCTCAGTGAAAGGGAAAAGGCTCTGGTGTGCTGCTTCAGGTTATTTTAGTAACATGAGTACTCAGTAAGATAAGGGAAAAGTTAAGTGAGGTCAGCAGGAAAATGCAGGAAGATGATACCTCAGAGAATGTTTATGTTACTGGATTCTGGCTGTGTTTTTATTTATTTTTTTCCGTTCAGAAACATCCAGTCCTGACTCAGAGGGAGGTTTGTGTCCCATGTGTCTTGTGTGTCCCATGTGAGAAAAGAACTGGTGCCATCAGACATGTGTGGCTTTCCCGGCCAACTCCTCTCACAATCACCAAGCATTACATAAGATCATTGCCTCGTACAGCTCAACCAAACCAAACATCAAAGATTGTCCCTGGTCACAGACACATAAACACTATGAATCTCATCTCTTGCAGGCGGTGCACATCTTGGAACTCGCCTTGGGCAGATATGGCAGCTATGAGAAGTTTGAGCAAGTAACCGGGGGCAACCTCCTCTCCAAGAGTCGCATCTGGCACAACGTTAAGAAATACATGGAGAAGGAGGGCTGTATGGGGGAGGTAAGAGGACAATTTTCCTCTCAGTTTCCATTTCATCTCAGTTGGATTTAAACACACAAAACTCATTAAGAGACTGTAAGTTGGGGTGGTATTTTCCCATGGCTGCCTCTGCAGAGTGATAGTGTGTCATATTGGATTTGTGCATTGTCTTTAGAGCGCGGCACACAACCACTCATAGACTGTAAGTGAATTTGCTCCAGGGAGGAAGTAAGACCTCACAAAGAGTTGCTGCTTCACTTCAGTCATTTTTCACTTTGCCTGTGTAGAGCTGATTTATGTAACCAAACCATTCATGTTACATCACCATGTTAATAATGTTCCACTGAACACACGATTCCACATACACGCGTACCTTCCTATGCTAGTGAGTCTAAATATATGAGAAAGTGAAGAGGAAATACACAGGACTGTATTAGAAGTGAAAGCTGCAGATCTGTGTCGCTGTGTCCTTATTCCTATCACAGTTTTATTTGTGCGTCAGAAATGTATCCAGATACTTAAAGACATGCTTCCAATGTACAACCCCAATTCTAAAAAAGTTGGGACTCTATAAAATGTAAATAAAACCACAATTTTATTCCCAATAAAAGATAAACAACATATCAGATGTTGAAAGTGAAATTTTACCATTTTATGGAAAATATAAGCTGATAGTAAATCTGATAGCAGCAACACGTCTGTAAAAAGTAGTTCCAGGGTGATGTTCGGCACGGAGTAAAAAGTAGTTCCAGGGTGATGTTCGGCACGGTGTAAAAAGTAGTTCCAGGGTGACGTTCGACACGGTCTAAAAAGTAGTTCTAGGGTGACGTTCGGCACGGTGTAAAAAGTAGTTCCAGGGTGATGTTCAGCATGGTGTCAAAAGTAGTTCCAGGGTGATGTTCAGCATGGTGTAAAAAGTAGTTCCAGGGTGATGTTCAGCATGGTGTCAAAAGTAGTTCCAGGGTGATGTTCAGCATGGTGTCAAAAGTAGTTCCAGGGTGATGTTCAGCATGGTGTAAAAAGTAGTTCCAGGGTGATGTTCGGCATGGTGTAAAAAGTAGTTCCAGGGTGGTCTTCAGCATGTTGTCAAAAGTAGTTCCAGGGTGGTGTTCAGCATGGTGTCAAAAGTAGTTCCAGGGTGATGTTCGGCACGGTGTAAAAAGTAGTTCCAGGGTGATGTTCGGCACGGTGTAAAAAGTAGTTCCAGGGTGATGTTCGGCATGGTGTAAAAAGTAGTTCCAGGGTGGTGTTCAGCACGGTGTAAAAAGTAGTTCCAGGGTGATGTTCGGCATGGTGTCAAAAGTAGTTCCAGGGTGATGTTCAGCATGGTGTAAGAAGTAGTTCCAGGGTGGTGTTCAGCATGGTGTAAAAAGTAGTTCCAGGGTGATGTTCGGCATGGTGTAAAAAGTAGTTCCAGGGTGATGTTCAGCATGGTGTAAAAAGTAGTTCCAGGGTGGTGTTCAGCATGGTGTAAAAAGTAGTTCCAGGGTGGTGTTCAGCATGGTGTAGCATCTCTTTTTCTAACATGTCTGGAAACGTCTGGAAAGTGAGGAGACCAGTTGCTGGAGTTTTAGGAGAGGAATGTTGTCCCACTCTGGTCTGATGCAGGATTCTAGCTGCTCTACAGTCCTGGACCTTGGTTGCTGGATTTCTGCTTTCATGAAGCTCCAGATGTTGTGTACTGGTGAAAGGTCTGGACTGCAGGCAGGCCAGTTCAGCAGCCGGACTCTTCTCCTGTGAAGCCATGCTGCTGTGATGGATGCAGGATGTGGTTCAGCATCGTCTTGCTGAAATCTGCAAGGTCTTCCCTGAAAGAGACGTTGTCTGGATGGGAGCAGATGTTGCTCTAAAACCTTTTTTTCAGCATTGATGGAGCTTCACAGATGTGGAAGCTGCCCACGCCATAGGCACTAATGCAGCCCCATCCCATCAGAGATGCAGCTTTTCGCCTGTCCACTGATAACAAGCTGGATGCTCCCTCTCCTCTTTAGTCTGCAGGACACGCCGTCCATGCTTTCCACAAACTAGTTCACATCTTCATCCAGGTTTCCACTTTGCCTCCGACCATTTTAAATGAGCTTTGGTCCAGAGAAGATGGTTCTCTTTCTGGATCTGTCCAGTTCTGGTCCTCAAGTGCTGCACTCCTGCAAGTTTTAGATGTCTCCCTGATCAAACATACCTCATTCAAATTAAATGACTCCCTCAACAGCTTGTTGTCAAGTTCTGCCCAGGAATGTTGACTCATCAGTCTGGTTCAGGTCACTATCTGCAGGATAGTGGCCCCGAATACTGACTTTGGTCACACCTGAAATATGGCTTCTTCTTTCCATGATGGAGCTTTAACCTGCATTTGTGGATTTCAGGGTGAACTGTGTTTACAGACATTGATTTCTGGAAGCCTTCCTGAGTCCATGCAGTAATTTTCAGTAGAGAATCTTGTCTGCTTTTAATGCAGTGCTATCTGAGAGCCCCGAAATCACCAGCATCCAGTTTTGTCCCATGCACACAGAGATTCTTCCTGATTGTCTAAATCTTTTGATGATATTATATACTGTATACTGTGGTGGGATCTTCAAAGTCTTCACTATTTTACATTGAGGATATTTTTCTAAAATTCTTTCATATTTTTCTCTCAGATTGGTGAAGCTCTGTCCATCTTTCCATCTGAGAGACTCTGCCTCTCTGAAATGCTCCTTTTATACCCAGCCATGTTACTGACCTGTTGTCAATTAACCTGATTACAGTACGTAGTTGTCAAATGCTCCTCTAGTTGTTTTTGATTAGTACCAGTTACTCTTCCATGTTTTTTGTAGCAACTTTTTACAGATAAGTTGCTGTTTTCAAATTTAAAATGAGCTCATATCTTACATGAAATAATAAAATGTCTCAGTTTCAACATCTGATATTATTTATGTTCTATTGGGAATAAATATGGCTTGATGAGATTTGTAAATCATTATATTCTGTTTTTATTACCATTTGACACAGTGTCCAGATGTTTTTGGAGTTGGGGTTGTAATACTGATCCTCACAAACCAGTGATTTTAACACTGTGCTGTCACAAGAGTGCTTCACATGAAACACGGCTTCTTCTTTGATGGCTTTGTTTTTGATTGTGTTAATAGATTGTTGTCCAGGTGACAGACGACCTTCTATCCAGAGCCTCCATGACGGTGGCGAACAGCAGACCCACACTGACCATCAACATCTCAACAGCACGAGAGCACTGGCTGGAGGGGATGCTGAGGCACGAGATCGGTGGGCGTTCTCGCTCTCATGCACATTTTATATTTGTATATTTATGTGTAACAGTCTTTCCCTCATTAGATTTATCACTTATCTAAATACAGTAAGATTCCACTAAAGAGATAAGATGCCAGTAGAGATGACTTGTTTTTAAACCGAATGATTCAGATTGATTGATTTTATAATGTCTAACATTTCTTTGATATATATGGGGTGGCATGGCTCAGTGGGTAGAGTGGTCGTCCTTCAACTCAATGGTTGCCGGCTCGATCCCGGCCCGGAGAGCTCATGTCGAGGTGTCCCTGAGCAAGGCGCCGAACCCGTAATTGCTCATGATGGGAAACAATCTAAAGCGCTTTATAAATCTAGTCCATTATTATATTTATTTTAAACTAAATTGAGAAAAAAAATCTATAAGTGAGGTTGTCTACCTACAGCAATATATATTAAATGCTGTGATATATGGTGTTTTTAATAATAAAAATGTTATATATTTAAATGGTGTTTATGGGGAATCCTGATATTTTGTCATTAACTAACAAAATAACACTAATTGCACTGCTGCTCCCTCAGAGTGGGTTTTTGATATTGATAAAATAACTCATTGACTGATGATGGAACTGATAAACTCAGCTCCATAACTACTTGTGGTCTCTGTCTTCAGGCACTCATTACTTCCGGGGCATCAACAACTGCCACCAGCCATGGAACAGCAGCCTGGGAAGGAAGAAACACAACCTGAAGCCTCTGAACCCGACGGAGGAGGGCCTGGCCAGCATCCACAGCGTCCTATTCAGGAAAGACCCCACACTGTGGCGTGCCGCCCTGCTCTATTACACTGTCTATCAGGCCAGTCACATGTCCTTCTCTCAGCTCTTCCACAACCTGGGGCGCTTCGTCCAGGACCCCAACACCCGCTGGGACTACTGTGTCAGAGCCAAGAGAGGCCAGACCGACACGGCTCAGCCAGGTTCACCTCGATGATTTAGATGAGAGTTTACTGATATGCAGCCATCTTTGAAAATCATACTTTTCTTACTTTATTGGTCTCCTCTTTTAAGGATGCTTCAGTAAAGATCAGGTCTACCTGGACGGAGTACTGAAGATCCTCAGATACAGAGACGAGATCGACTTCCCTCTGCTGATGGCTCTTGGAAAGGTGAGGAATCGTAACTTTGTTTCTGAGGTGGTTTCATTGTTTACTGTTTATGGGATTAAACACCAAGCACACTGTTCAGACTTGAACCAAACATCTGACAGCTACTCATATTTTTCTAAAACATCTGAAGAGTCTCCTTGTACATTCATGTTGACCATTTCAGCTTTGTGTTTCATGACCTCTTCTATCATAAGACAACATCCCTGGTGGGGCCCAGGTGGTGCCGCCAGTCTGAATAGATAGTCTGTAGGAAACTGAATTCCATCCATTGAAATTGGTCGTGATCTGAATGTCAATGTGATGACAGAGAAAACCCAGAAACTGCTCCAAACAGCATCTTCCAGCTAATTTTGGGAGATTAAAAGGCATCTCCCGCTGGATGGGACATATAAAGACTTAGATGTCCCTAAAAACCTCCACTCTAAAATGTCTGCTCAAACTACCAGAGCTGACTCTTCACTTTACAGTAATCCAGTGTTCTGGACATAAGCACGTGTTTGGTGAAAGTTTAATCTCCACTGGCAGTTTGTTCCACTTGTTTGCAGCATAACAGCTAAATGCTGCTTCTCCATGTTTAGTCTGGATTCAGGTCTGGACTAGTTGACCTGAGTCCTTGGATATAATAACCCTGCTAAATCACATTTATTTATTTATTAGAGCACTTTTCATGCACAAAGCAACACAAAGTGCTGTACATAAAAAAACTCCAAATATACTGCATTTTCTTTATATAGCTGTAGGCCTTCTTTTAATTTAATTTTCATCAATAATCACACCCCAAAACTTCACATCTCTTACTCTACCAATACTGCTGCCTTCTATATGCAATGTCATTTCTAAATTTGTATCTCTGTTACTAAATACCATGAAATGTGTTTTATCTATTTGGGGATAATTGAATTACATTAAACCAGTGTTTCATTTTTTTTTATTTTTTTTTTAATTCTTTTCGGGCCACCTCTTTCATCTGCTTTGTATTGTTACCTGTGTAATAAAAAGTTGTGTCATCGGCAAATAGTATGCATTTGAACAGTTTAGATACATTAACAATATCATGAATATAAAGGAGTAAGAGTTTCGTACAGAGGACTGACCCTTGTGATACCCCACATGTTATGTTACGTGTATCAGATTTGATATTATTTATTTGAACATACTGTCGTCTGTTCTGCAAGTTAGTTGTAATCCAATGCAGGGCCTCTCCTGACACCACATTTACTAAGTTTTTTTAAAAGAATGTTTTAATTTATGGTGTCAAATGCTTTTTTGAGGTAAAAAAAATGACATTAAAGTATTTTTTTCTTATCTACTGCAGTGGATATTTTCTCTGTTAATTTCATTAGTGCCACTGATGTTGAATGATTAGCTCTAAGACCATACTGACTGCTGCTCAGAATATTATGTCAATCAATGAATTTGTCCAGTCTGGCAACAAATATTTTTATCTAATATTTTTGAGAGTTGTGACAGCAAGGATATTGGTCTGTAATTGTTTTATAAAGTGGGATTACTTTAGCCCTTTTCATCTCTTCAGGAAATATTCCTGTTGAAAATGATAGATTACATATATATATATATATATATATATAGGTAAAAAGGGGTCAACAACATATGTTCTTCACTAGTATCATGTCCTTATCATCACAGTCAGCTGATCTTTTACTGTCACATTTATTTATATTTTTTACTATTTCTTCTTTTTCTACCCTATCTAAAAAATGCTGTTTATATTACTTATTATGTTTTCTCCTGCTTTATCATTCGTCACATCGGGGATATCTGTTGCCAGATTTGGACCTACATTTACAAAAAAATGATTGAACTCATTAACTATACTATAAATATTTTTTTGTATCATATATGTCCAAATTTTCTATAACAAAGTAATTGGGAAGAGTTGAAGCTACTTTAACCTTGTTTACTACGTTATTTACTATTCCCCATGTAGCCTTTATATTATTCCTGTTTTTATTTAGTAAGTCACCATAGTATGCTTTTTATGCCTTCTTATTATAGATAGATAGAAATTATAGATAAAAATTATAGATTTTTATGTGTTTTGTACCTGATTTCAGCTTCTCTTGATCTTAGTTTTAAAAAGCTTCTATATAAGTAGTTTTTCTTCTTTCTGGCATTTTGTAGTCCATCCATGGTTTGTTAGTAGCATCCTTCCTGGTCAGTCTCCTTATCTTACAGTCTTTCTCATACAAGCTTATTAATAAGCTCATGAAAGAATCGTAGGCTGTGTTTACATCATTTACATAAACCTCATCCCAGCATCGTTGTTCCAGGTCTCTCTTTAATGCTTCCAAAGCCTTTTGTGATCTATCCCTCACACGTTTTTCTGTTATGACTCACTGTTTATTATAATGGTAGTTTCCAGATGCTGTGAACACAGTAAATGATCACTGACATCAATCATCAAGATCCCACTTTCTCCTGATCCCTCTGTTACATTAGTAAAGATCTTATCAATAGTTGTTGCTCTGAGCAGTGATTCTTGTTGGTTTGGTTATTAAAGGAAACAAACCCAAGCTATACATTGAATTTACAAATTCATTTCCACTTACATTTCCCAGATCGATGTTAAAGTCCCCACATAAAAATACACACTTATTACAGATCCTGTCAAACAATTCAGGGATTTTATCAGTAAATGACTGAACACAGGAGCCGCTGCTCTATAAACACAACTGATCATCATGTTTGTAGTTTTTTTACAAAGGATTTCCACTGTTAGAATTTCCATAATATTGTTGATGGCAGTTGTCATTTTGCCAACGTTACATTTTAAATTTGCCCTTTTTATTTTCTCTATTTAAATAATACATCTCATATCCCTCTATCTGAACTTCATCCATTTCTCCATCTTTTAACCACGTTTCAGTTACTGCAATTACACTAAATCTTCTTTTGCTCTGCTTTAAGTCATCCTTTATTTTATATAAAGTGCATTTCAGACTCCTACTGTTGAAATGTTTGATTGATAAAGCTCCTTCCAACAATACATCATGAAATTGTCACTCAGTATAACATTTGCATTAATTATTTAGAAAAAAGTTTTTATCTAATTCCTTGTCAGAATCATATATTTTGAAATCTATTTCATCTTGTGTAACCGTGTCCATGAGCCTTGTGTAACTTTTTTTGTTTCCACTCTGAGCTTATCAATAACACCATTTCCTCTTCCACTGATTAATCTATACTTTCTACTTTTCCACTTCTTTCAGTTCCCTTATCATCTTTGCCTGAGACCCTTCTTGTTCTTTAATCCAAACATTTTCCATTTCGAGTCCATGCAGCTAAGATTTTTTTCTGTTTCCTTAACATCCTGACATGTTAACCCCCCTCCCCAATTTCACGAACACCCAACCTCCACTGCCTCTGGTTGGCTAACAGTAAAACTGGGATCAGCTGAGCCCCGTCCATACAGGCCATACAGGCGAAACAGGAAAAGCTGATCTAAAGAGATGGATGGAGAAAGACATAGCTAGATAGCTAGATAGATAGATAGATAGATAGATAGATAGATAGATAGATAGATAGATAGATAGATAGATAGATAGATAGATAGATAGATAGATAGATAGATAGATACAGGGTTCCTTTCTGGTTACCATGGTTTGGCCTTTTATTGATGACCCTGCAGAGGGCGCACGCTTAATTTAAAGAGCATTCAGACCACCAGCCCCACGGTTTTCAGGGGGAGGACCACCAGCAGCAGTGGTCTCTGACGTTGTCTTGGTATCTACAGAGCAACATGTTTACAGCTCAACATGTTTAGAACAAACACATTTCTTTAAAGATACCTCCCACTCTGAGATATGTTCTGGTTCTTTATTTCCACCTGCTGCAGGTTCGCTTTGCTGGTAAGATGCTGCTGTTGATGTAACAGTGCAGAGTTAATGTAGGTCGCATGCACACACACACACATTATAATCACAAAGATGATGCATATTGATTATTGGGTTATTGATAAATTGAGCAGGGCCAGTACATACAGAGACAATTCAGCTGCTTTATGTAAACAGATTTATAACAAAAGAAGACAGAAATAAATAAAGAACGTAAAATCAACAATCTACAGCAGTGACGTGTGGTCAGAGAGGCGTCATGATAAAACAGAAAAAAAACATAAAAAGTACATAAAATTAATATTTTCCACTGATCTGTGTTAAAAATGCATTTTCATTATGACTCTACACAAAATCGCCAGATTTGAGGATTTCACATACAGGGCAGAAATCCGGGGTGAGGCCGTGGCGAGCTTTGCCTCCTCTGGCTGGTGATCCAGTACAAACTGGGTTGCATGACGCTTGCCCGTTTCTGTTCCTCAGCATATGGCCAATATGAACGTTGCAGAAATATGTGTAATACACCACGACTCTCCACCGTCTGTGTAATGTCTTTAATGTGTGTGTGAGAGAATTATTCCTGCTGATCTACAATAAAGTGCAGAGAAGAGTCAGCAGGTGAGGCAGGCAGTACTCTGCTTCACCTCAAGGGGGCGTAGTTGCATGATGTTGGATGAACAGTGAAATAAGAAGCTCTTTTCGCTTCTTACAATGTAAATCTGACTCCAGAGGAGTCAGTGCCTCACCAGCCATGAACCCACCGCACATCACTGATTTCCATCAGCATTCTTTGTTCAGCTGCTGAGAAAACGAAGCTCTCGGCTTGTTCTCTTTTTCTGCAGCTCCTTTTTTCCACCAGCTCCTCTTTTCCACCATCCACTCGTCAGGGCTTCCTACGTTCTTTAGGACCTCCCACATAGCCAGACTATGTAAACCTCGCTTGGATTAGCCTTAGCTAGATGCAGCTGAAATGTGTTAGTGGAATGGCTTGAGTCTTAATTCAGAGATGGTGTTAGCTCAAGCGAAGCTTTGCCCACACAGCCTGGCTTTCTGTAGCTACGTTCGTGGAATACCCCCCAGGTTATTACAGCAGAGCGCTTGTACTTATAGTCTGCAGGTTTTGTTCTGTTGCAGTCTTGGTTAATAGTCCTTTGTTGTTGTTTTGAGTTCTGTCTGGTTTCCTGTTTATTCCTTTGTGTTCTGTTCTCTTGACTTCCTGCTCCCTGAGTATCACACCTGAGCTCTTTTGATTGCCTCACCTGCTGCTCATTGTGTCATTCGTTCCATGTGTATTTAGACTTATGCTTGTCAGTTGACTCTTGTCGGATCATCCTTCGTGTCACTCCCTGCTTCAGTTTTTGCAATATCTACAGTTCCTTGTGTTTCATCATTAAAACCTAAGCTACCACTTTGCTTCAGCTCCTCTGTGTTTGTTCTGGATTTGGGTCTTTTGCAACACCTCATTCCCCTTGGACCATGACAGTACTCTTGCAGTTTGAACCAGTTTTGTGCATCTGGGGGCCGTCTTCTACCCTCATTTAACAACCCTGGTCGTTATAAGATACAAACTGCAAGGGTTCAAATAATTACCCACTGTTGAGGCTACAATAGCAGTACTAAAGAAACCACCCCAGTGACAGTTCTTTGTACTCCTACGGTACAAGTAGGTACTTTATTTTCTGAGAGTGTGCACACATCTGAGGTATTGGGATTAAATTAGGTCAACAAGGTCAGTGTTAAGTTCTCATTAGTCAATTGTTTTGTATTAACATTCTTGCATTGATTACCTAAAACTTGTACCACATATCACCTGCTAAGTGAACAACGCCATCACCACCTCACTCTCCAAATACTGTCCAGCATCTAAAAACTCCAGTTGTGGAGCCTCTGGATGCCGTGGGCAGAGTTCAGGTTTCTACTGGAGTCTAATCTTTGTCTTCTGTAACTGCAGAACGTCATCGTTTGTGGCCCCCCGTCACATCCAATAAGAGTTTTTTCTGCTCAGAAGATGATTGCCTTTACAGCTCAGTAAAAGGGCTGAACAGAGCTTACGTAACCACGCTGATGAGGGAACATGCCACGTTCTTCTGCTGCAGAGAGCTGAATGTTATATTTCCAGCTATAGATGTTAGATGTGCTGGTAGAAGTGATATAACTCCAGCTCTACTTCCACGAGGGCCTGAAACAATCAGGTTTCAGAATGATCTACTCTGCTTTTTCCATGTTTCAGGTGTCGTTTGAAGACGTAGATCGTCTGAAAGCCATTGCTCACATGGAGAACGTCCGGATTCCACATTTCATGCAGGACCAGGTCAGATACGCTGAGCAGCTCACGAAAATTATGGTCATCAATCAGCTGACTGACGAGGAGCTGAAGACCATCATCTGAGTCCTAAATAAAACCAGTCACAGCCTGAATTCACCACATCCCCATCCCCGTGCATGATGGCGAAGGCTGAACTAAGTTGTATTTCCTGGTGCACCGAAGATAACCCTCCCCTGACCGGATGTTAGACACTTCCTGTGCCAATACAGCGGATGTACAAACAAAATGAGATTTTTCCCAGATCCTACATGTGTTGCATTTGGTGCCAACTTATTTTTGACCTCATACCCTCTGTTACCTGTGGTAGAGTTTCCTGAAACAGCTTGATAACTTCTACAGCCGTGTTTTATTGTGTTTGACAGCTTTGAATATGAAGGCATCACTTGACCATCATCAGGTGGCAAAGTGAGGTTGCATGGCCTCTTCTGGTGGTGAGGCTGGGGTGGTGCACCTGTCCGAATACAGAGTGTGTAGGAAACCTTAAGAAATTCTGATTTTGTCTTTTCTATGCGTTTTAAACTGGATCCTGATCCTTCAGCGTTCAGATTAACAGTAGCCACATCATGGTTATAGGTTGTCTTGGTACGATTCTTGTCAGATAAATAATCACGATTATTCTGCATTAATTAATTTCCCAACACTAAAAATGTGTAAAACCAGATGAACACTCTTTATAATCCATATAACGTAATGTTCAGAGCATGTTACTGTAAACCATCCGGAGTGTTTTCCAGCTCCTCCTTTAAGGTCTTCCCACGTGATCTTCTCAGCTCGGTCTTCACACAGATGTAACTTCTGGGTCTGAAGAACCAAAGTCAATCCTAAAGTCTGCTTTCTTTCTAATGGTGCGAACACTGGTTGTAAAAATAGGTCTGGTAGAAGAAAATGACCCCACTTGGGTTTACTACAAAACCACAGTGACAAACCAGAGTGAGGCATCACCAGTCATATTACTGTACATAGAAATGTCATCATCACTGGCCTCAAACCAAAGTTTCTGACTGTGGATGAATTTTGGCACATAGATATATTGAAAGTTTTGAGCATCAGTGTGTATTTCTCTCTTAGTCCAGGAGCTGCAGCCTGTAGATGCTGGTTAGAAATAATCTCAAACCACAGCCATGTGTAGTCAGCTGAGTGATGCAAAAGTTCTGATGGACCTATGATCGAAGTGTACTTACCTTGTGTTTTATATCTGTCCAGCCACCTGTGGTTCTTACCTGTGTTATATTTGTGTTAAACCCTGAAACACATCATTTTAGCTGGCAGGAAAGATGAGGAAAGAGATAATTTTCACTGAAGAGCTTCATCAGCATCGTCCCCACAGCCAAGCCCATCAGCACTGCTCTGCAATCTCGTCTTCCTTTGTGTGTGCAGTAAAGATTCATATGCATCGACTCTGAGTCCCTTCTTTCCACTTAGTCCCTGATTTAACAACAGGGATCTCAGCAGTCACTACGTTGGTCTCTAAACTAAACCAAATGCCTTGTAATCCTTTTTCATAACCCCATCACCTCTAAATACCTTGAACTTTTTCTCTACACTGAATAAAATGAACTTCCCTGAAAATCTCCTGAGGTTTATTTCTTCGTTCTATTTATAAATGGAAGCTGTGGTTTCCATGTAGTTTGTAAAGTAGGTTAAATAAGTGTCAAAGATCATTCTGCTGTCATTCAATCTGACTGACCACAGTGACCAAATCTGCCTCAACACCACACCTCTCAGCATCTGCTTTAACTGGGAACTGGACACCAGTGAGGCCGCAGAGTGGTGAATGATAGCTACAAGCACTGACACACTGGACAATGGTGTCGGTATACACACCAGTTATACACCCGTGCACACAAAATGTAATGAACTGGAACATGCAGCGTTGGGTTTGTTAGCGTTTCTTTCTGTGTCATGTGACTATGTCTCCACCAGGGAGCAGTAACAGCAGAGGAGAGCTTTTCTGCTGAAGCTCTCATGAAAAAAAAGTCTGGACAACAATGGGTTCCGAGGTATTGTTCTGGTAAAGGGACATAACCCGGATTAACACTGGCCTTGTATTTTGAAAGAAGAAAGCACTGCCAGAGCTAAAGAAGCTACAGTTTCAGTATTCTTTCAGTATGTTTGCAACACATAACTTATTTCTTCTTCTTTTTTTCCGCTAAGTTGTTTAAAGGTGGATGTTCTGGTCATTCTCAACAGATAAAAATAAATTAAACCTCCGTCCTAATATGTTCATCATCCAACTTCTGCAATCAACAGGTTAAATTTCTCAATCAACTGTTTAATTACTATTGTTCATCTGAAAGAAGGGATTCATCTTTAGAACACATCTTATAAGGAGGACCTGATAAAGTGGCCAGTGAGGGTCGTTACAAAGCCAACTAGGATATGATGTATGGCCATTATTTTGACTGCATGGTGGTACATCAGTTGGCTCTTTTGAGTCTTACTGAAGTTAGCTGGATGGATAAATTCTTATTAATTGTTTGGATCAAAGCATGTAATAGAATTGGTATACTGTAAGTATAAAAATGCATCATGGTTGGATTACTGAAGGATTGATCTAGCTGTGGTTCCTTTTCAGCTTTATATACAAAATGTTACTGAAACATTTTGTATAAAGCTAATGTGCATGTCCAAAGACATGCATGTTAGGTTAACTGGTCACTCTAAATTCTCCCTAGGAGTGAGTGTGAGCGTGAATGGCTGTTTGTCTCTCTGTGTCGGGCCTGCGATGGACTGACGACCTGTCCTGGCTGTACCTTGTGTACCTTAAATGCTGGGTTAGGTTCCAGCCTCCCTACAACGCTTAATGGACGAAGTGGTACAGATGATGAAATTTACTAAAAGACACATAGTGACAACAAATCATCTAACAACCACACACACACACACACACACACACACACACACACACACACACACACACACACACACACACACACACACACACACACACACACACAAAAACCAAAAACAAATAAAAAAAGAAGGAAAAGATGACCACAAGTCATTCTATAACTACTGCAATCTGAATGTTTTTCTCCTCCAGTGGAGACTGAAGGCTTTTTTTTATTTATCAGCTGGAAAATTATGAGGGCACAGATTCAGAGACATTCAAATCTGATTAGACTTTTATCAAGCCATCATGTGGAGGATCATGCATGGCACTGTTTTGCCCACAAGAGGGTGCCCTATAGTGGGAATTTGGGAATCATGGACAATTCAAAGGCAGCAGCAAGGTTGCTCTAACTAATGTAGTGAGGGCCTGTAAAAGTGTATTTAATGTTAGGGTAAAAAAAAAACAGTAACGTTGGCTGGTGATGGATTGTGAGAAAGTTTAACACATATAAACATTTAGTCCAAAGCATCAGTCGCTTTGAGTCACTTAAGTGACAGTAAGAAATACATGTATGTATTATTTCCCCCCTTTGGGCAGCCATTGTGAACACATTTAACAAATGTGAGCTTTTTCTCCTCCAGCGAAGACTGAAGCTTTTTACTCATCTGCTAAACAACAGCAGGAAAACTGATAAGGAGGTAAAGTCAGAGCAGTTGAAGTCTGATTTGACTTTTATTAATCCATGCTGTGTAACACTCAGATTTGGTTCATGCTCTCTCAAGTCTTAGGTTGTTGCTGTACTTCTAGATGACGTAGACAACAGTGAACAAGATCATTTCTTACAGTAGAACTTACAGATGCTGCTGTTGATGTCCATGTGCTTTCATGCTAAAAGGGTATTTTCTGATTATTATCCATTATAAAACATCCTTTCAGTTTCTTTCAAGTTTAGGATCAGGATCTATGGTCTGCAAATCAGCCGGTGCAAAAGATTATAACAGATAAATAATTTAAGTGTTTTCATTTAGGGATTTGGAGATATTTTCATCTTTCCTGCAGATTAAACACATACACAAGAACTTTTATTTCATGTAAAAATGTAAAAAACAATGTCATAACAACACTAACTAAAACGAGCAGAAACTCTTGGTCAGGTATTGGCTCTTTCAGTCTCCAGAGTATCAGTTGCAGAGCTTTATCATGTAAAATCTCTGAATTTTGCCCTCAGGGATCTTTCAGATACAACAAACTCTACTGTCACTTTGTACTGATAATACCTCCACTTACAGCAGCTTAATAAAGGTTTTCTTATACGTATTCCTATACTTAGGCCAGAGAATCACAGCTGCTTTGCCCACAAGGGGACGCCCTTTAGCTGCAATTTGTGAATCAGATTATGGGCCATACAAGTCAGCAGTAACTGAGGTAGTGAAGGCCTGTAAAGGAGTATGTAATGTTTGGGTAAAGCGACAGTAAGGTCAGCATGTGATGGACAGGTTTGTAGGTATTTAGGCATCTGGTGTAGGAACATAATTCAAAGACATTGCAGGGTCAAGAGAAAATGATAATTTCCTTTAAAGTGATCATAGTACAACACAAATCAACTGATCCACACACACACAATGACTGCATTGTTTGCAGTCATTGTGTGTGTGTGGATTATTGCTAAAGTAACCGTATTGTACAAGCAATTATTTATTTTATTAAAGCAAATATTTGTGTCGCTCCAAGAAAACTGACTGTGGTAATGGTAATTATGGCATATACTGTATGGTATCAATCTTGACTGCATGCAAATTATGCTAATTTAGTTAGATAAATTATAATAAATTAAATTGAATTAGATTTTAAGTAGTTTTCATTCAACTTAATTAAACTACAGAATAAAATAAAATATGAGACAATTATTGTCTTAAATATCATCTTTGTTGAGCCTATATTGTTTCATCAAGAATCATAGAAAACTTCTGGAATATGAATAAACATCTAAAAAAAAAATCTTTGCTATTTGAGCAAAAAGTTAGTATTCCAACACACTAAAGTGTGAACAGTAAACATGCTAATAGGCCAACTCATTTAGCAAAAATTAGCATGATAACACACTAAAATGTGAACAGTAAACATTTAATGCATTTAATGCAAGCAACTGAGCAAAGAGGAAGCAATGGCATGCTCAGGATTACCAGTCCCTACTACTTCATCCTCATGATGGAGACTGTTGATAGAAAGCTGACTTTTCCAAGGAAAACTAAAAAATGTAACCTGATGGACAAACACTATGAAGATGACAAACATAAATTCAGGGAGAGATTGGCAGCTGCTCAGAGGGCATCTGCTGGCCTTGACTTGTGGATGAAACAGGGACTGACTGCTTCATGTCTGCCTATTCGCTCATGCTACTTTTGCATTAAACAAAGTAAACCAGAGAATATGTTGTTGGCTCTTAAACAGGTGGTCCACTCATTCTGATTTTAAAGTGCTGATCTGTTTTGTTTTGGAGGTATTTAGAGTTCTGCAGGCCAGGAGGTGATTTTTATGCCCATTCATGTTTAGTAGTTGTGGTGAAAATGTTATATTAGAAAAACTGTCTAACTGCATATGGCTGTCTTTTGGTAAACGGTTTCAATATGTGTGGACAATTATTTTATATATTGTTTTTTGTCAGAGCTCTGGGCCTGTTGGGCCTTTATGTAAATGAACTGTGCCAGTGCTTACAGGTGCTTGGCGGCTGATAGTCTGCCTGTGGCTCCGCCCTCGGTCTCCCAGATTGGGCGCCAGCAGCTCTGTCTCCTCTTTGATTGGCCAGTCATGAAGACACCTGATCACCTTCATTGTGGGCAGCTGTGTCAGACTGGGGCACAGTTTGAGGACGGGGTTTTTGCTGGGTTTTGCTGTCTTGAAGCTGGTTTGCTGCAGACTTACAGATCTCTATCTTTTGTTTATTCTGTTGCTACCTGCCCTTGTGTGCGTGTTTCTGCTGTCACAGGATGATTTGTATAAATTATTTTTGGTTTGGAGATTGTGTTTATTTAGTAATGGGATATTTGGATACCTTTTTGTTTGCATAGAGATTCCTTTGTTATTTATTGCGGATATCCTGTTAATAAAGTTTTATTGTACATGGCAGTCTAGTCTGTGTTGCCATCCCCTTTTCACCTGGACCCTCAACTGAATCTATTGTAGTTTAGTTGACTGTTATGATAGTCAACTAATGAAACTAACAGAATTAAACAATAGAATTAAGATGACTAAATTATGACTAAAACAAACATTTTAGTTAACACACTATGACAAAAACTAAACCAAAGTTTGCTGGTAAAATGAACAGTGCTGGTCAGTGACCAGCAGCAGCAGCATCCTCTGATGGTGCGGTTTCCTGGCGCCTCATTTCCATCCAAGGAAAATGTCGCACATCCACCAGAGGCTTGCTTTAATAATTTAAGAGCACAGCCTTCATTTGCTCTATATTTGAGACCTTATCATCATCAACTGCAGTGAATGAACAGATGAGGTCTATGCAGTGGCTCTGAATACCCAGGTCACTCGAATGAAGCAAATTAGATGAAGCACGTATTTGCATTTATGAGACAGCACAGACACTCTCAATACCTCTTTATTTTATGTACATATAGAAAATGTTTGGCACATTTCTTTTTAAAGTACACTATATATATATATATATATATATATATATATATATATATATATATATATATATATATATATATATATATATATATATAAAATCAACATTTATGGCTTAATTACTTATCAGTCAATATGATACATACTGAAACCCAAAAGGCAATCTTGGCACTTTTTCACATTCATCAGGAAACTGCTCCACAGCCACTGAGACTTAGCAGGATCCAGGTGGGTCAACGTCCCAGTGATGTCCACCATCTCGACTGTGACTGCTGTCACCGCTCATGTTTGGGCATAATGTCTCCTCTGTCCACCACTGCCATTCCAGGTCTGCTCATCTCCTTAGAGGATGAATCTGTATAAAATTCAGCCACCACTGGGCAGTGATCTGACGCTACACCACCCCATGACCAGTTATCTGGTATCCAGGGATTAGTCAAGCCCTCCCGCACTACCATGCAATGGCCTGTCAGGAAAAAAGACACAAGACCAAAAGTCAGAAGATAATGTGGAACTGCATGCTGCATTAAGTACTGATAAACTGAGAATGCTGAGCCAGGTAACACAGAAACTGGTAATTCTGCACAGGAACAGACGTAGAGCCGGTTCTCTCTGGTTTTACTGCCAAAGCTCTGGCTCCTATGTAAATTTATCTAACCAATCAGACTAAAACCTGGACACTTCTTACACAGAGCTAATGACTTGAGTTGCACTTGGCTTAAATTATACGAGTTCATTCATGGTGAAAACAGGGAGCACTTATTGCAAATTTAACCTGGCTTGTACTGTCTTCTTTTGTGATCCTTTTAAGGTGTTCTTTATCCCAAACGGTGATCACGTTGTTTGACCATTCAGAGACACCGTAGTAAATATGGTGGAACAAATATGGCAGCTGTCATGTATGTGGACCCACGCAAGTACATATAAACGGGAATAAAAGAGAATAAAAATATAGCCATTACCTCCGCCAAGGCTGAGACGTTGGTGTCTGTTAGCAACACAAGTCAAAACGTTATGGATGGCTTTTGATTCAATTTTCAGGAAATCTCCAAAATGGCATAAGAAACAGCTGATTAGATTTTGGAAGTGATCCGGATCACTGTCTGAAAATAATAATTATTTTAGGATTCTTTCCAGATGCAGGGCAGGCTCAAACATCCAGGAACTTTGTCATGTAAAATCACTAGATTTTCAGCGTTGATCCTCATAGATTTTGTTTTTATTTTCGTAGATTTTCTTAGATGTTTTGTGGTTGGCTGCTCCACAGACAACACAAGATCGTTCTTCCAACTACCGAAAAGAGACAAAAGCCCAGAAACATGACTAGCAGCAATCAAGCGTTAATGCTGACGACGTTGGATTTCTTCAAAATATTCAATAATCTGTTCAGATCCTTTTCTGACTGGTGAGTAAAACACTATTATGATGTTACTGGTTCACCCAGTATAACCCTGTTATGGTTGTTTTTTTACAGATGCCAAAAATACCATGAAATGGTTGGTTACAGTAACAATAAACACCTGTTGGTGGTTTTTGTGATGTTTCTTGTTAGCAGCTCCATCACAGTGTGACGGTGGAAAGACATCAGGACATCCGTTCAGTCCTAAGGCCACTAGCTTCACCCAGGCGGCAACCTCCACCGGTAAAATGTGAAGCCTATGTGGAAGTGCAAAAAACTGCAGTTCCCCCCTCGTCCACTAGGGGCTCCAAAACAGAGCAAATCCCCATAGACTACCATGTTAAAAAGACCAGCTTCACAGCAGAAATAAACATGTTTAAAGCCTGGTAGAAAAATCAATTTTAGGATTAATAGGTCAAGTTTACCATCATGACAACTGTTTGGATGTTATTTAATCCTGAAATTCTGCATAATTAAGGGTGTGTCCTTTTGATTGACATGTATCCAATACCCGCTTAAAGAAGGGAGAGGGTAGCACAACCGTGGTTTTTAGCCAGCTAACAGTGTGCTTTAGCTTTAGCCCGCCTACATTCATTAGCTGGTTAGCTGCCGTTAGCACCGGGTTAGCTCGGTTAGCTCTTAGCTACAGGCAGCTCGGAGTTTGATGGGTGTCAATTATCCACCCCCACCTTCACAGTCCCCCTCTCAGCTCCACCTCTTTGCCCATTTTTGGATTTTCCGGGAATGACAACAGGCATGACGCTGCCAAGATAGTGATGGTGGGAACCACCCAATACCTACGGCTGATGTCACGGAAGCTCCGCCCATCTTTTATATACAGTCTATGGATTCACCTCAGATCTTTTTTAGCCTCGACACTGGATCAATATACCTGGATGACATTATGGATCATTTTCTATCTGAAACTGATGAAGAAAACTTAAAACTATGAGAACAAGTTGCAAGTTGTCGTTTCACTTTTACATCAGGGATCACCAACTCTGGTGTCCTGATTTAATTGGATTATAATGAACTGGACTGAATTGGACAGCCTGTGAAAGTACGCTGAGGAGGCATTGTCATTGGCGCTATATGAATAAGCTGAATTGAACTGAGACCTAACTTGCTGTGAGTGACTTCTACACTGCACCTCCATCAGGAAATGACGGCATCCTGCCCCCACCTGAGTAGATCTTCTTGACGGAGCGGCTGACCCAGATGTTATCCAGGCAGCGGGTGCCCTGGGGGGTGCGGGTGCTGATGTTGGTGAACTGGATGGATGGTACCAGGGAGCAGAGCTTCTCCTTTCTCAGTATGTCAAGGTCGGAGCTTTGAGGAGACGAACCAAAGTCTCCCAATAACACCAAGTCCTTTTCACCTGCAGAAGAAATGAAATGTAGGACAGAATTCTAATGCGATGCCTGGAGCAGAGTCCTCGTCTGGACCACATGATGTGAATCTGCTCACACTGTTAACACATGTGGTGTGACGTGAGTGCTTTGTGGAAGCTGACAGGCTGACCTTTGAGTGTTTCCTGGATGCTGGGCGACAGGTGCTGAGACTTGGCTTCGTCCGATGTGTGGTTTTTACTGTTGGACTCCCCCATGGAGGCCTGCATGTGCACGTTTACCACCGTCAGCTCGGTGGAACCAACCTGATGGGAGAAGTTTGTTACTTTGCTTCATAAAAGACTATTTATAAGAGATTAAATGTGTTTCATGTTGAACTTTCACATTCTTATTTCAATCCCTAAAACTCCAAGTCATCTTTTGCTATTTGTGGTACAACAGTATTTTTTGTTTTTATTTTTTATTTATTTGTTTTGTGTAAAACTGCCTGTAGCAGCTGGAACTTTTAATCCCAGTCAGCATCAGACATGATGTTTCCAGCCTCAGCTGTGAGATTAGGAGGTAAAATGATGTAAAATGAATGTATGAATAGATATAGCAGCATAAAGTCTGACAGGAAGTGGCTTCATCATCATGTCCAGGTCTAAATAGAGGTCTCTTAGCAACATAGTAGTGATAGTGATGTTTTTATGATGAAATGTGATAAATAATGCTGTTATCATGGATCATTGTGGATTTACCATAAAACTACATTTAGTGGCTGGATTGTAAACCTCCTGGACGGGATAGAAATGTCTGGAAAAGATGTTTTGCAGTAAATCCGAGTGGAGAAACAACTTTATTTTCTTTACTGTATGAATAATCAGGCCTGCTGCTTTACACATTTAATGCCATCAGTTTTATTCATTAACCAGTAAACATACAGCTTACAAATGCATCAATCATTGTGTCAAATTTGAAAGTCTTTTCACTCATTATCAATCCCAGATAAAGATGTTAATTCTTGATATGGAGCCGCATTTTGAGGCTTTTCATTGCTTGTAATGAGATAAGCTGTTGGAATTTTAGATTTTTGAGTTTTGAGATAAATTCTAGTTTTTCTGTGGCCATAAATTTATGCTAATTCTAAGAATTCTTGTCCAGCCAAAATTTCTGACCTCATTAGCAGATTTTGGCACCAGAAACTTTCTAATGACTTGTCTCATTAAAGCCTGATGCAAAATGGATGAAAAAACATGAAACATCTCAGGTTTACACTGTCTGCTGTGAAATTAAAGTCAAAGTAAATGTAGGAAATGTAGTTTATTTCAACTATTGTCCCACCTTCTTCTGGTTGGATGCTGTGAGGGAGGCTTGTTCTAAGCTTTCAGCTTCCTGCGTGTCATTTTTACTGTGTGTCATATTTTTATTCTCTGTGTTTATTATGTCCGGGTTAAGTGACACTATTAGCATGTCTATAATCAACTGTTACTTACTAAAAAGTGAGCCAGAAAGGGTTGAGGATATGCATGATTCCCGTTGCCGTTGACAACAGGTGACTCTAGGACTACAGCATCCTTCAGATCAATACCTGATGAGCTGTCCCACAGGAAGCCGGAGTAACTCCCTCCCTGTGGACAGAGGTTAATGGAAAACAGAGTCAGATAATTGTTCGTAACGCAGCGCTAACATGGAGGCTTCTAACTCAGCATTCAGCCTGTTGATGATCCTGTTTGTGAGGCTGAACTTTGAGTCTTTTACAGAAACTTTTGATCTTGACCTTGACTAGATTCTATTTTTACAGAGCTGTAAAAAACGTTGGTGTGACCTGCTGTTGGGTAACAGCAGAAAACTGTGACAGAAGACGTCTAAAATATAAAAGGTCAGCTGAGAGGAGTTAGTCCCAGTTATCAAACTGCTCCATTTTCTAAAGAGAAAATTACCACTTGTCTGGTTCACTGTGAGAAAACTGCATCCTTGCAAGGTAAGATTTAGAAATGTGTACGATGCAGAAAATGTACTGTTACAGGATGACAGTAACTTTACTTTTAGCCTTTCTTGTTCTAGTTAAATGTCTTCTTCTTGTTTATCATATAAAAACTGAAATGCAAAGTGAAACTGAGTCAGTAACTTGGTTAATGATATAATTTAAGGACAAATGAAAGCAGAATAATTAAAGAAATATAGGAAATGTTACAGGAAAAAGTCAAGTTAATGAAACATGAATTTAGTTGAAGTGAATGATATTCGTTGGTGTTTGTTAGTGTGCTGTATTAAACAAATAAAAAAAATTAAATAAATTAATAAAAAATATATAAATACATAAATGTATAAAGTCCATGTCCATCCCTGACCCCTAAGAAAGAAAGAAAGAAAGAAAGAAAGAAAGAAAGAAAGAAAGAAAGAAAGAAAGAAAGAAAGAAAGAAAGAAAGAAAGAAAGAAAGAAAGAAAGAAAGAAAGAAAGAAGCCGTACCTTACTGGAACATCCAGTAGCTTTTTCAGACGTGACACTTTTCCAGACCCCTCGTGGCCATTTCCACTTCCGTACGCTAGCCAGAGTTCCCTGATTCAGCTCCACACAGAACTGAAACGAGATAAGGGAAAGGACACTCTGTCAGCCCTCTGCACCGACACCACGTTCTCCATTTGCTGTTCTTCACACACATCAATGAAACAATCACACCATTAATACACACAACAAACTGTGTTTTACACCTGAAATGTAGCTAGTAAGAATCATTTTATCACAATCCATCCGGTATGAAGATTTGTGATTCATCCATCCCTGTTCTAATAAACAAACAAAATACCTGAACAGGTGAGGAGCCACAGGAGCAGTAACCCTGCGTAACCCCAGTCTGTATGTCATCATTTCTGAAGAAGAACTTTGTGTCTACTTTACGATTAATTTCCAAACTGTCTGAAAAGCATGACCCTGAGCAGATCACACGGAGCTTGGTGCTTCGTTTTAACACTCGATGGCAGATTAGCTGGTAGTCAGCATGTCTGTGTCAGTAAAAAATAATCAATACAAGGTTCAGTGAACTCAAATAGCCTCCTCTCACTAAGGAAATACGTTGCGAAAGAGGAAGCCGGGTATGATGACATCTCTGAGAACAGAACACACTTCACTAGCAGGCGAGTAAAACTCCGGAGACGAGCAGAGGTCACTCAAGGACAACGGCTGCAAAGAAGAGATCCAGAAAGGTTTAAGCTAATGTGTAAGCTCATTACTACAAATACTTCTATTATTCATTTATATACACGTCATCAGGTCCATCTGTTCAGCTGCTTATTAACACAAAAATCTAATCAGCCAATCACACGGCAGCATGTAGATGTGGTGAAGTCGACCCGCTGAAGTCCAAACTGAGCATCAGAATGAGGAAGAAAGAGGATTTAAGAGACTTTGAACGTGGCATGGTTGTTGGTCTGAGTATTTACTGGGATTCTCACACACAACCATCTCCAGGACCGGTTGTTCAAATGTAATCCGATTAGATTTCTCTTATCGGATAGGATCAAATCTTGAACGTGGGTTGTTCATAAGGGAAATCTGGATTCCGATATCGGCTTGGATCACGTAATCCAATCCTGGTTGTTATCCGGATAAAACCCTCAGTTTGGGTTGTTCAAAACTTCTGAGTAGGATCCGGATAACTTTGATCCAAACAAACAGGATTATCCTGATCCCAGCAGAGGGCAGGATTACGAGGCGGGTTTCAGGAGGAACATGCGGTACAATCTAACAGCTGATAAATAATAGAACTTTTATTCGGTGCATATTCTTATATTTGTATTTTGCACCTGACTTGTTTAACCGTTGCAGTGATAAAGTGGTTGTGATGGGAACCTAGGCAGCCACACACATTGAGCCCGGTAACCTTTTTCTTTATTATAGTTAATTCAATTGATTTACCTTCAGTTAATATGCATTTTCTCTGAGTTACCAGTTCCTGGGGAAGTTACTGTGTGGGAGGCCCAAGCCCGCGAAGAGAGTCCCAGCTGAGGTGGATCTCCTTTGACAGGCTGCAGCCTAATTGGACTCATCCATCTCACAACAAGATAGAGGGAGAGGGGTTTAGATTTTCTATTGTTTTGTATTACTTTGTTTATTCTTTATGTAGAATTATGATTATTTAGATTTCTGTTTCCCTAATGAGTTCAGAGTCTAAATTGTTTTAGTTCTGTTGTGAATTAGTCAAGTTTTTTAGGTTAGTTGGAGATTTTATGTTTTCCCTCTTGTGTCAACATGGTCTGAACAGCCAGTATATAGTTTCCCTGGTGTGTCAGTTTGTTCTGTTTAGTTGACCTCATTTATGAGCCCAGAACATTTACTTTGGAATTTGCATTTTTGTTGTTTTTTTTTTTTTTTGTAAAATGAAATGTCAAAGACTTTTTCTTTAAAAAACCTCCTGTGCTGTCTTCATCCTTGGCCGCGGTCCCTCACAGTGGTTAAAATAGGGACAGGCTCCTATTAAGCCTTTCAGGGTAGTAAAGCAAGAATAAAACATAATCTTGTCCCCATGAAATACACCCTCAAACAAATTCTATAACAAACACATAAAATAATCAATCCTTCTGTCAGTCATCACTGCATAATCAGAAATGTCTAACGATTTCATCCCTCCCTACGCACCCCGTCCGCCCCTCATTCTTACAGAAAGCCAGAGGTTGGGCCAGTGTCATGCCAGAAAAAGCACCCCTGCTGTGAAAAGCACCCCCCTCAAGGAACGCATATTGCAGCGCAGTCTACCAGAATATGCACCCCCGAGTAAATCTGTCCCTGTTGGTCCTGGTCCTATTATTTCTGTGTGACCATATACAGACCATTTAAGCATATTTTGTTTCTGTGTAATATATATTTATATATATATTTATCAGCAGGTTAGTTCAGGCTTTTGGTAAGGCTCCTTGAGAGGAGGGGGTGCTTTTCACGGCAGGGGTGCTTTTTTCGGCACAACACCGGTACCTCCACACGGGGCTCAGGTTGTCATTAACATTGTCACAGAGAAGGACGCTGTGCTTTTTTTTTTTTTTTTTATTTTATTTAAAACGTTTCCAGAATATCCACAATGTAGCTGTTAACAACTTATTTTTTATTTGTTGTGGCTCTGATCTTATACATAGCAGTGGATATTCATGATTTCCTGTGTTGTTGCAAAGGGAAAAGTACTTAAAGTGACCCCATACCGGCTCCTTTATCTGTTATTCTTCCCATAGCCGGAAGCCTACATTGATTTACATGCTGGAAATCTGGAATTGGTGATCCTGACAAACGGGATTCTGGATCAGGGTGATCCAATTCAATGTTGCTTTGAACAGCCAGTAAGAAAGCTGGATTACATGAAAATCCGGATAGCTTTTATCCGGATTAAATTTTTTTGAACAACCATTTCTAGGGTTTCCAGAGAATGGTCTGAAGAAGAGTTGTCTGGACCAGAATGTCTTGCTGAGGTCAGAGGAGAATGGGCAGACTGGTTGGAGATGATAGAAAGGCAACAGGAAGTTGGAAAAACATTTCCTGGTCTGATGAGTCTCCATTTCAGCTCCACATTCAGATGCTAGACTGCTGGAAACATCATGAAAACATGGATCCATCCTGCCTTGGATCAACGCTTCAGGCTGCTGCTGGTGTAATGGTGGGGGGAGATTTTCTTGGCCCACGTTGGACCCCTTAGTACCAACGTGGCCTGGTTTAACCAGCACAGCCTACCTGAGTATTGTTGCTGACCATGTCCATCCCTTTATGACCACAGTGGAGCATCTTCTGATGCTACTTCCAGCAGGATAATGCACCATGTCACAAAGCTCAGATCATCTCCACCTGCTTTCTAGAACATGACGATGAGTTCACTGGACTCCAACGGCCTCCACAGCCACCAGATCTCAGTCCAGTAGAGCAGCTTTGGGATGTGGTGGAACGGGAGATTCTCATCATGGATGCAGCCGACAAACCTGCAGCAACTGTGTGATGCTGTCATGTCAATATGGAGAAAACCTCTGAGGAAGGTTTCCACCACCTGCTTCATCTATCACACCAGGAATTAAGGCAGTTCTGCTCCCTGTGATACAACAAGATGCTGCGTCATTGCTTCTTTACAAACAAACTGATCTCAGTAAGGACATTTTTAAGGCTGACATGTTAATAAACATGGTTGGCTTTGTTTTTTTTTTCCACTGCTGATCTGATGCTGCAGCTCTGACATGTATTGATTGTTTGGTCTGTCTGAGTTATCAGAGGCAGATTTTGTGACCTTTCAACTTGTTCATCCTTTACAACGTCTGATCTGATCACAACAAGCCTTCAGATGGCTAAGAAATAAGCTTTTCATCCAATCATGCTTTTAAATATATTTAATTTAAATCTGAATGGACCTAACCCTAAAGTTACTCAAAGTTCAGTTCACAGCCATGTCATGCAGCAGAGAGAACTATGACCACTTCCGTTCTCGCTCCAGTCTGCATTCACTCTGCCATCACACAGGAAGTAATAGTGTTAATGATGAAGCAATTTTAAGCGCCAGGAGGCCAGAAACCCCCGAAGGGATTTACTCTCAGCCATAATCCCCAGGAGCCATTGAGCCTGTAGGCCATGTGAGGATGAATCGCTTACAAGTACTTCTTTGCCAAAACACCCTCATAATTCAGCCTGCGGGTACCAAAGTGCAGGCACAGCATGCGGTCAAGGTCCTGGCAGGTGGCCCAGGAATCCCTCAGCAGAGTCGAACTGTTCCACGGTGAGACCTGGACTGGACCATGATCAGGACAAACACTCAGTCCTCAATGCCATCAACGTCAGTATGTCATGGTCATCCTAATGGGCTCTTGAGAGGGACCAAAGTATGATTTTTTTGTGTGTATGGAACAGACCTGTTAGTCTGTTAGTTTAAAGGGTTCAACGTTGAGACTATTGATTACTGGATTCTGAAAAATCAGAAGAATTCCCCTGGGAATATTTACTCAGGATGATCTGCAGTAATAAGTATGAAGAAAATCTTTGTTTTCTTTTTACACCGAGTCAGTGTTTCAAAGTTTGTGTGTCATGTTGGAAAGAAATGGACAGAAATGGAAAGAAAAGCACTTTGATACCAGCAGCTGCTGAAAAAAAAAGTGGTGATGTACATCTGAGACATAAACATAGCAGGCCGATAACATAAATATGAGGTTTTTTTCTATTCAGACAATAATAGTAGGATGTTGTAACATACCTGATGGTCTCTGGAGTAGGGAATCCCAGGTGTGTGAGAGCATGCTAGCCTGCTTCCTGATCTCAACTGTCTCCTTTATCCAACTTTTTAATTTATTTCCCTCCGATCTGACTAATTTAAAATCAGCCATATCGGATCACTGCAGGATGAACAACGACATCACGGACTGGGACAGCACAAGGATTGTCGAATCGAAGGGAAACAAATTAAAAAGTTGGATTAAAGAGGCAGTCAAAATCAGGACGCGGGCTAGCATGCTCTCCCACACCTGGGATTTCCTACTCCAGAGACCACCCCATGGTGGAGGGCGTGGCCGTCCCAGCAGGGATGGCCACACCTCCGGAAAACAGCTGAGAGGAGTTAGTCACATGGGTGTCCTCCTGCCATGGGCTCAGACGGCCCTGTTCCCGATGGCTTCAGCACTGGGGGCCACCAGGGCCCTACTTCATGACATGGGTGGAGTGCAAAGACCATTGCTGCTTGCAGCTTTGTCTTTTTGGTTGCAAAGGTTTCTGGCTGTTTTCTAAGATGATCCGACTTATCGGCAGATTTTTTTTTTTTTTGCTTTCTTAGTCAAAGAATGAGGCACCAGGAGTGTAACGCCAGGTTAAAACCAGCCAGGGCCTTCCTGTCTGAAATGAGCTGAATAACTGAGCCGCCTGTGAGCGCCAATATTGATCTCAGTAAACCTGCAGATAACTCTTTGCCAGCCAGTATAAAACCCATCAGAACTGTGTGTCTGTTAGTGAAGCATTTCTAAAGCAAACGTCTGTTTGTGCAGTTGTTTCATTAGTTTTTCAGCCTATAATAATGATGGAATTACAGTCAATTCTCAGGCTTCTTACAGAATGAGTAATATTGACCTAACCATAGCAACAAAACAGAGAGGACAACAGTCCACCACAGCCTTCACACACACTGAATATGCTGTCAGCATATTCAGGAAATGTCTCCCTTCAACTTAAAATTTCCCTCGCTGACTCAGAGGAGTGTTTACTTCTTCAAAGTAGTTAGTTAGCTGTTAATTATCATCTGTCAAAGTGATGCAAGTTATAAGTTTGTTCAGACATGGGAAGGTGGAATAAGCCAGCTACTGAGTGTTAGGGTTTGCAAAGGTAGCTCATAAAAACAGACCTTGCAGTAGTGTAGTTTCCACGTAACCACCAAGTAACCACCAGAGGCTTAAATGACACATTACATAACCAAGCCATGCCAGTCTAATTATAGTAAAATAGAAACATGTGTCATTCAAAAGGCAAGCAGCCTATTTACATCAATAACATATGTCCTGGTACAATCTTCGTAGAGACCTGACCAATGAGCAGCAGTTTGCTTGTTTCCATGGATACTAATATGACACATCCTCTTTTCTTGCAATTTTCATAGGAACTGAGATCGACGGCATCACATTTGCAACAGGAAATACATACTGAGGAGGTCATTCCCTGGTTGATTTGTTGTCATGGGTGACAGTAGCTGGTAAACTGCTGCTGAAAACACCGAAAACAGACAATCCTAAGTAGTAAGTTATGACAACATTTCAGCTCCAAGGTTAACCCTTTAGGTGCCAGAGTTTTTAAATCATACTGTAAATGAGAAAAAAAATCTTAAATATGAACCAGAGTTTATGATGGCAGTAAAAGTAGTCATCTAGTTTCATATTGTGGTGTGTGAGTTTAACACCCCTACGTGTGTCAAACTCACTGTGTCAACATATATGTGCCATCATCTAGGAGGGTTATGTAGTATGAACAGCATTTGGTGGACAGGCCTTGAAACATGGGGTCTGGAAGGGCATAGTCCAAGTTAGTAACAGAACCAATGTGGAGTCAGGACACCCGGGAATCAGCACTGGGTCTAGTCACCTGGTTGATAAAACCACTGACCTCCTGGTTAATAACACCACTGACCTAGTTACCTAGTTAATATCACTGCTGATCTCCTGATTAATAGCATCACTGATCTCCTAGGTAATAACAAAGATGACCTCCTGAGTAATAACACTGCCGACCTCCTGGTTAATAAAACCACTGACCTGGTTAATAACATGGCTGATCTCCTGGTTAATAACACCACTGACCTGGTTAATAACATGGCTGATCTCCTGGTTAATAAAACCACTGACCTGGTTAATAACATGGCTGATCTCCTGGTTAATAACACCACTGACCTGGTTAATAACATGGCTGATCTCCTGGTTAATAAAACCACTGACCTGGTTAATAACATGGCTGATCTCCTGGTTAATAACACCACTGACCTGGTTAATAACATGGCTGATCTCCTGGTTAATAAAACCACTGACCTGGTTAATAACATGGCTGATCTCCTGGTTAATAAAACCACTGACCTGGTTAATAACATGGCTGATCTCCTGGTTAATAACACCACTGACCTGGTTAATAACAAAGCTAACCTCATGGTTAATAACATCCATGACCTTGCTAATAACAAAACTGGAGGTAATTTTCTTTACAAACTGTAGAAGGTTCAGGATGTAAAGAGAGATGAACATTTACCTACAGTGAACCACTTTTCTCTTCACACTTTACAGCACGAGGACGTTTGTTCTGACGTGTCCATGAGACCAGACTGCAGGCTTACAGATACTTTGGTATTCACCAAACTAAGAGGAAAAATACAAACAATCTGATGGAGAGTTAGGATTAGAAAACTTAATATGAACAATTTCAGGACAAAGTGTAGAAGATTTGTAAGAAGAAATTGTTAAATGAGGCCCATTGAATTTTCTCCCTCACCACGATCCGTTTCTAACAATAGACTTGACTATGACACCTGCTCCGATGTGGAAACGCTCACATAAGTCTGGTTTCCCTCAGGATGCTGTAGCGGAAATGCAACTGCAAAGAACAGTATTAGGAATTTTATTAAATTATGTAAACAAATGACAGATTTACCTCTTACATTGACGTGAGGAAAAAGAAGATGGAGGAAAGAAATCTGATTATTTAATTAATATTAATATATAAATACAGTCCTTCTGCACACAATAAAAGGGACTGTATGAATGTATGTGTACGTGAGTGAACGACAGATTCAATAGCACTTTGTAGAACCTAGTTAAGGTTAAAGAGGTGCGATATAAGTGTAGACCACGATGAAAGGAACAGTGACCAGCAGGAGCTAAGGGAACGACATAAATAAACATCAACAGCCACTTCAAAACCTGAATGGGAAATATTTGACTAACATTTAAGAAATATTTCTCCATCATTACCATTAAAACATTAAATGAGGGAATACATAATTGAAAATGGCACCTCACAGACTTCTAGAATCATTGCTAGCTTGCACTGATGCTGTTCTGCTGCCTCTTGGAGGACAAAACACCTTAAAAACCCCTTATTTCCTGTAATAAGTCACTTTTTCTGACAATCTGCAACCCACATTCAGTTTGAAATATGCCTTTTCAAGCCTAAACATAAGTCCTGTCAGGCACCAAACAAAGTGAAAAAGAAAAACTGTAAAACATTTTCCATTCACACCACTGGATGAGGCACTGCAGGGAGAGGAAGAAAATAAAGGAGATGAGAAACAGGCAGATAATCAGTGTTACGAGCTGACAAGAGTTAAAAAGCTGCAACGTGGGCTACCACTTGTCCAGAGGTAACTCATCCACCCACCACCTCCCTCTCTCAGTCCAAAATACACGGCTGCTGACCTACTTCTCTCTCCACCAAGCTCTCATTTCTCTGAAGGAACCATCTAGCTGCCAATACAGAAAGTGACATTACTCACATGCAAAGATGTGCGGAGGATAAGTAGGAACACATAACAGTGCATACAATGGCCTTTTCAACTCTGACATTTTATGGATGCGCCAGTCTGTTCGCATTAATGCAGCTTCCCTATATCTTTGCTCAGTAAGAAAAGATGATCTGGCTGTTCAGAGTTCATCAGATATGAGTCATTCCTCTTGTGGTAACATGTTCACTGATTTCCCATCCACACCGACAGATTGGGATTCATGTCTTCAGGCTCAGTTACACCAGCATTCAGGAACTATACACTGCTGGTGAAGTAGAGACACGAAAATCTTTTGACAGGGGTTATCTTAAATAGTGGCTGCTATTGTAAAGACAAACCATCACCTGTAAGAGCTGTTTGATAGTTTATGGTACAAATACCTCAACAGAATAAACTCTCAAATGGCTAATTAGCAGCAATGCTAACAAAGTTTGTAAGAGTCCATTGTCAAGAGCTATCTTAATTTTGGTACAGTAAAAAGGACCAAACCAAGGCTTCCGAGAAGCTAAAGGCTAGATCCTAGCACAAGCCAGCTAACTGATAACGCACAAAATAAACCGCGCTGGAAAAACAAAAAAATTGGTTGTTTGATGACAAATAGAAAATAATTACTCGTGTCTTACGCAACAAACCATTGGTTAAACCTTGAGTGCTCATTAGCATGCCCCCGAATCTATCAAAGATGGTTAGCAATGCCACATTAGCACAATATGCTAGCTAAATTACTAGACGGGGCTGCTGCTACACAAAACAAATAAATCAAGTCATTTTGTTAATGGGATAAAGAACACCAGTCAGGTTTTCAACAGTGAGAATATTATCCATCCATCCATCCATCCATCCATCCATCCATCCATCCATCCATCCATCCATCCATCCTCACTGCTTAGTCCAGTTATGGGTCACAGGGAAACCTATTTCCGGAAGTTAGCATGTGAGAGGCAGGTACACCTGGACAGACTGCCAGTCCATCACAGGGCCAACACAGAGAGATAAGAGCCATTCTGCCGAAATAGTTAAAATTACAGTCCCATACTAAATAATACATATTAAAAAACAATTATGTATTCAGACCACTGATGTTTAATAATGTCACATTATGATTTATTTAATTAATAAAGCATGAATTCAATTTTTTGTCAGTTTTTGTCAAAAATGCATTTTTTTATGCATCTTCTTGTTTTATTTTAAAGGGAACTTGATATATTCAAATAGATTTTTTGTTTTTTCAGTGCATTCAAGAATTATATATATAAAAATATTGTCCCATGTTTTCACGTCACTACCGAAACAATATGAGATATAGCCCATGGGGGGAGCTTTTGTTCACAAACGCCAAATTTTCACCAACAATAAAGACATACTTCCTCTCTTTGATGGCCACATGGTGAGCACACCAGTAATACCATTTAAGTAGTAGTGTTTCAAAGTCTGAAAATTTAGGCTTTTTTTTAAGACTGTCACTACCGAACATGTCATTTCTGCTAATAAATAACTTTTTATGTATTCATTAATAAATGTTACAGTTTGTTCATGGGCATCTTTTCAAATCTGTAATTGCTAGCCGTTTTTAGCCCAGCATTGCTGAGTTTTGTTAAGAATTAGCTGAAATTGTCACTACCAAAACAGTCACTACCGTAACAATATAGTGAAGTTACGGCTATGAACTGATTGTTTCAGTAATGACAAAATTAATTACTGTCAGTTATTTTTAACCAAAGAATACTGTTAGGTTTTCAAACCTAGAACATTTTTATTTCTGTTTTATCTAGTATTTTCCTAGGGAGAAATGAAACATGAAAATCCCTACCAAAAAAGCAAAAGGGGGGCAGAGAGATTAAGAGCGTATAGGGAACAAGTAAGAAATGACCCAATGAAATACCAAGAATATTTAAAAAGGAAAGAGAAAGAAACCAGAAATGAAAAGAAGGAAAGCTGAAAACCATCAATGAATTATCAGATAGAGAAAAAAGAAGGGTCAGGGTACAAGGGAGGAAAATACAACAGGATCACTGGAGATTTGTGAGAATACGGGCAAGACAGAGAAAATTTCTGGCTTCTAGAGATGTGATGTTCATGAACGAATTGATTCTTTTGAACAGCTCTTTTAAATGAACGATGGGAACCGAGTCACAGCTGTTCTTTTGTGAGCCATTCTTTTTATATACACATTTTCCACACTGCCTTCATCACATTTGTGACATCGTAGAAGTCTGATGTCCAACACGCTCCATTCATGTGAAGCATCTATGTGCAGAGAGTTGTTCAGAAACAAATACTGTGAGTTCCATCCAAAACATTTACTAGAATTTGCACTGATTGCTCAGGTTTATCCTTTTTTAATTTATATTTTTCCTATAATTTTTTAAATCTCGTATAGTAGATTTTATATAGGTACTTATTTTGATTGTCATTCTTACATATTGTGAAGTTTTGTAAGATATTGTAAGAATGAGCCAGTCTTTTGAATGGCTCTTTGAAAGTTACAGCTCTTCAAGATCCAGCTCCTTTCAAAGAGCATCAAATCAAACACCAGGACTGATGTTTGAGACAACACCAGAGCAAACACCGGGACCTACACCAAGTTACGGCTCTGAAAGAGCAAGCTGAAAATCAAAAGATTAAAGAAGAGGGAGGAAAAGTATAGAAAAAGGTGTCAGAGGTTAAGGTTGACATTCATTCATTCATTCATTCTCTACCTCTTAGTCCATTAACAATAACAACAGGGAGACTTGTGTCTCCATTACCTGTCTCCATACTATTACAACTTTTAATGTGAATACAAGCATGGGATATTTTTTACTTTAATTTCTAACGTTAATTATGTTATTGGCTAAAATTTACAGCAACAACAAAAAAAGTTACAATCAAATAATTTTAGTCACTAATGCAACAGAATAGAAACACAGGTAATTTAGCAAAAAATTAAATATATTTTAATACCAACAAACATTTCATGATTAGGATTGTTTAGGTGTATGTCTAATTTCATCTATAAAATATTCTGAACACAATATAACCAAATTTAGAAATTTTACAAAGAAAGATGATATGCAGATTTTATTAAGTCCAAAAATATTAATATTTTTTTTTTAAATACTGACTCAAATTTGTAAAAACCTTATAAATAAATTTTAGAAAAATAGTTTGTACAGGGGAGGATTAAACAAAAAATGCAAAAATAAAATTAAGACTTTTATTCTGAATAAAAATTAAAATTTTGGTAGCAAGAACATTTGGGACAGTTTTACTAAATGTATATCCCTTAGATATAGTGGATCAGATACATGGTAGAAGTTTTCATAAAATACAAACTTTAATCTAATGTCACCTCCTTTCCATGTTAATGGTTTGACTTCCTGCAAATCAAGATTGGTCACTTAATAACCAGAAGAGGGGAATTATACCAACAACAGAGCTGCTTGCCCACATAAGCGCAACCAAAGCAAATATAGTCTCTACTTAAAGCGGTAGCTGATGCAGTGGGTTACTGGGTTATACAGAAAATGATCAGAACCTGACATCCCCTCACCTGCTTATCAGTTACCAGTGCTGGACTGTCAACAGTCTTTGGTAAAGATGGGGGCCACTCATCTATAAAAATGTTTTCCTCATCGTTAATGATTCTTTAATCAATGCATCACAGTAAGTAGGGAAATAAATGGCATATTTCAAGCAAAATAAGGAAAAACTAATAAAGCTAATAAAACACAAAAGGTTCAAGATTCAACATCCATTAGGCTCAATAATATTCAGAAATCCAGGTAAATATATTATTCTACTCATGTGTATGGAGGCCAGAAGGAAGTCTCTTTAAATTTTAGCTCCAAAGAGCAACGCTACGCTGAGCAGTCATTTTACAGTTTGTTATGTTAGAAAGAGCCTTTTCATAAACATGATTTATGTTTGTGTTATTTGACATCTGTTGCAACTTCCACACGTAAAATAAACCGTGCAAGGTGACAGAGGTGGGCTTGGGTCTGAAGAACCTGGGTTCGAGTCCCCAGGCTGGCAACAGAGGTGAACCACTGTGGGCCCAGAGAAAGACCCTAAACCCCGCCAACTGCTCCACGGGTGCCAGAGACTGGCAGCCAACTGCTCCTAGTGTAACTAGTGATGGGTTGAAAGAAGAGGAAAAATTTTGGTTTGTTTCGAAAGATACTGACAAATAAATAAAGATTTCTTCCTTTCTTACTACCACTAGAGACTTCTCACACTCTACGTATAACACGCACTGACATTTTTATTGAAATGACAGCACGAGAGAGGTCAGTCAAACCTGAAAGTGTGTGTAGAAGCGTTTAGATGTGGGAGACGGAGACATGCAGACAGAACAGATAAAAAAAATGAACATTAAAACAAAAAGTCAAACAATCAATTAATGTGACATTTCTGAGAGCATTTCCCTGAATGACGAGTCATTTCATCTGCAGTGCATTGCTGCTAATCAAAGCTAATCAGCGTCAGCTGTGAAGGTTCTTCCAGTTAAACCAGTATGATCTGAGCCTTACTCTACCTTATCAAGAGCTTCCCGCTCCAGCAGGTCCTGGACCGCCAGCAACTTGATGCTGCAATCAGAGAGAGAGGCAATGAGTTTTACAATTTCACATCAGGACTTCACATGCACCGTCATATCAACACCATATTATCAAACCATATTCTATTCCTAATAGAATATAAACCATAACAACATACCACATGTTGCAACTGAGACATTTTACTATTTCATGGAAAATATGAGCTCATTCTGAATCTGATGGCAGCAACACGTCTGTAAAGAGTTGGAACTGGGGGAAAAAAAGGCTGGAAAAGTAATTGGTACAAATGAAAAACAACTGACACTAATTAGGCAACAAGTCAGCAACATGACCGGATATGAAAGGAGCATTTCAGAGAGGCCGAGTCTCAGATGGAAAGATGGACAGAGGTTCACCAATATGAAACAAACTGGATCTAAAAGTTGTGGAACGATTTCAGAAAAATGCTCCTCAACTAAAAGAATTGTGAAGACCTTAAACATTCCACCATATACAGTGTATAATATCAAAAGATTCAAAGAATCAGGAAGAATCTCTGTGTGCATGGGACAAAGCTGAAGGTCAGACTGGATGCTGGTGATCTCGGGGTCCTCAGGCAGCACTGCATTAAAAGCAGACATGATTCTCTACTGGAAACCACTGCATAGACTCAGAAAGACCTCCAGAAATAACTGTCTGTGAACACAGTTCAACCTGAAATCCACAAACGCAGGTTAAAGCTCCATCATGCAGATAAGAAGCCAGATACAAACAGAACTTTGGTCTAGAACCAGAGCCATCTTCTCTGGACCAAAGCTCATTTAAAATGGTCTGAGGCAAAGTGGAAACCTGGATGAAGATGTGAACTAGTTTGTGGAAAGCATGGACGGCGTGTCCTGCAGACTAAAGAGGAGAGGGAGCATCCAGCTTGTTATCAGTGGACAGGTGAAAAGCTGCATCTCTGATGGGATGGGGCTGCATTAGTGCCTATGGTGTGGGCAGCTTCCACATCTGTGAAGCTCCATCAATGCTGAAAAGTACATGGAGGTTTTAGAGCAACATCTGCTCCCATCCAGACAACGTCTCTTTCAGGGAAGGCCTTGCAGATTTCAGCAAGACGATGCTGAACCACATCCTGCATCCATCACAGCAGCATGGCTTCACAGGAGAAGAGTCCGGCTGCTGAACTGGCCTGCCTGCAGTCCAGACCTTTCACCAGTACACAACATCTGGAGCATCATGGAAGCAGAAATCCAGCAACCCAACTCTTTTTTAGAGTTTGAGTTGTAATCCAACCTCTGAAAGGTAAAAAAGCAACATACTTTAAAACATACTTCTCCTACACGGTAATGTTTGGTGAAACTAACCCACAGAGAAATGCAAAATCTTGTTTTAAATAAGCAAAGAGGGGATTTTTTTTTGTTTTGTTTTGTTTTTTTTGTCTCTGTGTCAGAAACAATTTTCTTTAAACCCAGCCAAATGGCACATATTTGCTCGTGCACATGATTAAAATTTATGAAAAGTTGTTTGATTCACAGATGCTTTTTGGAAAATCCAAAGCTGAAACTCTACCAAAGATTAAACTCCAAAACAACAAACTCAACTCCAGAATTATCAAGTTGTGTGAAGTCAGAGTTGGTTTTGTTTTGGCTTCATGGTATCATTCTGACATGGCCTGTCTCCACCCAAGTCCAAACACCCTCCCAGAAATCTGCCAAAGAACATTTAAGGAAACATCCAAGGCCATTAATGACTTTAAATCAATCATTAGCCCAGTCATACTTTGGGTTTGGTTTGTGATACAGCAGTTTATGTTATAATTTTATATTATGCTGAGAACAAGGTTTTATCATTCAGCACAGACTGGTGATATACTGTATGGTCCAGCATTGAGGGTCAGGTAGTGTTCACACAACAGGTATCCATACTGGATTCTTACCATAATAAACAGCACATTTTCCCAGGAAGTCTGGCACAGCGCTGAGAAAACTCTTCCTGAGGACCTTTGAACTGCCGTCCTAGATTCTATATGCCAACAATGTACTGCCAAGAAGGGACCTTTACGGCCCAATAAATCTTACCTGTTTACTTTTGGAATTATTTTCCAGATCAACAGTCAGCACAAAAAAAGCAGTAAATTTGTTGAGGGGCACCACCGCCTTTTCTGCAGCAGCACAATCCGCGCAGAAGTGGGAAAAAGCATTCCACGGTAGGATTTAAGCTTCTACAAATGAGCTCCAAAGATGAGGAAAGTCTTCTTTAGTAATAAGAAGGAAATGAAATAAGTTTCTACATCCTGCTCGCTGACGGCTACAATCTCCCAGAGGTGAAGCAGAGTTATATATTACATTAGAGAAAATTATGCAAGACAACACACACACAAACACACACTCACACAAAGCTCATTGTACAGAACCATATGCCAAAGTGATTAAGTGCTTCAGTGGAACAACAAAATTGAGTTGGGGGCACTTGGTGGCAATGCTTCAACTTCATTCAGTTCTTACCAGCTAATCTGAAACCAGACACAGAAAATCACATTGTGTGAGTTTTTTCTGTTGAAGTACCGTTGGCAACACCGGCAACTCGATGCTCATTAGCTCCAGTCAGGGTCAGAGATCAGGACCAGAACAAAGTCTGTTCTCAGTTTATAACCTTCATTTAAGCAGGAAAAATCTTACTGAGATTGAAATCTCTTTTCTAAGAGTGTCCTGGCCAAGACAACAGCAGGGCGGTTACACATGTTACAGACACACAAAACATTCAAACTGGCTAAAAGTTGTAAGAACAAATTAAGAAATAAATAAATAACCACTTAAAATCCCCAAATTAAGCAGAACATCTAGAGAAAAACGAAAGATTTACATCTACAGTTTAGTCTGCTCAGAGCGTTCCCTAAAGCAGAAATCTACCTTCAGATTCTAGTGAGCTGGTCACACTTTCATCTGGGAGTCAGACTTGTTCACATGCAGGGGGGGAAGGATGGTCTGATGACAGAATATCAGCATGTAGGTATTCCCAGAATGGAAGGCAGAACCTTCAGTAATCAGACTCCTAACTGTGGAATCAGCTCCCAGTTTGGCTTCAGGAAGCAGACGTCCTCTCCACCTTCAGATCATCTTCAAACTTTCCTTCCTCACAAATCTTACAGGTCTGGCTTGGTGACCCTGATCCATCCTTTAGTCCTGCTGCTATAGCCGAGGCTGCTGGGGGACGTCCCATGATGCACTGGAACTATGCTCAAAAAGGTGAATTCTTGCTGATATGAGGTCAACGTGGAGACCAGAACATGATTTCCTGTCTGTTTAGCTGAGAACTGGTTTCCTCACATCAAGAGATCTGGAGGTAGAGACCATCAAGGTCATATGAGATGGTGTTTATTTTTCTCTACTTCTTATTTTTCCCAAATAACTTATTGTTATTCATCATAACAGAGAAACTAGATGAAAAAAGAAAATCAAACAAAAGAAACTTTTAGTTTTAGTTTTAGTTTGTATGACGGGATAATGAACATGACAGTTTATTTCTCCTCTTTTACCTCATTAAAAACCTTCTTATATCATCTGAATGATTGATCAGCCAAACAAATGAAAATTTAAAAAGTACTTTCAAATACTACAGACTAATCCCAAATATTACTAAGCTGCTAAGTGCAAAGTTTCATACAATGAATTACCTCTAATTTGCTGTAAACAGAAGTGAACAGCATTGTAGTTGTATCCACTAAATAAATTCCATTAAAACCAATTTGGCATTTTACGGAGCAGGTCTCGTGGCTGCAAAGCAAGCCCAGACCACCATCCCTCCACCACCGTGTTTGAAATGATGGTTGTGTTTGGTTTTTAACAATCGTGGGACAGGGTATTATGGTCAAACATAGCAGCACTTTGTCTTTTAATTGAGCTTATTAAATAAATAACAGTTATTGTTGTATTTATGATTGTTGTATTATCTGAGGTTGTATTTATGTATTTTTAGGACCTTAGTCAGACAAACTGACTCATTAATCTTAAAAATGAGAGGTCTATTTTCTTTTTGACATTTCTCTAACAGTAGTGTATTTATAATTGGACCAAATTAGTTTACTCTATCAGTTTTTTCTGCATGCTTATTCGCCCCACCCATGCCTGCTGAACAGGCTCGGCGCTGTCGTACAGTTGGTAAGATCCCATGCAGAAACTTCAATGTGACCTTTGTGAACAGCATGTTTCCAGATTGTGTTTTCAGAGCAAACAGGCCTGCAGCTCCAGAGACAATACCCCCTTCCTCTCCTGTAGGCTGGACCCCACTGAGACCGAGCTGCCCTCCTGCTGGTTTAGATCCTGATCCGCCCATTACTGCCGGCGAGGATTCCAGTCCAGCGTTGCCTGAGCTGACCGGAGGTTCAGCAGTGTCACCGGTGCACCGAGGGTAACGCTGAGTCAGTGATGCACATCGCACTGTTAGAGGTCAACTGAAATAACTTTGTCTGCAGGAGGTAACGGCTCCAATACAAAATGCTAAACTTAGAGACTGGGGGCAATGTCAAACCGGACTCCATATCTGCAGACATAAACACAGAATGAAGCTAAATAAAAACGTCTGCTTCAGCAGATTAAAACAAATCTCAGGTCAAACACAAGGCTGCATAATCAGGAGTGACGAGCGGCAGCAGAGGAGATAACCCTCAGCATAAATAACATCTCTGAGGCTTTTCTAGCTATGAATGATGGATAACGAGCTCCAGGCTGCATTCCTGCACATCTACAGATCAGGACAGCCTGACGGTCTTTGACGGTCCGAATCATTCAGTCCTTATCACAGCCGGGATCTCTCTCATGTTCAGAGGTTTCCTGTTTAAACTTCAGCTGTAGAGAAAGATTGCTCCTCTTCCATAGAACCTCTTCTGCTTCTCTGTTCCTTCCTTGCTTCATGTTTTCAGAAAATAACACACAACAACAAAAAAAACCAAACTGAATTCTAGTGAGACTGGATGTAATAAAACTGTCAGACCTGTCAGAATATATATGAGGATGACGGCGTGAGCATCCTGTTGTCAGTCTGGACAAAATCAGAATAATAGCTCTTACCAGGTCTGATAATAACTTCAGTTTGAACATGTTGGTTTTAGCTTCTGAACGTTGGAGAATGTTCATAAGCATTTTTAGGACAATAATGTCCTTGTTTGGGATGGAGAACACAGAGAAGGAGGATATCCATGTTACACTGGAGGAGCCATCTCTGAACAGAGGAGGCGGTCTCAGGTACCATCTTCCAGCACCTACAATCCAGTCTTCAGGTAAATTAACAGGTGCTAATGACTTGAACAACCAACAGATTGGTCAGGTGAGTCAGTAACACCATGTGACCTTGACATCCCTCCATCTTTTCCATCTCTTCATAACTTTTTTACCACATGCTGATTGATTTTAAGATCAGACTTCAAACTTGGTAATTATAAACTGGATAATATAATTTGTTTTAATTGGATTATAATTGGACTACAATGAACTGGATTGAATCTGTAAAAGTGACTGAGATGAATTTGTTTGTTTGGCTGTTCTGCCTATTAGAAAAAACATCACTCCAGCTTTAATTATCAGGCTATTTTAAAACAGGTTCATGTCGTTTGGAGTCCATTACATGAGATAACTGTGATGTTCACATTGGTTGGTTTAAAATGTGTACCATTTTGCAGCCATGTTCAGAAAGAGGAAATATTTTCTATCACAGTCTCTAAAGATTTGACTACAAGTCTGATCTAATCCAATGCAACAGGAAAGGAATTACTCTGAGCTTTCCTCCAAGAAACTAACAGAAGCTTTCAGATGACTTCTCTTTATATTAACTCTGGATTCTCCTCACTCAACACTTGATGGATCTTCTGTGTCCATACTGCTGATTAAAACTTTCCCTCATTGATCGCAGTACGTCACTTGTTACTTAATGTTAAAGTGTTGGCACGAGACAAAAAGAATTGGCTTTGTTTAGCAGAAAGAAAAATAAAAAATAGGTGGTTGGAAAAACTTCATTGGCCCGAGTGGCTGCAGGCTGGCAGGATCTGCTGGGCAATGCTTCTAGCTCACCGATCACCCACAATGAAATGCTGCACCAGTGGAAATTTCCACATGAGCCCCCCCATCAGCTTACCATCTAAAGTTTCTTTGCAACATCCCGTCCTCCTAACCTCAGTCCTAACCTGTCCAGATTCGATTGAATATGAGGAATTTTCAGTGAAATGTTGATGCGTATCATGTTTCTCTGTGTGTCTGGTAGTCAGATGAATCCAGGCTGTCTGTCCCCCAACGCAGATGTTAGATGCATCATCTCAGCCACACCAGGTCATGTACGATTTACAAAACCTGGAAGTCGCTCTGATTGTCTAAACAATGCTTCTTTTAAACCAACTGCTTCCTACCTGTATTACTGTAAACAAATCCTAATATTGTTAACCAAATCCCTGCTGATATCGCAGCATTAACCCTTACAAACTCCAGCAGATCTCCAGCGCCCCTGAGCACTATCACTATTGTCATTAGTGTCTCAGGAGCAGTGGTGTTTAACTCTGTGGGGTAAATTGTGATGGATAGTTACCCTTTAGGTGATCTAAGAAAGTTTCCAGACATTTCTATCCCGTCCAGGAGGTTTACAATCCAGCCACTAATGTAGTTTTATTCAGAGACTCCTATCTGGTAAATCCACAATGATCCATGATAACAGCATTATTTATCATATTTCACCATAAAAACATCACCATCACTACTATGTTGCTAAAGAGACCTCTATTTAGACCTGGACTGATGATGAAGCCACTTCCTGTCAGACTTTCCACCAATCAGAGAGCTTAGATTGACGGTAGCGTCCAATCAGGAGCAGCCAAGATCAACCAGTGAGCAGAAAGTTCTATGTGTGTGTGAAAAGAAGAAAATAATGCTTCCTCTATGGCTGGAATAAAGCCAAGAAGACGTTTCTGATGGCACGGTGGCGCCACAAAGCAGCTGAGCTGGAGTTGGTTTAGTGAGGATAGCAGGTAAATAGTAGCAGGAATAACTGGAAATGAGGAAAAAGTGGAAACATGGAAATAGTTTCTGTTGTGTTTGTTTTAATAACAATATTTTTTCTCCTGGAAGCCAAGACTTGAGAGAACGATGAGATGAGAAAAGGTTTGGTCACTGTTGGTCTGTGTGTTATTTCTACAAAGTTCTGTTAGTAATAAATTCTGCTTTCTTCTTCTGGTCGGCCTTTATGCTGCTTTATCTATTCAAACATTCATTTTACATCCTTTTAGCCTAGTTACAGAACGTTTCACAGTAACGTGAATCCTCACTTTTAAAGGTTTTAATGACCTCTTTCTATTCTGGGAATTCTGCCATTTTAGTCCTCATCTTAGACCTTACAGCTGCCTTTGATACAGTCGACCACACAATTCTTTTAAACCGCCTGAGAGACTATGTGGGTGTTCGGGGGCCTGCCTTGGAGTGGTTTGAGTCCCACCTGCTGAGTAGGTCTTTCTCCATCAGGCTGGGGGACACCTCCTTGTCTGCCCCGCTTCACTGTGAAATGATCTTGTTTGGTAAAGCTCTGACAGATCTCAGACCTTTTAATGACTATGTGTCCCAAAGACACCAGCCTTGGCATCACCATAGACAACGATCTTAAACTTGACAAACAGATTAATGGTGTTTTAAAATCGTGTTTTTATTATCTTCGTCTTTTATCAAGACTGAAACCGTTTCTATCCTCTAATCTTTTTGAGAGAGTTATGCATGCTTTTAATTTTCAGGTGTCCTGACTACTGCAACGCGCTTTAAGCTGATAGCCCCCATGTCAGCACAGCCCCCACTGTGGAGTGATTTAAGTCTCGTTTTATTTATTGTGGTATATTGATTTTGTGCAGCACTTTGGAAATGTTTTGTTGTGAAATGTGCTATATAAATAAAAGTGATGGATTGACTGATCATAATCTGACATCTGAGGCCGTCCTGAAAACATCTTGCTGACGGGGATTAAAAGGGCTGAGCTGCTAAGTGTATTTCTACATTACAAAAAGAAACTATAGACTACCTTTTATGCCAGGTAGTCCATGATTTGAAAGTGGTTTTAAGTATCAGTTGTAAGTTACACAACATTAACAACCCTAATAAAATTTATTACTGTTAAGTTTTGTTTTTGCAGCCACGCCTATAATACACTGCAAACCTTTATGGCTTAATGGTGAGAACACAATCCAACTGCTTTTCATTAAGCAGCAACCCAACCAGCTCTGGATGCACCTTACTGCAAAACCTCCATGATGACTGGCTCATTCTGCTGTCGGACTGCTGCATTTACTGAAGCTCCATCCACACGCAGATGAGCTTAGGTGATTCAACTACAGCTGTTTATCATTTGAATGTTTTGTCAACACACAAGCTGCATCTCTGAAGTCCAAAACCACAGCTCTTCTTTAACGAGTCCCAAGTTAATAGCTCTGCAAATACCAGCCTTTTTATGACCCAATGATGGGGCATTACCACTGCCCCAGAGCCCGTTAACACCACTGTCAGTATTCACACAAGTGCTGTTATATGTTGTTTATATACACACATATATATATATATATATATATATATATATATATATATATATATATAACAAAACAGTGAACGCCACAGTGAACAGAAAGTGAAGAAGGAATATTACATTAGAAAAAACAGTGGAATTGGACATGGTGTCACACTTTGGCAGCTACCACTGTGGAAGCCGACCAATCGTCAACTTCACTCGGATTTTCTGACAGCTTTTAAAATTCATTGAGACATCTGAATGGAAATTGTTGATTTTTAGGAAACTATATGTTATAATGGAGCCTGATTAACTTTCAGGGCAAAATCTAAAAGATGTCACAGAATAAAGTTTCTTCCAGTTCCAGTGTAAAAAGTCTTCTTTAGAAATTAAAGTTTATTGATCTTTGAAAGGGTGTACTTGCATTATTATGGTATTATCATTACATTAGTTGAAAATGGTGTCCAAATGACAACATTGTCGCTCTGCACAATGTTATTGTTTATCGCAATAATTTCTGAGAAAATTAATCGCACAGCAAAATTTGTTATCTTGACAGGCCTACACACTACATGATTTCACATAGAGGTATCCTTTAATCATATTTCAGCCCCTGCTTCATCTGGCTCAGGGTTGCTGGGGGTGGAACTTGGCTTAGTGAGCTTCCACAGGACTTAGGCCCTGTTTACACCACAACGTTTAGACAGTAAAGTGCAAAGTTTTGTTGCGTTCTGGCCTCTTGTTTCTACGGTAACAGACTTTTGAGTGGATAAAAGTGCAAAGATTTGACATCGGCCTCCAGAGTGAAATTTTCTCCCAACGCAAGGCGAGTCCCGTCAGTGAAAACTGGATGTGGAATCTTTTGATGATGACATATCTCACATCATCTTGCACTTGTGCACTCAGACCCTGGTTAACCCGCAAGAAGCACAACAGCAATGGCGGACCTCTGTGTTACGTTTGTATTGCAACATCGTTTTAATTTATTTGGTCTTTTGAAGCAACGTAACGCGTCTGTTGTGTTTTGCAGTCTTATCAGGATGCTGTGCACACCTTGGTGTGTCGTTGCAAAGTTCCACTGCCCACTAGAGGCATGGCGTGCACATTTCTGGTCCTCTCTGTTTCCTCCTGCATGGACGCAGTTTTCCTTCTACTGTTGTGTAAAAGCTTTTTTTTTCGCAAAGGAAAAATATTAGCATTTTTCATGGAAACATTGTGGTGTAAAGAAGGCCTAACAAAGGCACAAATGGGACAAACAACCAAGAATGCTCATAAGGCAGTGGGAGGAAGCCAAAATATCAAGAGGAAGCAGAGACTGGGAGGACTGGTATTCACTGCTGGTGAAACCATGGAATAACTGCGCTAAGTTTAGTCAGCTCTACATGGTAACATCTACTATCTGAATACATCTATGAAGAACACATAAATGCCAAGATGTTGCTAGACTCATTATATTTAACGAGTCTACGTCTTATTATAAAAAATACAATTTTATATTAATTGCAAATTGGTCAGAAGTTTCCACCACTGATCCACCCTCCCACAGGATGGATCATCTTCCATCCTGTGGCTCTTCTCTTTTAGTATCCTGGCCAAGATCGGATGCAGCTCAAGTTAGTAGAACAAAACACAGTAATGAACTAAAACTAACTTTACCCCCTCTCATTGGTAATGCTTTTAATGTTATATGTAAAGCACCTTGAATTGTCTTGTATATTAAAGGCACTAAACAAATAAACTTGTCTTGCCAGTTTCATTTTACCTGTTTCATTCAGTGACAGCAGTGTTCATGTGCAGTGTGTCTTTTCCTCAAAAACTCTTCTTTTTCATTTCATTTCAACATTTATAGAAGTAACATGAAAAAGAGAACTAGACTCCAGACAGCAGATAAATGATAAATTACTCCGGTGGTTTTATAAGCTTTCGGTTCTCTGTCTGGTTCTGACAAGCAAAACAAATCACGAAGTTAATCTGATTAGATGATAGATAATAATTACATAATGTATTAACAAACTAGGAGTATTATCAACAACACTGACTTAATTGGCTGTAAAGTGAACACAAAGGGCTGTTGTACCATCTGTTAACCTCATCGCTAACAACATTAAAGAACGGTGGAGACATGAGGTGAAATTCTGGACAAAGCTTTCCTTTGCTGGTTGCGTGGACATGGATTTAAGGCAGTATAATAGTTCATCATATGATTTTAAATTCTGTTATGTGCCAAAATAATTCTCTAAGATTACATAACAGTGATAAAATAAACTCCAAACAATCTCAAAGGGAGCCAGTCTGGTAGCAGATAACTTTACTAACTTGAAGAGGAAGCTGATTCCTGTTCCCAAGGCCAGGACAGACTAAACACAGGTCTTGTCACTTCGATAGTAATGTTAAAAAATTAACCTTGAAGCTTTGGTTCAGCGTACACACGTCACAAAGGATTTCCAGCTATGTAACACCCACCTAACAAAACTGACAAACTGGCTAGAAATTGTGGACTAATTTCAGAAAAATGTTCCTGAATGTTAAATTGTGAGGAATTGAAAAAGGATGAAGGTAAAACTGGATGCTGATGTGATCTTGGGGAATGCATACATGCATAAATAAACACATTCATACATACTAGGGATGTGAACGACTAATCGACTAATAGATTAGTCTAAACGGCGTACAAAGTCGACAGCATTTTTTAAAAGTCGACGTTTTGTTTGGAGGAAAATACGTCTCAGTTGTGCAGAGAAGGGCTGCAACGATTAATCGACATTAGTCGACAATAAAAATAGTCGACAACGAATTTAGCCATCGACCACTGTTGGCAAAAAAAAACGAACACAAAAACAAAAAAACTACAGAGTGAGACATCATCTTCTAATCCTATCTCTGCTGAGAGTTGCACATGCACAATAAAGTCTGCCAGGGGAGAAATATGGTGGCGAACTAGGGAGCAAAACGGCGGCAGAGAACGTCAAAAGTCTGTGATAACTTCAAGTTTAACTTACAAAATAAATTAAATACATGTGAGGTTTGTAAAGCGGACCTTGTGTACCACGGAAGTACGTTTGCAATGCTCGAACATTTAAAGAGGAACGTCGGACTTCCATAACAACTTCATGCAAAATTTCAAAGCTTAAAGAGAAATAAGATCCATTTATAATAATCATGAGATACAAAATCCGATTGGTCGACTAGTCGTTTTAATAGTCGGTGACTAATCGACAATCAGAATAGTTATTAGTTGCAGCCCTAGTGCAGAGACATGTTGGTGTTTACAGCGCTGTGTTAAAAGAACAGCATGGCCCCTTTAAAGGGGTAGTACACCCTAAAATGATGTAGAGCCTTACTATATATAAATATATATATATATATACATATATACATACACACACACACACACACAAACTATATTGCCATATTGCCAAAACAGCCATCTTTCCGTCTTGCTGAGCATGCTCATTCATGTGAGCAGTTTTGATTATCTTATCTCATGGACATTAATGTTGGATCTATAACACCAGTCATGCCTATAAAAACTGTAAATTCTTCTGTCCCAGCCTCGCTCGTCCATATTGATTCACACTTGACAACAGCTGTAATGATGGTGAGCTCGGCGTTGCTTGGAGAGATCACTTCCTCGCTGCTGCTCTTTCAGGTTTATGTTTTATCTTTCTCTGCTGCTATCCAGGCTCAGTAAAGGTGGGATGTAAAGTGAAGGAATATCAGCTGCCTGATGGAGAGGATGGTGTTGTGATTGTTTCCCACCAGTACTGCAAGATGATATGATCATGTTTTGAAAACAGATGCAGATGTACCCGTGCATCAGCTCACTGTAAGCCACCACTAACAGCTACTGGTGTCTCTTTACTTCCCTTCATCCCACTGTGTGAGAATGACTAAGATCCAGCTGATCACCAACACCAGCAGGTCTGGGAGACTGTGGGCTGAGTGCAGCTTGCAGTCTAACCTCTGGTTAACAGAGTTCACTGAACTCTAGTAGCTCTCTCCATGTGCCTGGAGGGAAGCCAGGAAGGGAATAAACCCAGCCTGGATCATGTGATTGCTCACACAAGAGAGGCCGAGCACCGTGCAAACACACCGTATCTCCCCTACAGCATCCTCATCCTTCTGCAGGCAGTTCCTGCCTGACATTGATCCCTGCGATAACCACCATCAGCAGCATGACTTGGGAACTAGGAAATGAGAGGAACAATATAAAATGGGGAAGATTTCTAAGAGAGGGGAGTGGGTGGGATTAAAATATGGCATAAACCTGGAAGACTTGTTTAAATGGACCGATCATGTGATGCATGGGGCTGTTTACCCGAGACTGTTTACTCTGGGTGTGGTAGAGGTTTATGGACACACTAAGAGAACAGCACTCTGAAACTCCATTAACCAGACCAGACACTAACACTGGAGGGAACAAAAGCAAGATGAAAGAAACCTTGCAGATTTATTATCAGGCTCTTGCTGTGAGTTCATAGTAAATTATTCATTTGGTTTGGCCCTCATTGTGGACATGTCTGTTCAGGGTCCTGGGGTGTCTACAACTCCATGTGGACTAGTGAGAACTAAATGCACCCACCAACCCACGCCTCCCCACTGCAGTAACAGGCCAAGTCTGTAGAAGTTGGAAATGTAGTCACGGTTTCCAGTCGCTTTGCACAAACACCATGAAAGCATTGTATGAAGACTACAAAGACACATCAAAAACATGGTCCTGCAGAGAGATGGGGGACACTGTGTGATGCAAGCAGGAGCTGTTCTTTGAAAAACAAACATCATCAAAACGCCTGAGCAAACATCACCTGGAGGACTCAGTATTGTTGTGTCATCTCCGTGCAGCTACAAGTGGCTGGCTAATGTAAACTGACTGCATTCCAACAATAAACCTGCTGTCATGAGCAGCAGTTCCATTACCTTTTTCACTAAATAAAAGGGATGTTTCTAAAACTTCAACAAAGTACAACTGCAATTTGCAGGTGTTTCCACTGAATGGTGTTCAGCACATTAGCCATAATTCTCGTAAAATCTCATCCTGCGGGACTCCACGTTGACGAGGAAGGAGATTTCAAATTCCCTGTAAAACTCTGCGTTCTATTTTTCTCTTTAATTATTTGTAAAAAGATTTCCGTCTCCTCCTGCATCCACACATGCCGCACCATCTTTACTGAAATGAACCCTACGTCACATCCAGTGACGCGTAAATGCGAAAAAAGTGTTTCCATTTGACTTTTGGCACTTTTGAAAAACCACCTCATGAAAACATTTTAGTGATATTTGAGAGGTTTTTGGAAATATAGCCGTTTCCATTAGCAGGATTTCTTGTTATATTTAGATTTTGCGCAATTCTAGGGGTAAAGGAAACACATGATACCAGTCAGAGCCAATTATGCTTGATTATGTTATCTATCTATGCAGAAAGCAGAGAAGACAGAAGGAACAACTGATGTTTTGCATACAGAGTAGGTAGCATTAAGTAAAGACCTCACTGTCAGCCCTGGTCGGGCTTTTCACAGAAGGAAAAAAGCTTTACAGTGTAAACAGAACCAATATCAAACAGTATAGTAAAAGTATAAACAAACTATATAAAACAATATGTTGGTTATTGCACCAATGAATTGTAATGTCAACAAAAACTCAATTTATTTGCGTTTCTACAGGCATAAATTGTGAAGGGTGCCTGATCGGACCTTAAAGGGTGGAGCTTAATAAGCTGCAATCCACTGATTGGTCGTTCTTTTGGCTTCTGATGAGTTCTGTGAATGCGTAAGACCCTGTTAACGTGATGACGGTGAGGCAGTAAAACGTGAAAGTTTGCTTGAGGTTTGGCCCTCGTTTCCATGGTAACAGAGTTTTTGATGCACTAAACTGCAAAGGTTTGAGGACGGGTTTCAGAGTTGTACTTTCTTGAAGCGCGAGGCGGATCGTGTTTGTGGAAATGAGAAGTCATCATCTTATACCTGCACACTCAGGCCCTGTTTACATCCACAAACAACACAACAACAACAAAGGAGGACTTCCATGTTCTGTTTGTGCTGCTGAATCTTTATTTACTTATTTGGCCTCTTAAAGTAAAACCTGCTTCTGGTGTAACGTTTATGCTGTCGGGGGAAGACACATAGATTGCATGTGCCAGATAATCGCTTCGTCTTAGTACAAGTGGAGGGTTACCAACAGAGGCTTCTGGATAGGCCTAAGACCTGGGAGAACAAGTCCCATGTCTTCCAGTCTGATAAGGATGTAGTGTACACATGTGATGTGTTTCGCCGCCCATTACAGGCCTGGCATGCACACGACATCACTTCCAGCTGTTTCCCGCCTGCATGAAGGTAGTTCTCATTCCGCTGTTGTACAAAATGCCTGTTTAACAAATATGTAAAGGAAAAAGTTTTGGGTTTTGCATGGAAACATTGTCGTGTAAAGGACCTAAATGGTTCCACACTTTCAAATGTTCTAATTTGTTTGCCATTTTTTTCTATTCCAAACGTCAATAAGCAGATTTGCTACATGATTTTGTTCATTGGGAAACATTCTGGGAGAAGCCTTAGTTGCAGTTACAGACATTAACAGCATGAACGTCTGATTGTAACCTCAGCACCCTCCCTCTCTTCCTCCACCCTTTTAAACGGGTTAGGTCCCACCACCCAGCCAGGATCCAGCACAGCTCCAGGCACTTCAACGGGCAGACTAAGAAAAAGGACATGCAATCAGAACAAAGGCATTACTCTGTGTCATCTACTGCTGTGCCAGAAAAAAGTGCATCTGAGCAGCCTGTTGTCAGATCAACACATAAACACACCATCAATCCTGTTAAACGAATCTAGTGATTTACAGACTGAAGCGCTGCCGTCTGAATCTCTCTGAGCAGATTAACCGGGATCCACAGAGGTCTGTCCTCCTGCTCTCGGCTCAGATGCTACTCTCACGGCGAGCAGAACAAGGTCATTTTAATTGGGCTGATACAGGACGGCGTGCACTCTGCTCATCATTCAGTTTCTTTAAAAACAACTCCAAAAGTGTGAGATTTTAGATAAAACCAGCCCCTGAAACACAACAACAGATCTGACCCAGATACCTGCTGCATCCGGATTTTTGTTGGGCTGTTGTCTTGCTGTAATGATTGACTACTTTCACGTTGTCTTTTCTTTCACACAAATTTGTGTGCAGACTGATGTCGGTGTGTGCTTTAGGATTGGAAAATAACAGAAGTTTGACCCCGTCATGCTGAAATGAAACTGTCTGGTCAATTATGTTATGTTATTATTGTTTCAGCCACTTTGACCACATATCCTCCCACAGTGTGAGACTTCAACCTCAGAAAGAGGGCAACAAATCAAGCCCAAATCCTGCATTAGCACAAAAACCAAACGGCGTGCTATAAACCTTCCCTATTTTTGCCTGCTGTCCCACTTAGCTTTCTGCACAGCTGCCATAAATTACAGTTAACTTGTGTGTTATAATGTGATGTGTCTTGATAAAAGACAAAAAAAAAGGATTAAACTAGTCAGAAATGTAAAATATCAAGGTCACATCATGCATGTGTGCCAAGAACTGTCTGGTTTCAGGTGCTGCGAACAAACGGGATGTTTTTGTTCAGGCAGACAGATTTACAACACACTAGTATAAATGGACCACATGTGGCCCTCGTGAGGAAGCCTGCAGCATCAAATATGAGCATTGAGCCACTTTTCTAAGGCCCCATCTCATCCAGTTCAATTTAGCTTTATTTATACAGCGCCAATTGACAACAAAGTCATCTCAAAGCACTTTACGACTGAAATCAATTCACTGCAAGAGTGAGGCCAGAGGGGTGGCCTGGGGGAAGTAAACTGACCACAGATACCAGTGTGTAAGTGAATGCAGCATAACGTACTCTGTGTGATCTTCTACATCAACACCATGTTCCTGATCATCATGCAGCGTTTATACAACATTATCTCACCATCTGCCTGCATGCGTGATAATATTTGTCTGTCCAGGCTGTTCACATTTTACGAGGCTGTAAAAGTCATAAAACCACCAGATGAGATAACGGTGCGAAGTTAAACGCTGCATATGCTGAAGAAACGCAGACAAAACGTGATTTGGATCAAAGTATTTTTTTCTTTCATCATGAACAAAGTGTAAGAGTTTGTGTAGCTGTGATTAAAGCCGTATGATTCAGGTCATCCTTAGTGAACAAATGTTGATTAAAAAACAAAAATGAAAAGCATCACCACATGTCTGCAAAAGAAAAATATTATTTGTGAAAAGATGTGGTCTTGTTATGTTTTGTTTCAAACAGCTGATCCATTAGAGAGTTCAAGCATCTAATTCACATGTACCATGTAACCCCCCCCCCCCCCCCCCCAACCACCAGTTACATTATTTTGCAAACCAGCCCCTGATTCATTGTAGTCCACAATAAATCATCCACATTAATCCTGTTCATAACAGTGTGGAGAGAGAAACCTCCACCAGAACCAGGACCACAAGGGAAAACCCCTAACAGAACCAGGACCAGGAGGAAAAAACCTCCACCAGGACCAGGAGGAAAAAACCACCAAGAACCTGATGTTAAACATATTTATCTAAATCCTGACACATCCATTTGATTGTCTAATTATCTCTACAAGCAGAGAAAAGTTCTGGAAGTTACTCACTCATTCTCCAGCAGGGTCATGCACACCACCTCTTTGACTCCCGGGTTGTTGGCCTTATCACAGGAGCAGCCCTGAAGGCTCCACGTAGCCAGACGCACCACGGGCTTCCCGTCCCGCAACCCGAGCAGGGGCTCCACGTTCGGCCGCACAGAGAGGATCTGAGTCGGTCCACCTGGCGGGAGGTCCAGCTCATCGCTCCTGATACTGACTGAAGTGGGGCTGGGGTGAGACTTGGAGGTGCTGGTCTGTCCCCCGTTGGTGTTGGTTGAAGGCGCCCTGGAGCGCTCAACGTACACCTGGAAGCGGATTTTGTCCAGCAGGGAGCTGTTGATGTGGTTGACCCTCACCAGGTCCTCGATGCTCTTGAAGGGGCCGTGCTCCGTCCTGTAGGCCACGATGTTCTTCACGATCTTCTCCGTCATGCCTCGGATGCTCATGAGCTGCGCCGGAGTGGCGGTGTTGATGTTGATCCCGGTGTAGGACTGGTGCTCCAAGTCTTTGCGCAGCGAGGACGGGGAGTGTTGGGACGAGCTCGTGCGGCTGGAGACACAGATCTCCAGCTTGATCACCTCAAGCTTGGTGGCTCCGATCCCGCTCACCAGAGCCAGGTCCTCTACCTTTTTGAACCCACCGATACAGTCTCGGTACTCCACGATGTTCTGCGCCACAGTTCGGTTGACTCCCGGCAGGGTCATGAGCTCCTCCTCGGTGGCGGTGTTGATGTTGAGCCGCTCCTGGTTCACCAGAATGTGGCCGAAATTGCACGCGGCGCTGAATTTGCGCTTGCCGCAGCCGAAGTCGGTGGGGTCCTTGGGGATGGAGCGGTGGCATCCCAGACTCCCACCCATGGCTCTCGCTGATCTCAGGTCAGAATAAACCGGGTAGGAGGAAGAACAGCAGCTGTTACGGTCATGCACGCGCGTCCTCCTTCTGAATGAAGGCTGACCGATCAAAGCTGATTGAAGACACGCGCTGTGTGTGTCATACGAGACGGATTCCCTCGCCGTCCTCACTGCATGCAGCGCACAGCGCGGAGTGTCACTGCTGTCCGCGTGTGGGTGGGTGTGTAAACTTTGCCCTGCGACACCCACCGCACGCGTCAGCGCTGCTGTCAGTGCACGACATCGGTTCCAACGTGAGTCAATCCAAACACACCGAGTCAGTCAGAGTTCCTCTGCAAAATAAAATGATCCGCAGTGAGAAGAAAACCGGAGCTGCTGCAGATCAGACCGCACAGATCTGATCTCTCACTTCTTTTTTCACCACAGTTTCACCTGTTTCTGAGTCTCTGCAGGTAAAAGTCAAATATGTCAACGCATCATGCGTCAGGGCGACTTTCATTTTGGAAAAAAGACACTGTTTGTCTTCCTTCCTCCAATAGCAACAGCTGGGGCGTGGCTTCAGACTTTCTGTCACGAGGGCTGGTGACTGGTCATGGGCGGTCCGGCAGATTCAGCTTTTTTGACTCGACTCCTTTAGAAGAGTCGAGTCAAGTGATTCTTTATTTATTATCAGTCTCAGCTTCTATTTCAGCTTCATTTAGTAATTAGGATAATAAACAATATTATGTTAGCTGATTTCAAGTGTGTCAAACATGCAGCTCGGGGGCCAAAACTGGCCCGCCAGAGGGTCCAATTTGGCCCGCAGGATAAATTTAGTAAAAATGAAAAAAAAAAAAAAACAAAAAAAAAACATTAGCTGTCAATTTTTGATAAAAGTAACTGTAATTCCTAACTTTATTTTTCTGTGGTTTAATCTTTTTTATGTTTAAATGTAAAACATCTCCAAGGCAGGGGATAACTTGTTCTATCTTGTCTGACTTCTAGATATTTAAAAGTTATTTTAATAATAATGTAAAATACTGTTTTATTTTTGTAATATTTCCAGTCACTTGTGAGACAGGTTTACATATATGAACACATGTGCTGCTGGTCTATTCCAGAATAATTTGAGGATGAAAAAGAATCAACAGCTATCTGTATATTTAAGCATGTTGGCAAAAAGATGAATAACTGTTTCATAGAAAAACATCAGAAGACCAAGAGTAGGCAGATATCTGTCCCAACTATCAACAACTCTCCATTTAGAGAAAATTACCTCTAAAATAAAATACCAACAATGTCACTTCCATCACATCTGGGACAGATTCATTTAAATAACATATGATATTGTTATGAAGTATTCTTTGTTATCTTGCAAAGATATTTAAAAAAAAAGTTTGGTAAAAGAAGTAAAATTAAGTCTTTAGTGCAGATTGGCAGCTCACATTTAACAGTACCTGATCGTTCCCCCAAACTCTTTCTTTAACAACATGATATGATCCTAGTCTGTGATTAGCAGCATGATAGGGGTATCAACACGAAGTCCCACCCCTACCTACATGGATCCCCAGCAGGAGTCGGCTCTTCTCATTCACTCCAAAGAGTCGGCTCTTAGAGTCAGCTCGCTCACAAACAACACGTCAGACTGGTGGTAAACACTGCCAGGCAAAAGAGTCTCCACATGGATTAAAGTAAGCAAATTGGAGGAGCCTCCACTTAGATAATTACTGCAGGATGATCGTTTTTCAGCTGCAACAAATTATTTAAGTCCAACTGATGCAATGAGGAGCTTCTCATTTCTCTAACAACCACGTGGAAAGACACGTCCTATGGTCGTGGAAAAGATGTCCGTCTGTTTCAGAAGGTCCAGACCACTATCATCAATATATATATCTATATCTATATATATAGATATAGATATATATATAATTTCGTATAAATGGAAATGATTAGTTTCATTCTTTAGTCAAGTTCCAATAAAAGGCTGATAAAACTTTCTAATCTAATCTGCTGGGATTCATTCATTTCAGGGGAAACACTAACTAACTAACTAACTAACACACACCACTATTTTAAAGCATCTCTGATAACACTTGCCTGGCTCAATAGTCACATATTAACTGAGAAGATGTGAATCTGCTGTTGGGACTGTTTAAATAGGAGTAAATAATGTGAGTTTCCTCAGCAGTGGAGAAGCAGGTCATTTCACTTGATGTAAAACCACTTTGTTTGGTTTTTCCTTCCTGTTAGATTTGAGAACATTTTAGCCAACAAGTTATTTTCAAAGTGAATTAGAGAAATGATCTGACTTTAAACATCTAAAAATAATCTGACAGAACCACAGAGAGAAATTAGAATTATTTTTACATTTTTTTATTCTTTTAATTTTTTTTACAATGTTAATAATAATGAACAATCTGTAATGATAATAATAAAAACAACAACAACAACAACAATAATAATAATAATAATAATAATAATAATAATAATAATAATGAAAACTAACTGCGGCCTAGAGTGTCCTGGAGCCAGGTGCGCATGTGGACACTCTTATGCCTGAACAAGGAGTTCATTGTGGACAATCCATGACAAGAACAGAGGTTTTTCCTCCAATCACGCCCCCCCCAGGTCTTGCTGTCATTGCCCATGTGAGCATTGAAGTACCCAGAACTATATCTAGCCGGAACCGCTCAACCTCGCGCACCAGCTCAGACTTCTTTCCCACCAGAGAGGTGACATTCCACGTCCCTAGAGCTGGCTTCTACAGCCGAGGATCAGACCGCCAGGGTCCCCGCCTTTGGCCGCCGCCCAGTTCACACTGCACTCCACCCCTATGGCCCCTCCTGCAGGTGGTGAGTCCTCAGGAGGAGGTCCATGTCACCCTTTCAGGCTGAGTTGGACTGGGCTCAATGGGCAAAGGCCCGGCCACCAGGCGCTCGGCTCCGTGGCCCACCTCCAGGCCTGGCTCCAGAGGGGGGCTCCAGTAACCCACGTCCGGGCAAGAGAAACCTGGATATATTGTTGTAATCATCATTTTTACCATGAAGCACTCTCCAGATGCCCTTAATGTTATGTTTGAGTTTTAGCAGCATTTGATTTTTTGTGTACTTTCATAAGAGTTGTCATTTTGTTTTTATATATTTCTTTTACTTGTCCTCCTTATTCTTTGTTCTGTGTGTGATTCATTTCCATATAGAGCCTATTTTGCTTTTTACAGTAAACCATGGTTTTCCCTTCTTTTTTGGATTTTGTCTATATTCTTTCAGTGGGTAATGGTGGTAATAAAACAACAAAAATGTTTCTAAAAATGAATCATATGATTGATTGTTGTCATCTACAGAAACTTCCTGCTAATCATGATTTATAAGGACTGCCTTGAGGGCCATAACGGCCTCTGGTTACTCTGTTCTAACTAAATTACTAGTTCCTACTTCAAACTTTTTCTTCCTTTCTAACACAGCAGCAACAGGCAGCAACGATCACTTACATCAGTCACCAATAATCCACTAACGATTTCCACGTCAACAACCTCTTCAATAATGTTGAAGTCACCACAAACCAAAAATCATTGTTTTTCATATAATCGAGACATCGTCTTTATTAATGTATCAGTACATGACCCTGGTGTCCTAGAAATGCAACTAATTAATATATTTTTGGATCTTTAATCCTCAGTTTTAATGGTTATAGATTCCATAAAATGATCAATAACAATGGTCATTTCCCCAGTAACTGCATTTAAAAGCAGACATTTGACATCCCCCCACTATTCCTCTTCTTCACCATGTTCTTCGTTATTTTCATATTGATCCAGCTCTGTAATGTCTGACTCCCATCACTCCGGCCTGTTCTGGTCTGCCATTTAGTCGGATCATTATTTTGCAGTGTTTTGAATCCGCTTTTCCTTTTTCAGAATTCTAGTTTGTCTTGCAGTTTTACCATCTCTCTAAGTCAGATGCTCATTTGCATACACCCCTGTACCCTTCAATTTTTTGCCTGCTTTAAGAACTCACGTTTGTATTTTCTACTCACAAACCGAATGATGATGTTGGGCCTGCTGTCTCGTCCTCGGGATAAAATGTGGCAAGCAGCTATATTTTGACTGTCTATAAGAATATCTTTGCTGCTGACTTACTATCTGTAATTCACCTCTTGGTGCATCCTCAGCCTCCTTTTCTTTTTTTTTCTTTTTTTTTTTTTTTTTTAACTTGTCCTGTCAGCATCATAGCAGCAGAATGATAATCTGGTTGCTGTATCGTGCTGAACAAATTTGCTCTGCCAAGGGGAGGCCTATGGGTAAGGCTCCTCTTGGTAATGTGATTAATTTAATTATTTATTTACTTTGAATCATGGAATCTATGTAATCTTGCTGGACCTGACCGGAGGGGACAGAAAAAGATGGAAAATAGCAAAAAAAGAGCAAAAGGGAAAGAAGAAAGGAGACAAAAAGATCACAGACAGAAGGAAACGACCCTTCAATCCACACCATCACCAGACAACAAACTGTTACACCTGTACATGAACACACCAGAAAATTTCCTACAACTTTTACAAAAGCAGAAACACACACACAGAAAAAACAGGGCTGCTAGTCATTAAGAGTTTTTAAATAATAACCAAATCAAATCAAAAAGACATAACAGCGACCAGATACTAACTCACAGGAAAAATACAAATTTTTTAATTTTTTTTTAATTTTTTTTTTTTTTATAATTATCGCTTAATATTAAAAACCCACTAGACAACTCAGTGACTGTGTCAGCATGCAGAGCATGAGAAACAAGGAGTGATCAGTGATGAAGAGTGGTGAGTGAGATCATGCAAATGCGACCTCGCCTCCACGGAGGCCAGAGGCAGACCAGGGCCTGGGCCGGGCCCTCAGCAGCAGACCCGGAGCACCAACCCATGCCACCCCACCACAAACACGACTCCAGCCCCACCCGAAGGGCGGCAGAGGAGAGCCCCAGCAAGAGCCCCCCCACGGTCCCGGGGCACAGGCCCCAGTGGGCCAAGATCAGCAGACACCGGCCCCGCCAGGGACCAGCCCACCCAGGGCAGCCCAAGCGAAGGGCCCAGGGCCCCAGGAGCCCAGAGGCGGCCGCCCCACCCCCAAAGGCAGAGGGCCCGCAACATGCCTAGGAGGACCAGGCCCCCCCAGACAGCCACCCGGCGTAGGCCAGAAGACACCCCGATGTTCTCAGCCTCCTTTTCACCTGCTGCAGTCCGTTCATAGGTACGGTGGGTTGTCTCAAGTCCAGATTTTACAAAGTCATCCATCCTGGTGTACTGCTCCAAATCATCTACTCAAGCTCGTCAATTTTCTTGTCCTTTTCTTTAGATAGATAGATAGATAGATACTTTATTGATCCTGAGGGATCATCACGGCCTTTAATCACGGCCTGCAGTTGTTTCACTTCTTTATTTAACACCAGCAGACCCCTCTGTTGCTTTGCCGTACTTAGCTCCTCTGACATGAAGTTCAAAGATTTCTTTTCGTCCTCCATGTCTTTGTAGCTACGAGTTCTTGTTGATTAAGACGGTCCTGGCTGCTGTTGCTGGTAAGTCATGCGGCCTGCAACCAAAATCTTTCAAACCTAAAAAGTAACAGAAAATAATCCCACCAGCTGAAAGGTCTCTTTCTTGTAGAAATGAAATTACAAATCAAACATTTGGATTTCAAGTTATCTTCCTGATGTTTGATGGATTAGAAGGGCCAAGCAACACGTGACTGCAGTGGCTGCCGTCCTGACTCTCTTGATAATCAATAATCGGTAATAAAAAGGGAAATTAACAGCACGAATAATAATAAAAATATCAGCAAAATAAACTGGTGGTGAAGGTCCATGAATCAGGAGCACCTGACTAGAAATGATTTCCAGCCGTCATGTCTACCTGGTTTTCATGTTATTCAAGGAACTAAGAAGAGATTTTCAGACGGTTTCACCACAGATGGAAGAAAGGTTTTCCTGGGAGAAGATTTAACATCATGTAGTTTGGTGCCGAGATGTCTGGCGGCCTTCCTGGATGTTTTAAATGTGTTTCTTCTGAACTCTCCAGAGAGGTGACAGAAGCTGACTTTGACTGTGGTCTAGGAAGGGCTCCATCAGAGTGACCTCTTGGGTCCTTAGATTGTGTCCATTCACACGCTGTTTGCTCAAGGAAACACATTCTTTGTCTACTTAGCTGCTGGGATCTGCTGTGCCATTCTGAAAAATCTCCATTTTCTTCTCCAGATCTGACAGCTCACACCATCCGTTGTGGTGAGGTCCAGGGTCCGCAGACCGTCAGAGTCCACAGGGCCATACAGCAGTCTGACCTGGATCACGGTCTGGGGATGGCTTGATGTGCTGGTTCTCTCTTCTTCTGAGTTCTGGTACTTTCTTGCTAAATATCTTTCTGACAGACATGTCCACAAAGGACAAAAACCTCTTGGTGATGGTTTCTTTGGTTTCAGCAGACGTTCTTTGAAACTAGAGATAATGAGTCGTCCATCACTGCCTGCTCTAAATACGCTGCAGTCACTTCTTTTGCAGAGTTATCAGACATTTGGCAGATGTCTTTGTAGAGTTTTTCTGTTTTTCCTATGAGAACTCTCTCTTGGTGATGTCTTTGAATTCGGTCCATATTTTCTTCAGCAGCCTCTTTTTTATCTGATCAAACTTCACTCGACTCTCAGATCTTTCAATCAATCATGAAATCGTTGCACCAAGAATCATGTTTATGAACAGTTTCTGAGATTCTTTCTCTCTGTCTAGCTGTTCTTCATCCTGTACCACACAGAAGAGATCATAGATCTGGCGGCCTGCGGCTCAACCACAACTTTGTGCTTCTGTGGTAGAAATTCAGTTTCAGACGTCGTGTTTAAAGACTTCTGCTCTGAATCAGCTGTTTCAGGAAATTGTGCCTCTTCAGATGTCTCTGAAATACCAGACACATCTGAATGATGATCTAATGATGGCTCACCTGAGCTTAGCTGGGGGCCCCTGATGCCCCTCCACCCGGAGCAGGTCGTTTTCTGTCATCTCAGAAAGGAAACATCTACAGATACATTTGTAAAATGAAAAATTAACCAATTTATTTTTAATAAACAGTTGTTTACTTGGGATGATCCTAAACTGTGTTGCTTTAATCAAGGCTGTTCAAACATTTCTACTTTATTAATAAGGAGGAAATTGTTATTTGAGCAAAGTCAGCGGTTCTCTTCAGCGTTCTTGGCTGTTTAACTTCAGTTGTTTCGTCTGGTAGTTTTATGACGCTTCTCCCTCATAAACAATTTGGACAGACAGATATTATCTTCATGTGGGCAGCTGGTGAGATGATGCTGTCTGAATGTTGCAATATGATCTAGGACAGTGGTTTACAACCTTTTTGAGCCACGACCCCCAAGATAACATGTGGTGTTCGCAACCCTTGAGAGGTTAATTGTGCGATGTACCAAACCCTTCGGCCATCCTCCAAAACTGAGGCTTTAAAACTGTCAGAATCTTCATAAATACGGAGGATAAAGTGGGTTTTGGTTGATTATATCAACAGATGTGTCAACAAACCTACAAGCACAAAATCAGCTTCTCTCACAGAGTTAATGGCAAATTCAGATTTTTAAATATGGCATGAGTAAAAATGTTGTTGATGCATTAAAAATTATGTTAATTTCACAGATTCATCGCTTTGTATTAACGCAATAATTTTGACAGCCTGAATAAAAATCCTACATTTGATAAATATCGGCTTTTATTTATTTATTTATTTTTACACATGAGTATCAGTCCTGGTTCTGTTGGATCTCAGTGCTGCGTTTGATACTGTAGATCACAGAATCCTGTTGCACTTTCTGGAGCGGTCCTTAACTGGTTCAGGTCCTATTTAGAAGGCCGGAGTTATTTTGTTACGATCGGCAGCTATGAATCTGAGCGAGTGGCCATGACTTGTGGAGTCCCCCAGGGGTCAGTCCTTGGACCTCTTCTGTTCAACTTGTATATGCTCCCTTTGGGTCAAATATTACAGAACTATAGCATTAATTATCAAAGCTATGCAGATGATACACAACTTTATGTGTCTCTGTCACCAGATGACTGCAGACCAATAGACTTATTGTGTCAGTGTCTGGAGCAAATAAACACCTGGATGAAGGAGAATTTTCTACAACTAAATGAAGACAAAACTGAGATTATTCTGTTTGGTAGCAAAGAGAAGAGGGTCAACATTGGTAAACACCTGGAGACTCGGGCTCTTAAAACCATCTACCAAGTTCGCAACCTGGGAGTGTTGATAGACACAGACCTGACTTTCAGCAGCCACATCAAAGCTTCACTAAGAAGCTTTTTACCAGCTCAGAAACATCAACAGAATTAAAAGTTTAGTCTCCCAGAAAGACCAAGAGAAACTCATCCATGCATTCATCTCCAGTAGGCTGGATTACAGTAATGGTCTTTAACAGGACTTCCTAAAAAGAGCATTAAACATCTGCAGCTCATCCAGAACGCTGCTGCTAGAGTTTTAACCAGGACTAAGAGATCTGAACACATCACACAAGTTTTAAAATCTTTACACTGGTTTCCAGTCAGTCACAGAATAGATTTTAAAACCCTTCTGATCATTTACAAATCCCAGAATGGTTTAGGCCCAGAATACATCTATGATATGTTCAGAGAATATAAACCTAGGAGAGCTCTTAGATCCAAAGACTCTGGTCAACTAGTCCAGACCAGAGTCCAGACTAAACATGGAGAAGCAGCATTTAGCTGTTATTGTTACGTGGAACAAACTGCCAGTGGAGATTAAACTTTCACCAAATGTAGACATTTTTAAATCCAGGTTAAAAACATTTCTTTTCTCATGCACCTATGCATGAAATCTGCACGGTAACTTTTTAACTTATCTTGCTTTTAATAATTTTAATGTAATTTATTATTTTATTGTGATTATGTGTTGCAGCCTTTTACTATTCTAAATATCTGTAATGTCTTTGTTTTATGTAAAGCACTTTTAATTGTCCTGTACATGAAATGTGCTATACATATAAACTCTTGCCTTGCCTAAATAAAAAACTTGAATGTGATCTCGTTTGGATTATGGAGATCCTGTAACACAGGGATCCCCGACCTGGACCCCAGGGCCCACTATCCTGCAGGATCTCTGACAAGCTCTGCACAAGTCTGCTAATGAACCATTCATTTTTAGTCAGGTGTGATGGAGCAGGCAAACACAGAAAGTCTGCGGGAAAGTGGGCCTTGAGGACTGGAGTTGGGGATCGTCTACATTTTTACCGGCACTACAGTGACTTCACACTAAGTTACCCACCATTAAAAGAAGTCACTACAAGACAGAACGCCTGCCAACAGCCTCCAACCAAGCAGGTCACACTGCCTGCAGCCTTCAGGGGGAGGACTTCCCAGCAACAAGGTCGTTGGTTAGTTGCAGGTGTCTCTAGTTCAGTCGTTCATTCTCACTTTTAACTTAAAACAACTTAAATGAGCTGAACTAGTTTAAATGGTGAACTATGAACGGGAACTTTTCATTTTAACCGGAATGAACTAGTTCATGGCAACATGAACAACACTGAGGACAGAAACATAAACCAGCTTCTACAGACGTCTCTGAAGCTGCTGTACATGAGACACCATCAGCAGTGGGAAGGAAAACATGGCTTTTCTCTCTAATAGAAACTCTTTTATTAGTAAAGAAACTCACAAATTCATCCCATCTGAGAGCTGAACAGCTCTGGCAGCCTGGCTGGACAAACCTGTTCTCCTCAATCAATGATTAATAATAAACTGTTCAAGACTTTTCCCAGAATAGTTTCCCTCAACAAACAGCAAATCTACTCACATGTTCTTAACATGCATCAAAACATTATTTTTCAGATTTAAAACCAGGACTTCAGGTCTGATGTGTTGTGGGAATTTCATCCCTTTAATGAAATTATAAATCTGGTGTAAAACCAAAACAGGACCAGTACGATCGAAGTGATGAAATCCTTCAACGTTTGAGTCGTTCACTGGAAGATGTAATTACCACTGTGCTTCCTCCCCTCTAATCCTGCCTGATGAGATTATCACAGCATCGTCATAGGTTCATTCATCAGCAAAGCTGCTGACTGATCTTTCTGCTTCTGTTTGCATGACCAACTGGTTACGTGTTCTTTCCAGTTAGAAAATAGAAAAAGAAAACAAAATGGCATTATGACATATTCACCTACTGATGAGCATGTTCACTGCTGTCGTTTCCACTGCAGCAGCATTGATTCACATGAATGTAACAGCTGTAGGAGACATTCCTCACCGCATCCTTACATAACCAGATGCAGAGCGCAGATAACGCAGGAGTTATTCAGGAGGCCGTTAGAAGGACCCAGCAGAAGATAAAACATCCCACAGATCCCCACACAAATGTCTTTTTTGCCCATTTTCAGGAACTTTGAAGGCCGTCTTCGTCCACCCGCTGATGAGCAAAACATGAGGATTCCCAGCTGGGAAATATTTAAATATATTTAATTCTTCTTGGTTTAAGGACAATTTTTTTTTTTAGAGAACTTTTCATTATTTGGAGGAATTATATGCAAACATGAAAACGTCTGTGTTGGAGAGTCCAGACATTTAGCAGACTTTACTCGGCCAGCTCCCAAGTCCAAAGTCTGGGCAATACAAGACTGGGTGCTTTTATCTGCACAACACCGGTGAGTCAGCGTCCTGCGCCTGCGCACATCCTGCAGGCAAAACCCCCAAAACAAATGTAAGAACCAGCCTGAAGCAGACAGAACATCGTCGCTGTTGGTTGGTTTTTTCTTTAGTTTATTTCCTGCGAAAACATCGTAGACAAACGTGAGAAAAAAACACTCGACATAAAGTAGATATTTTTCTGATTTGTTTGTTTCATGTTAAGAAATGCAGGTGAGGCGCCATGTTGACTGTTTCAGTTCAGAGAAACACCTGAAATATTCACACATTTCTAAAATTTGTTGAACGAGTGGAAAGCAGCAAACAAGTCGGCACAAATGGGAATAAAAAATGTTATTTTAACCCCTTAAACCTTGGTATTTTTTTTACCCAGAAGACACCTCAAAGTAAATTAAGAGTAGCTCTAAAATAATCCGCTTCATCTTGGTGTGTGGGGACATCTGCACCTCAGGCAACAGATTCCCAGTTTCAGAAATGAGTAAATAAAAATAAAAGCAGAGCAGAAAGTTGACATTTCTATCGTCCCTAGAGAAGTGGTCAGCAACTAGCGGCCCGTGGACCAAAACTGGCCCACCGCCAATTATTTCTGGCCCACCAGACATTTATTTATATTTGTCTATGTAAAAAGCTTCTTGCTGAGCTGTGAGAAAGCTGAGGTGTTTTCTTTGATTGCCAGATGCTGGAATAAATGGCTAAAGAGATGAGTGATTCATAACGACGCAGAAAAGCTGCTACCCTTGTCTGAAATACACTTTCAGCCCGGTTCAGTGGACATGAGGACCATCGTCTAAACTTTGAGCAACAGTTGAAAATTAACATCTTTGGCCTGTTTTATTAGTTTTTACATAGCTGGTTATGTCAGTTTTCAGCCCTTAAGAGGACAGATGGAGATTTAACCAGTTTATTTATCTTGATTCTCTACCCAGACAATCTGCCAGGACGCCTGCTATGAATGAATAAATTCTTAAACTGCCAGCATATCTCGTTTACTTCACACTTCAATCATCCAATCTAATAAACCACACCAGACAAGAGTCAACAGCAGAATCAGCTGTTTCTCATCCCACAGATACAACTTCCTTCCTAATGTGGCTCCGTTTAAAAGGGGAATAAACAGATTTTACATAGAAGCATTATTACAACAAAATTAACCCACCAAACACTCATTTACTGAATTTTTTTGCTAACTTTATATCTTTATTTGGCCCTTTTTTAATATTTTGAGATTTTTTATGTAATCGTTTGTGTTCCCATCCAGTTGTTGAGAGAATTCCTCACAATTTTTTTAGTAGCAGTTTCAGGGTCTTTGGTGATTATGGATGGGGCATTTCCAGGTCCTACAGAACAGTTATTTAAATCAGAAGTGTGATAGTTATGTGACTTCTCCAGCATGGCCAGTTTGCTCGTCCAGGTGAGCGGACGGTGCAAACAGGAACCGTGAGGAGAATGTGTGACGCTGACACAGCAGGCAGTTGCTGCAGTCAGTCAGCGGTACTCCTCTCCTAGCCCGTCTAACATTACTGCTCTATTTACAGGAAGGAGGGCCCGTGGCACACATACTGGACATTGCCACCTTTGTCTGACCTCACTTTTTGTGCAACGCAGATTTAAATAAAAACTTCTCAAGCACAGGTACAACACTAAGACATGAACACAGACGGGATTCAGAAGTGAAGGGATCAAATCCCTAAAAAGAATCAATGAAATGGAGGAATGATACAGATCAATTAAACAGATTTAGACTGAAATAAATCCAAAGAACGTTATGAGAACTTAGGATTCCTGTTCTGTGATGGCATCTCCTCCTGCTTGTTGTCTAATATTACAAATTCTCTGGGTCTCGTCAGCCACGTGTTGGTGCACTGGACTCCTGTTAGCTTGTGGACCAGAGGACATGATGCATTATGTGGTATTATGCAAGCTGCTGTTTTGCTGTGGTCTACACTTGTCCTCTGAACACTGATGGAACAATACATGTCAAAGTCATACAGGGATTCCAAACATATAAATTCTATTTTAGCTTTTGTGTGTGTTTCAGCTTTTACAGTCCAAGTTACAGATTAACAGTTATCAGGTCTGTTCATCTGCTTATTAACACAAAAATCAGCCAATCACATGGCAGCATCTAGACATGTAGACGTGGTGAAGACGACCTGCTGAAGTTCAACCTGAGCATCAGAATGAGGAAGAAAGGGGATTTAAGTGACTTTGAACGTGGCATGGTTGTTGGTCTGAGTATTTACTGGGATTTTTACCCACAACCATCTCCAGAGTTTCCAGAAAATGTTCTGAAGAAGAGAAAATATCCAGCGAGCAGCAGTTGTCTGGATCAGGATGTCTGGCTGATGTCAGAGGTCAGAGGAGAATGGGCAGACTGGTTGGAGATGATAGAAAGACAACAGGAAGTCCAATCAGCACTGGTTCCAACCAAGATCTGCAGAACATCATCTCTGAACACACAACAAGTACAGTCTGGAAGCAGATGAACTACAGCAGCAGAAGACACACCGGGTTCCTCCTGCCAGCTAAGAACAGGAAACTGAGGCTACAATTCACACACACTCACCAACACTGGACAATAGAAGATGGAGAAACGTTGCTGGTCTGATGAGTCTCCATTTCAGCTCCACATTCAGATGCTCGGCTCAGAATCTGCTGGAAACATGAAAACATGGATCCATCCTGCCTTGGAGCAACGCTTTAAGTTGGTGGGGGGGATAAACTGTGTGATGTTGTCATGTGAAGACAGAGCAAAATTTCCAACTATTACACCAAGAATTAAAAAGGTTCTGATCCAGTACTAGAAGGTAGACCTGATAAAGAGGAGGTGTGACATTGTCAACAGTATTGTTATTTCCCTTCCAGGACTTGGGCTTCATCAAAAGGGTTTTGTCGGATTGGGGCTGTAGTCAAAGTTAGATTTGTGTTTCGACTTACTAAGTGGCGTGATGACCCAGGATTAGGTGTACACGTCTGTTATTGGCTGAATTTGTTTCCCCTGATTGACCTGAGGGAAGGCTGGCCAATGACAGAGAGGAGAGCCCAAAGCAGACCTGTGGTGCGTTCTGCACACAGACGCTTCGAGTCCAAAAGGTCTGGCTTTTGTTCAAACAAGCGAGAGGGGGAAGACCAATCTGTCATGTTTAATCCGATATGGACACAACATGAGCTGATTAAACAGCTTATTGTAGGCCGGTAGGACTTTACTTTGGTCAGATCTCAGTGCAACAATTTGATAGTTAAATTTCCTAAAATCTGTATCTTAGCAACACCATTCATGTAAAATATGCTTTACCAGGATGAATTCTGTACAGAACTGTCTATATGTACACTCTCAGGGAAGAACTGAACCCCTCTAATCTATTTGGGAGACCCAGCTGAAGATATTATTACAGTATATGTTTATGGTTTAGTCCTCATTCTGTGGCTGGCCACTTAAAAACTGGTTAGATATTAATGAGTCCACTAAAACAGAACCATGAGCTGAAAACATATAGGTACAAACTAAAAATAACCCAACACATCCTGCCAAGAAGCCCCAATGTATATTTTCTGGAAACCCATATCTTATAAAGTCACGCAGAAAACTCAAACCTCACAGAAACTCCAGATCCTCCATAAGATCCAGTAAAACAGTCAGGAGTAAGAAATAAACTCATAAAGCGAAGCCCCAACAGCCTGTTGATGCTCCAAGATTCCCAGTAAAGAAAATTCCCAGAACACACTCAAGAGCCCCCTCTCCCCCTCTTATGTAAAAAAAACTTATATAACCTCATAACGTACAACAGTGTCAATCAAAAACCCCAGAAATGCGCTCACATTAATTCACTCCTACAAAAACTCCCACAATCCTCCTGGATCCATTACAACCTAAAGGAAGCTCAACTCCACTGGAGCCCAATAAAGCCCCAAATGAAGATGTCAGCCGGCCATCTCAAGTTAGTCTAGACCTCCGCAAGCATCCTTAAAACCTTTAAGTTTCATGAAAATGATCTTCTTTCCCTAAACCGGTTCCCCTGAAAACCGTCACACAGAACCACATCCAGAATTTCCTGCTCAGGAAATGTTGTTAGGCTGCCAGAAAACCCCGACAGATTCCCTCAAACCCCTCCGAGATCCCCGAAACAACTTCCAGTTCATAACACAGAATCAGGAACATTTGAGCCCACTGACAAGCCAAGTCTTCGGATGAGCATCCTGACAGTCCTCCATTAAACCTTCCTGCCGTCCCGCTAGGAGCACATGGTGCCCGAGATGAACCACAAACCTTTAATACTCAGATGTTTTCCCACCTTTTACAACCAGTTGCTTACTTTACACTTAAACCACCGGTCATCAGACCAAGGTGCACTGTGCTCCTGATAACGTCTCTAATCTGGCCGTTCAGGTGAAAACGGCCATGTGGAGGTTAAGAAAGGAAAAAGTTTCTCAGCAGTTCAAAGGTTGCGGCAGCAGAAGACGTTGGCGAGTCCGTTTGGTCAGAACTATTTAGCTTCAAGTCAAAAACAGCTGGATGAGGATTAAAGTCCAGACTGACAGCGGTGAGGAAGGAAGCCGCTTCCTGCAGTGTCGTGCTGCCCCCTGCAGGCCAAAGTTCAGAAGCCCAAACTAAGTTTACTCATCTGTTGATCCATTTTTAAAAAGCTTCCCCACTGAGATAAGGCTGCAAGTATAATACCAACACCATTACTTGTGCATACAGAAAAAAATCTTTGTGGATTATTTCTTTGTTCTAACAATGCTTCGATGTAAAATCTCTTTATTTCCTTTTAAAATTGAGCTACTTTTTTAAGGAAAATACATTTGTGGGATGAACAGAACAGTTGTTTGAGGCATCAATAAAAAAAAACCTGACTGGATGATTGAAGTCTGAACACACACACACACACACACACACAAACACATAATCCCACCGTTTTTTTCCTCATGAATGTGGCTCATATTTAAAAGGGAAATAAACCAGTTTATTACGTAGAAACATTTCAATGAAGATAATCAGTTTCCTTACTATTTGTTTCTATGCAGGTTCACTATTAGCAGGGAAAAGGAAAGAATAGTGAACAGTAAACTGTGTACCATGGACTGCCAGATGAGATTCAAAGTGTAGCGTAGAATCAGTTTCAGTAGAGGAAGTAGTACATTTTATGGGATAAATGTGAAGTTTAAATCTTTCTGTTATGGAAGCGGTTTGACCTGAACCCCAGGTTTGGCCTTTTCTCCTTTTCTGCAGCCGGGTTCAAACACCTGTGAGGAAGTCTTAAATCTGAGGACAGCAGTTAGTTTTTTCCCATTACAACTTTATTATGTGACTTTGCACAATACAAACAAGACATTAGGAAACAAAGAGCTGCAGTACAACCACTGGTAACTGCCTGAAGCGAGTCGGCTCCAGCTTTCCCGCCACCACCAACACACGACTGCCTGCATCCTGCTCATTTCTACATAGTTTCTGCAGAATCTGCACATAAAGGTCAAATAAAATACAAATCATCCTATGATCAGTTCTTTTCATTTGTTACACTCTGCATGAGTGAAGTCAGGAATACGTTTGGTTTCCAAGAGCAGGACTGGGAAGAAAAAAGCTGATAATACTCCAAAAATCAAATGGAAAACAATATATATACCAAGGCCAATAAAAAAAACAAAGAAAAATATCACAAACCACTGAGGATAAACACTGCAGCTCCTTGTTAGACGGTTTCCATCAGGAGGAGGAAACGGTGCCTGAGTTGAGCTTCAGCTTCATGCTGACCTCTTTGTTTGGGTTTTTTGGCATTAATGGATGAGGTTACAGAAGAGTGCAGCATCAAACGGTCCTAAAAACAGAAAGACAGGAAACAGCAGCTGGACTCTGGAGTCCAGTTGTGACCCAGAAGGAGGGCTGTCCGTGGGGTCGGTGCAGGCGAGTTATTTAAGGTCGACTTGTAGACAGTGCTGCCCCCTGGCTTTAAGATGGTCAAACGGTGGGTGTAGCTGACTGACGGACGTTGTGACAATCGGAGCTGGCAGGTTAGCGGATAATAATACACTGAAACATCGGCGCTGTCCTCCAGAGTTATTAAAATATCTTCTTCTTCTTGTTCTTTTCCAGGGTCCTAAATAAACAAGAGAAGAGACGTGAGGTCAGAGACGGTCAAACGTCGGGCCGGCATTGCGCTGCGCGACCGCCGGACACACGTTTAGCTTCTTTTCATGTTAAACGGCACGTTGAGACTTCAGCAGAGAAAAAGCTGCTGAGAAGTTTAGTTTCTACACATTTAAAATTCAACAGAACAGTTTTTTCTGGTTACAGCATCAGAAAGTTTCACCTATCAGCTCAAGTTTATTCCATAATTCATTTAATGAATCAAACATGTTAGATTCAATTTTTAAATTCTGATGTTGAGATTTAAAAATGATGTTTTTTATTGTTTACATTTTGTGTGATTACAAGCAAGCAGCCAAAATACTTTAAAATTAAATGAAATCAAACTAACGCAAATTAAGTTTGATTACAATAAAAATCCCACAAGAGAAATCATGTAAGAGTTTTTATACATGACCACATTTATTTAGAATAAACAAATGAAATAACAGCATAAAAAATAAACCAAATAAAAAGGTTTATTTCTGGAAGGTCTTCCTGATCATGTGTTTACCTGGAGGCGTCGAGCTTCTGCTGCTCATAAATCCTCTGCTGGGCCTCCCAGCTGGCCTTCTCCTCCTCGTGCTGACGACGTTTCTCCTCCAGTTCTTTGTGTTGAGCCTCCAGGTTCTTCTTCATCTGTTCATGTCTCCTCTGAAGCTGCAGAGACACAGAAATCCAGTTTAATGTGAGCAGATCAAGTTCAGAGGGATAAAATCCTGCCTCATCAACTTACCTCGGCCTCAGAGTCCTTGAGCTTCTGGAGCTTCTCCTTCACCTTCATCTCAAACACCTGCTCCATTTCTTGCTCCATCTTCTTCATCTTGGTCACGTGTTCCCGGCGCTCCTCCTCCATCTGTGCTAGAGGACTCCTGGAGACACAAAGCAGGGTTCATACATGCTGCAACCAGAGGCGTGTTTATTTGCGACGTCCCAGTACCGTGCCAGAAGGAACAGGGAAAGTTTAGGGAGGCAGGAAAAGCTCGGCTTCCAGAGAGGCTGCAGCTACAAGGCAACAAGCAGAAAACAATCCAGGCTCATTTGCAGCATTTTTAAAGCTAACTTAGCCTCTTGCTGAATTTGCAAATATTGGGTTAGAAGGAACCAATGTTTGTGGCATTTCATATATTCTCAGAAGCAAATAACCCAATCTGAAGCATCAATGACCTTTTAGATGGTCAGTCAACAGGACATCAGCTTCCTTTTATCATCAGATCTAATTAGCATGCTAACAGCTAAAGTAGATTAGTCCAACTCTGGTTGCTGATCAGCTGAGTTCATGTTAGCATACACTGAGAGGAAAGACTGGTTTCTTTTCTTTGTTTTGTGGTAAGGACATGAATTGAAATGAAGTACATAATTAGTTTTAATGAGCTTGATTGGCTTAGAATTAGCATTGTATTGGAGAACTTTATTAACCAAGTATGTGTTGTTGAAAAACAGACGACAGCAGTTTGCAGCTGCTTTCCTTCTGCTTTTGTTCCAGTGGAAACACATTTAGATTCACACTGCAGGTCTGAATGCTCAGTAGAGGTTTTTCTTTGTGTGGTTGATCATATTATAATTTAAACGTGGCCTCCAGCAGACTCCAGCGTGAAGCGGCTGATGTGCAGCACGCTGTGTTTATGCTTCCCGCCTCGTCCGGTGCAGAATTCTAACATCTGTCCCATTCAATGACATGAAAGTCAGATAACTGTTCAGAATGAGGTCAGTTTGATCAGATATGGATCTGATTCAGGACCACATATGAAAGTGGTCTAGGTCTGATGGGGGGAAAAAAAGGATCTGTGTTATTTAAACTGTCAGAAATGGTCCAGTATGGAAAAAGTTGTATTTGGGCCAGTTGGACATGCAGTGTGAATGTAGAAAAGGCTGAAGTGATAAGATTACAGAGCAAAAATACAGGGCGACAAAGCTGCTAACATCACCCACTTCAGTCCTGTTTTAATTAAATCAGGGTTTCCACCTGGCTCGGCTAGGAAAAGGGGAAGCACCGGCGGGACCACACAGTCAGATTAATATGTCCAGAGGCCATGGCCCGTAACAATCAGTGGTTCACATAAAAACCTTTAGCTAGCGGTCGTAGTTTCGAACCATCGCTGCAAAGAAATTTTATCAAATGTGAAAGCAAGTGAACAGGATGAAAGGCTGCAAAAGAGTGGTGGAAAAAAGAAAGTTCACCCTTTTTAATTCTAAGGATCCAGATAAATCCAACCTCAGACGAACAACACGATGAAGGACGGCAGCATTAAGAAAAACTGAGTCGACATGTGGAAGCAGAGCGTGAGAACATGCAGCCATCCCTACGGCCTGCACAGGAAAGAAGAGGGTCAGGAGCTGCTGATGAACCTGATTAACTGATCTTCACTTTTCTGCTTTGCAGCCTTCAGGTGAGTTAACTCGTCAGCAATGATCCTAAAACCAATCTGGGAAGGGTTTTAAGGTCATTTACAAACTATTCTGTGTTCATCATTCTGGATCTTTCCTCAAGTGGAAAACATTCAGACCATGTAATATTCAATATTACATGGTCTGAACTCACTTTACCGACCAAACTACCAGCTGCTTTACACTGCTGCCTACATGAAATGCAGGAGAGGTCGGTGGTAAACGTTTGGTATTCACGCTAGTTTAGCACTTATTGCACTTTTGGGTGGATGCTAATTGTGTTTTGTTCAATGTATGTGTGACATACAATGAGTTGGTTTAATCCATCCATCCATCCATCCATCCATCCATCCATCCGTCCATCCATCCATCCATCCGGGAAACTATCAATAACTCTGCTCTCCATGTCAGACTCTCCAGGCCTCAGTTAGCAGGTTAAACATTAAAGATCATGCCAGCCCAGTTAGAAACCAGTACAGCTTGTTGGGAACAGTTGTAGGAGAAAAACTCTTCTCTCTAAAAAGAACATGGCAGCACGACGTAGGCTGGCAAAGCTGCAGCTGAACCAATCACAAGACTTCTGTGGACATGTTCAGTCACAAACACCTTATTGCAGCTGTCAGCACGGTGGTGGAGGGATGGTGATGTGGGCATGTTTTGCAGCTACAGGACTTTGACAGCTTGCAGTCATTGACTGAACCACGAACTGGATACCAAAATATTCTGGAGTCAGATGCGAGTCCATCTAAAGTTGGCCAAACCTGGATCACGCAGATGATTCTGTCATTTTAAGACACAATGACTAAATATAAGAGGAGGAAAACCTAAAGAGAGCTGACAGATGTTTCTACAAACTACTGAATCATGGGATAACTTAGTTTGTCACATTCTGCTTCTGCACTCTGGTTTAGTTTTTGCTGAGTAAATAATGACACTTCTGATGATAGACTTCATCAAAATGTTCTTTTCTAATAACCCTTGGATTTAAGGATGGTGTACTTTCTTTTCCACATGGCGGTTTGTCTTGGAAAATGCTACGAATCGCATATGCTCGACTGTAGAGGTTCATCAAAAGGCAGTTCTTTCCACCTCTAAACTCTAGACTTGTAAACTTCAAACAGACATGAAATAAAGCAGGTGGGAAAAACTATGAGGCAGGGAAATGAAAAGAGGAGAAGAAGTTAATGAAGAAGTGAGATAACACTTACATGCCGTCAGCCGTGTCAGGTCTAAAAACAAACAGATGCACAAACACTTAGTACGCTGACATTAACTGTGCATGAGCTTGTGAAGGTGTGCTGGTGGTTACAGATGGTGGATTAGGAGTCAGATGGTGTCTCAGTTAGTGCTGCAGATTAGTTACAACTGATACTGCTGGCTGGTAAGTGGAGGGTTAGTGCTGGCTTGTTGGGGTCAGGAATGGTTTGAAAGCTGCTTCTGTGACCGCCTGCCAGCTGTAACCTGACAACTTTGACCTGCAGGTTCCTCCAGGGCTGACCGTGGGGGAGCTGCTCACACAACCAGCAGCAGTCTGAGAAACTCACTTGGTTAGCGGTCCCTTGTTTTTGTTGTTGTCCACGCCGTTGTAGGTGACGGCAGCCAGCTTCCTGCTGCGGAAGTTCTCGTAGTGGACATTGTTTGTGACGTCTTTCAGGTCCTGCATGTGGGTCCTGAAAACAGAAATGAAGAGAGAAGGAGCAGCTATGAAAACAACATCCATGGTGCAGGAGACGGGTGCTCTCCTGACCCATTTTCTCTTCAGTGTTGGACTGACTGGTGTGCTTGCTCTGAGATGAACTGATGACCTCAGCAGGGCATGAAAGGCTGAGCAGACTAAAATCAGAACAGACGGATGGACATCCATTTGCTCTGCAACAAATCACACTTTATTCAAATATTTTCATCTCTTTACCAACACTGTTTGCATCCACGCTTCTCTGGGATCTGTACTCCTTAATAAAGTGAATAATTCAGGACAAAACCACAATATTTACAAAATCCTGATTTCAAAACACCAAACGTAACTGAAACCTAATGAGTCTAGTTTGAATGTTTGGTATTGTTTAACTTCTTCATGATTATAGCCCCCTGTGCAGGAGGCAGCATGAGATACTACAGTACAGACGATGTTTGCAGAACATAAAGCAGCATAGCTAACATGTAGCTTAGCAACATGACAGGAGAAACTCAGCTAAAATACTAAAAGCAGCAGCATCCAAACCAAACACAGGTCAAACGTAAGAAAACCATGAGAACATCTCTGTCCACTTTAGAGCTTCTGATCATTTCTCCACACAAACAAGGAGTCAATGAAAGCAGAGACGCTGCTGGTTCCAGAGACGTCCGTCTCATCACAGTGGGACAGAAACTCTGGAGCTAGCAGCCAGAACCAGAAACCAGGTCTTACTGCTGCTGTTTGTGGTGAAAAGTTTGATTCCAGTTTTAAAAACTCTGCTAACGTGTTCTATGACTCTGCCTTTGTTAGAAATTAACCATGAAGGTCCTGCTGGTTTCCATGGAGATGAAGGAGGTTTTATAGTGAAGGGTTCACTCTTCCTATCATAGACTATCTTGGGCTTCACTTCTTTCTGGATCCTTTTTTGTTTTCACTGAAAGTAATGTGGTTTTCCTTTAGGAGACAACATTTACATGATCTGCTGTGTTCCAGGTGAATTTACTCTGACACAGTAACACGTATGTTGATTGTGACACTTCTGTAGTAATCTCACATGTCTTAGCGTTCTGTAAAGACCAGGATTATACATACTGCCTGGGTAGCTGTGAATTTGTACTTCATTTATTTTGGGTATGTCATTTCAGGCTTCATCTGGAAGAGGTTAAAAAACAGAGTCATGGTGACTGAGACAGTTCTACAGTAGTCTCAGCTTTATCGTCGTCTCTGGTTCCGCTCGGCTTGAAAGGAAACATCCAGGTCAATCTCACACTGAGAGCAACACTTTGTGGATGATGAGATTAATCATTTGATCATTTTTTATCAGAGTCCCTTTGCTTCGACAGCCTGCAGGTTGCTGTGCAAGTCCAACCCTGCATGTTGCCATGGTTACAGGGCTCTCTGCTGGCAGCTGGGTGTATTTACTAAAGTGACTGAATATATTTCAGTACATTTAGACAAAAAGAACATAAACACACCACGAGCCATTGGAAAGGATTTATGGAGCTTATTTCACTCCTTTTGGTATAAAAATACCTTTTAACTTCTCACGCACGTTTTTTTTCCCTGTTCTCAACATGATCGGTTCTGTACTCACCTGATTAACATGTTACGGAGGATCGTAAAATCACAATGATCCCCATTTTCCACTGTAAGAAGAGACAAAGAAAGGACAGTTAAGCTGGTACTCCCAACACTATATGTCATATACTACTTATGAACATAATAAATGTATAACAATGCTGAAACAGTAGTGAGTGTGTGTGCAGCTAGAAAACCAAAGAAACAAACAATGCAGGAAATTCAGCTTGAACACGCACACAATTATTGCATGGTTGCATGCCACCGTATCAACGTTGCAGCTCTGGTCAAGGCTTTTATTAGTCAGAATGAACCATTTTCAACTGATTCTGATGTTGGCTGAGATTATCTACTTTGTTTGGAGGGGAAAATCAGGTCCATCAGGAAAATAACATTTTAGATTTCCAATATTTTTAATATGATTTTAGACTGAATGTAAAAAAAAGGCAACAACATACAGTATATAAGATAAACAAGAAGATGGTAAATATATAAAAAACGTTTTCTATTGATGACAAGCACTCAGCAAACAACAGAAGTGTTTGAGTGTGTGTGATTGGCGGTGTAAAGGCGCACTGTGTCATCAACATGTGACTAGAAAAGTGCAACATAAGTACAGCCCAATATATAACAATTTTAAAAATATATAAAACTTTAAATAACTAATAATAAAAGACATCACCTTCCTGGAACAATAAGAACTGATCAGTATTTTCTTCCGATGTTTATCAAAAGATAAGAACGTAACGCCTCTACCTGCGTCTTGTTCCAGACCACCTGCAGGGTTCATCAGAGTTCACGGCTGCAGTACCCCATCCTGCCACTGGGTGGCACAATGTGCAGCTGTCTGTCCTGCCTCTAGCTCACCACAGTCCTCTGAGGTTTCTCTGTGGTGGAGTGACTTGCATAGCTTCACAGGGACCTTGCTTTCTTTCTTTCCTCCCTGCCCGCCCTCCATATTTATGCTGACATGGGGCCAAAAACATTTTTGGTATTCCAAAACTCAACTCCCAACGGTGGACTAACCCTTGTGGAAAACCAGTTTTGTAGAAGCATACCTACAGGACACTTAACTGCTCAAGGACTGAGCTTGAACAGATGTTTTTCCTTTTTCTCCTGGTTAAACAACAGAATCTTTATAAAGAGGAATGTTGCATTTACTGCTGCTATAGTAAAACCTCCGAGCTGCGCCTCAGTCACAGTCCCTCCACTCGAAGCGTCACATATTTTCATGTTTGATGTGTTTCACCACAATGTGACACGACTTCCTGTGTCAGGTCCAACTGTACGTGACTCTCACATCCTCTGCTGAAGAGAAAAACCTGCATTTTCAAAATGACACGAGTTACTTATCAGCCTCATGGAAAGATGTGATGAACACCACCAAGCTGAAGCTTTAAACATCCACCACGACGTTTCCTCCAGGACGTTTTTCCTTCAGCCATGCAGCTGACGAGCTGACAACAAGCATCTACAAGTTCATCATATCTGGCCTAAATCTAAGATATTTAATCAGACAGGTATCATATGGCAAGATCAAGAAACGTATTTTTATATTTTATAAGCATAAATTATTTACACAATTAATGAATGAAAAACAGCTGATTTCTAGTCTGAAACTGTTTAACAGACTTCAGCTGAAATTCGTGGCCTCCATCATGGAGTCCTGCAACCTTGAACCTGAGTCAGCTTCCATCGGACCCTCTGCCAGTCTTTGTAGAAATGATTAGCTTTATTTAGCCACAGTGAGACTAAACGTTCAGACCTGAACTCGGCGGAAGCTGCGGAGCTTTGAATCGTGCTGCAGGGCTCTAGACGGCGACTAACTGATTTCTTGCTCTCTCCAGCACTCCCAACATTTCTCAGGTCTAGATGCAGAACTTCTCTCTCTTCGTCTGTCTGTGTATTCTGGTATTTCAGGGAAGCACGAACCCGTGATTAAAGGCAACAGTTAAGGCAGAGAAGGGGTGGATCCTGTCTTCTGACACACAGTTTGTGTTCTGGTTAGAAACTGTGACAAAGTTCGACAGACGAGTCAGAAATAATTTCTAAATGAGGAGAAATCAGCTTCTAGTTTTTTTTTTAAGACAAGTACAGTGGTCAAATCCACATGTTCCTGATTCCTGACATGACTCTGAAGCACCTTTCCAGGCTCGGTGGGACTTGATTTCAGCCACGTGGGAAACAAACTAAATGCGACAATGAAACTGGAATCAGCTGAAAAACGTGGAATATGGTAGGATGTGGTGGAGTTCCTGAGCCAAATGAAGAAGAAAATCTGGATGAGAGATCAATGTTTGAAGACCTCATTATTATTTTTTTGGTTCACCAGTCCGACCAGGAGAAAAGGTCCGTGTGGAGGCCTTGCTCAGGTGAAGCGTTTACAGATGAACACGTGATGAACACGTGCAGTGATCAGACCTGTTTGATCTTTGGAGCCACTTGATGTGACCAACGTGTTAGCAGCTCTTTCCTCTGAAACTAGCTCAGTGATTTTCTTACCACCGCCCGCCCCAACGAGACCCCCGCCCGCCCCAACGAGGCCACCGCACGCCCCAACGAGACCCCCGCCCGCCCCAACGAGGCCACCGCACGCCCCAACGAGGCCACCGCACGCCCCAACGAGACCCCCGCCCGCCCCAACGAGGCCACCGCACGCCCCAACGAGGCCACCGCACGCCCCAACGAGACCCCCGCCCGCCCCAACGAGGCCACTGCACGCCCCAACGAGACCACTGCACGCCCCACTGAGATCACCGCCCGCCCCAAGGCCACTGCCCGCCCCATTGAGATCACCGCCTGCCCCAACAAGGCCACCGCCCCAACAAGGCCACCACCCGCCCCAACGAGATCACCGCCTGCCCCAACAAAATTACCGCCTGCCCCAACAAAATTACCGCCTGCCCCAACGAGGCCACCGCCCGCCCCTACGAGGCCACCACCCGCTCCAACGAGATCACCGCCTGCCCCAACAAAATTACCGCCCGCCCCAACGAGGCCACCGCCTGCCCCTACGAGGCCACCGCCTGCCCCAACGAGGCCACCGCCCGCCCCAACGAGGCCATCGCCCCCACTAGAAGGTCCAGTGAATTTAGACTATTTTGATCTGGGTTTCTATTTAAAACAGATTTATACTGAGTTCCTTTATTAACAGCCTGATGTTATTGATTTGGTTTCAGTGATGGCGTGTTGTAGCTGCTCTCCGTGTCCACGGTGGAGTTTCACGCCGATACCACACGCATAGACACGTGCACACACACAGGTGAGCACCTTGGAAAACACATCAACCAGCTGAAAAACAGACAAAAATAAACTCCCCCAGGGAGAGAAAGATAGGAACAAAGCTGTGAGTGGAGGAACCGCTGGCTGGGACGGAGATTCTGGTGCTTTGGTAAAGCAGGTCTCTAGACTTGCGAAGTACTTCTGTGGTTTTATCTGGCAGCTGTACATGGGATGGGTCTGAAAAAGGCAGCAACAGTTCTAAAACAAAGGTGGTTTTTCTTTAACTAAGATAAGGACAATGACACATCACTGCACTTTGCATCAGTACAGAAGCCTTAAAGTCCCTTCAGAGACGACACCCCCCCCGCCCCATGTCCATCACACACGTGTATATTTACACCGGCTCAATAATCACATTAGTGTTTTCTCTCGTGTATGAGTTGGACATTCAGTTTCAGTCGATGGGCGTTCAGGCTGGTCAGAGTCGACCTTAAAGCTCTCACCTTCAGCTACACCCCAGGGGTACTGCCTCCCACGAACTCGCTTTCCGTTGACCTCAATGATTGTGTTGCTACCGACAACAGCCAAGGGTAAACGATCCTGCAGAGACCAGGAAGGGACACAACAGCTAAAACCCTGCAGGCTGTGGATGTGCACAGACAATTAACGCTTCACACAGATGTTTGGAGGAGCTGACCTTGATTTTCCTGACTATCTTCATCTCTTCCTCATCGTCCGTCTCAGGGAACTCGTAGATTTTAATTTTATGCTCCTGGATTTCTTTCATGATCTGCACATAGTTTAAAGTGGAGAATAAACATGTCCAGAAACATCAATAATCACAGTGGATGAGGAGGATCTGGCAGTTTATCCACGCACACACACACACACGGCTCTGCGCCATAACATGCACACACACACCATCACCGGATTAATCCAGTTCCTGAAATAAAAGATTATGTAACAACCAACACACACAAGTAAACAGAAGAAAATGTGACTTGAATTTCCTTTTATTTTGTCTGAGGGATTTAATTTGTCATAAAACAAAACAATAAAACAACGATGAAGTTCGCAGAGACGGCAGATCCAATGAGGTTTTATTACTGCTTGTTAACAGCGGGTTACCAGGGAACTACAATTGTAACTACTGAAAATATTCAACCTTTTTACTCTCACTTTGATTTCACCAAACCAGCCAAACGTTTAGCTGTGTGCTGCTGTCATATGAGGCAACCCTGATCTGAACATTGGGGGGCACAGCAGCTAAAAAGGAGAAATGGGGAAAATATAAAGATACCTTGAAAGGAAACTTTCAGACTCACTTGTTTCTTGAATTGCTGACACTCCTCAGGAGTCATTGTGTCGGCTTTGGCGATGAGAGGGATGATGTTCACCTTTTCATGTAACCGTTTCATGAACTCAGAATCCAGAGGTTTGAGTCTGAAGAGAAGAAATGAGGTTGTAAAGTTTAACGGTTTGAATGGAGGCTGTAAACGTGTGTGTCAGGACGTCTACAGTACACACATATCTGACCTAGAAAAAAGCTCCATGTGGTTCCTCTCCGTTACTAAGCGAGCCATCAGGGCTGCAGGCAGCATCCATACTGGCCCAACAACCACTTAATGGTATGCAGTCCTATGTGTGTGTGCATATGTGTGTGTGGCCTCTGTGTGTGTAAATATGTTTAGCATCAACTGCAGTGGAGACACAGATGAGAGGAATGAGGTCTCCAGGTCAAGAACGATTCCACTGCCCGGTGGTCTGGGAGGAGGCCACAGGCTGGTCCTGGTGGGACGTCCAGAGAATCTGCAAACCTGAAGCTGCAACAGCCGAATGTCCCGAGTCTACACGTTACATGCTACATGTTTATTACATGCTACATGTTTATAACATGCTGCATGTTTATAACATGCTACATGTCTATTACATGCTACATGTCTATTAACCCAGGAGACAGTTTTCTCAGATGTAGAGGTTTAACAACAAACTTTTACTCCTTGACTTCAGCCCAGTGGGAGTTAATGTCTGTGGCTTCATTTTCACCTTGTCTATGAGCAGTTTTACAGATTTCTATTCCTCCCACGTTTTAATATGCATCATTAAACTCTTTTATCTTTATTTGCAGTTTAATTCCTGTTCTTCATGTTTTGCTTTTGTACTACTGTTTTACTTTCTCCGTTCTGGTCTCCCAAAGAAAACTACTGTCCCCCTGCAGCTCCTGCAGAACCAGTTGCACGGGTTCTGACCCGGACCAGAAAGAAAACACATTAGATGCCAGCTTTAAAGTCTCTGCATCTTTAAGCTCTCTCTTCCAATCGTCCACGTTTGTGGAACAACCTTCCTGAAGACGTGAGGACGGCAGAAATATTCAGATTAAAAACTCACTTTTTAACCAGACTTTTATTCAACCTGACATTTATCCATCTTAATTTAGCTTTTAAAGTATTCTAATCCGTATACATTACATTTTTAGTTGTATTTTATGTTTTGTTAAATTTTTTTTACTTGCTGTAATAAAATGCTTACCTATTTATTTTTAAATGTTTTTATTCACAAGTTTTATCTATGTACAAATAAATTATTTATCAATTTACTACTTTATTTACTATTTTAAATGCTATTTTAGTCTGTATTAATATACTTGTTTTTTTGTATTTACCTCATCTGTAGTTTTCCTCAGTTCAGTTTTATACTGTAGCCTCAGTCTGACAAACTTCTTTGGTTTTTTTCTGTTGTTACTGTAAAACATGTTATTTTATATAAATAAAGTCTGATTGATTGATTGATTGATTGTACAGCATTCTGATCAGCTGTTATGTTAGTTTTTAAAGTTCTTTACAAATAAAAAGAAATGCTGTGTCTGAATAACGTCAACAGACTCAAACATCTGGTGTCACCGTAGTTTCCATCCAACATCCCATCAGTGAGATTTTACATGTTAATACTTCAACTGTCAAACTAATGTCCGGAGTTGCTTCACTACGCTGAAGAGAACATGTTGAATGACCCTGCTGGTGTATCTGATTATCAGCATGGTGTGTAAGAGGCTCAACAGGTTTAACCTGGACACCAATAAGCAATCACACGTTAGCATGGCGGCAGGAGTTGACGTTTTAAACGCAGCAATCCCGTTTTATTCCCTCGGTTCCTGCCACACAGGACGGATATGTGGTGGAAGTGGTGGGGTTGGGTCGGGAACGTCATCCAGACGTCTCAGAACTGATTTCATTAAGTGTGAAAAAGCTTCATTAGTTGAAACTAATTTAGTTCCAGTCATGTTCACTGTGAGGCCTCAGCTCTAAACCAGTTGTTTATCTTCAGGCTAAACAAACAACCTTGAAGCCCGGAGTAGAGAACACGTACCCGTGTCCCGATGGAGCTATGAAATAGAGACAGCAGTGGACTCTGCTGTCCGGCATCAGCCGCCTGTTGACCCGCGACTCTGCGTTGAGGTAATCCTCAAACTTGTTATCGATGTAGTCGATGACGGGCTGCCAGCTGAGGATCACATGTTACATTAATGTGGCGTGTTACAGGTGTTACAGGGGTTACAGATGTAGGCAGCAGCAGCTGGTAGTAACGGCTGAACTCACCAGTTACTGTTGTCCACAGCATCTCCGAAGCCAGGGGTGTCGACGATGGTTAGCAGGAGCTGCACTCCTCCTTCTTTTATCAGAACCTTCGACTGCTCCACCTGGAACCATTGAGAACATAGAAATGAATCAGAACACGCCCAGTAACGCCATACCTGAACCTGGACTTTATTATGAAGAGCAGCTTCATGTCTACAGGGACAGCAGAGCAGGACTAACACACAGCCAGATTAAAACCTTTTCCAGACACAAACACACTCAGGATAAGATCTGTGACGAGCCTTGGACAGAGAGACGTGGTGGTGGGAGGGTGGGGGCTGCAGATGAAGGCCGAGGTGAACACACATCACCGAGGCTGGATCAGCAGATCAGCGTGGGGTCGAGACAGAACTCGTGATAAGCAGATGAACTTTGATTGAATCAGCAGATCTGAACCAGACCTCGTCTCCCAGTTTCTCCTATCTGAGACTTGGTGGACCGGGTCAGTCCAGGTCAGCACGGCAGTGAATTGACGTTTCCCTCCCCAGGAAAGATGCTGTGTGACACACTTTGATCACAGGCTGACAGAGCGTGTTTGGTTTAGTTAATGAGTTGTTGCTGTTGTCCTCTGCAGCCTTCTGTAGGCACTAAATGTGACGTGGAAAACATTGTTTACTATTTAAAATGAATAAATAAATAAAAAAGACCCCATAACAACTTGTGGACGGTGAGTGTAGGTTGCACTGGCACACAGTAAAAGTTTGGACCGCTTTCAGAAAATGAAATAAATCTGGAGGAAGATCAAAAGATTGAAAGATAAATTTGGATTTTGAAGTTTAGGGTTCTGTGTTTGATCGAGACTCAACTGTCTGACAAAGAACTCATTTTGTGCTTGCTGGTGGGTCAAATGTGAAAGAAAATAATGTGAAGTGTGTGTTAGACGATTTTCCACATGCTCACAACAATTTGCAACGAGTAAAAACCGCTGGATAAAAATCTGAGAAAATCTAAACTTTTCTTCATTGTTGGAAGGTGCTTCCTCTTATCAAAGCAAATGTTAATTATTCACACTGGAACAGTGTATCTGATATTCAAACAAAGGTGAAAGAAGGAAACCGTGCCAAAGGAAATCTGGAATACTTCAAATATCTGTTTATCTATGCAACACTGAAAGAATGATGTTTGCAGTACTAGAAATATCTATGAGACCTCCACGAGTCATACCACACTTGCACAATATCCTGCATGTCTGCAAAAGTCAGATTAAAACAGAAGTTATACTAAATGTGATGAGAGGACGTCAAAGAGGAGGAAGACTGCAGTCTCTTCTTCAAGCTGCAGACATCCAGTTAACCACAAGGCTGCCTACACTCAGTGAGCTCATAGGCAAAAAGACAAAACATGATTTCCACCGAGTGATTTGGGGGCTGTAATGAAGACCCCCTGTCCCACTACTGACTCACATCACAGAAATCTAAGTTTAGTCATTGTAAAACATTCACTGTCCACTCGATCAGGTCCTCCCCATCAGCTGCTGGTTAACACAAATATCTAACCAGTAGTCTCATGTAGTCATGGAGACGTGATGAAGTTCAAACTGAGCATCAGAATAAGGAAGAAAGAAGATTTAAGAGACTTTGAACGTGACATGGTTGCTGGTCTGAGTATTTACTGGGATTTTCGCCCACAACCATCTCCAGGGTTTCCAGAGAATGTTCTGAAGAAGAGAAAATATCCAGCGAGCAGCAGTTGTCTGGACCAGGATGTCTGGTTGATATCAGAGGAGAATGGGCAGACTGGTTGGAGATGATAGAAAGACAACAGGAACTGAAATGTGGCTCCTTAGTACCAACGTGGCCTGGTTTAACCAGCACAGCCTACCTGAGTATTGTTGCTGACCATGTCCATCCCTTTATGACCACAGTGGAGCATCTTCTGATGCTACTTCCAGCAGGATAATGCACCATGTCACAAAGCTCAGATCATCTCCACCTGCTTACTAGAACATGACGATGAGTTCACTGGACTCCAACGGCCTCCACAGCCACCAGATCTCAGTCCAGTAGAGCAGCTTTGGGATGTGGTGGAACGGGAGATTCTCATCATGGATGCAGCCGACAAACCTGCAGCAACTGTGTGATGCTGTCATGTCAACATGGAGAAAACCTCTGAGGAAGGTTTCCACCTCCTGGTTCCACCTATCACACCAGGAATTAAAAAGGTCCGACCCGGTAGAAGAAGGTGGACCTGATAAAGTAGACAGTGAGCGTAAACCGAGTGTTTGTAGCAAATCAAACGACTTGATAAAGACGTGATAAACTGCTTTACATCCAGAGAATGTGAGGTGAGCTCTGGTTAAATGTTGTTTAATGTAACCTGCAGCTGATGTCACCTTCTTCACATCTAGACCGGCACCACGTCATCCTGTACAGGACTGCTGACTGAAGTAGAAAAAAAATCACACTGAAGATACACCTTCAACTTCACTGTTATCAGTTGTATTTAGTTTGAACTGAGCTGAGTTAAGCTTGTAATATTCCTCTGTTGTGACTTTATTTAGGACAGTGGACACAGGAACACTAAGTGGAAGCTGGCTGCAGAGGGGATTACCCTAACAGAAAACCGAAGCTCAGACTCTGCAGGACTCTCCTTCAGGCTGCATCACTTTTGTTTCCGCCCTGGTTTACTAACACTTCTTTGTACTGAACCTGCTGTCTCGCCTGCTGTAGATGTGCGAGTCATTTTTAGGATTGAGTGATTATCGCTGCAGTTGTGTCCCAACCATGCAGCTAACAGGACATGCTATGGATCAGATACCAAAATTCTATTTTAATTAAAAGTTCAGCTCACTGTAAAAAACCCATTAATCCTGTTGAGGTATTTTACTGAATTAAATTCTTTAGTGAAAAAACTTTTCAGATAGACGAAGCTTAAACAGATTTCTGTTTTCTGTGTCATATGATATCAGTGATTTATTTTGTTTTTATTTTAGAATTCCTCTCAAGCCGGAGCTGGTTTCTGCTGTAAAGAGCAGGGCATGTCTGTGCGTTGGCAGGACAAGAATGAGCTCACTGCACATGGCAGTTTGTTGGCTAAACACCAAATCCCTGTCCCTGTATGCTCTCATTAGCCAGGAACAACAGAGACGTCTGCTCCGGCATCCAGCTAACACCCTCAAACACTGAGCTGGGTTATTTACACTCTGTACTCCTCAGAGTTTCATCGCTGTTTGTAAATGAAAAGGGACCAGATTTAAAAAGTAATCAGCTCGTGGTTCTTGGAAAGAGAAGAAGATGAGCTCATTGTGCTCCATGTCACTCATCTCAACCATGTTAAGCCTCAGGACTAAAAACCTGCAGGAATCCTTAAGTATGCAGTCTGTGGGGGCAAACGTAGGCAAACAGAGTCTAAATCTCATTTAAGAGCTGGGGGGTGTGATGGGCAGGTGAATGAATTGGGAGCGGCAGTGGGGTGAGGGCAGACAGAGCCCCTCAGTGTGTTGCCAGGGATTAGACGAGATTTAGCGCAAAGCAGCAGATCAGAGGGAACAGGTGAAGAGAAGATCCTCAACATGCAGCTGATCACTTTCTGGCATTCAAAACCCAACATGTATAATTCCCCACCATAAGAGAGGAGCCTTTAAGAGCGCCGTCACACCAACAGTATCACCTTTCACTCTTCAAAAGGAAGCTCCAGAGAAGCTGTGCAGCTGTAAACTCAGCTTGAGGAAACAGCCAAGCCTTTATCTTCAGCTCCGTTGTTGCAAACGGCATCAAAGCTCAAGACTCAGGCAAAAACCGCATGCCGCGCACGTTGAGCGTCTTTCTGATGGCAACAGCACGCTCTACACAGCCACACCTGCAGCTTTGAAGTCTGCTGTTGCTTCATGCAGCAAGATTCCACCTGCAGAGGGCACGTCGACGCTCCAGCACTGTTTCTGTCAGGATATGTGGGAAAGACCCACGGAAAGAGCTACAGAGCTGGATGACAGTAAAGTTTTATATTTTAAATCAGCCTTAAACGCTTTCTTTTTCTCCCATATACATTTACATCGTGATAAATGAAAGAGTCTCAATTTGAGAAATGGCCTGTAAAAGGTGTGTCGCGATGACACATCCACAAAGAATTATTAGAAGACAATTCGCAGCTGTCATCAGATACTCCAACATGCCGACATGTCTGCCACAGCTACGTCGTCATGGTGCGTTTACAGCATGTTTACAGCCCAGCTTCAACGTTCCCTACTCTCTGTCAGCAACACAATAAGTCAGGCTGCTGCTGGCGTGTATGAATCAGTCCAAATATCAGATGTTTAATATACACACTGCAAAACTAAAACAGAAAGGAAAGGCATGAAACCGGATTATTACCACATTTAAATTAACTTAGCTTAATCTTTACACTCATTAAAATTTCACAAGGCTTGAAACTCCAACCATTGTTTGCCATCTTTGGCCTGCCTGTTTTTTTATGTAAACCAGCCTGTAGAAGCTGAAGCTTTTACTCAGCATCAGACATGATGTTTCCAGCCTCAGCTGTCAGATTATGAGGCTAAAATGATGTTAAAATAGGGATACACAATAATCCATTTTTTAAAACTGATACCCGGTAACTTTCAGCTACTAAACAAGACGTCTCATCTTGTTTGAATTCTTGCTTGTGTTGTTCTTACTCTCAAATGTAAGTCGCTTTGGATAGAAGCCTCTGCTAAATGACTGTAGAATAGAATAGAATAGAATACTAAAGACCGATACCGATAACTAATAACCGATAACACACTTCAGATCATGACATCACTACTAAAAACCTAAAAGACTTTTCACTGTTAATATGATGATACATTGATTTTTTCCACATCAGCAAAGCCGCGGCGGCTCGGCATCGTAAACCGATGAATCAGACGAGGAAAGCCTCGGTCCTCAACGAGGGCAAAGGGCTGGTCGTCAAGCACCATCCCTTCTATGATTAAATCTTCGAGAGCCTTAGCCCGTGGGTCATGTCTGGCAAATTTCATTTCATGTCTCTCACACCTCGCGGGTGTTGTCAGCCCCGGTGGCTTCTTTGTGGTTGGCTTTAAGTCTTTCAGCCTTTAGCAGCCTGGGAGTCCTCATACACTTTCAAAACTCCATTGAAATGATGATGTTTCAGGTGACTGATCTGGTTTGTAGTGAAGCTCGTGCTACTTTTCCCTTCTCGAGGAACTTGTTTGGAACGGTTATTACAAATAACCAGTGAACTGCTGGTGGTGCTGCATTCACGGGGGATGGAAATTCCTCATTTCTGCGTTTGCTAGTCGTGCTTTCAGCCTTTTCATGTTCACGCTTCTATTGTAACATGTCGAAAAACAAACTGGATGTCGGTTCAAGTAACTCAGTCAGTTTCCTGGTTAGACACCAAAACTATTTTATTCTTACATTTTTCCAGTCAGAAAGATTTTCTCTTTTTTAACGTCACATGAACGCAGCATTCACTGCAGACCAATCAGGTCTGCTGCGCTGACAAAAAAATATATGTTATCGGGGCACGTCGTTATGATATTGGACTTATCGGAATGACGTAATAATTTCCTGTTATCGATAAGTTAAGGAAACAGGATAGTTATTGTGCATCCCGATGTTAAATGAGTCTATCAGTAGATATAGCAGCAGGAAGGCCGACCAGAAGAAGAAAGCAGAATTTATTACTAACAGAACTTTGTAGAAATAACACACAGACCAACAGCGACCAAACCTTTTCTCATCTCATCGTTCTCTCAAGTCTTTCAGGAGAAAAAATATTGTTATTGAAACAAACACACAACAGAAACTATTTCCATGTTTCCACTTTTTCCTCCAGCTGGATCTTTACTATTTACAGTTATTTATAAAGACGATTTCAATAAGGGGAGGTAAATAAAAACTTGGTGACAGTGTCTTTTGCTCATTACATAGTAGACTTGGTGTACGTTAGTCAAAGATTAAAATATGATGACTCTGCAGCCGTTTCTGCTCTGAACCAGTAACTAATAAACTCACTTTACTGACTGGTGTCCCAGATACGCCTTCAAATTCCAGATATCCCCAGAGATAAAAGTTTAAAGATGTCCAACACAGCTGTATTTTTGTTGTTTTACCAACGATATGATGGAAACTGAAAGATTAAAGTCTGAATGACATGCTGTAGTGGAAAAGCCTGATCCAGCCTAGCATGTAAGGTAAATCCTGAGCGCTGTCCCTGCTGTGGTAAACAAAGTGTTGAGTAACACTCATGTAAGAATGACCCATGTCTCTTAACAGGTTAATGAAGCCAACTAATTTAACATATCCCACATGTGGGAAGGGTTTCAGAGAAACAGAAACAAGGAGGAGCAATGTCGCATGAAGTGAGACACGTGTCTTGTTTTATCGTCGCATCGTAACAGGAAGTTGTTTGTGGTCTGAAGCGCTCCATATGCTAATGAGGTGTACATGACACAGGAAATCCAGCGCCAGTCAGGTCTAATCTTTTAAAAAATGTCAACTCCAACCCTGAGAAAGTCATTTCTAGCATGTTTATACGTGAGGTCAGTGATGAGGGCTCTAACATTTGGGGCCTTGATGAATGATGAACAGGAAAGAGTTTGTCTGAGGACGAATGTCTACTGTCAAAGTTAATTTCACCTCAAAATCCTGTTTCCTTTATGCAGGCAGTGTGACATAAACGATAATATTTTTCATGGTGTGAGCATCTTCAGCCAAGTGTCAACTAGTGCTGGTTCTTCAAACTGAAAACTGTTTAATTTCTGAGAATGTGGCCCAGCTGTACACTTTTTGAAGGGGGGCCTTTTTCACTGCTGCACCACTAAACATGGATGCAGCAGAAAGCTCTTTTATTGCAGATGTTGAGAGGTGAAAATGGACGGAGAATGTCCACAACTAAGATCAGCATCCTCCACATCCTCTGGTAAAACTAAAAACAAGATGGATGACACTCCAATCAGAAGTAAAAAAACAAACAAACAAAAAAAAACAAAAAGAGATGGATGGAAATAACCAACACATCACAATCCATACAGCCAAAGACTTGGTTCTAATGAGAAAGAAAAAGATTCTGTTAAATACAGTGAAACAGGGAAAAACAGCGTGACCGAACAAACCGAACACGGTGTCATTTTCAGTGTGAATATTTGTCAGTGTTCTACTCTGCAGCTTTTAGCTGTGTGTAACATAAGGCCAAGGAGGAAAGACATCAGCAAAGATTACAGCTTGCTACTCACATAAATCAGGGATATTCAACTTTTGGGAGGAGTTTACGTAAAAGTTGATGCTACACTGACGTTAAACCATCGTCTCTGGTAATAAAAAGTGATTTCCCTGGCTGTAAACACACCAACCTGTAAAGAAATGTTTGCATCTAATCATAAATCCACTGACCATCTCAGGTAAACTTGACTGTTATAAGTCCAGACTTTACACTTTAAACTTCTATTTTATGTATTTTATTTTGCATATTTTATTTGCTTGTGAATTTTATTGACAATGTTTTTCTCTGTGAAGCACTTTTGCCTAAACTGACTTACTCCCTGGATATGTTTTTACTAGAGGAAATAATTCTTAGAGGCTTTGTAATTAATTAATCTTGATTAATTGCATTTTAATACAAAACAGTAGTAAAAGAAATAGAAAATATCCCTGGCCAAAAAATGAACAGACTTAAAGTTAAAGTGTCATTTTAAGTCCTTTAACCAGCAGCTCCAGCTGTTCTCTGGTTAAGAGTCTACAACGTGTTACAGAACTTGAACTTTCTACATGTTCTCCTCCACACGCTTCATTAACAGGCATTGTGTGGGCAGCTTTTTCATCATAAAATAAAATTAAACTGATGATCACATAAGAATTAAATAAACTCAGAAAGGAAAACATGATCAGGACCAATCAAATGCATCTTTTTTGGATTTTTTGCAGGTAATTTTTCTACAAAAACTGTGATTTTTTTTAAACTAAACTTGTTTGTGCAGAAATACAAACCCATCAAGCTAAGTTTAATGTCAAATATGCCATCATTTTCCCTCCTTGTAAGCATCCTGATTTAAAAGCCATCTTAACCCTGCAAATGAACAAAGTTCAGAACTTTAACCAGGATCTGATGCTGTTGGCTAATTTAAAAGTCTGACACATCTTTGTCTTTTGAAAACAAATGACCTCGTCAGAGCAGATCAACCGGTTCTCTAACAAAACCACAGGGATGGTAACAACAGCTCAGAGCGGCAGCCTCACAACATCTCGCACAGCAACTACACACAAACACACACCACCACAGCCATGTACTACAGGATTCACTCTGAGTGAATAAAAACTTACCTGTACAGTTTTTTTTATTCTATGAGAAGGACCTGGATATTCAGAGGAGTACAGGTCTGTGAGGAAGAGCGAATTAATCAAGGTTGACTTCCCCAGCCCGGATTCTCCTGAAAAACAAAGAAAAGATGGAGTGAAAGGCTGGAAGTGACAGTCAGAAGCATTTTCTGCTGTTCTTGTTTTTTAAGCTTCTTCTTTATGCCAAACCGAGGAGCAGATAATCTGCAGATGTTTATCAGCAGCCCTTGTAATACGCTCTTTTTCAGTTTAACATTCTTCACATGTTTCAGATTCAAAACTGCCCCCAAACCCCCCAAACAGGAAATGGCTCCCCTTAACCTTTTTCTTCTTTCTTTTCTTTTTAAAGAGGCGAATGATAACATTAGACAGAGGGAAGACAGACGGGTGGAAGGTCTGCCCTCCCAAATTCTTTTCCTGACTTTGAGAAATCTAATCAGAGAATCACAGGAAGGGAGAGGCCAGGAAGAATCAGCACACATTTTTTACTTCAGCAAAGGGAGGAAATCAGAAACACCAGGATCTTTACGTCTGAATCCACTCCAGAGAAATCAAGTCACTCCATTTATGAAAATAAGCTTGGCAAGTTAGCTGACTTATCCTTTTACACAGAAACAAACCAGTCCAGGCTTTCAAAGACCACATCACATTGTCAGGTGGACGGAGACGCTGAAGGGCTCTTCACCTACATGACAGTTTAAGGTCCAGCTATAACCCCTCAGGTGGGCCACATCAGAAACCCAATGTGTACCTGCTCTGAACAGCTAAGATGGAGAACAGAAAAAACAAAGTATCTGTTGTCAGACAATCTCTCCATGGAGACGTTAACGATGCTGCACTGGATTATTTACATGAACACTGATATAATCACAGGGCGCACGAGCTCAGGCCTTCTGAATCCAATCCCCGTTAGTTTGCTTGGAAAGTCCAGTTTGTTTGAGCTGTAAATGCACAAACTCTGGTCCACCTACCAACGTAGGTCTCAGTCCATTTCAAGTGAAGCAGACAATACAGAGGGCATTGTGGGTAAACACAACCAAAACATGCACGTGTAGAAGGATGGGCAGCTCTGGCCGGAAGACGAGGCTCGAGGTCAGATGTGGAAGAGCGAGGGAAACGTTCCGATAGAAATATGATCACTCCAGGACCGCTAGGATCTGATGGAGCTCCAGGTTTTACTCTGATGTGGTGCAAACAGTCCTGCATTAACCAATAGATCCTCCAGAGCCGCCTCTGGCAAGGACGGAAATACGTTATTTAAAAAGGTCCAGTTTGTTTGTCTAAGCAAGCAACTTTAATTATATAGCACTTTAAACATCCACAGGGATAACCACGGTGCTGTGCTTTCAGACACAATAGATGAAATACAAGAAATAACCATTCAATGAGGTTAAGACAGACGCAGGAGTCAGAAGATTCAAAGCCTGATTAAAAACACGAAGGAAATTTCACAGCTAAATAAAAATAACCACTCTGGGTAAAAGCTAAGGCATAAAATTGTGCAGTGTGAAAGCTGAATGTTGCAACCGTAAATGAACCGAGTCTAGGGGACTCTGGTTCAGAACCTGTTACTTTCTGGCAAACCAGTTCACACCAGTTTAACCAGAACCAACATGAGCTTTTTTCTTTTTAATTCTTTTGTTTTTAACTTTATTGTAATGTGGCTCTAATAAAGTGGACAGTAAGTGTATTTGTATATTATTTTGCTAAATATCTTCAGAGATTTTGTCAGTAGCTGTGTTTGTAGGGACAAGTCACCAAATGTGAAAGACCTGCTATACTGCTATAAAACCTGGAGGGTGTGACTGTGGTAAACCAAATCCCTCAGCAGAGAGCCTGTTAAAACTGGGGGGTGAGTGGAGGGTGATGAAGAGCTGCTGAACAAAAGTTCCAGTGTGAGCGAAGAGGCAGGCTTACGCCAGGCTGGCAGAGCCGCCTCTGACCTTTACAAGTGGTCGTGTCCAACATGGGCCACAGCTGCCAGCAGCTCAACCACAACAGGCCACGAATGCAGAGGATGGCGAGATGAAGAAAAACATCACACAAAGGGGTCTTTCTCTCTACACGCTCAGAGTCGTAAATATTTTCCTAAGCGGGAAGAGCCTCATTTAGTCTGAACTCTGGAATTATAACTCGTCTGTGATCAAACACGCTGTAAACATTTCTTCAAGGCTGAAAAGGAAACTGCGCAGAGACTCTGTGTACTTGGGAAGGCTGTGGTTTGGAGAAAATGTGGGTAAATTTGTGTGATAAAAGCGTCAGCTTAGTTTAGGGCAGTTCAGAGATGACGAGAACAGCAGAGCTGAAGAGGTGGCGAGCTCCAGGTCAAAGTCTCGGCTCAGTGCGAGAAGATGAAAGCCGAGAAGCTCTGGTTCCACAGAAACCAGACTCATCAAAACCGAATTTATGATGGTGGGTTCAGAGGATGCCGATCATGTTTGGCTGAAGCTGTAATTGCCTGTTTGGATGAGACGGGGGTCATGAATCTCCTAAAAACTAAACAACTGTACAACAGAGCCAGTAAAAGCTCTGCAGACTGTTCTGGGTGTCTATACGTTAGAGGAGGAGTTATTCTCAGTCCTCCTTCCATTTAAAGCAATTATCTGTAATTCCATTTTCTTACGTTCTAAAAACAGTCTCGTTCCTCCCATTTCATTCCGGTTTGTTTTCATTCCAGGTTGTCATCGTTAAAAACACACAAACACACACACACACACACACACAAACACCATCCGGATAGAGAGACACTGATTGTGGTTGGATGAGAAATATAAAGATATCCCTCCAACACGCTCGTACCTGTGCATGACAGTCCAGCGAGGACACAACACACACACATGCAGCCCAGTGCAAATATGTCCATGGCAGAGACTAGAGAGCAGGTCGCCCACAGCGTCCCGATTTTAACATTAACATTTTAAACATAAATTATAGTCATTACAGCCTTTAGAATAATGTTTTTTGGGAGGGAGCACTTTAGGCCCCTGTGGCACGGCTTAAGCTTTTGTCCTTTATGGCATTTTTTTCCTTACGTTACTTTAAGTTCACTTTAAGTAGTTTTGAAACCAGTACAAAAGTCTTTTTAAACCCCAGTGTCTATACTTCTACCCGAGTAGTGAATGAATACTTTCACCTCTGGTCGTGTGGAAGCTGAAGCTCATCCCAGCAGCTAGCAGGCGAGAGGCAGAGGACACGCTGGACAGGTCGCTGCGCTACCACAGGATTCCTAAATACGTCCTTCATTCATTCAACATTCTCTCAAACTTAAAAATAATATCTGAACACAAAAAGAAAACAAGATTTCTGCTCTGCTCAACATATCGTCTCTGGTCTGGCAAAGTTGTTTATCTGAGGTTTAATTTATCTCATTTTCTGACCTGGTAAAGACCAGGTGATTATTTTTAGAAACAAATCCTTTTAAATGTTCTGACACAGGATGTGTTTACTTTCCTTTTTTTCCCATGGCTGTATATAATGCCTTGGCTTTGTTGCGGCCCTGGACCTGTAATACTTCTCCAGTCTGCCGCTGTCTGAAGGGAAAGTCCCATTCATAAACACGAGCGAAGATGATGGATTTCAGGCCATTATGTTGAACGCTCAGAATTTCCCTTTTCAAAGATCATCAGACTACTTTCCAAATCACCTGCACACTGGAGGTCCACTGTATTGAAAGACCTGGAAAAGGATTTAACTGAAAGTGGTCGTTCTCTGCAAAGACAAACTTCTCCTGCTTCCCCTCCACCAGCCTCCTGCATGTAGTGGAAGTGAATAAACCCCTGTGGTTTACACAGCTGCTGGAAATTTCCTTTAAAGGAAGTGAGCTGGCTGCTAAGCAGGACTTGGCTCGGTGGTCCGGCTCTAAGAAGAAAATATTAGAAATGCTGGTTAATGAGAAGGTTTCAGGATACAGAACGTGACATGTTCATCATTAGAATTTGAACCAAATGATTAAATTAATAGCTCCATTTTTTATGTGATAAAATCCTGATTAATGGGCTGAATAGTTTTGCTTTAAGATAAAAATACAATCATGTTAAAGGTGTTCCTTCTTCTCATTCTACAGTCTTTGGCCTTTAAATGAGCTAAAAACAACTCCAGACAAAATACTGAGTCAAATGCAGAAGCAGTATCTGAAGCCTGCGTCCACTTTAGCAGCAGTAAGTTGGAAGTAGGGATTTTCTGGATGACATTATCAGTCTGTTTCATGGTTGTAGAGGAATTCTGCTCCACTCTTCTTTGTAGCGCTGCTTCAGTTTATTGGTGTCTACAGCTCTCTGACGGTCCCACCACAGCACTGTAACCAGGCTGAGGTCTGGACTTGAAGACTTGAAGATCTGCTGCTGTGTTTGGGATCATTGTCCTGTTGCATGAGACGGTTTCAGACAAGCTTTAGCTGCCGGACGGATGGACTCAGATGGACTTTAGAATACTTCGGTAATCAGAGAAGTTCATGGTCCATCCATCTGTTCCCCAAGTATTGTGGTTTGTTCAGATGCAGCTTTGCAAACATACAGTACTCACCCATAAAGTGTCATGACAATCAGCTTTTTCATTGTCAGAATGTCCCTAAAATCTTAAAATATAAGCTTTGCATGTGAACTTAAATTGACTTTCTCTAAACTTTTGAATGGACATGTAAACTCCTCTTGTGTAAATATTTATGTCAAACATGCTGTTCTTCAACAAGATCATTAACCATAAAAAACAAAAAGTAGTGTCTGAACCAAAAACTAAATGTTCTGGTTTAATTACAGCTTGTATCAAACAGTCCTCATCATCCTGCTGACATTCAGACATCATCAGACCAAGACCCCACCTAACACATGACAGCTTACTGACATGTTATGTAGTGGTACACCCACCACTGTTTGGTTCCATTAAACTGCTTGAGATGAAGGAATTACCTATGAATGATTCCACCTAAACGTCCTACATCCATAAAAAAACAGTGTAAAATCTCCTCTGTACATTTTCCATTAATTCCGCCCAAAAGTTGAATTTCCCTAACTTTTTGTGAGTAGTGTAGGCCGTGCTGCCATGTTTGCAGAGATGAGAGGCTTTCTCCTGCTTCACTTTCAACCAACCGTACTGGTTCAGTCTGTTTCTAACTGGACTGGCATGAACTTTAACATTTAACATGCCAACTGAGGCCTGGAGAGTCTGAGATGGAGCTCTTGGTTTTTCTTTTTGAACAGTCTGACTTTGGGCTGAACTGGCTGGGACCTTCACTCCTGGGAATATTGGTAGCCGTCTTTAATAAAAGAACGTGAATAATCTTTCTCTCTGTAGAATGATGGACTCCAGATGGTTTGGAAATGACCTTCTAACCCTTCCTGGACTGAGGCAGCAGCAGCTGTTTCTCTAACATGATCACTGCTGATGTCTTTCTTCCTGCAGAGCAGCGAACTGACAAACGTTTGTTTTTATAGATGAGCTCAGACCAATGATGATCAGTTTATCAGTGCTTTGATTAACAGGACCTGCAGGCTACTCACCCTGCTAATTCCTATAGAAATGGTAATGGTGTACTTTGAGTAGTTTTTACTAACTGTTTTTACATTTTGTCTGAGTTTCTTTTAAATAACACAACACTGTACCACATCATGTTAATCTAAGGTTGCATTTCTTAATTTTCAGATCTGTTAAGAACCAGAGGATTTTTTTCATGATCATGATCTGAAAGTTGAACCTTAGAACTGAAAGAAGGGGTACCTCTTTTTCACAGAACTGTACACTGTACCGGAGGGATCACCATCAATTACCGTGTTGGTCTCTGTCTGACTGTGTCTCATCCTGCTATCCTCTTGTTTATGTGAGCCCTTCTGTCCAAAAGGAAAACACAGAGCTCATTAAACTCTGTCGATCAGGACCAACACAAAGAGCTCTGGCTGCAGTGGCCAACAACAAGGTCAGACCCTGCCAACATGGAAATTGCTGCCAAATATTGACTTTGACTAACAAATGGCTCTGGCCCACATTCTCTTGCCCGCTAGCAAAGTTAGCCCCATCCCTCTTCACACACCATTATTCAGGAGCTCTCTGGCAGCATCCTGGTGTTAGTACCATCCAAGATGATAAAACCTGATTAATCTGCTACTGACAGCTATAAAATGCAGTAATACTCACAGCAATAGAAGTGAAATGAACTCTTATGTTTCTGGCTCGCAAGCTGTTTAGAGATTATTTGATAAAGAAACAAGATTTAAACAACTTAAAGCTCACCAAAGCAAGTAAAAAACAACAAACCACCAGTTTTTCTTGGATTTCTGATTTCTCTGAGTCAGATAATTGTACTGAGTATGCAGCAACTGTGTGATGCTGTCATGTCAACATGGAGAAAACCTCTGAGGAAGGTTTCCACCACCTGCTTCATCTATCACACCAGGATTAAAGCAGTTCTGGAGGAAAAAGGTCCAACCTGGAATTAGCAGGTGAACCTGATAAATCTGTAGATGTCAAGGTGAGTCCATTAACAGATTACATTTTTCTTTTTTTTCTAAGTGTGATCAGTTGTGGCTGGGCACCAAGAAGAAAAAAGCTCACACATTAATTCCTGATGTTTCATATTTTCCAGGTTCTTTTAGCAACCTCCACCCGTCCATGTACCATTCACTGAAAACAAAAACCTGTGTGCTCCATATTTCAGTGTCTGGAATATTTCTCTATAAATTACATGGCGCCTCATAAATTCCATAACCGCAGTGTCCTGAGCGAGTAGCTGCATTTTAGCTCTTCCATAAAGGACATCTGATGCTTGAAACAAGTATGCAACTTTGCTAATAGTCCTGCTGTTCTAATTACACACTGCACACAGAATAACCGCCTCTTTCGCGAGAGCAAACAGCAGGGAAACTCCAGCACATGACAGCAGAAACAAGCCTTCCTTGGAGATGGTCTCCTTGGCCCTGGAGGACCAGAAGTGACATGATTCAGGCATTTATGGCCTGTTCAGGTAGTGCTTCACAGCAGAAATGAAAGGAAGGGCTTCTCCACTTAGACCAGCTCAGCGGGCTTTGACACTGGCTGCATGAGTGAAATGCTGAATTTATTGCTACTTGTAAATAAATAACCATACGCCCAATCCTTCCATTAACGTGCAGATGCACCAACATATAAAGAAGAAAAAATGATAAAATGACTAATTCTTGTTTGTTTGCTGGAAACATTAAAATCCTGCACGAGGAGGTACCAAAGACGTAAAAAAACAAAAGTTACTTACCCACGACCATAAGTGTGAACTCGAAACCTCTCTTCACTGATTTTCTATAAACTTGATTGGGAAGATTTGCGAATCCCACGTAGCCCTCCAGGTTCTTCTGTTGCTGTTGATTAAAAATAAACTGAGCTGTTATTTTTTCCTCCAAAAGCAGCAAGACTACGCTGGAAAATAAGTGCAATTCTGAAGTGGATTCTACATTTACTCCTTCATTTTTCAGAAAACGGACACCTCAGTGATTTCTAAGCCATTAAATACGACCTATGCTGAAAAAAACTAAGCACAAACTTTCCCAGAGTCCTGCTGAACCGCATCACAGGACTGATGAAGAAAGAACAAAGAACTATTTTAACACAATTTAATTCTTCAGAGGCAGTTTGGGTGATTTGACAATTACAATCAAGATGTGTTACAGTTGCTCAGAAAACTTAATCGTTCTCCTTAATTCAGATTTTTCCAACAGGAAGGTCGTCTTCCATTTTCCACAAGAAACAGAAAACGGCTTTTCCAAGCAGACAGAAACACGTTAACATCAACATATAAACTTATGTAAGAACCAGTGCAAAGATGGAAAGAACATATGCAGAATTACAGCTAGAAGCACGTGTTTGATTATTACTGAAAGAATCCTCATTAAAACATCATCAAACAAGCTCTGAAGACCCTCATATTTACATTTATGAATATTCTTTTTGTACTTTCCGTTTTAGTACATCCCGCTGTATACTGTAGTCAGACCACAACATTTAACCTGCCAGCAAGGATTAATTCAACTACCTGGAAGAAAATGTAATCCTCCAGGTAACTAACCCCGACCAAACAGGGTTTCTGTCTCGTGTTGACTGGCTGTCCAGGTTGACTAAATATCAGATGGTCTGGTGAAATATTAACTTTGGATGCAAAGACTAATAAAAAGCAAAGTGATATCGACTGTGCCTAAAGTTATTTTAAATCTAAAAATTAGCCTCACACTGTTGGTTTGTACAGATTCAGGACTTCAACCTAAAAACAAGAAGCAAGATTTTTTTTAAAGTATTTTGTGAACAGATAATGAAGATTATGTTGCAGAGGCCCTTCACGCTGATGGGAAATAAGAGGAGTACTTACAGCTGAGATGGAGATCAGAAAGGGCAGAAGTCAAGGTTGGCAGCAGGTCCAGGAGGCAGAAAAACAAAACAAAAAACAGAGAAGAATTAGTATATCCATTTAAATAAGTACAGAATACGTACAAAAAGTAATATACAAACAAGTACAAGCAGAAAAAACATTTAGATTGATAAATAATGCATAAATAACGTTTCCAGATTCAAGTCCGTTCTAAAACAGCACACATGATTTGCAGCGCATACAAACGATTTACCTCCAAATAAAATACAGAACTTGTTTTCAGGAGGAGAGGATGTGCTTTCAGAGGAATTTAAGTGTGCAGCGTGTCAGGGCGAATTTGAAAAGTATACGTTTCATTATCAGGGCTAAAATTATGGAATAACAGATAAATGAAAGCAACAGTTTTAGAGAAAAAAGGTACTAAATGTATAATTTTAATACAGCAGTTTAATGCAGGACGGTAATAACGTCGTCTGAAGCCAGACCTGCTGTTCTTTGGTTTATGGGAGGATAGATCTGTTACCGTGGAACCGATGGAGAAAGGGAAATTAATGTGACGAGGTGAGAGATGTGTTATAGAAACGGGGTAAGTTTATACTTCTGCCTACTTTTCATACCAGCGAGCAGAAGGAAATAAAAAGTGGAAATATTGTAAATGTAAGAACATGTTTGAAAATGTTTCAGTTTTATGGCAAAGGAGACGAAGAGAAAAATGCAATGACTTGGTAGCAGGTTGCAACACAAACTGAGCAGAAACGTAGAGAGGAGCGTTAAACCGAACGCGTGGCGTCTTCCCAAACGGCTCGAGTGGCCGACAGAAAAGGCTCCTCCACGCCTCAAACACGGAAGTGGTTTGGATTCAATAGAAATGAAGAACAGTTTCATATAATACGCAAACTTTGCTGTGGGATGGTGAACATGATTAAAAATAATCACTCCAGAAATAACACTGGAAGCATGAAGGAGTGGATGAGACTCAAAGGCCAAACAGAAAGTCACCGTCTCATCAGACCAGAATATTCAGAACGAAGCAAAAAGAAAACAGCAGCTGGTCCATGTTTCAGAGAAAAGCCAGAGACGTGCGTTACGGTCATTATCAGGACACTTCTAAAACCAGTGGGATCAAACTGTTTTCTGAAACACATCAATATAGAAAACATGGTGATAAGATTTTCCCCATGTGGCCCAGAACTAGTTTCAACATAGAACATGTAATAAATATTACAGCTGCCAATAAGACACATAACTTCTTCTATGGACCCACATACAGATATAAAATGTTCCACTTTACTTTCTACAGCTGGTTGCATTTCATTTCCTTGAAACTGCTGACATTCACCTTGACACATCTCAAATAAATAAATAAAACAAAGGGCTCGTTGTGGAGGAAAATCTTGTATATGAGATGTTATGGCTGCAGTTTGGAAGAAGACATATCCAGCTACACTGAACCAAACAAAGACAAATCCATGTGGTCTCTGCTGGAGATTAGGGCTGCAACTAATGACTATTCTGATGGTCGATTAGTCACCGACTAGTCGACCGATCAGATTTTGTATCTCATGATTATTATAAATGGATCTTATTTCACTTTCAGCTTTGAAATCTTGCATAAGGTTATTAAGAAAGTCCGACTTTCCTCCACTTTAAATGTTCGAGCATTGCAGACGTACTTCCGTGGTACACAAGGTCCGCTTTACAAACCTCACATGTATTTAATTTATTTTGTAAGTTTAACGTGAAGTTATTCCAGACTTTTGACGTTCTCTGCCGCCGTTTTGCGCCCTAGTCCACCGCCATTTTTTTTACCCCTGGCGGACTTATTGTGCATGTGCAACTCTCAGCAGAGATAAAAAAAAAAAAAAAGAAGACGATATCTCACTCTGTATTTTTTCCCCCTCTTTGTGCATGTGCATTGTGCAACTTTCAGCAGAGATATGATTAGAAGGTGATGTCTCACTCTGTAGTTTTTTGCCGACAATAGTCGACGGCTAAATTCGTTGTCGACTATTTTCATTGTCGACAATAGTCAACAATGTCGACTAATAGTTGCAGCCCTACTGGAGATGCACCAGCCGCTCTAACATTGACCACTTTCTGATAATGAAGACTCTGTGCTCGTCAAATTTACATGCATGGAAAGGTTTATGTCACAAAAACATCACAGCGGGCAAACGTCACTGATGAAGGTTGAAAATAACATTTGGTGGTTTTGGTTTGGTCTTTGGTGGTTAAGACTGATTTGTGCATGAGACAAAAACTTTCCCCTGATGAATGACATCAACTACATCTGAGCTATAGCTGGAAAGATATTCACAGGCTCAAACTTCACTAACTTAGAGGCAAATAATGATACAACATGAGACAACTGCAGAGACAGAAAGTGAGCAAAATAAGCAGAAATCCTCTGAACTGGATAAAGAACTGAGGTCTCAGATGGGAGACCGAACGCTGCAGGTTGTTTGTTGTCAGTGTGGAAATACCAGAAGAAAAGGAAAAACCTATTTGTGGGAGGAATAATTCCCAGACACGAAGAATGACTGACCCAGGTCTACCTGACCCAGGTCTTCCTGACCCAGGTCTACCTCACCAAGGTCTTCCTCACCCAGGTCTACCTCACCAAGGTCTACCTGACCCAGTTCTACCTGACCCAGGTCTACCTCACCAAGGTCTTCCTGACCCAGGTCTACCTGACCCAGGTCTACATGACCCAGGTCTACCTGACCCAGGTCTTCCTGACCCAGGTCTACCTCACCAAGGTCTTCCTCACCCAGGTCTACCTCACTAAGGTCTACCTGACCCAGTTCTACCTGACCCAGGTCTACCTCACCCAGGTCTTCCTGACCCAGGTCTACATGACCCAGGTCTACCTCACCCAGTTCTACCTGACCCAGGTCTACCTCACCAAGGTCTTCCTCACCCAGGTCTACCTCACCAAGGTCTTCCTGACCCAGGTCTACCTGACCCAGGTCTACCTCACTGCCTCCTTTAAGGAGGCTTTGCTGAAACACTTTGGGCAGCAGAGTTACTTCATGTTATTCTTTCATTTTCAGGAGCTGCCATCAGTTAATCTAAGAGTTTATGTTAATGCATCCTTCAGTCAACACACTCGTTTTACTGTAACCACACACACACACATTTGTGACAGGCTACCAGCCAGCTGGCTTACATCCTCTCCACGCTTCTTCCTGTTCTCTGGACAGCTGATGAACAGCAGAGCAGTCAAATATTCACACTGACAGGAAGCACTGAAGCAACGTATGACACTGACAATGACGTTTCTGTCCGTTCACAAAGCTTCTCTTTTTATTGTGATAAAGCGCCTTTTCAGAAAGTTTAAATTACTAAGAAATGAGAAGTTATACTAACATACATGGGGGACAAAACACTACAAAACAGGAGCAGGTAAACAAATTAAACAAAAAAGAAAAAAATGTATATATTATTATATAAAGTAAGGAAAAACAAAGAATAATATTAATTTATAAACTAATAGGAATTAAAATAACAGTGATATTATTTTTATCACCAGCATCTCCTTTTCCCTTTCTAACTTACAATACTTCTAAAAAAATGAGAAAGAAATTAATACTTCGTTCATATAACACGGTAGTTTATGGATAAACCACCACTACCAGCGATGTCAACATTACAGATTCTCTTGGTGTAGGGCTCTTCTATATATTTTAATGCCAACATAACAAAATAATATAGAAACAAAGTAAAGTCACCAAGAAGTCTCATTCCAACTAAATCCATTCTGTTCTATAAACAAATAAATCCTACATATTATCTCTGAATTTCTCTCAGAGAAATAGATGAAAAGGCTACAGAACTTCTACCCAGACCTCTACTTAGACCTCTACCCGGACCTCTACCCAGACCTCTACTTAGACCTCTACCCGGACCTCTACCCAGACCTGTACTTAGACCTCTACCCGGACTTGGGAGGCTTCTTTCTGAAACCTCATAGTAAAAATGCTTTTCAAACTTTGGTCAGAAAGCAGGAAAACATCCAGCAGCTTTGACTTCAGCTTTGACAGAATTGCTGCTGTTTGACATAAATAATACTGAACAGTGGAAATAAAGAAACTAGGCCACATAGCTGGAATTAAAAATGCTTTCTTCCACAGACAATTGCACACTGATGATAAAAAAGGTACTGATTGAATGCCAAGTCATTATGTTTAAAGAACAAAACTATCCATCAAAATATTTCCAGACGTTTTCAGGTTTTATCATCCGTGTGACGTAACGTTCAGTGATCGCTGTTTAACTCGTCACATTGCTGTAAGTCCAACCAGAAAAATCAGAAAATCAGAAAATTGCAAATGACACAAAGACATTTAGTTTCAATGTTACGTCGGGTAAATGTTTAACTCAGTTACACATTTACCTTTGTTGGAAAAAGCTGGTGGCTGCTCTGCAGGAGACAGTAAAACATCCATTTCCCAGACCTACTATATCCGATGCAGGGTCGCCAGGGGTGATGGAGCCCATCTCAGCAGCTGCTGCTCTGATCAATAATTATATGTTTTGGACAAAATCTTTTATAGAAAGTTATGATATTAAGATAATATGATTACTTAATAGTGGCATTTAATACCACTATTAACTGTTAAATCGCGTAATTGTGACATCACTAACTACCACAATAATAACTAAAAATAAATAAATGAAGCTTGTTTGCTGAACTGCATCGCAGAAGCAATAACTGAGGTCATTACAGCTGCACTCCACAAAATTATGAAAATGTAGGCAAAAATTTCAGCTTCCTGAATGTTAGTGAGTGTCAACCAAAATATGACAGAGTGTTTTTAAAAACACACTCATTGAAGAGGCGATACGGAGGTGTGGAATGTGAGACGAGTAAAAGCTGCTGTCAGCTTTCTGAGCCATAAGACGCATGCTGCACACTGCTGCTTGCTAGACTACCGGAAACAATGTGGTCTGACGCTGCCGGAAGCCGGGGCTGCAAAGAGGTCCATGCAGCCTGAAGGCAGAACCCTGAGCCCAGACAGCGAATCCTACAGCAGAGAGGACCGCAGACCCCTTCCCACGACCTTAAGACAGCTCAGATATTTCATACGTCATCTGCGCTGGTATTCTTCCAAACTTCTATGTTGATGCATCTCAGCCTCGTTCACACGGTTTCTGAAACATTCCCCAAATTAGATTTTTGTCCTCACATGGGAATAGGCTGAGTTTAAAAGAGGGGGAGAATGTTCCAGTAAATTCCTTTAAATTTCCTGTTTCTGTATTTCTGCAGATTTGAAAGCAAAATGACAAAAAGAGTATCTGATCTATTTAAACAGAATACTGTGAAACTACACCAGCTAGCTCCAGTACTAGACGTTTTATATTGCATAAACGTAGCGGAGCTGTCCAGCCATGCTTAATAAAATGACCCCATTTAATAAGAACCTAATTCAGTTGTGATCCTGAACAACATAATGTTTGTCCCATTAAAAAGGATAATTAAACGAGTGTTAGTTCACAGCAGCTTAACTCAGACAGAAGCATCATCTGGAACAGATTCTATAACAATAGCAGCCAATAATATAAAGCGATACTTAATCATAGTAAGATCAATAAAAGTCTGATGAGGGAAAACTCCCAGATGACAAATCTACATTCACCATCTACTTTATCAGCTCCACCTGTATAAGTTCTATTAACACAAATATCTAATCAGCCAATCACATGACACAACTCAACTTCCTTAGTCATGTAGACGTGGTGAAGACGACTTGCTGAAGTTCAAACTGAGCATCAGAATCAGGAAGAAACTGGATTTAAGTTAAATCAGCTCCACATTCAGATGCTCGGCTCAGAATCTGCTGGAAACATCATGAAAACATGGATCCATCCTGCCTTGGATCAACGCTTCAGGCTGCCGCTGGTGTAATGGTGGGGGGAGATTTTCTTTATGACCACAGTGGAGCATCTTCTGATGCTACTTCCAGCAGGATAATGCACCATGTCACAAAGCTCAGATCATCTCCACCTGCTTTCTAGAACATGACGATGAGTTCACTGGACTCCAACGGCCTCCACAGCCACCAGATCTCAGTCCAGTAGAGCAGCTTTGGGATGTGGTGGAACGGGAGATTCTCATCATGGATGCAGCCGACAAACCTGCAGCAACTGTGTGATGCTGTCATGTCAATATGGAGAAAACCTCTGAGGAAGGTTTCCACCACCTGCTTCATCTATCACACCAGAATTAAAGCAGTTCTGGAGGGAAAAGAGCTCCAATCCGGTGCTAGCAAGGTAGACTTGATAGAGTGATGGTAGGACAGTACTGACAGAATTACCAGAACATACAGATAGGAATAAAACATGTAAATACAGTTATTTAAAATAAAAACAATCCCAAACAAATATAAACAGATCATACTTTAAATTGCAATTATCAATTTCACTAAGGAAAGGGAAGGAAATAACAGACATTAGTTGCTCCAAGTTGTCTATGGTGCTTCTGGTTGTTTTACATCTGTCTTGTATGGATGTGCTACTAGATTTCAACACTTCATACATACACAGCAATTTGTCATTGCATTGTTTTTATTTGATAATAGTTTCTTTGCTCATATTAAAGAAAAATCCTTGTGTGTGTATGGAGCAACAATTTTCAAACAGTTTCTATTCCGCAAGAGGAATGCATTCAGCTAATCAGGGCGTCGCATAGCTGCAGACACGCCATCATTCTTTCATTTTAGGTTTCAAAATCCAGTGGTGGAGGGCCTCATCCCAATTCCTCCCCCGGGCCCAAACGCTCTGCAGTGGTTAAGAGCCACTTTAAGGGATCAAGGAGGGGTGGTCCTCTTGGTATCCAAATCACCACCATTGCTTCAGCTAAACATTATAAGACACTACTTCTTGACACCTTCCCTATTTAAAACAGAGGAGTGGGGCCTTGGTAGTTCCAAGAGAAACAAATGAAATACAGATGATAATACCTCCACCTGTGATGCAATTTTAAACATGACTGTTGATGTACAACAAGCTCAGAGAGGACTCAGCTCAGTCGCATTAGATTGCCATGTCACCTGATACTTGGTCTGGCTGGCAGAAGGCTTGACCTGCCCATCTGTGCTATGTCAATGCCACTATGCAAACAACGCAGACAACATGCCACTTATATCCAGTTCTGTTCCAGTAATATCAATAAATATGTACTCATCTCCATGCTGGGAACCAGGACCACATATTCCCCTCCATTCATGCATAATTTTTTTCTACAATACAGATGAATATAGTAGGCTTAAACTGAATGAACCAGCTTTTTAACACTAACATCACTACAAACCTGACATCACACTGAAACTGTGCAGACAAGCAGCTTGGTGTAATACAGCAGACTGACCTGTTTCACCACATGGGAGATAACACCAACCTGTGCGGGCTTACATGCTCTAACACCCAGTTATACTTCGAGTAAACAGCCAAACTATCTTAGATATCTACGATGGGTTTGTGATTTTAACGGCAACGATTACATTTAGTGACATAAATGGGAAATAAAAGGCTAAGGTGGCATTTACAGACAACTTTTTTAATTTTATTTTTTAGAAATGCTAGGGTAGTAATGATGGGTTAACATAATTTATCCAGCTACAGATACTTACATAAAACTGGGGAACAGTATTAAATGCAGTAATTTAAACTGTGTTACTGTCAGCACAAAGCAATGGATAAATCTAGGTGATTTACACCATTAGATTAGCTTTACTTACGATAAGGTAGCTAGCAGCCTCTATTAGATTTACCTATGTTCCTGTATAAAGGCAAAGTTATAACTAGCATAAACTGGATCAGGAAGCCATGGTTGTTTCCGATGTGTGTAGCGAAGTTGGTGAAGAAAAAATGTAACGACATATCAAGCTATCAGACTTACTTTACACATTGTTTGTTGCGTTATTATTCAGAGAAAACTATTCTACCCACGCTAAGCTAGCACTCAGTGAGTTAAGTCTGTGCTGATTTTCCACTGTCTCTCCAAGCGTTTCGTTACTAAACGTCGACACAGTTTGAAAAGTTTACGATAACTAAAAACAGTTTCAGGACAACAGCAAGGCCTTTTTAAGCTGAGAAAACTCACCCATAATTCCGCCGTTCCCGTCTGCTTCGCTGATCAGCGTTTCTCCGCTTGACATTCCCTCTGTAAAACTCACCACACTTCTCTACGAACTACTAGTAAGTATTTGTGGGACAAACTTCGATACGCACGTTATTTGACGTACCAAACGTCATTAATGCTAGACCGCCAAAGCAAAATACGTCCGTTACGTTTGGAGAATAACAACCTTGAGATTTCGTTTCACTTAATCGAAAAGCCGTTGTAAAATAAAAACAGGTTAAGAAATATGGATGATATGCACAATAACCCAACTAAACTCATCCAATATAAAATAAAGGTTGGCGTCACTGAGCTCACACGATATATTTAAAGGCTTACGTAAAGTCTGTAAATCTGCGGGCTTTCCGTATCTTAAACAAAGAGGTAAGTTAGTAGCGCCATCTAGTGGTCATAAATACGAGCTGCAATTTAAACTCCACAAGCACTTAGTTCCCAACACATTGCTTTTGTATTTTAACTTAACTTTTGTTTGACATAAAAATATATTTATTAAGTAACATGTTATATTAATAATATCAGAGGTTAAGTTGGGTCAGGTGTGTCTGGAGCTGAGCTCCGGAAAGCTGGGTCCTACATAAACTGGTCCTTTATTTGTGGGTGCCTTTCTCATAATTTTCTATCCTGAATAATATAAACAATACTTCAACAATTAAGATAACTAAACTACTTTGCAGTTCTTTCTCTACTGTGAAATCAAGAACATAGAAGTCGAGCGAGGGATGAGCAGCTGAGTGTGCTTTAAATGCAGTATATAAGGGACCATGTACAATACAATTAAAACGTAAATGTTGCCATTTGATGCATTGTACCAGAGTTAGCTTTAGGCTAATTTATATCTGCAGTCCTCTGGCAGGGCACACTAGAGTCAAACATTACCCTATATGGTTTGAATTGAAAGTGTGTCAGGTAAAAGTGGAGAAGTTAGTGATTTTAAAGTATCATAAGGTTCAGACTTTGGCTTTATTCGCTTGATTTGCTTGGTGTGGCACTGTGTTCCGTTGTTTGTTTAAAGGTTTGATAAAAATTATTAAACGTTAACGCTATATATATTATAGTTATATATATATATATATATATAAAGACAAAACTAACCACTTTAATGGCTAAATTATACTAAAACAGAAGCTCTGAGTGAAAGTAAATGAAGAGACATTTGGGAGCCGAAAGAGTCAAAAGACTAGAATCTTAAAAATGAGCCAAACTTCACTATCACTACTTTCCGAGCCTCCTCTATGTTTTACTATAACGACCAAAACATAACCGAGCGAATCTAAATTATCCACACTCCTGGCCATAAAAGAGCTCACCCATCACCCCGTGGCCACAGTTTGGTCATCGCTTCCCACACACACGTAACAAATGGACAAAGATTAATTTATTTTCTATTGATGTTACCAGATGGCTCCATATAAACCAGTCATTTTTTTTAACTCATCATGTCGTGATCTCAGAAGTACAAAGCTCTTTAAAGGTTGTCATAACCAGTTACAGTAAGTGGTTCTCTCTAAAAACCAAAAGGCAGATTTCTCATAATAATGATATAGATCAACTTGGTATTACAGCAAAACAAGAGACAACAGCATCAAAAATAAACGATTGCAGTCATGGCAGCTCTGGGCTCCTGTACCTAACATCATCTGTGTCAATATAAATCTGTCTACAGTTACAGAGAAATGTTGTGTAATTTGGATTTTTTGACACATTTAATCTGTTGAAGCAAAGTATTACTGAAGTTATGGATGTTGTTAATTTCTAGATCGTATTCAATACATCAACACATCACTTAGATCGGCAGTTCTTAGGGAATAACAGTAGCATGGAAACACAGGTGTAAACGTTTTGTGTATTCAGCTGCCAGCTTACTGTGATGCAACAAGCTCATTCTCCTCTTTGCCACCCTCCATTTCCTCTGATTTCACAGCTGGAGGCTGCCATGTTTGTATGTTCAGCAGAGTGAGGCTGCTGAAGCTGCTGGATTGATTTTACTGCTGCATGTGTAGTCTGCTTCATGTCTGCCGAGCTCTCTGATAGTTTATTTTTCTCCCAAACACAGAATCCTGCACAATGCTCTGCAGCACCGTTCTCTCTTTGTTGTTCACTCTGCATGTAGAAATATCTGACACTGATGTTACCATTCATTTGTGTTTCTCTTTATCTTTCCCAGCAGGGATCCCTGGATTGGAGTCATGCTGCTGGTTCACTCCTCTTCCCTCTCCTCTCCACCCCCAGGCAGATGGCTCTCCTTCCTGGTTCTGTTTCTAGTATTGATGGAGGTTTTTCTTCCACAGTTCTGGTTCTGATGGAGGTTTTCCTTCCACAGTTCTGGTTATGATGGAGGTTTTCATTCCTGGTTTTGGTTTTGATGGAGGTTTTCCTTCCTGGTTTTGGTTATGATGGAGGTTTTCCTCCTTGGTTCTGGTTCTGATGGAGGTTTTCCTTCCTGGTTTTGGTTCTGATGGAGGTTTTCCTTCCACAGTTTTGGTTCTGATGGGGGTTTTCCTTCCTGGTTTTGGTTCTGATGGAGGTTTTCCTTCCTGGTTTTGGTTCTAATGGAGGTCGTACTGCTCAGGATGGAGGATTGAATTTAAGAGAATATTTGATCCGATTCATTGGTAATTATTTTGTGAATTAGTTTATATCAGCTATTATAAACTGAACTAATATGGATTATATAATAGATTTGTTTTAATTGGACTATAACTGGACTTCAGTGAACTGGATTGAATTGGCCCATATGATTTTGTTGTGAATTCATTAAAAATATAATTCAGTAGAAATTACTGTGCACTTTTGGGGAATCATTAGTCAAACCAGCCTAACAAAGTTAACGTTGATTTGATCAATTAAAGAAATTAAATCATGTACAGATTTTACAAAAGACCTATTACCAAACAGGATCCAAAGTTTTTTAAATTAAGGGATTGGTTCCAACTGAAATACAAAAAGAGAGAAATTATTAATCAGTCACACTTGAAAATGAGCCTGAAAATCATAAAATTAAGGAAAAAATGTTTTCATAACAGTGTGATATAAACTTATCTTAACTGTCCCACATCATATGTATGATGTTGTATATACACACCATGTTTGTGCAGACTGTATTTATATATTTGGCAGATTTAAACATGTAAATATGTATTTATATTTATTTTTTACCACAGCAGGGGCAAATGAGACATATTACTTTTTAGCATGCAATATTAACATCATATTTATTTATCTCTAATTGCAAATCAGGAAGCCTTCGTCTGTGAAAATGATTCCTGCTGCTGCGGTGGTGGTCCGTCTATGCCAGTGGTCCCCAACCTGGGGTCTGGGACCCGCAAGAGGGTCCCCCAAAGAGCACAGGGGGTTCCCGAGGCTTTGAACATTCAGATTCTTTGTGATTAATGCCCACAAATTGTCCCTATTTTAAGGAAAAAACTGTAAGGCTATATGTTCTCTTACTTTGGCTTTAGGGGGGACAAGACTCAGCCAGAATACATTATTTATCAATCTCACTGAAAATCTCACTTTTGAAAGCATTAAACCAAGCATGGTTTCAGCACGGGGTGGGGCAGGGGGTCCATGGCTTTTTAGTATTTGCATGAAGGGGGTCCCTGAAGAAAATGGGTTAGAAACCATTGATCTACACTGTCTGTCATGGCGTGATGCAAACACAAGGTGTCAGTGTGGGTAAGTAATACAGAAACAGCCTGCTACATTGAGTGAATCATGACATAGTTATGTAGGAAAACATTGACCACATGCTTGATTATTTTTCTGAGAAGTCCAAAATGGGACTGATGAAGAATGACAATGAATGGAAATGGTTTGTGCATTAGACGACCGCCATGATGAAGCACCATTAAATTTAATAAGGGCACTGAGATGAAACGACAGTACAAAACAAAGCCATCAGTCTTCTAAATGGCCTTTTCGATAATCTAATTTCAAATTGGGAAACTGAATTATTACTCAGCATCTTCAAATGGTTCTAATTTCATCATCGGGGGGCCTCTTTTTTCCTCAAACATTTAGCATCTCATTGACTGAGAATGGAAATCATCATGTGTGTATTATATTGGGAAGTGAGTCAGTGTGTGCAAATAGTCTATCAGTATTTTTCTGGTCTATTACTTAGCAGCAAAGTGTTGAAACAAATAGAAGCTTCCCTCTGTTTTTCATTAACACTGTTTGTCACAGTTTAGCAGCAAACAATCGTCTGGTTGCCAATTTAGTTCAGATTCCCCGGTGCTCATTTTATGCACATGTATCTATTTGGTGCCTCTTTTGTTGAGGGGGGGTTCGGGGACCGATTGTGCACATGCACTCGTGCATGAACTACACAGACACGCAGGTGTGGTTGGTATGTATGAGAGTATAATGACTAGAGCTGCTGGAGAAGGAGGTGCCTTTCATCCTTGGCAAAAGCTCATTAAGGATGAGAAGAAAGTGAGCTTTTCGTCTCAGAGCTGAGCCAGGAAACTAAACGAGTACAGTAAAGTATCGGGCTATAAGGTCAACACCAGCAAATCTGAAGCCATGATGATTGTTGAGAACTGGCCTTCCCAGTGAGATGGCCTGGTCTCTTTTAGAAGATCCAATCAAGGTGTTTTTCTTGCATTTACAACCACACAACTATCTAATCACAAGGGAATATATATACAAGAAGGAAATGTCTAAACAACTGCAACCAACCAAACAGAAAAGGCATAGCTCTCCAACCCCCCTGCTACCCCCTCCCCTAAACATCTTTATAAATTTGCTATCAATACATTGAAATTCATATTTTCATCAATCCTTCTCATTCCTTTTTTTTATTTCATAAACATAATATAACGGTGAGAGAGACACATCAAGAGAAAGAAAGCAAGCAAATTCATGTTAAAACTAAAAAGTGACACTTTAATTCCTGAGCTGAACCTGAGCTCACATTAATAAAGCACTCCTCCGACTTCATAGTACAGGATAGTACAGTTTCCTGGTGTTGTTCCAAGGTTGACAACAAAGCCCTCACCATATGTTCGGATTTTAACCATAATTAATCGGTATGATTTCATGTTAAAGAGAAATGTTGGTGTAAAAATCTAAATAAGACAGTTTTCCTCAAACTGAACATCCACAAAGTCACGTTTTCCACTAAAAGAAGCTGTTGGTTGTTTGATGCTCTTCTCTTGATGAAGCAATACATTTTATATAATTCTGATATAACTGAAGCCATAAACAAGCAGCCAAAGCTGCTCAGCAGCAGCCATCACTGACTGACTGGCACTTAAAACTCAACCCCAACATCTCGTGTCAGAATATAATGCTGACTGCTCCTCAAGGTCTTAAACAAATAGGTAGAATCCTGCAAGAATCCATCTGCTTTGCAAGACAAAGCATATGCTTTTACAGAATATCCCATCCAGCTTAATGAGGTCATCACCTGAAACGGTTTTTAATTAACTCGTGAGAATTTTTCTGCCTTTTTAATACATTTGAGAGCATCATTAGTGTTGAACTTGAGTAGCATATGCATATAAAACGCTGTTGTAATACTGTAATTAACTGTGTTATTCTAAGAGCCACTTAGGAAATGTTAAGGATTTAAAAATTTTAGTATCCTCATTGTGATGTTTTCTTGTTTCTTGTAAAAAGTCTGCAAAGCTACAAAGTCGTCACTTCACATCCGAGGGGATTAAATTTGCTTCTGAACACACATCACTTCATAATGCTGGCGTAGTGGCCAGTTTATAGAGTTGCCTTGCATTTCATTTGTCTGATGACAGAAACAGAAACAGAGCTGCAGTTTAAAAGTCCTGTGAAAGAAAAATTATTCAAGTGGAAGAGAAAAAAAAAACTACAATAAAACTGGTTACACTTAGATGAAAGAAAGACCATGGGTTACTTCTTAATCCAATTTAATTCAATAGTCTTAAAAATACAACAAAAAGCTGAAAAGACCACGATAAATTCTTCTGAATAATTGTATCTTTCACTTTTATCTCTTATTGATGTGGCAATTATATTGTTATCATAAATGTTTCGGGCCATCACAAATACTTGAGCTGGCAGGTCTTTCTCTTTTGGAAGCAGCTCCCAGTTGGGGAGGAAAAGACCATCCCTGCCTTCAAGATTAGAAAAAAATAACAATAAAAATAAAACCACATGATTCCATTGCTTTCACATGTGATTACTGGGTAATTTGACACATATGCACTAAAACCTCCACAAAAAAAAAAAAAAAAATAGAAAAACATGTGATTCCATGGGTTTCACAGGGGATTTTATTGTTTCACATGAAATTGTACGAGTTTCACATGATTTTCATGAAAATGTTCCAAAACAATGTTCCCTGTATTTCATATTATTGCATCTTAAACATGTTAAAAAAAATAAAAATGTGACCGCATGCATGCAGCATTTCACATACAACTGTACACAGGTTCCACATGTGATTACACAGGTTTCACATGTGATTACACAGGTTTCACATGTGATTACACAGGTTTCACACGTGATTACACAGGTTCCACATGTGATTACACAGGTTCCACACGTGATTACACAGGTTCCACACGTGATTACACAGGTTCCACATGTGATTACACAGGTTCCACATGTGATTACACAGGTTTCACACGTGATTACACAGGTTCCACATGTGATTACACAGGTTTCACACGTGATTACACAGGTTCCACACGTGATTACACAGGTTTCACACGTGATTACACAGGTTCCACACGTGATTACACAGGTTCCACATGTGATTACACAGGTTTCACACGTGATTACACAGGTTCCACACGTGATTACACAGGTTTCACATGTGATTACACAGGTTCCACATGTGATTACACAGGTTCCACATGTGATTACACAGGTTCCACATGTGATTACACAGGTTCCACACGTGATTACACAGGTTTCACACGTGATTACACAGGTTCCACACGTGATTACACAGGTTCCACATGTGATTACACAGGTTCCACACGTGATTACACAGGTTTCACACGTGATTACACAGGTTCCACACGTGATTACACAGGTTCCACACGTGATTACACAGGTTTCACATGTGATTACACAGGTTCCACATGTGATTACACAGGTTTCACATGTGATTACACAGGTTCCACATGTGATTACACAGGTTCCACACGTGATTACACAGGTTCCACATGTGATTACACAGGTTCCACATGTGATTACACAGGTTCCACACGTGATTACACAGGTTCCACATGTGATTACACAGGTTCCACACGTGATTACACAGGTTTCACACGTGATTACACAGGTTCCACATGTGATTACACAGGTTCCACACGTGATTACACAGGTTTCACATGTGATTACACAGGTTCCACACGTGATTACACAGGTTTCACACGTGATTACACAGGTTCCACATGTGATTACACAGGTTCCACACGTGATTACACAGGTTTCACATGTGATTACACAGGTTCCACATGTGATTACACAGGTTTCACATGTGATTACACAGGTTCCACATGTGATTACACAGGTTCCACACGTGATTACACAGGTTCCACATGTGATTACACAGGTTCCACACGTGATTACACAGGTTTCACACGTGATTACACAGGTTTCACACGTGATTACACAGGTTCCACACATGATTACACAGGTTCCACATGTGATTACACAGGTTCCACACGTGATTACACAGGTTTCACACGTGATTACACAGGTTCCACACGTGATTACACAGGTTCCACACGTGATTACACAGGTTTCACACGTGATTACACAGGTTTCACACGTGATTACACAGGTTCCACACGTGATTACACAGGTTCCACACATGATTACACAGGTTCCACATGTGATTACACAGGTTCCACACGTGATTACACAGGTTTCACACGTGATTACACAGGTTCCACACGTGATTACACAGGTTCCACACGTGATTACACAGGTTTCACACGTGATTACACAGGTTTCACACGTGATTACACAGGTTCCACATGTGATTACACAGGTTCCACACGTGATTACACAGGTTTCACACGTGATTACACAGGTTTCACACGTGATTACACAGGTTCCACACGTGATTACACAGGTTCCACACATGATTACACAGGTTCCACACATGATTACACAGGTTCCACATGTGATTACACAGGTTTCACATATGACCATGAAAATGTCAAGTGCATATTATGTGCTTTACATATTTCACGCTGCATGATGTTCCTTTGACTTGTGAATTGTTTTGCATTTTACATAGAAATGTCGATAAGTTTCACATGTGATTATCTTAAAAAAGTTACTAAATCACCTTTTCCATTTGCAAAATATTAGTCTCACATGTGGTCCCCATATTTCAGGTTATTTTAACATGTGAAAACCAAAAACAAACAAAAAAAAAAAGCAAACTAGCATACAAACAAAACATAGAACAATATTTAACCCCAGAAGTTTCACATGGGTATTTTATTGGGATTCTCATGAAATTGTTCGGGCTATATGTGAGCTGGTGGTTATGCAAGAGTTTGTGTGTTGCAGTAGTAGCAGATTTTAATCTGGATGATGCTCAGATTTTTTATTTTTCTATAATGATGTCTACTGTTACTTCTAAATGAAACCCTTTTACCCTCTGGGAGGTGGACGTCAATAAGTTGTTGCCCTGTAAGCGCTGAGGATTGACATACACGCGCGTGCACACACACACACACACACACACACACACACACACACACACACACACACACACACACACACACACACACACACACACACACACACACACACACACACACACACACAGTCTTGTAGGCTGTGAGAAAGAACTTAAATCCTCTTGTTTTAGTGGGTGTGCATGCCTTTTAAACACGTTACTTTTGGTGTAAACGTGTGGGATGTGTTGGACTCCAATGTGAAGGAAAAGCAAACTCAGAATATGTTGAAATTCCTTCAAGTCTGTTGAAAAACTCACATTTTAATTGATTTCTTGGCTCGGGTGAGAGCTCTGAAACATCTGGTCATTTAGGTACAGAAACGGGAGTCAGAACGAACGTCTGGAGCTGCTCCTGTCCAGGCTTGTTTTTATACGCTCTATCAGATTAGAAAAATCTGGCATTTCCTCCATGACTCCCCCTTTTCACTGTCAAAACTACAGAGAAATAAAAACAAGGTGAGCTCAGCAAGCCCTCCGATTTCTTTGATGCCACCTACACCATCCTACACGAGTCGAGGCTGCAAGTTTTTTTTTGCAGTGGTAGCAAATAGATAAACTTTCCGGATAATAGCATGGAGCATTCACTTTTTACAAAGCACGAAACAAAGGAGGCTTTCAGTGGAAGTCAACCTTGATTACTCTGACCATGAATCAGCTGGAGACTCACTGATCAGAAAACACATCTCGGAGGGCTTTAAAAGACCCAGATTTCCAAACTGTGTTGCACATTTCCAATGTTTTCCTTCCACACTTATGTGACTTTGCTAAATCGGTGATGTCTGAGTAGACTTCACCAAAGGTATGTAAAGAGATTACCAGTATTTTTATAACTGTGCAAACATAAAAGGAGCAAGCGTGTTTTTTTTTCTTAGGAATCATCTGTCGACTGCAAACATTTCCAGTTTGATTCCTCGGGGGTCACGAGATGAATCATTCCCATCTGTGGCTACACATTCTTTGAATCTCCCCTCATTACTACAACACAGAAACAGAAACTTTGATGCTTTGTTCTAAAAATGTTATGAGATAACAACTGCAGGACAGCTTTTATTTCTTTTCAGCCTAATGAGGTTTTGCACCTTTTGGTTTATCTGAAGCCTGGAAGGAGTCTCAGAAATGAGCGCTGAAGGAGTGAGAGGAACAAGTGAGCGTCAACAGTCATCAGGTGTGAAAGTGACTAAAAACAGATTGTCTTCACAGGCGTCCCTGACGCATGCGCCTCCAGGTCAGCCCACGTCTGTACAGCATGCAGGAACAAAAGCTGTGACCTCATATTCAGGAGCAAAGCATGTTTGGAGCGTTAGAAACAGAAGAGGTAAAAACAGAAGCATTGTGGGAGTTATTGTGTCCTCACCTTCTCAGAGTGGACACAGACATTTCCAGAGGGAAAGATCCCCTTAGTTTTATATAACCCTGCAACCAGCATGGCCGTAAATCTGTAGTATGGTTTATGTAGAATGACATTAGAATATCTATTACATGATTTCATATAAGACCAATGCATGTTGGAATGTTTAGCAGGTAGCTGTGAGGGACTTTGTGCTCCTCTTGAGTTCTTCTGGACATAATGAAATAAATGTTAAATGGTTGAATACAGTGGTGGAAAAAGTTTTCCAAGACCATCCAAGTATTTGTGAAATACTGCATTAAGAATTACTCTTAGGTGTTCAAGTGCAATTTCTTTTAGTTCAGTCACAACCAAAATACTAAACACATCCTAAAAAGCCATTCAAAACTTAAACATTTTTATTTTAAAATATTTCATGATAATAGATGGGTGAAGGATGAAAATGTGAACTAGTTTGTGGAAAGCATGGACGGCGTGTCCTGCAGACTAAAGAGGAGAGGGAGCATCCAGCTTGTTATCAGTGGACAGGTGAAAAGCTGCATCTCTGATGGGATGGGGCTGCATTAGTGCCTATGAAGCTCCATCAATGCTAAAAAGTACATGGAGGTTTTAGAGCATATCTGTCAAACTCGAGGCCCGCGGGCCACATCTGGCCTGTGAATGAATTATCTTTGGTCTGCATGATCATATCTAATCACTATCAGAGCTGGCTCGCTGATAAAGTGCATGCACCACCATAATACTTCAAGTACATACCAATGCACTGCCAGTGGCCTGACGGAGTTACTCACCTTTGTGAACGACCCTCTCCCCTCATAAATGGCTAAAAGAAAAGTGGACTTTAAAAACAGAGAATGTGTTTGTGGATGTAAAGGACAAAGATGTGTCTCTGTGTGGAGACAGTGTGGCTGTAATGAAAGAAAACAACGTAAACGAAGCATCACAACAGATACAAGCATCTGGACAGGAAACTAAGGATGCAAGAGGTATTAACCCTTTAGAAACCTTATTTTTTTATTTTTTTAAGGGAATCTATCTATCTATCTATCTATCTATCTATCTATCTATCTATCTATCTATCTATCTATCTATCTATCTATCTATCTATCTGTCTGTCTGTCTGTCTGTCTGTCTGTCTGTCTGTCTGTCTGTCTGTCTGTCTGTCTGTCTGTCTGTCTGTCTGTCTGTCCGTCCGTCCGTCCGTCCGTCCGTCCGTCCGTCCGTCTGTGGCAGACAGGCAAAACAGGCAAAGTGCTGTACACAGCAAAGGTAAAAGACAACAAATACAAGGTAAAAACTCATTATAACAACATAAATAAAAAAAACAAAACATTTAGAGGTAACAATAAAAGCCAGCAACTCAAGCTGAGTTAAAAGCCAATGAGAAATAGTGTTTTAAGAAGGGACTTAAAAACAGGAAGTGAATCGGCCGGTCCAACAGTCAGCGGCAGCTCGTTTTTGGGCCAGTGACTGAAAACGTGTGGTCCCTCTGTGCTTCCTCTTCAACTTAGGGACACCTAACAGTCATTGATCTGCGACCTAAGAGAAGGGGAGGGGGCGTAAGGCTGAGCAGATCAGACAGATACTGTGGGGCCATGGAGACATTTAAAAACAAATAAAAGGATTTTAAAATTAACCCTAAAACGAACTAGAGGCCAATGGAGGGAAGCTCAAGTTGGGGTTGCCACCTCTAATGGCAACATGCAAACATGAGGAAAAATCTGCCGGAAAGGATGAAGACAGGGGAACGGTCTGTGGCCTCCACCTGCAGGACCCTTCCTTTATATGGGTTGTCTTGCTAATTGCCACCTGTCGTCTGTTCCGTTTGTCGAACAGCAGCTGAAATAGATTCACATCAGCGTCATTTCCTAACTGGACAGACTGATATCCCAGAAGTGGGACTGACTTTGAGTTACATGCTAATGATGATTGCACCGTAGTGCAAACTGCTTTCTTGGCTCAGAATCTGCTGGAAACATCATGAAAACATGGATCCATCCTGCCTTGGATCAACGCTTCAGGCTGCTGCTGGTGTAATGGTGGGGGGAGATTTTCTTGGCCCACTTTGGGCCCCTTAGTACCAACGTGGCCTGGTTTAACCAGCACAGCCTACCTGAGTATTGTTGCTGACCATGTCCATCCCTTTATGACCACAGTGGAGCATCTTCTGATGCTACTTCCAGCAGGATAATGCACCATGTCACACAGCTCTGATCATCTCCATCTGCTTGTCATTGGATGCTGTCATGTCAATATGGAGAAAACCTCTGAGGAAGGTTTCCACCACCTTGTTGAATCTGTGGTGGAGCTAATAAAAAATTAAATTTAGTTTAAATTGCTCTGTATCTGAGATGAAATCTGATGTATTTTTATGGACTCGGTTACAGACTTTCATCAGTTTCTCTTCATGGTTTGGATCTTTTCAGATTAACTGCAGGTTACAGTTTTAAGTGCATGCTGGTGGTTCGTGAGGCCGTCTTTTTCTTCAGAGGACAGACAGAATGGCCGTACATTTTATTACCTTCACGGTCACATTGAGAAACAGTGAAACATGATTCACTGCATATCTCTGGACTCCTGCTATCTGAGAGCATTCTGTGTCAGGGTATTGTGTTTTGACATGACCATTATCAAGTCGTTGCCTCTGCTGGAGTCTGCCTCTCTGCACTATCTACAATAATAAATGAAGTTGAGCTGAAAGGCAGCGCGCCTGCTCTGACTTACAAAGAGACAATATACACCATCTGGAAACCTTTTTATGTCAATGATGTAATGAAGCAAACAATTTCTCATTACCTCCTGATCAAATTATCCTGTCCTGACTATGCTGCCTTAGAATTATTAGTTTTTAATACTGAACCAAAAAACTGAGTCTCTTTGTATAATTACCATGAAACACATGGAACATCAATTTTCTGCTCCATAGTGAGATGACAGCCTAATTCTTCCCAGGTGCAGGTGCAGGTGTTGAATAAAGGACTAATGTATTTTGGTTCTTTTTGATACTTGTTATATAAACCAAATTATTGCACAGTGCCTAACTTTCTCACAAGTATTCATATTAAAGTGGACCTGGCATGATCATTTCCACTCATTTAATTCTCTCCAGATTAGTTTTGCACCCCTCATAACTCCAAATGGGTTGTAATTATTTCAGAATGAGCAGAGCTTTCTCCTGAGGGGAGCTCTTCCTAAAATAAGATGTAGGGAAAGTGTCTTCTAATTGGTTGAATTTGTGGAGGTTGTTGAGTGGGTTAGAGGGGTGATTATGATTCATGAATGCACACATCCTTTATAGAAGTTACTGCAGCTTTTAAACTGTTTTTTGCTCAAAACTTTGTTTTCTTAGCATGATATCACCTTTGATTGAGTGGAGCCAGAATCAAATTCAGAATATGTTGCAGCACAATGAACAGCCCTGGCAAAGATTACAGACGGATGTCCCTGTGTGCTCAGTAAATTCAGTTGTGCAACATTAAGGACGGTGTTCCCACCAAATTCTGAGCCTACCATTGAATCTGGAGCTGAAATGGAGACTCGTTAGACCAGGCAACGTTTATCCATCTTGTGTCATGACAAAAGGTCTGAACACTCATGTGAATTAGATATTTTTATTCCCTTACATTTAATACATCGAGAAATCGCTCCAAAAGCTGGTAGCATTTTCTCATTGTGGAGAATTGTGTGGAAATAGTTGAGAATGTGAATTTGTCCAGAGTTGATTCAGATGTATAACAAAATGCTGAAACTTTTAAAACATCTGAAAACTTTCTATATGAACAGCAAATCAGAAAAGCTGTTCCACAGACGTACAAATATATCAAAGTAATGCAGATGCCCATAAAAAACAACCCCAAACCATAATGCCCCCTCCACCAAACTTTACACATTTCAGAATGCAGTCAGACAAGTATCCTAGCAACCGCCATGTCCAGACTCTTCCATCAGATCGCCAGATGGTGAAATGTGATTTGTCCCTACAGAGAACGGGTCTCCATTGATCCAGAGTCCAGTGGCGGCGTCTCTACACCACTGCATCCGACGCCTTGAATTGCTTCTGGTGACGTAAGGATTGAATACGTCTACTTGTACTGAGAATCTGTTGTTCTCAGGGGCTTGAAACCTTCTGTTCCTGAGACTATGCATGTCATGTCCACAATGAGAACACTGTTTGTTAAAAAATATATTAGAAGATAAACACAAAATAACTTCAATAAATACACTACCAGTCAAAAGTTTGGACACACTAGACCTAATGAAGTACCAAGTGACTAATAATCATTGTACTAATATACAGTAAATTTTGTTTTTATTCCATTGTTATAATTTAAAGACACTGTGATTGAAGTGTTTGTGTATTCTGATAACTGCTGGTTGTAAAGGTCAGGGTTTTTGTAGCTTTCATTGTTCACTCTGCGACCTTCATGCAGAGACATACAGACCCTCAAGAATTATATTAATTTGTATTATGTATGTATTCTTAGTTCTGCAACTTCTTCCAGTGGTGCCCCATTGGTAATGTTTCACATGAATGCTGAATGTTAATAATTGTCCATGAACACTTTAGTCATCAATTTCTAATAAAGCTTCATCCTCTTACTTACAGTTATTCTGTTAAACTTGTTTGTCCTGCAATATGTTGTGTGCACATTTCATGTGCAGAAAAATCATATTAGCTAACATAGACAATAATTCAGCTGCTGAAGGCTTTTCTTGGGTTATTCTTTTCAGAAATGATCCTCTTCACACAGTTTTTGAAGCATCTAATTTACACTCCACTAAAAGAGGTTGATATTTAATGTAATAACTTGATGTGCGGTCAGAATCAGACTGGTTCTGCCAGGAACTGCTGTGTCCACTTTCTGAAATCACCAGGGGCTTGCTTCTGGCACTTACAGTGGTGATGGATGGAATCCCGCGGGATTGTTTGGGTGATCTGCTGACAGGACCTGAGACTGTTTGTCAACTGACAGAGAAAGACCTCGGCATCACACCACAGCACAGTCCCAGTAAGCCAGAAAGACTTAAAGTCTATCCTTGGTTACCAGATTTTATACAGCACACTGTTTAAAGGTTTACACAGAGATTGCAAATTTGTTCCCAAAAGCTGGTGAAGTGATGACAATGAGCCAGAAAGTATTCAGTATTACTTTATTAGACAGTTGTTTGCTGCTGTAGTTCTGTGTCAACATAGCTGTGAACAAGACTGTATGGAGCCACACCAACTTTGAAAGCACTTCCTCATAAAAGGTGATTTACCTCCACGTCAGACTTCAGCCCACAGTGAGGCATAAAATCCTCCCTTTTCAAACTGCAAACAGCCAAGAAAATCCTCCAGCTAGATATTACATTTAGTTAAAAACATCTTGCTGTGTAATATAAGCTGCATAAGTATAAAATCATGAGAAAAAATATTAATGTCTGATTTAATATTATTAGTGCCTTTAACTTTAAGGTGTTAACCTCTCTAAGGTTTTGCAACGTGTTGGTTTTAGTAAGAGCAAGTCTAGTAATTAGCTATTATTAATAAGAGTCTTTAATAAAGTTATTGATGTAATCATTAGGGCACCACCTGGAGAAATTTCTAAGCAAATAACAGTATTTATTAAGGTAACCCAGAATGTTGAGAATATTATTACTTATACTTATTATTTTTGAAAAGGAGTTACTTTACTAAGTACTCTGAAAGGGATCTGATAATATAATGGAAAATGTAGTCAATCTTTTGAATGTTGCATTTCAGAAGTTCATGTAGACATGTAAAATCTGATTACAGTAATCAGATTACTCCCAGATATTTGCTTTTGATGGTCATGTAAAGAAGACTCATTGGCTGCAGCAATACACTGGAGAAAGGAGATTCCTTGAAAAGGTCAGTTTTTGTTCCTTGTGCTTTCACTGGATATTTTTCACTTCTTTACAAAGTGGTTAAAGTTGGGTGTTAAAAAAATACATAGAAAACATCATGACAGCAGCAACTGTAATAAAGTACTACATCAATATGTTTTCTTTTTTTCCTGGATTACAGTCCTGGGTTAAACACTGAATGATCTTTTACCAGTTTCAGAAGCATTTGAGCATAAATTAGAGTTTTGAATAAAACATTGTTTCAGCCTAATGATAAATCAGCATTAAAAGTTAATCAGCTGTTATTATAATTCACCTTGATCAGTCCCGTCAATTTTTATTGGAACACTTAACTAAAACCAACCAGCATGATTGGCTTCATTGGGGACCATGAAGCTCAAAGAAATAAATCTATTCACCTATAGTTGTAATCTTTTAGTTTAGAAATAAAAGAGGATCTAAAAGCTGGCAGTGACATTCAAAGAGCTGTGCTGCTACACTGAAAATGTACTTAAAGATTTATGTATGTCCTCTGACATCTATCTATAATAAATTACTTGAGGTAACAGACTGTGAGTGGCTGATGTTTAATTTATCAAATATCATTTTTTGTAAACTCATATAGGATATCATTAAACCAAACTTACTTATAATAAATTATTTATAGTAATATCAACTATGATGGCATATGTGATTGTTTGCGTGTTTATCAAACAACAGCTTTACGTCTTGACAGAATTAAGTCCTGGTATCGCTGTCATGAGTTACTTCTGTTCAATACTCACTGATACTTCAGGGTGATGAAATCCTGTAACACACTGCTGCCATCGCCATCATAAATCAGTGTATAGTAATAAATGTGGCAGTCCTCCATTCACTCAATGCATTCTTCAGCCTCATAGCCAAACCTAAACCATCACAGCTGCTTTAAACTAATCCTATTCATGATCTAATCATAAGCCTGACCCTAAAACTAACGCAGACTGCACCCGCTGAGTGCAGTTTGGGTAGCTAGATCCCTGACATCACGAAATCACAGGAAAATTGGAGAATCTTGTGATTCTTCGCTCCCTGGATAAAACAAAACAAAAAAACCATGAGACACCCTGACTGATTAATGGCGTAATGCTTACATGGTTCAGTGAGTGCAAATCTGCATGGGGGCTTTTATTTTATTTGAAAATGTTACGAGACCTTCTACAAAAGACAACGTATAATTTTTGATAAATATCTACTAAAGGACATCTGTTGTCATTTTTGAAGAAACACATTTTTATTTCTATTTTTAGGTTTTAAGATAAAGAAAAAACATAAAACTTTTGCAAAAACAGGATAAACTGACTTTTACTATGGGATGTAGATGTAGAAAAAAAACAGTTTCCAACCTAATGACTAGAAAAATTGATAAAAAAAAAAAAATTACTGGTACTTTTAGTGTTAAAATGTTGAGGAAATTAAATGCAATTATTCCATGAAAAAACTGAAAATTTCCTAAAAATCTGCATTTGTTATTATATCTATATTTTTCCCAATAAAGTAAAAAAAAAAAAAAAAAAAAAAAAAAAAACATCAGCTGGATGTTAACATCTTACTGTGTGCAGTAAATAGAGGCTCACAGGTGATAGGTGATATCACACATAGTTAGTAATAATAAGTACAGCATCTGGTCTGCCAGGGTATGTACAGTACATAAACATGTATATAAACGTGTAAAGACAGTTCCGTGTGTTCATTGTAAAGCGTGACAGCAGCAGGGAGGAAAGACCTGCAGTATCTCTCCTTCACACAGCGAGGAAGCATGAGTCTGTCCCTGAAGCTGCTCTCCAGAGCAGACAGGACGTCCTGCAGGGAATGGACTTGTGGTCCAGCATGGAGGTCAGTTCTGCCAGGTCCCTTTTGTCACCGACCTCCTGCACTCCAGAGAACAGCCTAGAGTCCAGAGAACAGCCCAGGACATAGGTAGGACTGGGCTGTCCTGATGACTTTGTCCAGCTTCTTCTTCTCCCTTTCTGCTGCAGCAGCCTCATCTCTGTTAATATTAATGCTGCCCAAAATAGTAATTAAATACGTAACTTTACATACTAATTTGATTCAGAAGTGGAAGAAAATACCAAGTCATCTTTAAACGTATTAACTTTTAGCAATTAGCAATAATCTTTTTAACCAGCTATGGTGTTGCTAATGTTGGGGCTAACTTCCAGGAACTATCGCGAGATCGCCATTGCTGTTAGGAAAAAAGATAAGAAAAAACTAAATCAACAGATATGTGCCCACTCTTGATTACAACAGTCTTTTGTTTTTCCCTTTCACCACTCTTTTCTTGTTTAGCCCACCAGCAGAGCCCTCGACCTTTAGGCCTTTGATCGTCATGGAAAGGTTACGTTTTTGTTTTGTGATTTAGCAACTCTCTAAATAGTGGTGCTGATTTTAATACCCTCCATTCAGAAGGTACATTTTGTTAAGACAAACATCAGTTAGATAAAACATAAAATGTTTAAATATTTATTTAGACGAAAGGCCAATGCAGTGTCCCCACTGGAATGTCCCAGCAACACGTATGTACCAAGTCAAGAAAACAAATCAACTGTTTACCAAACAGTGATAAAAACTCTTCTGGATTCCATAATTTCAAAGGCAGTTTGCAAGTCTCACATTCCATTTTCCAACCATGAACTGGAAAACATTCACTCCAAATATTTCAAAAGAATTTGGGCAGAGGTTCAAGAACATGATTTTGATGTCTCACCACAGAGACTGAAAAAGCTAGACCAAGACATTTTGAAGGAACTATATGACAACACAAATGGAAAAGATCTGCTGTTGCTAATGTATCTCAAACGTGAGGATCAGCTGATTGTATCCACGTTTATAAAATTCCTGTTTAGACCTCATATAAACAGAAAACATTGCAAATCACTATTGAACCCGTTAATATATACAGAGGTGAAGGATGTGGGCCCCAATTCAGAATCAGATACGGAACTAGAGCATGAAGAAGCAGAAGAAGCAAACATTTATAAAAAAGCTGTTCAATTAGTTCTTAAAAGATTTATAAACGAAACTGTTCTAAACGCAGACGAAGGGTCAACTCCACAACAACTCTATAAAATATATGTGAGGCTTTTCAAGCAAATCTGGCCTGAAGTTAAGGGTCAAGAGTTTAAAGTTTCTCCATTTCATCTGGCATTGCTTCACAAGGAAATTATTAAGAAATATTACAACAAATATTCAGCTTGGCGTAAAGATATTCTGTATTAACTAATTACCAAATTCCAAGAATTTGAGGAAGAGATTGTCTATTTTTTTTAAAGAAACCCTGTTAGAAAACAAGCCACCTTCCAAAAACTGGTTCTGTAGGAGTAAAAAGGAGAAAAAAACAGTGTCACCAGAGGAGACGTTGCGTACTAGGCTTAAACTCTTCAAGCCAGCATCACAGGATGAAATAGTCCCAGAATTTGTGGAATGTGAGACAGGTCGGCCAATTTTTCTAAAAGACCTCGATTTTACTCAAGTAAAAAATACAAATAACGAAGAACTTCTGCTTGAGATGACCCACCTGATCAGTTTCATAAATAATACTAAAACATCAAATCCTGTGATCATAAAGATGCTTTGGGGCATGATGAAAGAAACTGAGCCAAACCATTTTGTTATCCCCACTTTCAGGACAAAAATGAACATCTTTCAGTCTTTTAGACTGCATAACAGGATATTCAAAACTACAAAGATCGATACGTTTCCGTACTTCCTCTCACACCAAATGCATGCTGCCAGGATGGTGCGCTGTTTCAGAAAGCGCATGGTGAGCTATCAGAGACTAAAGCCACTCCCAAAAGTACTTTTTAATTTGTCACTTGAAAGGGAATTTTATAGATAGACAAATTTATATCGACAAATATCAAAATAACTCTTTAAGCTGTAATGGACAGACAGAAAGAAAGGAAGAAAGAAAGAATGAAAGATAAAATGAGGCTACAGGCTGCAACAAACAATACCACGAGGAACATTCAAGACTCTGCCAGACTACATGGTGCAGCGTCATGGCAGGACCCAGGAATTAGGTCAAAGCAAGAGAGGAGGACCAACAACAACTACACAAACAACTAAATCTTAACACTTAACTCTCCTTGCCTCCAGTGTTGGCATCACTGATCAACATGATCAGCCACTTATACTGAAATAACATTGATTTCTGACATTAAAACCACAATGAACGCGGTCATTATGACTAACGATTGATTGTGATTTATTTCGGACACTTTGACAAAACACAAAAGATGATACATCTGTCAAACAGGGACAGAAAAACAAATCTAACAAAAACAAATTGACACAAATCAGGCCCTCAGGTGTTCCATCAGATGCCCGTTAGGCCTCAGCTTCTAGTCCGAAAACTACTAGGTAGAAGGATAGAATGCCAAACAAAATAGCAATAACTTTGAAGACACCAATGACTTGGATTGCAAATTAACCCCTAATCAAGCGGGGTCTTTTTGGCAAAAATGGCTATAATATGACCTCACAGCAGTAATTAGAATTACTGCTGTTATCGAACCCTCTGGATTGGAAGTACATGCTTGGGCTCTTTGTAAAGGTAACACTCTCTAGTTTCACCCACAGCAATCAGGATCACTGTAAGTATTACTGATAAAACGTTATATACTTTAGAACACACAGAAAAAAATATTTTTTTTGTCCCTGTACGGACAGAATGAAACCAATCTTGATGGAAAATATTGATGTTTGACCTATAGAGAGCCCTCAAAGGTAAGGAAAGTCAACATTTAAACTTTCTGCTTTTCTGTGAAAAAGGCTTTAGTGTTAGCGCTGTGGTTGTTGCGTGTCAAAATGGTTTATATCGTTGGAAAGATGAAACTTTGAGCTTTCATTTGATGTGTATATTGTGGGCATTCATGACGGAGGGGCTTGCACACATGGCTGCTTCGTAAGGGGTTAAGTAAAAACTTAACTACTACACATTCATTACTACACACTCAATACTATACACTCACTACTACTCACTCACTGCGACACATTCACTACTACAGGCTCGCTACTACACACACATTACTACACACTCACTATTACACGTTCACTACTACACACTCACTACTACAGGCTCGCTACTACACACACATTACTACACACTCACTGCTACACACTCACTATTACACGCTCACTACTACACACTCACTACTACAGGCTCGCTACTACACACACATTACTACACGCTCACTGCTACACACTCACTACTACAGGCTCGCTACTACACACACATTACTACACACTCACTACTACACGCTCACTGCTATACACTCACTAATACATGCTCACTACTACACGCTCACTACTACACACTCACTAGTACACACTCAATACTATACACTCACTACTACTCACTCACTGCGACACACTCACTACTACAGGCTCGCTACTACACACACATTACTACACACTCACTGCTACACACTCACTGCTATACACTCACTTCTACATACTCATTACAACACACTCACTTTTACACACTCACTACTACACGCTCACTGCTACATACTCAGTACTACACACTCAGTACTACATGCTAACTACTACACACTCACTGCCACACACTCACTACTACACTCTCTTTAATACACACTCATTACTACATGCTCACTTCTACACGCTCACTACTACAGACTCACTGCTACACACTCACAACTACACACTCACTACTATACAGTCACTGCTACACACTCACTGCCACACACTCACTACTACACTCTCTTTAATACACACTCATTACTACATGCTCACTTCTACACGCTCACTACTACAGACTCACTGCTACACACTCACAACTACACACTCACTACTACACGTTCGCTACTACACACTCACTACCACACTACTGCCCACTCACTACTACATGCTCACTACTACAGACTCACTGCTACACACTCACAACTACACGCTCATTACTACACACTCACTACTACAGACTCACTGCTACACACTCACAACTACACACTCACTACTATACAGTCACTGCTACACACTCACTGCCACACACTCACTACTACACTCTCTTTAATACACACTCATTACTACATGCTCACTTCTACACGCTCACTACTACAGACTCACAACTACACACTCACTACTACACGTTCGCTACTACACACTCACTACCACACTACTGCCCACTCACTACTACATGCTCACTACTACAGACTCACTGCTACACACTCACAACTACACGCTCATTACTACACACTCACTGCTACACACTCACTACTACACGCACAGTACTACACACTCACTGCTACACATGCACTACTACACACTCATTACAACACACTCACTTTCACACACTCTCTACTAAACGCTCACTGCTACACACTCAATACTATACACTCACTACTACACACTCACTGCGACACACTCACTACTACAGGCTCGCTACTACACACACATTACTACACACTCACTGCTACACACTCACTATTACACGTTCACTACTACACACTCACTACTACACACTCATTACTACACGCTCACTGCTACAAACTCATTACTGCACGCTCATTACTACAAGCTCACTACTACACACTCACTGCTACACGCTCACTACTACACACTCACTGCTACACACTCATTACTTTACACTCACTGCTATACACTCACTACTACATACTCATTACAACACACTCACTTTTACACACTCACTACTACACGCTCACTGCTACATACTCACTATTACACGCTCTTTACCACACACTCACTGCTTTACACTCTCTGCCACACACTCACTGCCTCACACTCACTACTACACAGTCACTGCTACACACTCTCTGCTACACACTCACAACTACACACTCACTACTACACACTCACTGCTACACTCCTCAAGGACCACTGTCCTGTCAACTTTCATTGCTTCCCCAAACTCAAATTAATGCATCAATAGTAGACTTCTCTTTGGCTCCCGAACTGCTCTTAATTTAGCATCTTTTGTTGTCCCATAATTTACCTGAACTTCTCAAACATTAATGAATTGCGTTTTGAAAACCCTTTTGTGTTCAGCATTTTTACGTGAAGCTTTATATAATTGCCTCCTTTTTGCATTTATTCTAATACAAAACTACTTACTTTTGTTTAATATTTCAACAAAAAACTTATATTGCACAAATGAACGAAAAACAGCAAACAAATCCACAAAACAACAAGAATCAAGCACATGAAAGCAGCTCTAATGTCCTCAGTACATGTCAGCATTCAGAAAAATAGTCATCTTGGATGGCTGATCCGCTTTCCCCCCTCTGTGAGTAGGGTTTGATGACATGACACACTCACTCGCATACTCCCCTCACAGCTGTCTGCTGCCTCACCTGCAGTGTATGGTATGATCCTATATCCTCACATGTGATTGGCCGCCTGTAGGCCATGCAGGCCAATCCAAACAAGGCAGTGGCATGGGCAGAGCTGGGGCTGAGCATTGAGAGCTAAACAAGCAGCAAAAGGAAAAAAAAACTGGGAGTCAGCTCTCACTCAATGGGAGCCGACTCTTCTGATTCACTACCAAGCATCGGCTCTCAGAGCCAGCTCTTTTGCTCAGGGCACATCACTACCATACAAGCCATCTGTGTTATTCCACCAACAGATGTGTGGGAGTACAGCAATGGGAAGGCTGCAACAGGTGAGTCTTGTCCAAATGCTTTCCGTTCGGTGTGGTTGGTTATTATTTAAAACTCTTTCATACGTTGTAGACGCTGCTAAACCACTGATGACGCCTGGGTTCTCGTGTGAGACGGACTTTTAAGAGGATTGGCCAGATGTGCCCTGTTGGGTACAATCCTTCTGAATGGAGAGCTAGATTCAAGAGTCTAAACCCTGCAACATACAGCAACCTTCTGCAGTCTGATAGGAGGCTGTTGCAAGCCAGCCCACTTCCATCGTTTTGCCCTGCTCACCATTCACATTGACCCCCATTGAATGGCGCCCATATTGACATTTATTCAATTTTCATGAGCTCGGTTTATAATTGGGCAATTCATACATACTGCATTGTGAAATGTGAACAGAGTGATTGTGACATAAATTTGGTGTTTTTGATAGAGCTATTCCAATGGAGTTGAGTTTGCACATTAGTTCATTAAGAATTGGATGCAATAAGTCAACTCTTGAAATGGAATCTTGTGAACATTTTTTTCCATTATTCTGCAGATTGTAAATATTGTACATACTGTTATTTTTTTCCACATTATTATGACATAAACTCACTGAAAGTCAAAATCTTGCATGTGTGGTTACTGTATCTGCACCTCCCTGAGCTGATATCTACATCTTTTGATTATAGCCTTAGAGATTATCCTTTTTTCTACAGCAATCTAAATACATGCTACAATTGCAGTAAAATTACTCATCTAACTTTGTATTGTGACCCCACTTTGGCACTGCTTAGACCAATTCAGGGTTGCGGGGAAACTGGAGCTTCCATCCATCCATCCATTTTCTTCCACTTATCTGGGGTCAGGTTGCGGGGTCAGCTGCCAAAGCAGGGAAGCCCAGACTTCCCTCTCCCCGGCCACATTCACCAGCTCATCTGGGGGGATCCCGAGGTGTTCCCAGGCCAGCCGAGAGAAGTCCGTCCAGCGTGTCCTGGGTCTTCCCCGGGGCCTCTTTCCGGTGGGACGTGCCCAGAACACCTCACCAGGGAGATGCCCAAGCCACCTCATCTGGCTTCTCTCGATGTGGAGGATCAGCGACTCTACTCTGAGCCCCTTCTGGATCACCAAGCTTCTCACTCTATCTTTAAGGGAGAGCCCAGCCATCCTGCGGAGAAAACTCATTTCAGCTGCATGTATTCGCAATCTTGTTCTTTCGGTCACTTCACACTCGGCTGCGAATCGCTCCAGTGAGAGCTGAAAATCACGGCCCGATAAGTCAACAGAGCCACACCCTCACCGGAAACGACTCTGATTTACTGCCAGCGATGCGGACCAAGCTCTGACACCAGTCGTACAGGGACCGGACAGCTCATACAAGGGGGTCCAGCACTCCATACACCCGGAGTACCCTGCACAGGAGTCCCTGGGGGTAAACGGTCGAACGACTTCTCCAAGTTCACAAAGCACATGTAGACTGGTTCAGCGAACTCCCATGCCCCCTCCAAGACCTTGAAGAGAGTGTAGAGCTGGTCGACCGGGACGAAAACCACTCTGCTCCTCCTCAGTCCGAAGTTCGACTATCCGACGGACCCTCCTGTCTAGCACCCCTGAATAGACCTTACCAAGGAGGCTGAGGAGTGTGATCCCCCTGTAGTTGGAGCAAACCCTCCGGTCCCCCCTTTTTAAGAGGGGGATCACCACCCCAGTCTGCCAGTCCAGGGGAACTGTCCCCAATGTCCATGCAATGCTGCAGAGGCGTGTCAGCCAAGACAACCCTACAGCATCCAGAGCCTTAAGGAACTCTGAGTGGACCTCATCCACACCCGGGGCCCTGCCACTGAGGAACTTTTTAACCAACTCAGCGACCTCAGCCCCAGAAATGGGAGAGCCAACACCAGGGTCCCCAGACTCTGCTTCCTCATCGGAAGACGTGTTGGTGGGATTGAGAAGGTCTTCGAAGTATTCCCTACACCACCTCACAACCTCCCGAATCGAGGTCAGCAGACCCCCATCTCCACTGTACACAGTGTTGATGGAGCACTGCGTTCCCCTCCTGAACCACTGGATAGTCGACCAGAATCTCCTCGAAGCCATCCGGAAGTCATTCTCTACGGCCTCTCCAAAATCCTCCCATGCCCAAGTGTTATCCTTAGCGACCGCCGAAGCTGCACTCCGCTTAGCCTGCCGATACCCATCAGCTATCTCTGGAGTCCCACAGGCCAAAAAGGCCGGAAAGGACTCCTTTTTCAGCTTGACGACATCCCTCACTGCTGGTGTCCACCAATGAGTGGGTTACCATCACAACAGTCACATATGACCTTACAGCCACAGCTACAGCTGGCTGCCTCAACAATAGAGGCACAGAACACAGCCACTCGGACTCACTGTCCCCTGCCTCACCCGTGAGGTGGAGATGGGAGTTGAAACTCTTTCTGACCGTGGAGTCTGCCAGACGTTCCCAGCAGACACTCACAACATGCTTGGGTCTGCCAGGCCTGACCGGCATCCTTTCCCACCATCTGAGTCAACTTACCACCAGGTGGTGATCAGTTGACAGCTCCACCCCGCTCTTCACCTGAGTGTCCAGAACATGCAGCCGCAAGTCTGATGATACAACTACAAAGTCGATCATCGAACTGCGGCCCAGATTGTCCTGGTGCCAAGTGCACATGTTGACACTCTTATGCCTGCAAAAGGTGTTCGATGTGGACAATTCATGACGAGTACAGAAGTCTAACAACAAAACACCACTCGGATTCAGATCAGGGAGGCCATTCCTTCCAATCATGCCCCTCTAGGTCTCGCTGTCATTACCCACATGGTCAATCTGAAGTCCCCCAGCAGAACGAGGGAGTCCCCAGAAGGAGTGCTTTCCAACACCCCCTCCAAGGACTCCAAAAATGGTGGGTATTCTGAACTGCTATTTGGTGAATAAGCACAAACAACAGTCAGGACCCGTCCCCCCACCTGAAGGCGGAGGGAGGCTACCCTTTCGTCCACCGGGGTAAACCCCAACGCACAGGAGCCAAGTCAGGGGGCAATGAGCATGCCCACACCTGCTCGGCACCTCTCACTGGGAGCAACTCCAGAATGGAAGAGGGTCCAGTCCCCCTCAAGGACAGTGGTTCCAGAGCCCAAGCCATGTGTCAAGGTGAGTCCAACTATATCTAGCCGGAACTGCTCAACCTCGCGCACCAGCTCAGGCTCCTTCCCCGCCAGAGAGATGACATTCCACGTCCCTAGAGCTAGCTTCTGCTGCCAAGGATCATACCGCCAGGGTCCCCGCCTCTGGCAGCTGCCCAGCTCACACTGCACCCGACCCCTATGGCTCCTCCTGCAGGTGGTGAGCCCACAGGAGGGGGGGGCCATGTCACCCTTTTGGGCTGAGCCTGACCGAGCCCCATGGGCAAAGGCCTGGCCACCAAGCGCTCGCCTCCATGCCCCACCTCCAGGCCTGGCTCCAGAGGGGGGCCCCGGTGACCCACGTCTGGGCAAGGGAAACCTGGGTCCATGATTTCATCATAGGGGTGCTTTTGAGCGGAGCTTCGTCCCATTCCCATTACTTATTGTATTGGAAATAATATTTAAGCACAATTTCAGAGTCCACAACACCTGCCTCTGGAAGTCCATGTATGTGATATTGATGAAAAGTCTATTTTTATAAGTACTTGAGGCTGCATCATCTAGGCTTGACATCCTAGATGATACTGGAAAGATTCTACCTTTTAAATCTTTTTGTTCCAAGTGTATGTTAAAAAATAGAAAACAACAACAGCACAGTAAGGAAACCACAGAGTGTGTTCGGTAAGAAGCTTCTTCAATTTCACTGCAAGACAAAAAGATACAGGAAGTCATACCTGCCAGCAGCCATCATCCTCCAGGTCAAGTCATTTAAACTGTTGATTATTTTTTAAATTATATATATATCTTATTAAATTAAACTCTCCATCTTTAAAAAAGAAAGGAAACTAAAGAATTCAGATATTGCAGGTTGTTTTACATTAGACAAGTAAATTGGCAAACTATTTCTCTAGTCTTATTAGTTATAGTTATATTAGCTATTTAAAAAAATTCTAAACATTTCTAACTTAATTACGGAGTACAGTGTGATCTCAAAGTTTAACTATTATGTTACATTAACAACCCAAAACTGACTAATCAACAAAGAGACAAGCAGTCGTTTCATTCCAGCTTTATTTCATTCTCTGTATGCATCACCATTCAAACACAGCCGTGATAGTCAGTGCTGACGACCTGCTCTGTCTGGGCAGAGAACTGGGATATATTAAGTACAATTCAGTTTATTTTAACAGCTCTTTACATCACTGTGGTTCATTCACTTTTTCTTTACAACTTGCAAAAAATCAAAATGTCCACTAGCAATCAGATTCCTAAACAAGAACTGTTCAGAACAATGACCAGTGGAGCAGAAAGAAGACAGAAATCTAAAAGACAACATGATGGGAGAGATTTTCAGGCACTTAGAAATACTCTCTGGTCCTTGGCTACTGTGCTGTAATACACTCTACATGCATTTTACGTTTTCCAGACTATTCTCATCACTTCATGAGAAGAATGAGGCTGCCTGTACACGACGAGGCCGAGGGCATGGCACATTTAAGAACACCTAATTAAAGGGATTTCAAGTATTTCACAAAACACAAATGCTCTTATTTACATTTGACCCTTGTGTTTTCTACCTACGTTACATTTTCTCAATGGATTTTTTTCCCTAGATCAAGTTAACATAATAATAGTACAAATTCTGACACACAGTCATAACAAGAACTGAAATTATGAGCAGAGTGGTTCAAGGATGTTACCTGAAGGTGAAAGAAATTAGGTAAAAAAGTTTTTTGTGTCTAATTTCCTGCACCTCGTCTTTCCACCCGACTTTCACTGTCTTTCTCTTGTGTTTTGGTGGGCTCCAGCAGTTGTGATGAGAGGGAAGCCGTTTGAGAGAAGACATGGACTTTTCTCCTCAGCCTTTGCTGGAACATTTCTGTACACTGGGTTGTTAGAGTGAACTGATGTGTGCAGCGGCAGCATGGTTTAAACAGGGTTGCTGTACCTGCTATGACTGAGATGCTCACATAGAATGCCATCTCTATGTTTGAAGGATCTGTTTTTCCCTTTCAGAGTGAGCATTAAGAAAGACAATTACCAGTTACAGTAATGGCATTGGAGGATAAAACAACAACAAGAAGAGTCCACTGAAACTGACGTTTAGTGCTGTGCTCAGTACAGACATATAAAGATTCCTTCTGATAGACGACAGCTGGCTAAAGACAACAGAGACAAATACGTTTGCACCACAAAGCAGTTACCTGTCAATGAACAATAAACTGGGACCAACATGAGATTCTGTTTTTTTTTTGTTGTTTTGTTTTGTTTTTTTTACTCAAACCTTACAGTCTCTTCAGATGGCAGAAACTGCTTCAGCTATCATTGGAGAAAAATATTTGTAAAATTTATGTATAACCGTGTACTGTTCTTGCCCTCTGCATGGTATCTATGTATGGTAAATGTAATGAACTATAAGTGTGTAGTTAGATCTAAGGTTGTCAAGGTGGCGCAAAAGTGACTCCTGGATTCTTAAGATTTGCAGGATCACAATCAAAGCAGAATCTATCTTGCCGGTTTCCAGGCAATTCATTCGTAGCTGTACAAACATTCAGAAAAATCTGTTTGTAACTACAGGTTTGATTTAGTACTGACAGCAGTCCATGTCAGAGAAGAAAATAACACACTGGTTGTGTTCTCCAAACTTTTAAGATGGATTTAACTGATATGAACTCAAGGTTGGATTATACTGAGTGAATGGAAGGGCTCCGTTAACATCTGACCAAAAACTATAGATCCAGTTGTTTCAAACAGCTACAATTAAAGGATGAGGGGAAGAAAAGCCAGCCAACACATGACGAAGGGTTGAGAGGCTGTAGTGTCTGCAGGAAGACGTTCACAGCGACACACACACCAACCTCACACCCATTTAAGTGTGAGAGGAGCGTGAAGGTCAGCTTGTCAGTTAGGAAGTAGCAGATATGGCCCTATGTGATCACACCCTACAACATTTGAACCTCCTGACAACTTATTGTTCCAGCTTCTTCCCCACAAATGTGATGGGGTCTTTCTTTCGGTTTGAACAGAACTGATTTTATTTAAGCAAAAAAGTCATTTGATTCTGAATCTAATGAATTTGAGGAGTTATTTCTCCTTGCCGATCAGAGGTGGACCATCGAGACCAACAAATTGTTTCTGCTGGTCTACAGATGGCCTGAATCAAGTAGTTCCACTGCTTCCAACCAACCGTTCATTTTAACAGAAAAACATGTTTCAGCTGTCCTCCCATTACTTATTTAAAAAAGCCTTTCAATGTTCAAGTCAGTACCTTCTGTTAATACCAGCAGTGATGAAGTTGTTGAAATCAATGCGCCTCATTCACCAACATTTGACTGTTATTACTTTAACTTATGAACCTTTTACAAAGATTGTGTTTAAACAAGATCCTCGTTTGTGTTGTTTTCTGTTAAGTTAATTAAAATCTAATAATAATAAAATTACAGTAGTGTTTTTGGCTAATCGTGTGCTACTGAGGGAAGTAATAATAACTACTTCTTTAGATGCTTTAGGCTACGAGCAGCTGTTCTCATGGATAATAATTTGAAAGCAGAGATCGGTCCAACCCTGGTCCCCCACAGGGTCATCTTCTCTCCACTTTGGGCTTTTTGGCCACTGGAACATTTCACAGGAGCTGGGAGGCTGGGTGGGGATAGCACTGCTGTCCATCAGCCGAGCTCTCTTTCAAGTCGTAGAAGTAATAAATCACCTGGTCACACAGTCAAGAGGGGATTTAATCCTAAGGCTGGTCTAACACCATTGGTGCAACAAATTGCACATACATGTGCGTTAAGGAATCCTAGCCAGATCCATTCTCATACCTCAACCATCTCACAGTGACTCATGGCTCACTGGTTAGAAACTCTTAATAATTCAAGTTATCTACAACAATGTGTTTTTATTAAAGTGATTAGTTTGATCAGGAGATGGAGGATATGTCCTGACCTGCTGATTGACCTTTTCCTCTTCTCTGTCTCACCTTTGAGTATATACACGGCCCTATAGTCTCAGAACTTTTTATGGACATTTATCTGCAAATGAGGGACAATTTCATGGCCTAAGAACATTCACAAGCTTTTAAGAAACATCTTTAGAAGATGTTGGTGAATGAGGCTTGTTATCAGATTCAGCATTCTTTGACTTGCTGGAAAGTATTTTTTAAAAACTGAACGCCTAATGGTGGAGAAAATGTGGATTATTGCAATTTTATTAGCAAATATATTTATCAGAAGGGCTTTTTCAGAAAAAAGAAGCCAGTTTTAGGAGCGTGAAGGAACTATGAGAGGTGCATCTGGCTGGCTGCTTCACCAAAGCCAGTAAACTGTCCTGCTGGGAATCTTTGTTATTAGGTACCGATCAATATGATGGTTTGGAGCCAGAGTAAAATTATTGTCTATATTGCTTGATTTGGATCATTTCTCCATGCGTCAGTGATGTTGACCTGGCTGTGCCCTTTCAGGTGGAAGAATGTTCTTATCTGATTGGAAGTTGTATGATTAAAGCAGATGGTTATTGTGAATTTGTACTTGGGTGATGACACTTGTGCTGGAAGTACGCTATGTCATCCTAACAATGTAACAGGTATAGTCCTTCAGGCTCTCGGTCATGAATTCATAGCTTTCCAATTAGTACCTCTGCAGGCGTTTATCTAAATGGCTCCTTTCCATTGATGAAAGGCTACTGTACATTAAACGGCATACAGCCGTATCGTTATAATTTGGTTATTCAAGACCCCTTTAATGACGATGGGGAAGCACTGAGGGCCAAAAATACATGGTCTGACACCACATTCATACAGTCTTGAAAACGCTGATTGGGTTTTAGAGTTCTTAGCAATTAGCTCTTAATATTACCTAAAACAGTTTTTAACAAGGCATGTATGATGACCATATTAAGTACATGAAGCAGAGTTTCAGGGGCTTCAAGACAAACAAAAACCTCAAAATCTTTAGATTAAGCCATACTTGGATGGACTTAAAATAACTAAAGACTTCAAACTTTTGGTGGAACCATCTTGACAATTCAGGAAAATTTCCTTTTGCTATATTTTTGATGAACTGATGGCAAATTGCTACATATAATAATCAACACAAACCAAGGTACATATTAAACTTTGTGGTTTCTGCATGGTAGGACTAAAATCAGTTTTTTGAGGAGTTAAATTACTGCAAAGATTAAAACCACAGGTGTATTTTTAAAAAATTGTACCCCGTCTGGATGCATATTGGATGATTGGGTTTACATGGTTTTACTGAATAATGGTTTTATATTGCAGCAAATTGCTGAAACTTTAACAAATGTGATTATAAGTTTCTTGCCATTTACAATCCCAATTCCAAAAGAGTTAGGATATTGTGTAAAATGGAAATAAAAACAGAATGCAATGATTTTCAAATCTCATCAACCCATTTTTTTATCTCTAGCAGAAGAAAAATAATGCATCAGATGTTGAAACTGAACGTTTTTATCATTTCATGGAAAATATGAGCAACATGTCTGTAACAAGTTGGAACAGGAGCTACTAAAGGCTGGAAAAGTAACTGGTAACAAACTGGTATCAGAAACAACTGAAGGAGTATTTGACAACTTCTGTAATCAGGTTAATTAGCAGCAGGTCAGTAACATGGCTGGGTATAAAAGAGCATTTCAGAGAGGCAGAGTCTCTCAGATGGAAAGATGGACAGAGCTTCACCAATCTGAGAGAAAAATATGGAAGAATTTTAGAAAAATGATCCTCAATGTAAAATAGTGAAGACTTTGAAGATCCCACCACAGTATACAGTATATAATATCATCAAAAGATTTAGAGAATCAGGAGGAATCTCTGTGTACATGGGACAAAACTGGATGCTGGTGATCTTGGGGCTCTCAGATAGCACTGCGTTAAAAGCAGACGTGATTCTCTACTGGAAATTACTGCATGGACTCAGGAAGAGAGAAAGAAGCCATATCTCAGGGGTGTCCAAAATCAGTATTCGGGGGCCACTATCCTGCAGATAGTGACCTGAACCAGACTGATGAGTCAACATTCCTGGGCAGAACTTGACAACAAGCTGTTGAGGGAGTCATTTAATTTGAATGAGGTATGTTTGATCAGGGAGATGTCTAAAACTTGCAGGATTGCAGCCCTTGAGGACCAGAACTAAACAGATCCAGAAACAGAACCATCTGTTTAAAGTGATTAGTCATTTAAAATGGTCTAGAATCCTGCATCAGACCAGAATGGGACAACATTCCTCTCCTAAAACTCCAGCAACTGATCTCCTCACTTCACAGATGTTTCCAGACATTTGTTAGAAGAAGAGGGGATGGTACACCATGCTGAACATCACCCTGGAACTACTTTTTCCATCATGCTGAACATCACCCTGGAACTACTTTTTCCATCATGCTGAACATCACCCTGGAACTACTTTTTACAGACGTGTTGCTGCCATCAGATTCACTATCAGCTCATATTTTCCATGAAATGGTAAAATGTGTCAGGTTTGCGTGGTGTGGAAGGTGTGGACCCAAATGCAGGCTTACGAAACAGGAGGCAGACTGGTGCAGGAACATGGTTTTAATAAACTAAACTAGCCTACAAGGATGAAACATGGCATGAACACTACAATACATGACGACTACAAACTATGACAAAGAAGAACATAACATGACAGATCTATCAAACGAAAACCTAGGAATCATGACAAAATGGCTCAGTTTCAACATCTGATTCACTGTTTATCTTCTACTAGTAATACAATATGTTGGTGAGATTGGGAAATCATTGCCTTCTGGTTTTATTTCCATTCTCAGTGTTTTTGGAATTGGGGTTGTAATTGCATAAAAAAATAGTTACAGATATGAGCTTGGGCCCAGATGTGGTTTAGTTTTTCATATCAGTTTCCAAAAAAGTCTCATAATTTACTGCATGTAAGTGAATCATCCCAAAAAAACTTATATTTTTAAAATAGTTATTTTGTGTAAATGCAAAAATGCTACACTGTGATTTTACCAGTAATAATCATTGCAAATAAAACATAATAATTTTTAATTTCTTAGCTTATTTTTTATGATTATTTTTAGCATTATTGTATATATACAGAAAAAAATCCTGAAATGAAAACCACTTCCTCAAACGAAAAGTTGATTTTTCAAAATCTTTAGCAGTATATTCATAATTATAAACTATACTGGAACTTGCTTTGTTGAACTGTGAACACTAATTTCCCCAAGTTTGGTAACTGGGTTTAGTTGTGATCAAGACAGAATATGTAAAGGATGCCAGTGGAGATGCTACACCTTCTGTCAAGTTACAATAAAATAAAAATATTACTAAAAGAAAAGAAAAAAGCAGAGGAAAATAAAGAGTGACATAAATAAATAGCATAATATGACTTTTTGTAGGTTGAAATTCTATTATGTCAAAAATTCCGGACATAACTTTATAAAATATTTACTTTTGTTTTGGCAGAAATCAGCTTCCATAAATTAAAATATGATTTTAGATATTTTTTCCAATGACATATCATCAACTGTATTGTATCACGATTTTCAGATCAAATTGCGTCCTTTAGCAAAACATGGATCTAGATATGCCGAAATTTCTCTTAAATATGAGATTCCAAAACTGGGTCTTTGAGAAAAGGAGCATATGTCTCACAAATTAACGTTTTTCTTTTCACACATTTTAAATTTTCATTTAAAAAAGCCATAATCGTGTCAGCATTTAAACCTGAGATTTAAATTTGTAAAACTCGTCTTTTTTTTTCTTCATCTGTAGAAAAACTGTAGTTTTAGTCTCACTTCTCATCTCACTTCAGATCAGACATGAACTAACCCTGGTAAAGACAAAAGTACGACAAATATTCCCAAAATATAAACATTTGGATGCTCATGTCGGCTAACACTTTTAAATATTAAACGCTATAAATGTGGGTCCTGTTACATAAACATTTTGGTGTTTGTGAGGTTTGCGATGGACACAGTCATGATGACGCTGCCGTCAGACGACAGTGCTGATGTCATCGGCCTCGTCAGGTTTCTTGGGCTTGCTGGGGAGAGACTTGAGGTACTCCAGGTGACGTCGGGCGTCTTCCTGGTTCTGACGAACATAATACACCACGTATGAAATTACCATTGCGAACCAACCAAACATGGTTACCAGCATCGCATAATCTGTGGTCCTCTTCGCAAGGTTACATAGGTCAGTGTCCACCGCCAAGAAAGGTCGTCCTTCCTGATCAAGAAGCTCCGAGCTCCTGCAGAGAACCCGGGCGGCGGCCTCGTGGTTGTGGGCCATCCCGCCTATTGCCTGCTGGAGGGCGCAGTCACAATGCCAGGGATTGTCATCCACAATCACGCGCGCCTTCAGCCGAGCAAAAGCATCCTTGTGAACGCTAGTGATGCGGTTGTGGGAAAGGTCCAGCACCTGTAACGTACCCTCTATCCCGCTGAAAGCCCCTTCCCCTAAAGTCTCCACCGCGTTGTAAGAGAGGTTCAGCTCCCTCAAAAGCCTGAGTCCATGGAAGGCTTGATCCGGGATGGCTCCTATCTGGTTGTGGTCCAGCCTCAGCAGGACGGTGTCCACTGGGAGATTGGGAGGAATTTCCTTGAGGCGGGACTGACTGCAGGTCACATTGAAGCCATGGAGATGGAGGTCTCGTTGGCAGGTGCAGCCCTTTGGACACATGCTGGCCGAGGGGAAGCACAGGGCCATGAGGACAAGGCTCTGAAGGAGCAGGCACATGGGGATGGAGCGCGACAACCACAAGTCCAACAGAGTCATACTGACTGGTTGTCAGCAGCATCCCGCCAGGGGCCACAACACCACCGCTGGTCCCTTACACACATGGCATAGTGACAGCTGGTCCTCACAATCCACCCACTACAGGCAGTGGTGAGTGGACAGATGTTATCATGCTGTGTTGTGGCCTGGAACAAGATAAAAAACAATTTCAGGGGTGATATTTTATCCATTTTTCTGACATCATATTGTTTTTTTATACTGTATTACTGAATCATTAGCAACTGTGTTTGGAGATGTTCATGACCCAGAATAGAAAATGGATGGATGTTTGAAGCGTTACATACATCTGATGTGTGTTTGATACCTATGGAGATAATCAGATGTGCAAATGTTAAAAATAAATCAGCAAATCTGCTGAGCAAACACAGCCTACAAGCAGACCAGTAACACCTGCAACACAATGTTTGTTTTCTAGAGCATAAGGGACAATGTTAATTACATAAAATATAAGCTAACAATTTATCAAGGTAACACTAAGGTCCTTTACAAACAGTACACAGGAGCTGTATATATATATATATATATATATATATATATATATATATATATATATATATATATATAAACTGAAGGCAGAAAGCAGAAGCAAAACACTGAATAAAGAAAATCCAACAACAAATCCACAAAGTTTCGCTAGTAGCTAGCACCACTAAGGTAGTGATGGCAAACCCAATTCTTTTTACAGACTCGAATTTATAGGCTCACTCACAAAAAGAATCAGTTTTTTGAGTAATTGAGTCAGTTTCCCAGAGTATTCAGAAATTCATATATGCACACACCTGCTTCAACCAGTTCTAATTCATACTAATAAAACCACTGATTTGAAACAGGAAAATAATCCATTTAATAGTGAAAAGAGTGAAAGACCAACCATTCTAAGAGGAGAAATATTTATTGTCCCCTCTCCCCTTGTTTCTACCAATGGTGGTCGGGACGGGACGGTTATGGTGCGGATTTGGTTTGTAATCACGATGCACTTCCACAACCAATCCCAATCGTAACCTTACCTGAGAGGCAGAGTATCAGCCAGACAGCGATAGATGCCTTGGCTACGTAACAGCATGATGCCATCGCAGCGCAGCACCTTCCTTAAAATAGAACCAAAACATGACTCAGAAACAAAGATGGAGAATGGCGGTCATCCAGCAGTTTGTGTTCTTTCTTCTTAGGACTAAGAACATTTTCTGAGATTATGACTTTTGGGTTTTCATAAGCCGGATGTACCTATTAACATACGTAAGGGAGCATTAATGGGCCTTTAGCATTAGCATGCTCCATCAACTCCAAAGCTGCTGCTGAACAGCAAAGAATGATGGCCGATGTCCACTGAATTAGTTTGCAGCTTCAGTAAACTACTTTTAATCTGTGTATTCAGCAGTTTTGAGACAATGTCTGCCTCTGCAAAGACTCAGTTAGCTGAATTTCACTCCCTTTGGTCCCCTGTGATTAGCTCCATGCATTAATGTAGGTGGAGGATTGGGACCTTGTTGCTTTGGGGGTTGGATATTAGTGGGGGGTGCCTAGTGGTTGCGGGTTCTTGGTGGTTTCCTGTGGTGGGGATCTGGGCCGCTCCTCAGTGGGGACGACTCTGTGTCTGGCCCTGTCAGGGGCAGTAGAGGGTCTGTGGTTGGAGTCGCCTCGTGGCGGTGGCTCGTGGCCACTGGTGGGGCCTATAGATTGATGGGCGTAGGCCCTGGGCAAGGTGGTCAGGCTATCCTGAGGTGTGCTGGGTGGGGGTTTTGGGCTCTGGTGCCTGGGGGCGGTCCACCTCTCTTGGGGGTAGAGGGGTCAGTTGATGCTGGGGGGTCTGGTCCTGCCTGGGTGTACTGTCACGGGCTGGTTTGGTGCATGCCCTGGCGTCTGGTTGCCGCCTCTGGGCTCTTGGGGCCCTGGGCCCTTCGCTCTGGCCGCTCTGGCGATGTCAGCGGCTGCTGATCTTGGCCCGCCTGTGGCCCATGGTCGTAGGGGGCTCTGGCTGGGGATTTCCTCTGCCACCTTCTAGGTGGGTCCGGGGTGGTCTTCGTGGTGGGGTTATTGGGATTCATATGTGTATGGTTATTATTTAGAAACTCCTGATGATTGTCAGCTTAGTTTACCTGTAAAAGCTGTAGGAAAGTCTCTGTTGTGTTTCTGTACAGGTGTAGCAGCTGGTTGTCTGGGTTAGGGTTACACATAGTTTGGATTGAAGGTTTGTTGCTTCTATCTGTTGCATCTTTGTCTCCACTTTCTTCGTTCCTTTATGCTGTCATCCACCATTTCTCCGGCCAGGTCCAGCAAGATTACATAGATTCCATGATTCAAAGTAAATAAATAAACAAATTAATCATATTATTGAGGAGTCTTATACCCATAAGCCTTCCCTTGCCAAAGCAAATTTGTTTGGCATAACATAGCAACCAGACCATCATTCAGCTGCTACAATGCTGGACAGGAACAGTAAAAAAAACCTAAAACTTTTACTGTAGTAGGCAACAATTTTGCAGCGAACGATATAAAATATTTAAAACAACACAACTGCACTATGGCAAATGTGATTTTGGTGTCCTTTAATGAAGGCTAATTCTGTACCTGTCTGAAACCAGTGTGGGCCAGTGTGTTGACAGGGTGGCACAATTCTAAGTGTGTGACAGGGTGTTATAAAGCAAAATTCAGATGTTATGTGATACCTGGAAAAAAAAAAGTTGTCAAGGTTTCTCAGCCGGGATGCTGTAGAACAGCGAAGAATCCAGGAATGGACATAAAGGTCAGCATACCAACAAAACGAGTCAGAAGCACAGAATCTTTAGGTTAGAAAGTTGTGTAATGTCATATGTTAACATTTTGAAAAGCACTACTTCATGGCTAATGCACTATACATAGGAAACTTGTAAAGGAATGGACTCTGAACAAAACCTTAAACTTTACTGAAGCCAGTCACTTTAGGAAACCCTGGGCAAAGTTGGAAACCCTCATCATCATACTTCTTTGCCTTCTGAATTTGTCCACAAAACCAGCTATCATTCAAAATGTGCATACATGATGGAGGTTCTTATCGCCCTGTCATGTAATATGCCATCTAGATGGAATTTTAACTGGCCCCACACACATCTTAACCACTGTTTAACACACACTCTGATGTGTTATTTTAGAGGCTTCACGGTTGTTTACATTTTCACAGATTTAGGATTGAGATATCCCCATCTCACAGCCAGCTGCAGTGAAACTCAGCATGCTTCAGTGAACAGGCAGATATTTTTCTTCAGGAGTAGCCTGAATAAAGACCAAAACACAATTTCCAAATGGAATTTCCATTCATTTATGTTGGTTTTGACACCATCTTACTTTATTTCATGATTCAAACTGTGTGAAATTTACATGCCTAACATGTGAATTAACTATTAAAGTAATGATGTGACAAATAACAGCAGGGAACTGTAATTTTTGAGCATTTTCTGACAAACAGACCAAACCCACCCTCATCCACTGACATGACAGCAGTGTTTTGCTGGATTACTGACACGCTCTGTTATTATACAAGATAGTACAGTTAAAGAAATGATCTGCTACCCAGGAAATTTGGAATTCAGAAACAAAATTAACCTGCTAACATAAAGGACACAGGAGTATTTGGGCAGTGACGTTTAATAATGAATGTACCTATTTACATATTTAAAGCCAAAAGAGCTGAATCTTTGATGAGTCGGACTTTACTAGTCTATCTACATTCCAACCCTATAATCAGAATGAAATCTGATTAGGATGCCTCCTGGTCACCTTTCCTTGGAGGTTTTCCAGGCATATCCTACTGGGAGGAGACCCCGGGGCAGACCCAGGACTCACTGAAGAGACTATAAAGTCCTTTTGGCCTTGTGATCCCAGGAGAATCTAGAGTGTTGCTGGATGTCTGGGTCTCCTGAACCTGTTGCCTCCATGACCTGAATTCCGATAAGTGAAAATAAATGAATGGATGAATGGATGGATAAAAACCACCTAAATAAGCAGCTGTACACACCGGAGCAATTACAATCTGAAAACATCGTACCAGTCAAGGTAGAGCATTCACGAGAGTACAATACCACTGATGATGATGGCAGATTTCATGTCATACAGTAAGTTTCATAATCCACTAAAATGTATCTTCCTTTTACAAAGTCAAGTACTTTTGATCAGACTCAAGGTAAATCTGTTTACATGTCCTCCCATTCTAACTTTGCTTTCCACTGTGTGCAGTGAGAGGATGATAACGTCTAACACTTGAGTCCATCTGCAGACCTGAGATGAAGGATGCCGTGCAGAGGTTTGCAACATCTGGAATGGCTGAAATAAGGACCAAGGCTGAATTTGGGGCAATACACTTTCGACCTCATATGAAATTGCTGAAAAATGTACAACATGGGACCTTTAATGGATCAGCAGATCACAGTTTTTATCAGCTAATTTCATAATAAGGCTCCTACACGGATATTCATCAACTGCACAGATTTAAGTTACACCTTCGTCGTGCCATCTGAACGCATCCTGCACCTTTTCATTTTGCAGCTTGTTACTGTCACATATAACTGCCTTTTTCCTGCCTCAGTGGTGCCATGTGTGCACATCTTTTGTTATGTTTATTACAAAGAAATGGTATACAATGGTGTATATGGTATATAGAAATGGTATATAATGGTGAGCCAGCAGTTGCACAGCTAAAATGTGAGAAGGTATTTGACCTGCAGCTTCAATCACGCTGGCTGGAAGATTCTAGCTCGCTGTGGCTCAGTAATCTAGACATGAGTGGTGATAATGTTACTGACGCCAAACAGCTCTGCCAAGTTTTAGTGAAACTGCAGAGCCAAGAAAGCCACTGACCATGACGAATGTCTGGATGGACAGATGGTCCTAGGCTGACTGTAAATGCTTTGTAAAAGAACAACAGAGCCAAGCACTTGTGCCACTGCAGCCAGAGTTGTACCGTCATCTTTACAGTGTAGCTTTAATTAGAACAGGCTTACCTTAGTTTGAAAAAAAAAACCTGTGCTTATGTACCCTGATTATGGTAATTAATTTGTATTTAATTGTTTCTTGGAGAATTGTGAGTGATTTTAACAAAACTTTATGAATAAAAGAAGAAAGACTCATCAAACAGCCTGAGATGGAGCTGCCTGTTAGTTAATATTAGCTCAGAAGGTCATGGTGGAGGCAGGTAAATGTGTTTTATTGTCAATAAAGACCAGAACTTCCACAGATTCAGTACAAAATGTTAACCCTGGTCAGAAAAGTGGCTGCAGCTCACAAAATATAAAAGAATCTGCTTCTTTCAAATTGATGGGAAGATGAAAGTGAGAAGAAAAAAAAGAGAAAAATGGCTCATGACCCATAGCACCACCTTATCTGTCAAGCATGATGTTTTTTCCTTCATGGAACAAATGCAGCATTATAAAGCAGCAGACACCTGAGAAATACATTTAGTTTGTGGAAGGACATTTCATCATTCAACAGAACAAAGACAGACAAATAAAATAAAATAAAATAAAATCCTATAAACAGTTTAAGTAGTCTAATATGATGAAGATAGCCTCAACTCACTCAGCCAGTCATTTGTCATCACTTCCAACTTGTAGAAGACGGCAGTGAGGTAAGAATGTACAGCAACGTTCTGGGAGAGCATCAAACGAAAATAACAGAACTTTGTTTTTCCTCACCGGGAAAGTTAGGTACTATTTATGAAAAGGTCAGCTCCTCCTGAAAAGTATTTTTCTACCCTCTTGAGCCAGAGATGGGTAATCATTTTTTTTTAAAATTTCAAGTCAACTGTGAGAAACCGAATACTTTACGCAAGGATTGCCTTAATATGCTATTCTCTTGTTGGCACCAGCATCTGGTTGGAATTTGTTATTACCACCACAAGGTGGGATTAGGTTACCAAACTGCTGACCAAAAACAGAAACACTGTGTACAGGCTCTACAAAGCTGTACACAAAGCTCTACACAAAGCTGTGTACAGGCTCTACAAAGCTGTACACAAAGCTCTACACAAAGCTGTGTACAGGCTCTACAAAGCTGTACATGAAAACATGTACAGACAAAGGTAACAATCAGCTAAAAGTTCTGTGTGGGACTCCTTAAAAAAATAAGCATAAATCAGGTCCAGTTCACCTGCTGCAGGTAAAGCTAGCAGATCATCGGTCACCTGAGCGCGACACATCCAAAAGAAGGTTCATCCACCAATGAGCTGTCACTGAGCCCATTTACATGGACACCAAAAATCTGATTATTATCTGAATTCTAGAGTTATCAGATAATTCAAGAGATCATGTAAACACCATAGTACTGAAAACTGATCTGAGAAATCAGATTACCACACCTACAACTCTCCCTGGGGGTCTGCCTTTGATGAAGTCACCAGTGCAATGTGGGCGGAGGAGGGGGTGCTGTAGTCCTTGATGGGATCAGTGGAGGTGTTGGGGAGAGCAGGGGTGTCTGGGGTGCCAGAGGAGGTGTTGAAGCGAGCATAAACAGAATTAAGGCTCGAGGCGAGGCTGAGATTATTTATAGCTTTAGGGGATTGAGGTCTGTAGTTGGTAATTCGCCTCAGACCCCTCCACACAGAAGCAGGGTCGTTGGCAGAGAAATGCTGCTCAAGTCTTTTTGAATACGTAGGCTTGGCTCTTCTCACTTCCTTGCTAAACCGGTATTTTGCCTCTGTAGCAGTCCCTGTCTTCACTTTTGAAAGCTGCTTCTTTCTGCTTCCTTGTTATTGTAATAACTCATCCTGGTGCAGGTTGGGACAATGTGCTCTTCACAAAAGTGGATGTATAAAGTCACTGGTCCAGGTTATCTGTGGCACCTTTAAACTTTTCCCAGTCCGTTGTCGCCAAACACATGCGCAGCTCCTCTACAGCTTCATGTGTCCATCTCTTAGTTGTGCTCAATACAGGCTTAGTGAGCGTTAGTCTCTGTTTGTAAGCAGGGATGAGGTGGACCATCACGTGGTCTGATAGTCCGAGTGCCGCACTCGGAAGAGCCTGGTATGCGTCGCTGACTGTAGTGTAACAGTGATCCAGCGTGCTGTCCTCTCTGGTGGGGCTATGAATAAACTGTCTGTATTTGGGTAGGTCCTGGCTCAGATACCCCTGGTTAAAGTCACAGAGTACAATAACCAAGGAGTCCAGATGAGTCCGCTCTACGTACAGGATCTGGTCTGCGATTGTGCACTGAGCCTCGTGCACATCCGCGTTCGGCAGGACATAAACAGCGACCAAGATGTATGAAGTGAACTCACGTGGAGAGTAAAACGGCGTACAGTTGATGAGTAGATGTTCCAGAGCAGGGGAACAGTCACATCAGTGCACCAGCCACTGTTGATGTAGAAGCAGACTACACCACCTTCAGTCTTGCCGGAGAGCTCCGGGTCCCGGTCCACACGGATCAGCTGGAAACCCTCCAGAAGTAATGTGCTGTCCGGGGTCCGTTCACAGAGCCATGTCTCCGTGAAACACAAAAAACACGAGGAGGAGAAGTCCCGTTTCTCCTCATCCACAGCACCAGCTCGTCCATCTTGTTGCTGAGTGAGCGCATGTTGGACAGGAAAGTCCCAGGAAGGGGTGTGCGTGATCCGCGTTTGCAAAGATGCACGAGAGCACCAGCTCGTTTTCCTCTCCTGCGGCATCTCACTTTTTTGGCTAAAAAAGAGAACCAGATCTGCAGCAGAAGCTAAAAGAACTGGGAGTAGATCTGTAGGAGTGGTAGTTCTGATATTTAAAGCTGTTCACAGGTGTAAGAACAGGAGAACACACAAAAACAGATGGTCATGTACAGTAAACAGGCCCATTGGCAAATTTGTTACCAGGGTAAGTTAGTTTGATGTATGACATGAAGAACAAATAGTGGATCTTATTTATTTATTATTATGATAGCTAAAGACATGTTTCCATTAGTTTGGTTGATGGTTTCTGAAGTTTGAAGGTTTGTTGAGCCCGAGTTAGAATGATGCTGTAGGTGCTGTTCTGGACAGAGCTTAAAACGGTCTGTTACCGTAACACAGTCCCAGCGTCAGCACAGAGTACTGATCACTGTGGGAGGGCCCCTTTATAAGACTTTATAAGAGGCCAAATTCAAGTTTAATAATTCAATATTTGACCCATGTTGAAGCAGATTAGGTATAGAATACTATATATATATAAAGTTTTCTACTATTGGGGGAGGAAAAGAAAACTTTTGCCGACACTTAAAATAGGATCCAGCAGATATCAGATGTAACAAGACAGATTTAACAGAAAATAAAACACTTAATTTATCAATAACAAAATCAATCTAGTCATTTCAACCAATAATCAGACTTTAAAAATTAATGTTCAGAGTGGAGGAAGTCGGCTCGGTTTAACCCGCAACAGTTAAAATTCCAGGATCAGCCCACACAGGACGTTCCCAAGTGTTGAAACATTCCGAGTCAGAGAAGGCTGGAGGTGTTTGTAGAGTTCCAGAGACAGAGCTGTACAGATCAATCTGTTAAAACCTTCATCAACAAACCTAAACAGAGATATTACGAGAGATCCGCTCTGACCCACATGGATCAGATTTTACAGAAAACAGAAACGCTCAGCACAGCCAGATGTTTTCAGACTCAGGCCGCTCAACAAACGTCCACATCCCAGCCAGAGGAACCGCGGTGGAACACTCAATAAGCTGCTAAGTTTACTTTAGTTCGTCCTAGAGAAAGGGAACTAGAGCTCAACCAAACTGGTCCTGGTTTATTTAGTGCAACTTCAACTCAGTAAAACATCAGGAAACATCTGCAGCAGACAGAAACCAGACATACTGAACATGTAATTACGACTTTCTACACTTAGCAAGGACGAGTCGGACTGAGTTTAATCCAGCTGCAGACGATGCTCCAGAGGAAGAGGAGGAGACGGGACACATGCACCTGTGGTTGCCACGGTTACTATCTTGCTAGGTCTCATCAAACTGCTGGAAGTGGTTGATTCCTGCTATGTGTCACCTCACACATGCTCCTCTCTTCACCTTCTCGTTGGACCTTTCTGGTGTCCGTTGTCCAGAGGTTTCAGTCTGCTACTGCTGCACTGAAGCTGGTTCATGACTTCACGCCACATATCGTGATAACTTCTGTAATGCATTATGTTCTTTAAGTTATCGCAGGAACTGGTAATTACACGCAAACATAGATTAAATATACAAACACACACAACCTGCAAAAAAGCACAAATGGGAATTGATTTTACTTTTGATCATTTAGTAACACTATAAAAATGACATAAATAAAAAAAGTCTGGATGGGAGGGCCTGACTTCTGAATGGGCGGGCCTTGCCCACTGGGGCCCGCCCGTAGCGCCAGCTCTGCCCTAACATGTTCTGCAGACAACAGTCATGACAGAGAGACAAACCGATGAAAACCTCAATTCCGACTTTTTCATGAGATCTGATTTTATCTCTTGTCTCATCACATTATAATTTAAATGTGAGCTCCATCAGGTACCAGTGTGACCAGTCCACAGCCCCAAAGAAACCCCAACGAGCAGAAAATGTGACGTCATGCTGTGTTTACGGAGGTAAATACGGATGCTATATGTTAGCTAGCAATTTGACGGGTGTTGATTCATTCCCAACAAAACTAGGATATTGGTCCATCCCTTGTTTGCATTTGATATGTTTGCTTTCTGCCTCGTCCAGCGCCATGACGTCTGTCATAACGATGTAAAAAAGACAAGTTAGATGTATTGTGACATGATTGCTAAGACTGAGGTCTCTGTAAAATACACTGAATATGTATTTGATCAAGGACCAAACATCAAGGTGGAATAGGTCGGATTTGGAAAAACATCGGACTTGACTGTCATAGAAAAATCAGACATGGGCAGAAAAAGTTGATTTGAGTCACTTTTAGCTGCAGTGTGAACGTAATCTAAGTGGAAAGTGACAGTGTACAACGTTAGCAACATGGCGTTAGCTAATAATCGATAGTATTTTTGCTTGAATGGCCCTTCCCTAAAAAAACGAAGCTGAGACTTTCTAATTAAAAGTAAAATCTCATATAGCATTTAAAACACAGTGAGATGCAAATGTTTAATAATCCAAACACAGTCCATTATGATACAGTATGTATAATCTAGTTTTAGGTTCCTGAGTAGACAGCACTGTGTTTACTGTACTGAGTGGTGTGACAATCCAGTGAAATTGTGGCAAATAGAAATTGTGTGTTTCTATTACACGATGGTTTCTAATTTCTAATAAATTTAGCAAATCGACTTCTACATCCACCTCACATTGATTTAAGACTCAGCTTATCCTCAGTGAGTTATCATCCTGCAGCAAATATTAACACAATAAAGACGTAACAGAGCCATGACCTGTTGTGCTCATATTCAGACACAATACAATGGACTTCCTGTTGCCATCCTAAATGTTTTCAGCTACTTTATCACATTTATTTGCTGTTTGCAGCATAAAAACAGGCATTTTGCTTCTTAATGGAAGCCTCTGCAGACAGCAGGGTGTGTGGACAGAGCAGATGAGGGCTTCGCCCTACTTCAACGTCTTCATACACATCCAGATCTGAAATAAAATTCTGTTGTCATCAGTTATTATTTGCTGGGTCGGCTTTATGACCTCACACAGAACAAGTAACACGCTGCAGATTTATTCAAAAGCCGTTTATACCAAAGATAGCAGAACAACTGATTTATTTCAACACCTCAACAAGAGTCACACTGCTGAGTGGGAGAAATGACAGGAGTCAACTGAGCTGACGTTAGAAATTCTCTGTTGTCAGAATATATTGATGATGTAAACATCAGCTTTCAGGACCATATCTCCAAGATGTTCCACAGATTAAAAGCTCCCTCTTCAGTTTAACTGGTGTCAACGGGTCGGTTCAGCAGAAAGCACCAAGATTCCCAGACTCCAGAACGGAAGCGGAGCCAGAACGGTGTCTGCCTGAAAGCAGTAACAGATCCAGCAAAGTGAGCCGTCATTCATGGCTGGTGTAGGAGCCATGTGTCGGGTTTTTTATTTTCCTATATAATGCATGTGTGCACATGCATGGTGACATCACCAGTGATTGTGGGTGGCACCGTGGGTGGTACTGTGGGGTGTTAGCTTCATTAATGGCTACGCTCAGCTGTGTCGGGTTTGGGCCTGAAGCATGGAGGCAGGGTGAGCTTGGGGAGAAATTTTCTATTAAACGTCATCGTTATTATCATCGTCACTGTTTTCATATAACCAAACACACCTTGAAGCTCATCAATCAAAGTAAGTGCTTGCTTCTTAAAACTGTGACATGGATATAAAATAAAGCATCGTGACATGTGCACTGTTTTAGTGTGACGCGTTTTTTAAATAAATCCTCAAGTCTTAGCCTGTCACAGTGTTTGGGTTAGATTCAAAGTTGATGCGCCACAATAGCTGGAATTTAGCTGCACACTGAACCGCAGTAAGAAATGCTGCTCGGTAGAAGATGAACAACACAGGCAGCGGCATCTTCACGGGAATCATTCTCACACTGTTTCCTGTATGATGAGAAAGCTGGAAAGATCAGCAATGTGGTCGCATTGCATGTCACTGAAGATATGTTCCCTGTCTATATGCTGGAAAAGCCTGGCTTTATTCACGTCATTATTTTTCCTTTTTTTTGTAATATACATATAAAATAACATATCTGGGCCTTTCTGTGTTGTTTACAAATTCTCCCCATGTATGCATACCTCTGTCCAAAGTCATGCGTTAGGTTAATTGGTAAATTCTAACTTCTCCCTTGGAGTGAATGTGAGTGGTTATTTGTCTCTCTGTGTTGGCCTTGTGATGGGAAGGCAACCTGTCCAGGTGTACTCACCTGTTCATTGCTGTGATAGACTCCAGCTTCCCTGTGACCTGAATTGGAATAAGTGGTATTGAAAATGGATAGATGGAGATATACATACTTTATTAAGTTGAATGTTGTTTTTAGTTTAATAAGTTTTTAAGAAAGAAAAAAATCTATTAAAATCGGACGTTGGATTTGACTTAAACAAATTTGACCATATCGCCCTGAGCTGGGTTATTATTAGCTCTGCCAAGGAGAAGGTCATGTATTCAGCAGCGCTGGTTTGTCTGTCTGTCTGTTAGCAACATAACTCAGATGGATTTTGATGAGATGAATAAGAAACAAGTGATTAAATCCGGATCACCGCTTGGATCCAGGAGTTTTTTTAAAAGGTTTCTTTACAACGTGGACTTGGGGATAATTCGAGCATTAGAGCTTCTGACTCAAAAATAATGCCCACAATCAAGGGCAAAAAACAAAAAACAAAAAAGAAAACCTGTATAGGCTTGGTCTCGTCTCTGAGCGCTTCTAGTTCACTTTCCCATGTTCCACCAGCAGCAAACCAGTGGCACTTAAACACCTTCATAGAGCTAATTATGCTCCACACCTGATCTTTTTCAGAAGAGATGTTACGAGGAAAACCATGACTTGTATGGAATTCTGCAGATTAAAGGACAAACAGAAAAATAATCTTTACCATTTAATTTATAATTAGAGGGTACTGACAGATTTCTGGAAAGAACATTGAGAAGACTTGATCTATACTACTTAGAGATGTCTAAAAGTCTTCTGAAAGTCTGTACTGACTCACTTTTTACAGGCATCTGCCATGAACCTGCAGGACCAGACGCAACAATGAAGTCAACAGGCTGAGGATGAGAAAGATGATGTGTTTTCACAGCGAGGACCAGCAGCAGCTCGTTAGATAAACCGCATCAGTCTGTTTTTCCAGCTGCTGCTCGGCTGTAAGACAAGCGGCTGTTGTATGGAAACAGTCTTTGTGCTGAATTCATTAAAGTGCACAGTCTTCAGACACAAGTCCTCATTATTACAGTCTGTGAGAACCACCTCATAAATTAGCTCACGTCATGGATTTGGTTTATCAGGAAGAGTCGCAGCACAATAGAAGAAGATCCACAGGGATGGAACAGAAAGGCAGAACCAACTTGGAATGAAAATCAGTGATAAAGATATTATTACCCTGCTTGGGATTTTATTAATAACTTTTAAGTCACAACTGCATATTTTACAAACAGTATTTTACAGATTATTACAATAACATTCCTGTGCAAATGATTTCAGAAAGACCGAGTTGAAACGTGGTCATAATAGTCGCTCCTATAAAGATAAGTGTTTAACTGTTTTGCATGTACTTATAAAATACAGTAAAAACAAAAGGATGGAGAAGCCCTAACATGGTCCAATAGTTTTTTTTTGTTTTTATTGGTGGTGGTTACAACCCACAGCAGTCTCTGTATTTCTTTTAATCATAAACAACATTGGATCACAGCTCATTGCATCGAGACGGCAGCATTATCAATGGAACACAGATCTTTCATTTTCTGCGCCGCTTATTCCAATTCGTGGTCGTGGGGTGGTCCTATTAATAACAAATATGTCCCATTAATTGTTTCAGTTCAGTTTCAGTTATCTGACCACAGTTTAGTTTTGTCTTAAACCTTTAAAAAGCATTTATATTCTGTCCTTTAGGTTTACAATCCAGCTGCAGTTTATTCCAAGACTCTACTTGATGCTAAATGCACTATTAAGTTGCTAAGAGACCTCTATTTTGACGCAGAAATGATGATGAAGCCACTTCCTGTCACCTTTCCACCAATCACAGAGCTTAAATTGATGGCAATGTCCAATCAGGAGCAGCTAAAGATCAACAAGCAGCGTCGTGTGGGCAGGTGAGGTAGAGCCGCTGTCACGCATAATAAAAAACTATGAATTATCACATGATATAATTTTAACATTTGTCTACTGATCTGTGTTGTAAATGTATTGTCTGAAATATTCCAATCATTTTTAACGTTTTCTTAAGTAAATTCACTTAATTTGCACATTTCCCGATCAAGACGGGGCAGAAACCCGAGATAAGGCAGCAGTGAACCCAGCCGAGCCGAACTGAGCCGAACCGAGCTGAACCGAGCCGAGCCAAACCGAGCTGAGAAGAGCCAAACCGAGACAAGCTGAACCGAGCCGAGCCGAACAAAACCGAGCCGAGCTGAGCTTAGCTGAGCCAAACCGAGCCGAACAAAACCGAGCTGAGCCGAGCCAAATCAAACCGAGCTGAACCAAGCCGAGCCGAACAAAACCGAGCTGAAGGTACGACCACAAATGGATGTCAGTTTATTTTTTAAGAACAGATGAGGCTAAGTAAAAATCTGAAAACAAAAAATTTGACCTTAAGGTAATTTGACTTTTCTGAGTAACCTGTATTAATTAAATCATTAGAATTTCAAAACAACTATGAATTTAACTGAGGACCAAACTGAATTTGTGTTCACATCTCTATATTTTTATTTATTTTGAATGAATGGTTTAGAACACGAGAAGGGTTCACTTAAAATGTGCTCTATTCATCGTCTCTTGCTGCTGTTAAAGAAATGTTGTTTCTAGGATAAATATGTGTGTTTGTGTTGATGTGTGAGTGAAAGACAGGAATGCTGATGAGACATGAAACATTACCAGTGGTAAATATGCTGCCAGCTGAATAGATATTGAGTTCTTACATTATGACTGTAAAGGAGTGGGTGCCTCCTGTCAACAGGTGATCAGAAAGTTCTATGTGTGTGTGAAAAGAAGAAAAATAATGCTCCTCTATGGCTGGAATAAAGCCAAGAAGACGTTTCTGATGCACGGTGGCGCCACAAAGCAGCTGAGCTGGAGATGGTTTAGTGAGGATAGCAGGTAAATAGTAGCAGGAATAACTGGAAATTCAATTTACATCCTTTTAGCCTCATAATTGACAACTGAGGCTTGAACAAAATAATGTCTGTATGTTGACTGTGCTTCAAAGGGTTAAGTTTACATTAAAGCAACAACAAATATGCAGACTAAAAATAGCAAAAAAATGTCAGAGTTTTAATGGTTAAGCCATGGTGACTTTCCTGTGAAGATCGTCTTCATTTAGAGTTTGGCTTCAGCAGGACACTCAGGCCTCCAAAGCTTTGCAGCTTTCATGTCACTTCACAAATTTGGACAAGTTTCTGTAAATCCTTAACATGAATTCCTGCCTTGCCAGCAGGCCTGCTTAGCCAAGCAGAACCCCAACAGGCCAAAAGAATCATTCTTTGAAAGCCAAAAAACCAAGCCAAAATCAGTCACCGTTGGGAACCTTTGTGCACCATGATCAAAGACGGAGCATTCTAGTTCCTCTTCGTTCTTGTGCTGCATCATGTGTGTGACAAAGCAGAGGACAGAGGGTCTGAGACACGTGAGTGTACACAATGTTAAAATGAATGAAATAAAACTATCTGCGCTGGAGTTACAGTCCAAATTCTTCCATCTAGGAGTAGAAGTCATTAGTGTAGCGATGCAACTCACTAACGACATCAGTTATTTATCCAGAAGGTTGCAGAAGTTGGCATACCACACGAACGAGGCGTGGTGAGTGCGTGACTCATTTTGTAGAGTGAAGGCTTCCCTGATTGGTCTGTAAGTTCCCACATCCAGCCAATCAGCAGCTAAAGGTTATTTTTGGAACAGGAAATGATGCAGCATGTGTGATATGTGTCACTCGTCACTAATGTTACCTGTGATAGTGAATAAGTCTGTCCATGATTTTAGTCAGCTAGTCCTTATTCCTGCAGGAACCTGGGTGCACACATCAACATCCAACAGGAAACACATACAGAAATTCTTCTGTTTAGGGTCAAGCTAACAGCAGGCAGCGCCTCAAACTTCTTCCATCAGCTCTTCATGGGGGATCCCCCATCCACTCCCAGACCAGCTGGAAAATATAACCCAGAGCCTCGCCCAGCTGGAGGCGCCCTATATAGTTCCTATAACGTGGAGGACCAATGAATTCTGCTCAGGGATCCCTTCTCCATGTTTTTCTCCTCAGTGAAGCTGTTTTATTTTAGCACTGATCCACTGCTGACCAAGACCGCCTCTGATGTCATGACCATCTATGGAAGAATTGTTGATATATTTCAGCCTGGATCAAAGTGATGGACTGACTGATGCTGTCATCCCACGACTACAGTTACTAAAAATGAAAATGGCTGTCAAATGGGATTTGGAGCCGTTAGCTTGAAGCGTCTTTCAGCTGACATGAGCATGCTACTGTGAGACAACTCATTTTTGTGTGTTTAACCAACAGCTGCGTTACTAAATAAGCTCCCAAAAGGCTCCCAGCTTAATGATGACCTATCATTTATGTAGTTTAATAAGCATTTTAATTCTGTCACATTGTGGAAATCATTATAAGATCAAACCAACCGACATCAGACTTAATATTTCCAAACTTTAATCTGACTGAAATCATAATTTTATGAAGTCAGACTAACACACAGTCAAATTTTTCCTGCATATAAACACTCATCATTCACTTCACCAGGTCCACCATCTAGTACCAGGTTGACCCCCTTTTTTCTCCAGAACTGCTTTAATCCTGGTGTGATAGATGAAGCAGGTGGTGGAAACCTTCCTCAGAGGTTTTCTCCATATTGACATGACAGCATCACACAGTTGCTGCAGGTTTGTCGGCTGCATCCATGATGAGAATCTCCCGTTCCACCACATCCCAAAGCTGCTCTACTGGACTGAGATCTGGTGGCTGTGGAGGCCGTTGGAGTCCAGTGAACTCATCGTCATGTTCTAGAAAGCAGGTGGAGATGATCTGAGCTTTGTGACATGGTGCATTATCCTGCTGGAAGTAGCATCAGAAGATGCTCCACTGTGGTCATAAAGGGATGGACATGGTCAGCAACAATACTCAGGTAGGCTGTGCTGGTTAAACCAGGCCACGTTGGTACTAAGGGGCCCAAAGTGGACCAAGAAAACCTCCAACCACCATCACACCAGCAGCAGCCGGAAGCGTTGATCCAAGGCAGGATGGATCCATGTTTTCATGATGTTTCCAGCAGATTCTGAGTCTAGCATCTGAATGTGGAGCTGAAATGGAGACTCATCAGACCAGCAACGTTTCTCCATCTTCTATTGTCCAGTGTTGGTGAGTGTGTGTGAATTGTAGCCTCAGTTTCCTGTTCTTAGCTGACAGGAGGAACCCGGTGTGTCTTCTGCTGCTGTAGACCATCTGCTTCCAGGCTGGACGTGTTGTGTGTTCAGAGATGATGTTCTGCATATCTTGGTTGGAACCAGAGCTCATTGGACTTCCTGTTGTCTTTGTATCATCTCCAACCAGTCTGTCCATTCTCCTCTGACCTCTGACATCAACCAGACATCCTGGTCCAGACACCTGCTGCTCGCTGGATATTTTCTCTTCTTCAGAACATTCTCTGGAAACACTGGAGATGGTTCTGGGTGAAAATCCCAGAAAATACTCAGACCAGCAACCATGCCACGTTTAAAGTCACTTAAATCCTTTCTTCCTCTCTCTGATGCTCAGTTTGAACTTCAGCAGGTCGTCTTCGCCAGTGGGTCCAACCTGAGGTCCGGGGCCCCGAAGGGGTCCCCAAAAGTATACAGGCTTTGACCAATTTAGAGCCATTGTGATTAAAAGTTAAGGCCATGTCCACACAGAGACGAGTGAAAGTGCTCAAGTTTTTTTAAATCATCTGGACATTTTGTTCATATGGAACTGGAGTTATGGGCGCCGGAAAACCCAAACTTTTTAAACCAGATCCCAAAGTGAATAAATGGAGATCATCAAAACCTGCTATACAATATTTTAACACTTGTATCCTTTGTCAAAGAAAATGAAAAAAATCATTTAAAAGACTACAACTTTTCATCCATGTACTGGGGTTTCGTGAGGTCAGAGAGCAGGTGGAGCTGTGGAGCTCTTCATCTCCATCCTGGCAACCTTGATTTGTGCCACAACATTTAATTAATAAAACATGTATGACAAAAACCAGAGCAGGTGATTTGTCCCCATTTAAAAAAACAAAAATAACAGTCAGGCTATATGTTGTTAATTTATCTTTGGCTTCATCAAAGGACAGGATTCAGCCAGAATACAGTATTTATACTGAGAATCTCACAAATGAAAGCATAAAACCAAGCATGGTTTCAGCACAGGGTGGGGAGCGGGTCCATGACTTTGACGTCTATGGATGAAGGAGGTCCTCAAGGAAAACAGGTTGGGAAACACTGGTCTTGACCATGTCTACATGACTAAATGCACTGAGTTGCTGCAATGTGATTTGCTGGTTGAATATTTGTGTTAACAAGCAGTTGAACAGGTGGAGCTGATAAAGTGAACGGTGTATATTCCCACATTACAAACAATTATTCCATCAACTCCGAGCTCCGTCATAAAGGAAAGAAGACATCAGCGTTGCAAGAAATATTTCCATCTGTTTGAGTAATCTTTGTTAAACCGCAGCTCACCTGTAAACATTCTTTTTCAATATGCCAACTATTTGATTTTAAAGTACAAGACGGTGGAAGGTTGAGTCCAGCTGACTGCATCTGACTTTCCTCCAGTTCAGCTCAGCCCTGCGAGGACCCGAACCTGAACAGGAAGGAGGTGGTCGTACAACCTTCAAGCTGTGCTGAGTTTCTGAGGAGTGCAGTATAACAATGCTAGTCTGTGCTCAACCATCTGTTCTTTTTTCTTTTCCTTCCTGTGAGACATGTCACCTTTTAAACTCCAGTCTTCTTCCATCTCATCTCCACGCTGCACTGCCTCAAACTTCAGCTGGATCTTATCTGAAATCCTCCATCCGAGGCTGACTGGAATACCAGAGATGTTATTAGATGTCTGATGCATTCAAATCAGCCAAGACCCAAGGAAATTGGTGCTGATGCTGATAATTCATATTTCCCTATTCTAGAGGGAGGATCTCAGGGAAAGCCAGGGAAAATTCCTACATAAAACACACATGATCACAAGTGAAAGCCATTTAACTTTCCATGTAAAACTTGTTTAAATTGCAATGTAAAGCCCGCATAATCACATGTGAAAGCCAAGCAATTGCATGTGGAACCTATTAAAATTACCATGTAAAGCCTAAATAACATGTGACACCCATATTAAATAAAAACTAACAAAAAACAAACAAAATAAAAGAGGTAAAATTCATAAAATCCCTTGTAAAACTTGTGATTACATGACTGCATATAATTACATGTGAAACTCATGTAAACTCTAAAATAAAAACCTATATGATCACATGTAAAAATCATGTAAACTCATATATAATCACACGTAACATATGCAGTGTGGCCATACAAAACCTCACAGGTTCCAAAACCACATTTCTTAAGACATCTTTGTTTTATCATAGTTCTTACATATCCAGTACCAGTCAAAAGTTTGGACACCCCTACCCTTTTCCATTTTAATGTTTAAGGGTGTCCAAACTTTTGACTGTTACTATAATTAAACCCTTATCTCAAGAAAATAATCCTCTGGTACAGCTGGCTCATTCTCTCAAGTTCATGAACCTTTTTATCCCCTGGGGGCAATTAGTTTTAAAGCCAGTAGAACAACATGTATAATAATAATAATAAAAAAAAACCCACGCACATGTTTCACAACAAATCATATAAAAACCTAACGGCTGCCGGCATGAATGAATCTTTTAGTCTGTGAGTCCTACACCTTGGCAGCAGGTCTGAACCGGTCTGGTCTCATTCGCTCAAGATAAAGATTTTTTTCTTCTTTAGGTTTATTTATTTTACGGGACTTGTTATTTACGAAGAAGAAGTGTGGTTATGACAAACAGTAGCACCAGTTTCCAGGGTTGGATGCTGAAGGGATCATATTCGGACAAGAAGATGAAACTGGAGGTGATGGATGAAGCCTGATGTCAGTATGAGCTCTAATATCTATTTAACTGTAATTGTTCTAAGGATAACGGGCACACTGACCTGGAGGTACAAATATTTTGGAGCTAGCACCTTTCAGCCAAAGAGGAATTTCTACATCAGCTTTAGGTTTGACATCCAATGGCTACATATCTTCTGTAGATGGTCAATGATGCAAAGCACAAGTGTCACAAGTGTTGACGTGTAAAGAAAAAGAGACATTTCAATGTAAAAAAAAAAAAAATTAAACACTATTCCTCCAGCAAAGCACCAGAAAACAGATCAAATGAGCAAATAAGACCTGAATATTTACTGACTAAATCAAAGCAAATGGAATAAAACAGCAGGAATGATGTCAGGCTGCCTCAAATGTCACTTCCCCACTAATTTCATCTCATTGAAAATCCTTTCAAACTTCAGCTTTAAATCATAATTTGTAGAAAAACATGGAGTGAAAATATGAAGATGCTTAAAATAAAATGTGAATGCAGTGTGGACTCGAACGCCGCCTTCATCCGTGTTTCTGCCTCTGGGCTCCACCTCTGAATGAGAGGAATTTCAGGAACATCCGGCTGTTACCGCCAGCTTTAAAATTGCTCGCAATCACATTGTTTGTGCTTTTCCTGACAAGGGAGGAGCTTGCAATCAACATCACTTCAGCCCTCTGTGGAGAAGCACTTACTGTCCCTCTGCATGCTGCTGTTTACTTTTCACTAGCAGCACGGCATGGATTACAGAGCAGAGCAGGCTGGTCTCACACACTGCAGCCTCCACAGCCGCCCCGTGAAGGTCAGCAGTGCAGATGGTCAGTGTGTTATCGACGGAAAGATTTAATATTAAAGAAAGGTAGAAATATCAAACATGTTGCATAATTAGTTTTAATAGATTGGAAGGAATCTTGCTGATCTAACAGTTGTCATTTGTAGCGGACATAAAGTAGATCATTTATAACTGAACTCATCTGTTTTTCTTACATAAACAGTTATATTTCTTTATGTAGCATGCTGGTCTCACTATTTTAGTTTTAAAGTCTGGTTGGTCAGGCTCACAACCCTCATCAACACTGAGCAACTAAAGCTAAAAAGCTCCAAGCTGCAGTGGTTGACGACTGGGAACGGAAGGCAGATTTCTACAGAGGTGCATTACCTAGATGATTTTTTTATAATAAATATATAAAAAAATCTAAGCTGATTAGGTGGGAAAACAGGACAGAAAACAGTCAGCTGTTAGCTAATCTACCATATTTGTCATACTAACATCATACAATGATAATGCCACTCTATACTGTTATGGCTTGAATAAACCATTTAATGGACTTTTTTCTTTTCACTTACTTGGATTTTATTGGAAGATAATTGGATTATAAAGATTAGAACTGGGCTGTACCGAACCTGTTAATGTTCTCTTTAAAGTGCCTTCAGATGCCATTTGTTGCAAATTAGCCCTAAAAAAAATCAGACTAAATTGAACCTTTTTTGCTTTACTTTTGCTTTACTTCTTTTAAATAACTGCTCCTTGTGGTGACTGTCTTCCTTTCTTTATTCTATATAACAGCTACTACTGTTAACTCTGGGTCAAAGGCTGGGTGAAGCTCAGCAGCATGTAGACGTGGTGAAGACTTGCAGACGTTCAAACTGAGCATCAGAATGAGGACGAAAGGGGATTTAAGTGACTTTGAATGTAGCGTATTGTTGGTCTGAGTATCTACTGGGATTTTCACACACAACTATCTCTGTTTACATGGTTTGAAGAAGAGAGAATATCCAGTGAGCAGCAGCTGTCTGGACAAACAAGCTCCTGTTTCTCTGAAACCGCTTAACTCGCCGGAAATTCAGGAAATGTTCTGTGTGATCTGTGTGAGGTGAGGTCTAGCATCAATACGTGCAGGACACTGACTGGAACACACCGGCTATATATCACCTTACAATGAATACATAGGCTACACATAAAACTTTATTTGTTGACATATCTGATGTACATAAAATGACTGATGTATATACCTGGGTTGCTACAGTGATACTTTGATATACCACTTTCAGCACAGATTCATTTCATCTGTATTTAAAATACCTGAAATAGAGATTTTGAGAGAACGTATGCATCATAATGTTTACAGATCCATCGGTGTGTAGCCATGAGTGATATGTCACATGACTGCTGTACATTAAATAACCAGCAGATGTCAGTAATCACAAATGAGCTGTTAAACGGGGCTTCAAGCTAGAAACTTTTGGCAACTGACCAGAAAAACTCAACATATTCCAGGGCTTCATCACACAATCAATAACAACACGTCCAGCCTGGAAGCAGATGGGCTGCAGCAGCAGAAGACACACTGGGTTCCTCCTGTCAGCTGAGAACAGGAAACTGAGGCTACAATTCACACACACTCACCAACACTGGACAATAGAAGATGGAGAAACGTTGAAAGAAACAGCCACCAGATCTCAGTCCAGTAGAGCAGCTTGGAGCTTTGGGATCAACGCTTCAGGCTGCTGCTGGTGTAATGGTGGGGGGAGATTTTCTTGGTCCACTTTGGGCCCCTTAGTACCAACGTGTCCTGGTTTAAGCAGCACAGCCTACCTGAGTATTGTTGCTGACCATGTCCATCCCTTTATGACCACAGTGGAGCATCTTCTGATGCTACTTCCAGCAGGATAATGCACCATGTCACAAAGCTCAGATCATCTCCACCTGCTTTCTAGAACATGACGATGAGTTCACTGGACTCCAACGGCCTCCACAGCCACCAGATCTCAGTCCAGTAGAGCAGCTTTGGGATGTGGTGGAACGGGAGATTCTCATCATGGATGCAGCCGACAAACCTGCAGCAACTGTGTGATGCTGTCATGTTAATATGGAGAAAACCTCTGAGGAAGGTTTCCATCACCTGCTTCCATCAAACCAAGAATTTAGGCAGTTCTGAAGGAAAAAGAAGTCCAACCCGGAACGAGAAGGTGGACCTGATGACGTGAACGACAAGTGTTTATATGCAGGAGTAATTTTACTCTGTGTTAGTCTGACTTCATAAAATTATGATTTCAGTCAGATTAATGCTTGGAAATATTAAATCTTGTGTCCGGTCGTCTGATCTTATAATTTGATTTTCATGACATCATGTAATCATTCAGTGCTTCATTAACAGATTGTTCTGCTTCCCCCAAGTGGCCAAACTTAAACAGAAAAATACCTCCTGCTTTAATGTGAAGCTTTAAAAGCAGAATCAGTGAATTCCCTCTAACAGAATTAACTTAAAGATCAAACTACATATCAAATTTCCTTCCAAAATGACCAATATAACAGAATATGAGGGGGAAATAGTGATGCCGCTGTAGTAAATAAATTAGATCAATTGTCAATTCTTTGGTTCAGAAAGGCAGCAGAGCTGAAATGTGACATAAGCTTTGCTAAATTTTAAAATACCTCCACAGATGTTTCTGTCCTTGTATCAGAATGTGAGGAGTAAAAAGCCACAACCCACGAAAAGGACTAATTTGTGACAATACTTTAATCTGACTTTAATCATTTTCATGTAAGAATAGACATGAAGAATAGAAAGCAAGTAAACACACCAGAGCAACGATCCGGACCACCCTCTCATTAAATGGGAACAGACTGTTATGGGGGTTTACCTCATCGGTCTGGAGGGTCGCCGCCTTAAGATTGTGATTTCCTGACTGGATTAGCCTGGTGCGAGTTAAAACAACAGCCTTTGACTGGGATGCACCTGCAGTGTGCAGGGACATACACCAAGAAGCATCCACCTGTGGAAAACTGCGGCTATAAACAGTTTAACTGCCGCATGTTGACTGTTTGCGCTGACAGCTTCCCACCATAACAACCAGGCTTCAGACGAGGCTTTGCAAACAGCAGCCAGACCAGACAAACAGCAGCAGATGACAAAATAATTAGCCATCATCCCCGCCAGTTCAACCAACAGCGTAATGTTTGAACCGTGACCAGGATGAGTTACAAAGACCTGCACACAACCCCTCATTTCATAATTTAGCAAAATATCTTCCTCACCTTAACTCACCAGCACACTTAAACTTATTTTCTATTTAAAAACAGGACTATTGGTCTATAATAACAATAATATATTTCGTCAAAAGAAAAACACGCCAATCTCGCGCTGTTTAGATAATATTTAAACTTTTATTAATGAAAAGCGATCGTCGCAGCCGCCCTCAAAGGTGCGTTTTGCTGGGGAAGATCGCAAGAAACTGCGGATGAAGCAGCTGGTGAAGTTAAAATGGCGCAAAAGGGAAGGTTTTCTTGCGACTTAACTGTGCGCCGAATTAATCCAATACTTCTTTGCTCTAAGGTGATGTAGTGATATGAATTTCAGGAACAGTTATCATTTAGTAAAACCCAAACAAAGGTGAAATTCAGTGTTTTTAAAATGGCGTCTGGCAGTGAAAACATCACGCATCAGCCCACCTGAGCTGCCGACACCAAATCAAAGCGTTGAGAAGTCCGGCTGTAAAATGAGACAAAATGCAAAATGATAACCACGCAGCATACAAGTAGGCTGTGTTTTCTGAGAAGGGTCCAACATCAGGATTTAATTTAAATGCAGAGTATTTAAAAAAGCATTTTCCCCCCATGCAAGCGTTGGTGAAGCGACCGTGGCAGACAGACGAACATCGCAGGGTACAGCAGACAGACAGGAGCAACAGGCGACACCGATGCTCACCTGCCGACAGTCCGCTATGCTCGCTGTGAAAATGTCCTCATCATGTGAAGCTGGTCCAGAGAGGCTGAGAGGGGCAGACAGCTCCCCGTATCCGCCCTCTCACGTACTGGTCGCAGAGTGAATTCGCATCTTTTACCTCTCTGTATAAAACACCGCACAGGAGTGAATGGAAAGAAAGGGAGGGGTTCTTTCATGAAGAGTCCGTGTGACAAACACAACCCAACATCCAGTCAACTTTCAGTATAAAAATCTACGCGATTGATCACAGTTGAATTAAAATCCAACTAGTTTATTATGACAAGTGGCTTTTACGGTAAAATGGAATAAAATCATTGGTTGTTTCTCAGTGATCTCAAAGGCCCTTTTTTGATGTGAATGACATTAAACGAGCTGAAAAGCCTCGAACCTTTTTGATCCAAAGAATGGATGAGGTGAAAGTCCAGATCCTTTCTTATTAACCACTTAAGCTGAAAATACAGTACAAGTTGAAAGTTTGGACACACCTTTCCATTAAATCTGCTGGGAAAGTAGCCTGTGTCCAAACCTTGGACTGATGCTGTCAGTTCAAACCTATGTTTGCCTATGCAACCGACCCCACTGTGAGCTTAATTGCTCTCATAAGCCCCGTTTTAACCAATGTTTGATATGATACGGGTAGGTACTCTTTATTTATTTGTCTTTCACAGGCCCTCCAGTGGGTCATCAACACTGCTCAGTGGATCATTGGCTCCCCACTCCCACGCCTAGAGGAGATCTACTCGAGCCGACTCCTCAGACGGGCCACAAAGATCCAGGACAACCTCACCCATCCAGGACACACCACCACACACACACACACACACACACACACACACACACACACACACACACACACACACACACACACACACACACACACACGTACATATACAATACTACCTCCCAGCCAAAAGTGACCTGCAACCATTTTTTGGGACTAATTTTAATATAGACTATTATTTTATGTGTAACATTTTAACTGCACTTAATATTTATTACTTGTAGTTTTATTTTTATTAATTTTAACATTGTGAATTTGTAGCTGCTATAGAGACAGAAATACTGCAAACAGAATTTCGTTGTATTCTTGTACAATGACAATAAAGCTTTTTCTTCATTACATTCCTCATTTCTTCTTTTAGCAGACACTTTTATCCAAAGCGACTTACAGTGGGAAGGCAGTAGCATTAAGGGTCTTGCCTAAGGACCCAGCTGGAAGGTGTTAATGTTCATCCCCTGGGGGAATCAAACTCTCCTGTATGGGAGACAGATGCTCTGCCAACTGAGCTATCTAGCCACACGTAGAAATCAGCTTTAATATTGTCAGCTAGCAGAGAAGGACCCTCACCAACTAAAGTAAACCTTTACTGAGCCCTTTATTTTGAAGGCTGAATCACCTGGTTTCCTGGCCGTGACGTGGGTGATGCGGCAGCTTGATGTAGCTGTAATGTTCATTGAGTTTAAATGAATGGATAGTCATTTGGTAGGCAGGTAACATAAACTGCATGGTTTGATTTATTGTCATCATTGCTGGAATTGTAACATGTTGCTGTTGCTCATGTTGTGTTTAATTTGCTGGTTGGACTCGTTATTTGATGGCTCTACAGCTGCCCTGGCCCTAAAACATACCAACATCTACGAAGAGTTACACATCTTGGCTTTCTGCATCAACAATTAATGAGACCAATCCATCGATTTTGGAGATTTTTTCTAACTATTGTGACGACACATTCAGACCTTTTTCTGTGCATGGGTATGACCTTATGATCAAAGTTATGAGGACATTTGTTTGTGAAACTGTCACTCCCGTCCATCAAATCCTGTTGTCCAAAGATAAAACCATGTAAACCTCAAACTTGATCTTCTGTCTCAATCTATAAAGCAAATTAAAAATATTCATCTCATTCCTGGGTCGCACATTAGTGTCGAGTAAGATATATTATGACTTTAACTTTTATGTAAGTGAAGGATTTAAGGGTCTGTAGTTGCTTTTTGTCATTAATGCTGCAAAAATAGTCACACAGAAGGGATAGAAATCCAGTTTTCAGGAAATGGACTTATACTCAATTCTCTTCTGCATTTAATCTTTACACCTTTTGTTTTTCTTTACTTTCTCTACCAATGTGCTACTCAATCGGGTGGAGGGTTAACATTACACTATAATCTATGTTATATTATATTATATTCTGTAATATTACCAGTCTTTAAAAACCAGCAATGACCACAACTAACATTTTATGGATACCCTGTGTTTTTAAAATACACTATATTGCCAAAAGTATTGGCTCACCTGTCTTGACTTTTGAATAAACTTAATAGACATCCCATTCTTAATCAAATGAGTTCAATATGACGTTGGCCAACCCTTTCCAGCTATAACAGCTTCAACTCCTCTGGGAAGGCTTTCCACAGGTTTAGGAGTGTGTTTATAGGAATTTTTGACCATTCCTCCAGAAGCGCATTGGTGAGGTCAGACACTAATTTTGGACGAGAAGGCCTGCTGGCTTTCAGCCTCGGCTCTTATTCATCTCAAAAGTGTACCTCAGGCAAACCTGTCCTGACCTCTGTTTATGGACCTTGCTTTGTGCACTGGTGCACAGTCATGTTGGAACAAGAAAGGGCCTTTCCCGAACTGTTCCCACAAAGTTGGGAGCATGGAATTGTCCAAAAATCTCTTGGCATGCTGAAGCATTCGAAATTCCCTTCACTGGAATTGAATTTGCCAAGCACCGCTCCTGAAAGACAATTCCAATCCCCTCTCCACCAAACTTTACACTGGGCACAATGCACTCAGACCAGTATGTTCTCCTGGCAGTCGCCATATCCAGACTCTTCCATCAGATCGCCAGATGGTGATTCATCACTCCAGAGAATGTGTCTCCATTGATCCAGAGTCCAGTGGCGGCGTCTCTACACCACTGCATCCAATGCTTTGATTTGCTAATCGAGACACCATGTGTGTACAGCAAAGAGAAACTCGGAGCATATGAATCGCTGGATGCTTACAACTACGTCATATATGGTCTCGTTCAAATAACAAAACAAAACAAAAAAAAGGAAACTTTACGGCTGGACTTGTTGCACAGGTGGCATCCTATCACAGTACCACACTGAGATCTTGACAGCGACCCATTCCTTCACAAATGTTTGTAGCAACAGTCTACATACCTCCGTGCTTGATTTTTATACACCTGTGGCCATTGAAGTGATTGGAACACCCGATTTCAATTATTTGGATAGGTGAGGGAATACTTTTGGCAATATTGTCATAATACAGAAAAAATGACAGACCCAAGGAGCAGACACAAACCACAGTTATAGCTCTAAATTAAATTTTATTTTGACCCAGCTGGCAGGCATGGCGAAGCAGAGGGTGGAAGCCTTTCACTGCCTGGTTCAGTTATGCTGAGAAGGAGATTCAGAGTTAAATACACCAAAAGAAGGGATCCACAGCAGTCAAAAACTTAGAACAATCAACCAGTCCCACTCTTGTCTTAGAGGATCTAGGACAGAGGGATAGGCAGGCAAATACAGGTGAAAAAGGCAAATAATATCCACCCAGGGAGTGGACACAGGACAGGGCAAATGAAGGCAGGCAGAGGCAGGTGTAGACTGATGTGGGTAGTCAGGCAAGGCAAGGTGAAAGAGTCAGGCAGGCAGCAGAATCCTGGCAGCTGTCTCAGGCAGCGCAGGAGAAAAGACGATCTGGAAGGAATTGCTGCAGCCTGCAGCTTGATAAATCCAGCCTCCTGATTAGCAGATACAAGTCAGGAGTAAGAGGAAAGATCCAAGCAGGCTGAGGTGCCATCCATACTTCACCTGCAGCTGAAGCAGTCAATTTTAAAAGATCCTCAGCTCAGCCCACCACCCTATTGCAAATATAGTTTAGATGTAATGGGTCCTTACCAATAGGTAGGGAGTTAGAATATGTTGAACAGCATATTTCAGTGACTGACCTCCAAATGCAATTTAAGCAATTTAGCCCATTAAACCCCATTCAACTGCTAAATTTAGATCCTGAGTTATGATCATTATAGTTTTTATCTGGTTTCCGGAAAATGCAAACAGCCATTTTCCCATTATGTGCTGTGCATTAATTTTTAATTAGTTTAAAGTTTGAGGGTGCAACTTGCCACTGTTTGAGGGCAAGCCTCAGAGAATAGGATTGCTGGTGGAGGCAGCAGATTATGGACTATGATTCCAGAGAGATATGTTTATCTTCTTAAATAAAGGTTGTTGGACTTTAGCATCATTGAACAACGTATGTATGCTCTGAAAATAAAGAATGGCAATAAAAATGCATTACAAATGCCCAGCTTATTGTTCAGCAGTTGAACAAATGAACATTTCTAAATAAGCTGCCATATGGGCATTTGATTTCAAGGTTCACCAGTAATATCCCTAACTTATGTGCAAGGTGCTACTCAAACATAAAACAACAGCACAGATAGTATTAGTGGTGAAACAGTACAATTTCAAACATTAACATTAGCAAAAGCAAAGCAGGCTTAACAGCATGTAATGTAAACCACAGTCAATAATTCAATATTTTTTCTATTAACAAAGAATGGTGTAACGGCCCTGACTTCATGAGCCTCTGTGGGTCCTGTTTAGTTTGTGTTAATTGGTTTGATTTTGTGTTGCAGGTCCAGAAATTTCCCCTTGGGGACAAATCAAGTGATTTGAATTGAATTGAAATTGGAGTTGATGGTAGATGGCAGACAGCTGGCCAGTGTTTCCACGTGCCATAAAAATCTGCCCTTTCTGAGGCGGGCACCGGTCCAAGGCACCTTTAAGACCTGGTGTTGTATTTTTATTTTATTTTTTTTTATTTTTTTTAAAGTTTGGTTAAGAGTTACGTTGTTTTATGTTTGGTAATAAAATATGTTTTATGAAAATTCCCTCGTGTCTTTCCTCATTTGTTTTGGTCTATGAGCTGACCATAACAACCGCAATTACAACAATAAACCGAGTTGCAATATTGGCATTTCAAATTAAATTCTCATAATTAAGCCATCACAAGCATTGAAATTTAGCTGCAGTAGTAGCAAAGGCAGAGCTACTACTGACACACAGGCCACTTAGCTAACTCAAACAATATATTTCCATGTAACAACACAAACTGGAAGAATGACCGAACCATGTGTCCTCCCCTGTAGGCTTGGCAGGTGCGGTCAGATGAATGACCCTGAGTGCTGCTTTCACAGATCGAACCTCCTGCTCTCAGGTCCCGCCGAAATGGGGAGCACTTGGGGAATTGAACTGGAAAAAGATCTGTCCCGCCAGCTGATCTCGCAGCTTCGGTGCCATGGCATCAAAAGCCTCCCGTAACTCCCGTTCTCCTTCAACAAAGTTGGTGCTGTTATCACACAGGAGTTCAATGCCTGGCAATGAATCGGTGCAGGGACAGCAGGAAGGCATTTTTGTCAAGGCTCTCTAGCAGGTCAAGGAGGACACACCTGATAGTTAGGCATTTATAGACGATCTCCCATTGCTTTTCAATCCTGCGGCCAATCTTCACAATAAATGGGCCAAACAGTCCACTCCCGTGGAGTATAACGGCAGCTTGTGGATGCACAGCCTGGAGGGCAGGAGATCTGGCGTCTTGTGGACATGTGGCTTGGCACACCAGAGCTGACTGTCCTTGCATTTGTGCTGATCCCTCTGTATCACTTCCGGCCACACAGGACCCAGTACTGGTGTCGCACCTCAGCTAATACCTGTTCAGGTCCCAGATGGAGAAGCTTGTACCTGAAATCCTGGATCAACGATTTGGTGATCTTGTGCACCAGGTTCTGAATGATCAGATGAATAGCATCTGCTTCTAGATCCTCTGTGTGCCACAGTCTCCATCCAACGCAAAGTAGTCTTGTGGCTTTATCATATTCGGGTGAGAGTGTCACCAGACGTCAGCTGGAATGGGTCGACTAGCCTTGAAAGCATTTAACTCACCAGGGAAAGAGTCCTGCTGAGCCTGAGCCAATAGTGACTTTTCTGCTGAGATGTAGATGGCCGCATCTGCTGTGTGACATTACAGGGGGCAGCTGCTCTATGAAGGGAAGTGGTGGTAGCATGGACTAGGTCCTTCCAGGTTTGGAACTGAGTTGGATCAGGTAGGTCTGGCAGTGGCGATGTGCAGGCACTGTTGGACTCCAGGTGACAGATGGACAGTATCAACTGGCCCTTGAAATGACCAGCCCAGTTGAGTGCAGATAATAATAATAATAATAATAATAACTTTATTTGTATAGCACTTTTCGAAACAAAGTTACAAAGTGCTTCACAGCATTTAAGAACACATACACAAAGGTAAAACAATAAAACATGAATTCATAAGAAATTAATAAAAACAAATTCACAATAAGAAAGCCATTCTATAAAGGTAAGTTTTTAATTTAGCTTTAAAAGTGCTTACAGTGTTGGCTGCCCTGAGCTCCTCTGGCAGAGAGTTCCACAGTTTAGGAGCTCTGACTGAGAAGGCCCGGTCTCCTCTAGTGAGGAGATGGGATGGGGGCACAGTCAGGAGGCTCTGACCTGAGGAGCGCAGGCACCGACCCGGGACATAGGGGGAGAGCATGTCACAAATATAGGTGGGGGCTACACCATGGAGGGCTTTAAAAGTAATTAATAAGATTTTAAAATCAATTCTTAAATTGACTGGTAACCAGTGTAGGGAAGCTAAGATAGGGGTGATGTGTTCATGTTTTTTAGTGCCTGTTAAAAGTCTTGCTGCAGAGTTTTGGACTAGCTGGAGACGACTGAGCAACTTCAGACCTAAACCTGCTTATAGCGTATTACAGTAGTCCAACCGGGTGGAAACTAGTGCGTGTATCACCTTTTCCAGGTCAGACTGAGAAATAAAATGTTTGATGTTGGCTATATTGCAAATCTGATAAAAACAAGATTGGACAACCGTTGTAACCTGAGGGCTAAAATCAAATTGCGAATCTAAAACAACCCCCAGGTTACGGGCAGATGGTTTTACCAGATTGGATAAACTACCAAGAGAATTGAGATTTTGAGTGACTTGAGATGGACCGAATAGAATTATTTCTGTTTTTGATTCATTAAGTTCTAAAAAATTTTGGGACATCCAGACCTTTATGTCGGAAAGACAGTTAAAAATGCGAGTGAATGATTCAGGGTCGTTCATAGCCAGCGGGACGTATAGTTGTGTGTCGTCTGCATATAGGTGGAAATTTATATTGTGGTTTTGAATGATTTGACCTATGGGAAGCATGTAAATGGAAAATAAAATGGGCCCAAGGATGGAACCTTGTGGAACACCGTATGATAGGGGGGCCGAGGAAGATGAAAACTCTCCAAGTACTACAGAGAATGACTGGGATGAAAGGTAAGAGGAAAACCAAGATAACGCAGAGTCAGTAGTACCAATAAAACTTCTGAGACGCTTTAACAGAGTCGCGTGGTCAACTGTATAAAATGCTGAACTTAAATCAAGTAAAATTAAAATTGAACATAGACCAGTATCAGCAGCTAAGAGCAGGTCATTGGTGACTTTTATAAGGGCAGTTTCAGTACTGTGGTGTGAGCGAAAGCCAGATTGAAACTTTTCAAACATGTTGTTTGTGGCAGCATCTGCCTGGTGGTCCTACATGCACTGGTTGGACTGGGGTAATTAGGTGAGGCATGTCAGACCCAATTAAGAGTAAATGTTGGGCAGGGTTCACGGGAGGGTAAGGGAAGCTCTCGGAGGTGTTTGTATTTCTGCTGCAGCACAGCAACCGGTGTGTTCAGCAAGAGCCAATCTGTCTGCAGTGAAGGAGCGGGATATCAGATGCTTCTCAAAGGGCCATGGTGATGATACTTCCAGGGAGACTGATGCGCCATTGAGTTGCTTAACGCTTTGGTGCACAATCGGCAGTTTTAGAGTCTCCAGTTGGCAGACGAGGTTGGGCTGCTGCACCACTTAAGGAAGGACGATGCTCCTCTCTGACCTATCATCAACACTGCATAAGTTTCCATCCTTTGCCGTCATGTAGGAGGACCTTGACCACCCTCAACCTTTCTCTTTGAGATTGGTTGGGCCAGTCTTTGTGGCAAGTAGACTGACTGTGTATACCTTCTGTTTAGTTTCCTGGACCGACTCGTGCAAGACAGTGAGGTGAGTTTCCTTATGTGTTTTATGAGGACGCTTAAGAGTCTACTGGTCCTCGTTGTGATTGCGTCCGCATTTCCAACATCGTTCACCATCCTTGAGCCACTTTAAGACCTGGTTGGTATTCTGTCCTGGCAGATACGCCACTGGTATTGCTAGAAAGATAGTTAACACAAAAGATTCAGTAGGCTAGACTCCTGTTTGAGCTGATTTTACTGAGTTCTTCCAATACAATCTGCAATACAAAATTAAAAAATACAATATATTACAATGAATTTTTTCTTGCTCTTTACAGGTTAGTAACTATTTAAAGTAACCACTCTATATGTAGCTAATGTCCAGGTAAATTAATGGTTTTGTAGGTTTGGAGTTCCAGCACTCATTCACTCTGACCAGGGAAGAAACTTTGAGAGTGTTCTGGTTCAACAATTGTGCGACCTTTATGGCACTAAAAAGAGCTGAACTACCCTTTATCATCCTGAAGGTAACGGTCAGTGTGAGCATTTTAACCGAACCCTACATGGCCATGTCCATAGAAAAAATGAGATTTTGACCCCACTATCTGCCACAAGTCCTCTTCTGTTTCTGTCATGCATGGACCTCACGGAGACAGAAGGAGGTTAACATAACTTTATTTTAACTGAGAACAAGAAGGAATCTTCTTACCTAGGCAGGCAGCAGGAGGGCTGGCTAGAGATCCAAGGAGTGAGAACAAGAGAGGAGATGGGTCCATGTGGATATGAACATCAAGGTATGACAGGGAGTGAATGTGGTGCTGGGGAATATAAGGACTGGTGAGCAAATGGGAGACAGGTGTGACTGATCAGAGGAGACTGACTTTAGTGCAGAACTGGAGTGAATGTGGCAGAGTAAGAGGATCAGGGACAGGTGTGGATGATCAGGGGAGTGATTACTGTGAAATGGCAGGACAGGCCGTGACAGTTAAAACACTACGGGGCACCAGTCCACTGAGGAGTCCCCTATTTTTTAATGTTTGGTCAGGAGCCATCCCCATCAATTGACTTCCTCCTTGGGAGGGTCCCAGAAATTTCTGAAGGATGAGTGGAGCCTACTACTGTTTTCTGTTTCATTTTTATATTTTGTTCTCAAAGATTATGCCGGCCCCAATGGTTAGCTTTTTGTGGTTATTTTATTAAGGTGACAATTTAACCCAATGGTTTGGTTCCTGTGCTGCCTCTGGGTCTTCATGTAGGGAATTTACCGATCCATCCACCGGGTAAAGACGCTGTCCCTCCTTTTGTTCCTTTCGGTTTGTTTATATTTTGTGTGTCTCACTCGATTTTGTGCATGTGCATGTTGTAGGGGAGCACATTGGTTATGTTTTGTTTTATGTGCTTGTCTTCCTTTTAGGGGTGTCCGGATTAAGTTGTTTCCGATATTGGATCTGTGGGGGTTAGGTGTTAGAGTCAGCACAAATTTAAGTCATTTTATGGTATTACCATTGGGGGAGGTTAATGTTGTCATTGTCATAATTGTTATTGATTTAATCATTAGTGTTTATAATAAATACTCTGTTACAGAAGGCCACGTCTCTGTCTGTATTATTACACCTTGTAAAGATCTCTGTCTAAAGACCAGGAGGTTTAAGGTAGAACTGGCGTAAATGAGTATGTCTCCGGTCACATATATTGTTTATTGTTTCAATTGGAGCATTAGCTGCAGCAAAACTGCAGCTATTCTTCCTGGGGTCTGACAAATAAAATGAAGAACATTTTCAATAATTATAAGCAAACATAAAGATGTAGCAAATTAAAACAAAATAAAAGGTAATCCTGTTACACACTCAACTATAAATCAAAACAATGCATATTCATACATTCTATAACATGGTATCAATAAATTCAATGTATAGTTATAACTCTAGCTAATGACCCATTTTACTAAAATATTTATATCATTTATATTATTTATTTAATAATAATTAACTAAATGTTATATGTATTCATTTAAGAGATATTTGTTTATTAACCATTTAACCCGTTAAGGCCCGACCCAAGATCTTTTACCATTAGCCAGTTGAGATCTCTATGCATTCCAAATACATTTGTTCTAAAATCACGACCAAGGACACTGCGAGCTGCTCTATTTTGTACTCTTTGAAGATTATTAATTATATCGGCTGAAGCGTTAGACCAGACAACTGGGCAGTATTTAAGATTTGACAAGATTAAAGCTTGTATTATTAATTTAACTGATTTTACTGACAAATATGCCCTGCATCTTCTAATAACAGAGATGCCACTTCCCATTTTTATTAACACTTTTATTTATATGTGTTTTCAATGAAAGTTTGTCATCTATGCCGACTCCCAGCAGCTTGGTCTCTTGCACTTGGTTGATAAATACCTTCTCCATTTTTAGCTTTAACTGAGAGTTTTTACTGATTTTACTGTTGTGATAAGAAACAATTGCCATACAGTTGGTTTTAGATACATTCAAAATAAGTTGGTTGTGTTTTACCCAATTTACAATTGCTTTTAAATCTTCTTTTAAAACTGAGTTTAACTAGTCGATTGTCAGTGCAGATGTATACAAGGTTGAGCCATCAGCATACATTCTTGTTTGTCTTTCTCAGAACAAGTGGTAGGTCATTAGTAAAAATATTAAACAATGAAGGTCCCAAACAACTTCCCTGTGGTACTCCACAAGACACAGCACTCTCATCAGAAAAACAACCATTAAAAAAACTATTTGTGTTCTATCAGTTAGATAGCTTCCAAGAAAGGACAATGCAAATGCCTCAAACCCATAACATTCAAGTTTTCTAACAATAAATTGTGGTCAGATAAATCAAATGCTTTTCTATTCTACAGTTCTATTCTATTCTACAGTCATTGCTGCAAAAAATCCAACTTAACAGCACCAACTGGCTTGGCTTAATCTCATTGTATATTTGTATAATGACAATAAAAGGCATTCTATTCTATTCTATTCTAACTACTTTATTTTTTTATTACTTTCTGTCATTTGAGTTAGAGCTGATGTTGAGGAGTTACTCTTGTGAAACGTGTTCTAAAAGTCTGCTATTAAATCATTCAAAGTATTTTGTAATTTGTTCAGATATGACACATTCCATAATTTTAGGAGCGATTTCTTGTTTTTCGGTAGTGGAATTATCTTGGCACGCTTCCATTGTGGTGGATGCAGACAGCTGGAAAAACATATTTGTAATATGACAGATGGGTGATGCAACTTTCTCTGCGACCATTTTAGTAGCTTACCATCAAGGTTATCAATGCCTGAAGGTTTATTATTACAAGTTTTTAATGTATTTTCTACTGTCTTTATCAAACTGAAATGATCATTGTTTATCTTTCATAATTTTATTTTTATTAAGAGGTTAAATATGTTAATTATATTGATGGGGGTACATTATCATTTAATTTATTAACTTTATTTATGAAATATTAATTTAGATGGGTTTCCCTGCTTAGGCAGCTGCCCCCACGACCTGACTCCGGATAAGCGGCAGAAAATGGATGGATAATTTAGATGACATGCAATGTCTGACGTTTGAATGAGGAAACTTTCATGCATTTCTAAAAATGACGGTGTTTGATAGGATTTTATGATAATCACCATGTTTTCCATACTCTTTTACTATCATTTTTAACATCACTAATCCTGTTTTCATAATATATTTTCTTTTTTATTTTGTTTAATTTAGCAACACAGTTTTTATAGTCTACTATTTGACGTATTTTATTTAAATACACAGCTACCTACTGATATCGGTTTTAGATGAGACAGATGTATTTGTAGCCAAAGTACTTCAACTTCAAATGACATCAAGTCTTCTGTAATGTGTGTAGGTCTGCATTCTTGAATGAAAAAAGTGACCCCACCACCAAATGCATTTCTATCTCTCCTATATGTTGTATCCTTTGATGTTTAAAGCACTGTCTCCAAATGTGGAATCTAAGTGTGTTTCAGATATTGCTAGTGTTTGTATATTATCATTATAGAGAATTTCACTTATTTAATGCAATTTATTCCTGGTGCTATTTATGTTTACATGTGCAGTTTTTAGTCCTTTATTCGGTAATTTGTGTTTTTTTTTTTTTTTATTTCAGCCATAGGGTGTGAGAAAGAGATCTGGCCGAGTAAGACTGAAATTTTATCACGATTGGTTCTCCCATCGCTGGTTTCCCAGTACGATGTGCTCTCTCTACCTCAAAGTCTCTCTATAACTGCAGCTTCTCTGAGAAGATCTCTTTCACTTTCTCTTCAGAGCCTTTCCAAGTTTCTCCTGGTGTCTCTACAATGCCATGTATTACCAGGTTATTTCTTCTTGATTGCCCTTCTAGGTACTCTAATTTATCTGTGAATACTAGAAAACTGTCACAGATTTTCATTGTGTCAGTTTGGAGGGCCTTGCTGTGATCAGCTAGATTTGAATTGCTTTTTTTAAACTCATCTACCTCCTTCTGGGTGAACTGAAGACTAATTTTAATCTCCTGCACTTCTCTCATTAATGAGTCCAGTCTGGAGTTAGTTGAGTCCAGGATCATTTTAACAAAGCATTAAAAATGGCCTTGTTGATGCTGGAGCAGGACTGTGAACATTTCCTTCTGCTTAGAAAGTATATCATTTACCTGCTCCAGAGAGACTCATCTTCATGTTTAGTTTCAGTCTTTTTGAGCCCCAATGTTCTCCAATCACTGGGCTTAGGCTCAGACTGTTTGCTGGGCTGCTACTGCTGCTGGTGGAGTTGACTCGGCTGGACCTAGTAGCTAGTTTGCTGCTCCTGTGCTTGGTAGCTAACAGCCTGATAGCTGCTGGTGTCTCCTGGGCCTGGTAGCTAACAGCCTGTTAGCTGCTGTATCTCCTGATGTCTCCTGGGTCTGGTAGCTAACAGCCTGGTAGCTGCTGGTGACTCCCGGCCCTGGTAGCTACTGGCCTGGTAACTGCTGGTGTCACCTGGGCCTGATAGCTAACAGCCTGGTAGCTGCTGGTATCTCCTGGGCTCGATAGATAACAGCCTGGTAGCTGCTGGTATCTCCTGGGCCTGTGGTAGCTACTGGCCTGGTAGCTGCTGGTGACTCCTGGGCCTGGTAGCTAACAGCCTGATAGCTGCTGGTGTCTCCTGGGCCTGGTAGCTAACAGCCTGATAGCTGCTGGTATCTCCTGGGCCTGTGGTAGCTACTGGCCTGGTAGCTGCTGGTGACTCCTGGGCCTGGTAGCTAACAGCCTGGTAGCTGCTGGTGTCTCCTGGGGGTAGCCTGGGTCTGATGGCTGCTGGTGGATCCTGGGCCTACTGCTGCTCAGCTCTGCATATAGGCAACTACTTGTCAAGATAAACACATGACATTGTCATAATAGAATCTGCTCACAGGTAAGGAAACAAGGTATAAAACACAGCAAATAAAGATAAACTGTGTAAGGATTCACATACATAACAGAAATGAGGCCCAAAAATGAAGCAAACCAGCCTACAGCCTACCTATGTTAACGTTTAGCTTCAGGATTAGCATAATTAGCTTGGTTGACAACTGAAAATACAAAGCTTCAGATACTATTCTGATGCTCACAAGTTGGAACCAATTTAAATAAACAAGGAGCAATCATACAGACAGATCTACTTCAAGGATCAGACAAATGACTGCAATGGAGAATTCAACCTGCATGTGCTCTGGTCCCTCACATTGGCTGAAGACGGACAGGAGTCAAGACAGTCAGCGTTCAGCTTCTTAAATCCCTCACAGATATTAAGGTAGTGGTAGTGTCTGTCACAATATGGAGAGTAGGGTTTGGACTTGGGTCTGGCATTTGCCCGTGTAGGTTCTGCCCCAGTTGTCTCTTCCCTGGTTACCTTCTTAGCCATATTCTGGTAATATATCACCCTCCAGGAGGAAATGTAGATGAGTTTGTCTTTAAAATGGATATGATTCTCTCTGACATTCCTGATGATGGCGCATCACTAATTGTCATGGGAAAAAATAAATTCACATTGGCAAACCACAAGAAACTGACTTTCTGGCTCTCATCTGCTCTTTCAATCTCAAACTGGTACAGATTCGTCCAACATACAAAGCTGGCAATACTCTTGACTTGGCACTGATCAGAAACTGCTTCACAGCTAACCTGTCATTTACCCGACTGCACCTCTCAGACCACTTCCTGGTTCAATTCTCTGTCTTCCTTCTTCATGTCAATCAAGCAGCTCCAAAAGTGGCATCCTACCACAGAAACTTAAGATCCCTCAGAGCTTCACAGCTGTCTGACAAGGTTTACTCTACCCTCCCTTCAGTGGTGTAGTCTAGTTTATTTTAGTGGGTATACTCTGATCCCACCCCCCCTCATACATCATGTCCTGGTGTAACATCTGTCTCCCTGCACCCTTCCCAAAGGAGCAACTGCTCTTAAATGTATACTCTGCTAATGAGCTCCACAGTAAAGTTTGCATACACATAACTGAGATCATGAAAGGCTGGTTCTGTGTTATCTAAATGTAAACAACACAAGATGTATAACAGTCATTCCTTTCCTCATGGGGATCCTTCGCCCCAGAATCTTTGCCTGCTTGGACTGGGGTCGTTGCCGTGGTGATCACCCTTGTCCCAGTGGCTGGGGGTCCTGCACTGCAGTCCTACAGCTGTGATGTGGACTCTGGCTTGCCCTGATCTGGGTGGTTGCTGTGCTCGCCTCTGTGGAAATGGGTGGGCTGGCTCTTGGTGTGATCGGATCCCCAAGATATTGTTTCCTCACAGCGGCGTCAAGCCAGATGTTTATTACTTTTATTATTTTTGTACTGAGAAACAGAAACTGTGAAGTTCTTGTTTGTGTATAATGGAGGGAGGGGGGACGGCTCTGTTTGTGCATGTATGTGGACGTCTGTGTGACTGTGAGAGAGACAATGATGGGTGTTTTTTTAATTGCTATGTCATATAGTGTGTGAAGGCTTGTTTTAGATAGATAGATAGATAGATAGATAGATAGATAGATAGATACTTTACTGATCCCGAGGGATTTACTTTAATACGCAAACATTTTTATCATTGTGTAAAGCACTTTGTGTTTCCTTTGGCAAGAAAAACGCTTTATAAATAAAGTTTGATGTGAATTGATTAACAGCTGTACTTTAATTAACCATCGAACAGTCACTGACAGAACAAGACAAATCCATTTTCAATAAATAAAAATTCATGAAAAAAAATAGAGGCAAACATTCCACTCTAGGAATAGCTTGAATAATGAGACAACTACACATAACACACATAAGTTATTTATCTGATGGTGTACGAGGTGTCCTTATTAATGGACATTTAAGATGACTATGAATTGTCTTCATTTTTATTTAACTATAATAACATGCTAATATAGCGTTAACTTTGTACATTTAAATAGTTTCTACCAGCTTTAAATGTCCAACATTTACATAACTTTCCGTTTCTCCACTCTAACCAAAGATGCCTGTTTTTAAATTCCCCTACCTGACTCACTCCACAAGATCGGCCAGGTCGAAGTCTCTTTTACGAGCATGCACACACACACACACAGAGACTCACCGAGGCCCTGTTTCAGAAAGCAGGTTAAACAAACTGAGTTTAAAGCGCAACTCTGGGTTCACCAACTCGGAGTTTTCACTAAACCCGCTTTCTGAAACGGGGCCCAGGTTGGACGACAGCATCAGGCTGTCCTCCCCGCCCGTAAGTGTGTAACTGTAGTTTGCCCCGAATCGACAGTGGAAACAGCATCAGTAGCAACACACTCACCGACACACTGAAACAGTGTGATTTGACTTTGTTTTCTTTTCATGTTTTTTCTGTGTTTTTCCCTCTCCACTAACTACTCGTACCGCACAAAAAATCTTCTTCCTCTTCTTTTTCTGCTGCTGCTGCATCTTCTTCTTCTCTCATCCGCCACTCTTTAATTCGCGGTTGTCTAGCAACCAGCCACCAGGTGTTAAGGAATGCAGGTCAAGATCAGGACAGACGGCCAAGCTGCTTTCGCTCTGCGGCGGCTCAAAGTCACTTTTGACGGAATTCCTCATGGTCTAAACGGGCCGGCTTCGTGGCTAATTTATGATCGGGAAAGTGAAAGTTATGTCACGAAACATGTTGATATGCATCTTTGAGCATGTTTTAGCTGTTATACGGAAATTTGTGACCTTTTCTAGTGGGTATACGGCGTATTCCTGCATATCATGTAGACTACACCACTGCGTCCCTTCCCACTCAGTCTTCTCCTTATTGCCTGTTAATGAGGCTACAGAAACACTCTGCTCCTCTCTCGCCTCCTCTCTGGACAAACTCTGTCCTCTGGTGTCAAAACCAGCTAGACAAAACCCTCCCAGTCCATAGCTCACTGAGGTTCTAAGGAATAACAGAGCCGGACTCAGGGCAGCAAAAAGAAAGTGGCGCAAATCAAAAGAGTATACAGACTTGTTTGAGTACCGCAAAAACTTGCTTTTCACATCCAGCCTAAAAGTTCCAAGATAACCTTTTATCAGAACAAGATAACTCACGACAACTGTTCATGGTGTTTAACTCTCTTCTATTTTCACCACCTGCTCAGCCTCCCACTGTGCTGACTGCAGAAATGTTTGCTTCCTACTTCACTGAAAAGGTTGCTACCATCAGTAACCAATTCACTGAGCCTGACCAACTCAACCTTACCAAACCAGCTACTGGTGCCTCACTCTGCTCCTTCTGCTCTCTAAATGAGGACAAAGTCTCTAACGTCTAGTCAACTCAAAATCCACAACCTGTCCTCTTGATCCTGTTATTGCCAACATCCTGCAGAGCATTTTACCTACAATCAAAACTGCAGTAACCCATATTATCACCTTCTCTCTTAAATCCGATGTCTTTCCCTCTGCCTTCAAGAAAGCTCGAGTTAACCTGCTGCTGAAGAAACTCACACTCAACCCAGCTCAGGTTGAAAACTACCGGCCTGTCTCATTGCTTCCATTCATGTTCTAAACTGCTAGAGCGTGCTGTCTTCAGTCAGGTCTCACAGTTCCTCCAAGACAACAACCTGTTTGATCCATATCAATATGGCTATAGGCAAGGCTTTACTAAAGAGTTCTACTAAAACTGTTCTCCTGTCAATTACTGTTTCCCTACGGCTTCCCCACACTCTCGGAGCTTGGCATCTCAGGATCTATCCTCTCGTGGTTCATGTCCTACCTCACAGGAAGACCTTCAGAGTATTTTGGCAAGGGGGAGAGTCCAGATCACATGGGCTGACAACAGGGTTGCCTCAGGGCTCGGTGCTTGACCCTCTTATCTTTTCACCATACACCTCCTCACTCAGTGTAGTCATTAGCTTTTGTGGTTTCTCCTACCACTGCTATACAGATGACACTCAGCTTTTCCTTTCCTTTCCACTTGATGACACAACCGTCTCAATGCAAATATCAGCATGCCTTGCTGATATCTTCATGTGGATGAAGGGTTGTCATCTTCAGCTAAATCTGTTCAAGACCGAGCTTATTGTCTGTCCAGCCAGTTCTTCCTTACCACCACAGATAAGTGTGTAGCTTGACTCTATTACGCTTGTGCCTACGTCTTCTACCAGGAATCTTGGTGTCATGGTAGACAACCAGCTGACCTTTAAAGACCATATTGCCTCGGTTGCCCAGTTGTGCTGTTTTGCTCTGTACAACATCAGGAGGATCAGACCCTACCTGACAGAATACACGGCACAGCTCTTGGTCCAGACTCTGGTCATTTCACGCATTGACTACTGCAACTCCTTACTGGCTGGCCTGCCTACATGCTCAGTTCAACCTCTGCAGATGATCCAGAACGCAGCAGCACGTCTGGTCTTCAACCAGCCCAAAAGAGCTCATGTCACTCCGCTGCTAATTGCTCTTCATTGGCTTCCAGTTGCAGCACATCAAATTCAAAGCTCTGCTTCTGGCTTACAAAACAATAACCCAAACTGCTCCTGTCTACCTTCACTCCTTAATCCAGAGCTACACTCCCTCTCTCCACAGTTAAGCTCTGCCAGCAAAAGACAGCTAGTGCTCCCACAACTTGGTGCAAAATCAGTAGCTAGACTCTTTTCCTCTGTTGTTCCCTGGTGGTGGAACGATCTACCAAACTCTGTCCAATCCGCAGAGTCAGAGCCACTTTTAAGAGCAAGCTAAAGACTCACCTGTTTAAGGAGCATTTCCGCACTTAGCTTAACTCTTCTACTCATTGGATTGAGTTAGAAAGATTTGTCCAGCTCTTTGGCTCAACTCAGCACTGAATAAGCTGCGTGCATTCACACCCAAGATGATATTGTGTGTTGAAATCATGATGTCGTAATTAAACAAAGGACTATCATATATATATATATATATATATGTATATGAGAGAGAGAGAGAGAGAGAGAGAGAGAGAGCGAGAGAGAGAGAGAGAAAAGGGTACTGCCTCTAGCACTACACGACAGCACCTGGTCCATCTGGACTCACAGCAGTCTAACTAACACTTAATTATGATGTCCCATCTTGTTGGAATTCTGGCTTGTGTTGTTCTTTCTCTCAGATGTAAGTCACTTGAAAAGCGTCTGCCAAATGACTCTAGAATAGAATATTGAAGCACACAGACATTGGTTTCTCTTTGGGTTGTGTGGTTCACAGATCCTTCCTATCAGGTCGGGGGTATCGGTCTGATACAGTGCTGCTGTACTGGAAATGTGCTTTGCTTTAGACTTTGTCTGGAGCAAAGTAGCCAAGTCCTGGAGGGTGTGTGTTTTGTCTGGATGTATGCCAGTCTGCAAAATACTATATTGCAGGCAATACTCAATGAAGCCATCATGTTAGGTGGGAGGTATCTTGCTGAGCAGGTGATCAACGTGGGAGTCGCAGTGGAACTCATATCCATTTTGTCCTTCAAGGATCCTTACTATGCCTACCAAGGAATGGACAAACAAGCCAAATGAGTCAAAGGCATTCATATCACCCATCCTGACAGCAGGTGCATTAAGTATGGCACTCTGGACCAGCTGTTGTAGGTGCCCATACTTATCTTGTAGAGCAGGGGTGCCCAAAGTTGGTCTTCGAGGGCCGCTGTCCTGCAGATTTTCCAATGTTTCCTGCTTCAACACACCTGACTCAAATGAAATAGATCCAACAGCCTATTATGTTTTGCACAATGAGTCATCAGTTTGAGTCAGGTGGTTTTGGAGCAGGGACAGATCAAAAACCTGCAGGATTGTGGCCCTTGAGGACCGGAGCTGGGCACCCCTGTTGTAGAGCCTCCAGGTCAGTTGAGAGCTTGATGTGGTTGATCAACATTTGATATTTACATTGCTCACTGAAGTGAAGGTTGGTGAATTGGGAAGAGTGGTGGAACTCCTTGGCTGGCATACTGAGCAGTGTTGAGTGGCTCCATGGCTGGTTGGCTGTAGCTGTAAGTGGGCTGATACACTGTTGAAGACTGAGACTCTACTGGATTGGGAGGAGTATGGTTATGTATAAACTCGTTTCTGGAGTTTGGCTATAGGCAGCTGTAACTCATAGGTTAATGCCACATAAGGTGTGTTATTGGCCAGAGGTGCTGAGGTGATGACATGCGCCTAAGGGTGTAACATGGGTTGTATCTCAAGTAGTTGCTAATGCTGGACCAAGTTGTAGTCTCACAGACCTGAGTGCCATGGATATTCAACACTGGAGGTGTGTTGTCGGGTTAACAAGGAGTGCAGGTATTGCTGGAAGGGTATTAGGTTGCAGCTTTGGCTATGGTCCATTAGGAGGCACTGTAGAGGCTGGAATGACTTGTTGCATCACTTATGGGGGAGGAATAGGTGGGTACACTGCAGGAGCAGGTGTTGGAAGTAACTGGGTTGACAGAGAGGGCTGGGAAATGGATGGAAGCATGTCAGCCTGTCTTGCCTGCACTGGCAGTGGTAAGTCCAGAAAGGGGTCTGACTTGTCAGAATGTACAGGTAAAGTTACAGTTGTCCAGAAATTTGCAAGAATCAGAGAACGAAGCTTAGCAATCTCAAGGTCCTGTTCAGCCCAAGTTAGGTGCTGCTGTGTTTCTAGCTGCCTAGTGGGAGCTTCTCTGGGTTTGAATGCCTCATCTTGGAGCCGCTGTGCTTCCTCGGCTTGTTTATCTCAGCAGTTTACACTCCAAGTCAGCTTGAGTCTCATGCTCAATCAGATGGCACATATCTTCCAGCTCCAGCTGCTTTATTCTCTCTTCCAAGATTGCAGCTTGTGCATTTGAGACCCTGAGTGGGATATGTACCAACTGAGTAACATGTACCTTCTGGATCTACTATGGATGTATAACTTCTTTTGGATGGCCTGCTTGCGTTGCTGCTGTGAGATACAGTGGCAGGGGGAGCCGGGCACACGAGTGGCTGGAATCCAATTTAGTAGTCCTCTAACTAAACAGGTAAGAAGCGTTCTCTCTACGGACAGCTCCTGTGCGCTGCGGTGCCTGATGCAGCATTGTCCATGATGTTCTTCCTAGGTTGCACTCAATCCAGCTTGAAGGACCAGTGTTGAGCATGAGCCTCAGAGAATAGGACTGCTGATTTGGGTGGCAGATTATGGACTATAATTCCAGTTAGACAATTAAGGCACTTGGAGAGGGAGAGAGAAAGAAAGAGAGAGAGAGAGAGAGAGAGAGAGAGAGAGAGAGAGAGAGAGAGAGAGAGAGAGAGAGAAAGATCTGTTTGTCTTCTTTAATAAAGATTGGTGGACTTAAGCATTATTGTACAGCATATGTAGCCTATGCTCTGAAAATAAAGGCAATGAAAATGTATTACAACTGCTCCGCATATTGTTCAGCAGTTAGATAAACTTTCCTAAATAAGCTGCCATGTGGGCATATGATTTTAAGTTTCACCAGTAATATCCCTAACTTATGTGCAAATAGGGTTGCCAACTTTCAAAAGTGAAAATAAGGGACGCCAACCATAGCTCCTGAGGGCCATGACCACCATGGCCCGACTCCTGTGGGGTGGGGAACCCATAGCAGTGGTGTGTTTTATTTTGTGCCAGTGTTTTTAGTAAAGGGGTGATCAAAAAAGCAATTAGTTATACTTAAAATGCTTTATTACCGATGGACACATTGATTATTGTGCAACATTATTGCATATAAAGTGTTAATTAGGCTCCATAAAGACGTAATAACATGCATTCCTAGTTAACATACAGGAGGAAATATATAAAAAAATACCATATGCACACAACTTAGTTATTGCACAATCACTTAACTTAGTTAAAGAGATATTATCTGGCACTCGGCAGTAGCACCAGTAACTAAAGGAGATCTGTTTGTGTGGGGTGTTCAACAATGAATTTTTAAAATATAAACTAAATACGTTGAGAACTTAATGTAACTTTTAAAGTTAAGTTATATTTTAAAATAAACGTTTTCTCTGAACAACATTTATTAACTGTTAATCCATTAGTCTGACTTTTTCTTTAAATGGACATATATAATATTTATAATGGCTGATATTACTGTATATTAAATAAATGATCATTCATTCAACTTTAAAAACTCATCATCTTAAATTCCAGAAATAGATCAATCATGACATGATGTCCCACACCGGATCAGTCTCAGGAGATGATGGGGATGAAGAACTGGGACACTGAGCTCTAGTCTTTGTGTTCTTACATGCCTCCAGTGTTGCTCTCCTGATGCATGATCTCTGATGTCAGACAGCGCACGCGCCACTGAAAACAAACATTTTACAATGCGTCTTGTAAACATCTCCACTGATGCTGTCCAGCTAAGGATGGAAGTGTTTTTGCTTTTGATGATGTGGTGGAGTATCAGGTGCCGAGGACATTTTAACCCATAAGAGCCTGACGTGACATATTTGTCACATACATTTTCTGTAGACATTTTGCTTCAATTATGGTATAACTTTACTCAAAATCCTGTTGAACACAGTCTGATACTTGTCTTCTGTCCCCAATTAGATACCCAGGAGCAGAAAACCACATTATAATATTTTTAATATATCACATGTTAATAACTGGTAGACAAAAATATGAGAGATTTCTAGATTCTCTCAGGCAGGTGGAGATGGAAGCATCTCGCCTCCACGCAGGAGCAGATGGAGGATTTCTCCTGCGCCAGTGTTACCCCGATAGCATCACGTCGTCACGGCAACGCGTACAGCTGATCAAGCTGAATCTACGTCACTGAAGGAATTCTGAATCGGCTTTATGTGGATCCAGTTTTCTTTGTAGATTTTTTTTAACATCAACACGTTGTCAGAGATCTGAACTTTAAGAATATATTAGAACAACTTTGCTGAATGAATCTTCATCAGGACATTTAAAATATTTCACTTTTTTCTGTCCTGTGGGTTCTTTTATTTTTTTCCATCACAGCATTTCTGGCTCTGAATCTGGGGAGACACTGTATTGTTATGGTACTTCAGAAATGATTTAGATGTGTCATCTGAAAACTTCTTTAATATTCAAGAAAAATCAGTTGTGTTACATAATAGCTGTAAATGAAATGGATATTGAATCGAATCGGAATTAATTGCAATCGAACTGAAATAGGCTGTTGTGAATCAAATCAACATTGTTTCAGGAAAGTAGTGACGATACCAGCCCTAGTCCTGACTGGTTCGAGACAGCATTTGTCCTGTTGCCAGTAGATGGTGCGCAGCACCTAGTGTGATTGACAGTTTACTGGAGGACGAAAACAGAACATCTTTCCACATCTGCACAGATCACCAGTATCACTACACCAATTGGAAGTAAACTTAAAGTTTGACATGTGGCTGCACATTTCAAAGAGATTTTGTCCCTGTGCAAGTACCACTACTAATGTTATGTAATGCTATTAACCTAATGTTTACGTGAAGCTATGTAGCTGTGCTAATGTAGTTATATGCTAGCACTCGATTGGTTTTATGCTAATATGGATAAAAAATATCATATTATGTTCTGTGAGGTAAATTGTGATGGAAAGCTTGCCCTTTAGTGATCTACGAAAGTTATATCCCATCTAGGAGGTTACAATCCAACCACAAAGGGTTGTGTTTATTTAGAGATGGTAAATCCATGAGTGATCCATGATAACACCATGTTTAATCACATTATCATAAAAAGATCACTATCACTACTGTTTTGCACTATGTTGTAACATTAAGGACCCAAAAATTCAGTCACAACACAGAAGCAAGCATTTAAAGGAATGGATTTCCTGAGCAATAGTTTCAGAAAGGTGATTGACAGAGGACCCTCGGGAGGCAGCCTGATCACAGAGAAAGGAGATGTGGCCACTGAATGAAACTCCACAGTTAAAACTCTAGTCTAAGGTCCAGGAACATAGTCAACAATCAGGCAAAGGTCAAACACTGTTACACCCGCACTAGTTTCAGCCACGGACACACCCCATCCCTTCCCTCCATAGTCAATGTCCTGAGTACTGATCATCCACACCTGTAACCAATTTACCTACCAGCTTTATAAATACCAGCGCCACACTCACGCAATGTCGGACCTCGTTCCAGCATAGATGGACTTACCTTCTCTCCCTGTCTCTCTGGTTAGTCTGGACTCTAGTGTTTCACCTCCTTTGTGTAACCAGTTATGGAAAACCCTTAAAATGATAATTCTTTTATTAGAATAAGTTAGAACTTTAAAATAAATATTGTACCTTAATTGAAGTATAACATCTATGCTTTAAAAAAAAAAAAGAAAATAAAAAAGTTAGAAAAAAAAGGTCAAGCGTTGACAATGAATAAATAAGTATTGGTCAAATAATTGGAAAGAATAGCCGTCTACAATAAAGTGATTAAATGCACAAAAAGATAAAAAAATGAAAGAGTTGCCCTTGAAGAACCGTTAAAACTATGATTCCCATGGTCCTCTGTGAGGAGCAGGCCAGTTACTGAGCTCCGAAGTGTTAGATGATTAAAGCCCCGTCTTCACTTCCGGTTAGCTACTTCCTGACAATGAAAAACAACATCGTGCACAACCGATTCCAAAAATCGATTGCCATCCATAGGAATAGCGTGAACGGCAGAGATGACTGTTGCAATCAAGCGACGTGCACAAAGAGAAACCCACCCACTGTCTCAACGGTCAGGTTTTTCTTCCAGTGATGATCAAAGGACCAGAAGTTAAGCCCGACCCGGGTCTGAGAAGCAATCCGGCTGGATCTGCACTAGATATTAGTGTTTCAACCATCAGAAGGATTCCCCAGTGTAAACTGTGTGGTGAGCCAACCGACCCACGAGCACAAGTGTGTATGTGCCGTCCCCCCCCCCCACTCACGGATTGTGCGGTAGGATCGACTTGCACTGGCATATCGCTGTACACAGGAATCGGTCACTGACACTGATAAAATACTGATTTGAACAGAAAGGGCCCCAACGAGCAATAAGAGTGGTTGAGAACCGGGTTTTCTTTTATTTTCTTAAGAAATCTGCCGGCTTTATTAATTTTGTTATTTTCATACATTGTTTAAACCAAAGTGTTCCATTGTTTGTTACTGTGTTCTGTTGAAAACAAGTGACCACAACAAACCCCAGTTATTGTTGTCTGTCATTATTGAGGTCAAACCACTGGCTCTTAAGGGCTTGGCATCTTCTGATACTGGTCCACTTATTATCACAGATCGATTGCCTGTCACATCAATACTGAACCCATGTCCACTATGGATTTTGTACAGAAGTGTGGTGTTAAAGTCCCCAACTCGGTTATCATTGGTGGGCTGACTAATATGGAAGACCAAAGTGAACAGGTCCTAGACTTTCTTAAAGAATATGGGTCTGTGAAAAGAACTGTTGTGGTTGATGATGATAAATCAGAATTTCATAAAAACCTGATCGTTGAGTATACATATTGGTACAGCTGTAGAAACTTTAGGTGAACTATTGCCATACAAATATACCTTGCAAGACAATCCCTCTACCATTTGTACTGGTCAGAACTCTGAGCAGTGTGTACCAAACTGAAATCAGTGGTAATATCACCAAAAACTTACCTGTCAGAGCTTAAAACCTTAGCCAACTGAGTGGTGGTGAGTACGGACAGGTGCTTAAAGACGTGATGTCTCAGATTAGTAAAGATATTGAAGCCAATGGGGTGCTGTAAGAGAGGAAGTTCCTCTCGGCCCGTGTTGAAACCCCCATTGAGACCCGCGGGCCATTACTTTCAACTGAGCAGACTCCTCCTGTTCCATTCTTAGACACCCCTTACAGAAATTATGGCTTTTCTCCAACTGGCACCATCCCTATTGACAGTGTGGGTACAGCCCTTTCACTTTCAGCGAACAACATGAATCCCCCTGAAATTCAAAAGGTTGTGGTTGAGCACATTGTGAGGAGCGAAGCGATTAGTTCCCACTCCCAGTCCCAACTAAGGCTCCGCCCCTTCTCTGGAAAGACTCCCAGGCCCAATAATGAGATCGATTATGACACCTGGCACTCACATATTGAGTTGCTGCTTAATGACTCAAGCATGCTTCCCATTCAGATCATCAGAAAAATTGTGGAGCGCTTGCTCCCACCCGCAGCTGATGTAGTCAAAGGTTTACAGCCCAATTCACCCCCTTTAGCTTTCCTGCAACTACTCGATTCAGCCTATGGTATTGTTGAAGATGGAGAAGAGCTCTTTGCTCAGTTTTTAAACACATTCTAAGACCCAGGGGAAAGCGCTTCTACTTACCTCCATCGGCTACAGGTAACGCTAAACCTAGTGGTAAAAAGGGGTGGGGTTGAACCAAAAGAAATAGACCGACACCTTCTAAAGCAATTCTGTCGAGGGTGTTGGGATGGCGCTCTGCTCTCTACTCTACAACTTGAACGGGCAAAGATCAGTCCTCCTTCGTTTGCAGAACTCGTGCTGATGTTGCGCACAGAGGAGGACAGGCGGCAAACAAAAGCCAGCCGCATGAGGAAACATATAGGTACCACAAAACGAGTCCAAGTTCAGTCTCAGAGCGCATGTGCATGCGCAGACCCAAAGGAGAGACCAGAGGGTTGTTCCAGCACCATAGAGGACCTTGTGAAACAAGTTGCCACCTTGCAGAGCCAGTTGACCTCTTTCATGGCAGAGAAGAAGAAAGGAGCTGATACAAAGGCAACTGCACCAAAAGTCCAGAGCCAAACCCTGAAAAAAACAAAAGCAAATGTGCAAAACCAAATAAGAGCAAAGCAGACGAACAGGCCCTGGCCCTGGTACTGCTTTAAGTGTGGGGAGGATGGACACATCTCCTCATTGTGCACCGAAGCGCCAAACCCCACCTTGGTGGCTGAAAAGCGGAAGCAGTTGGAGAAGAAACAATGTGAGTGGGAAATGGAGACCAAATCCAGTCTCCAGTCACATTTAAACAATTAACAGCTCCTGTTGTGGGACAGACAGGGGCTGAGACAAATCAGTGTCCCTCAGCTATAAACGCCACATCCAACTCGCAAGTATGTAGCAGCGTAGGACAATCAGGCAGCAACCTCCCCTTTAAATTTCCTAAAGGATTAGTTGGTACCAAGAGTACAGCTCTTGTGAACATCAAAGGTGAAGAAGTTAGCTGCTTACTTGACACGGGCTCACAAGTCAGAACAGTTCCACAGTCATTTTATGAGCAACGCCTCACAGAGCAGGAGATCAAGTCACTTCATGACCTCTTAGAGGTAGAGGGGGCTGCAGGGCAGTCTGTCCCCTACTTAGGATACATTGAGTTAGCTGTCACTTTCCCAAAAGAGTTTCTTTGAGCACCAATTGAAGTAAGCACACTTGCCTTAGTTGTTCCTGACCTCCACACCATTACAGAGCCCCTTGTACTTATAGGCACCAACACCCTTAATGTCCTTTACGAAATCTATTCCAAATCTGAGATCACACATCAGCCTATTCCATATGGCTACCAGGCAGTCCTTAAAGTACTGGATACAAGACACAGACAGACAACTTGCACTGAGGCCCACGGTGCTGTGAAGTTACAAGGGAAGAGTGCCCAAGTTATCCCAGCTGGCAAAACTGTTGCACTTGAGTGAGTTTCCTCAGTGAGCGGATTCCAGAACGAGAAGTCTGTTCTAATTGAGCATCCAGATTTACCCTCCTTACCTGGTGGGTTGCTTGTAAAGGCCAGCCTAGTTGACCCCCACCCCCCGACGGCCCTATAAGCTACCAGTCTTAATCTGCAATGAGTCAAATCATGATATCGTCATCCCCCCAAAGTGCACAATAGCCCAGATGCATACTTACCAAACTGTTTTGTCAAAACAGCAGAACGTAGCAGAGCCAGCCGAGCTATCCCAAAAGACAGCCGAAGCAGAGTCCTCCCAAAAGCCCACTTTGAGCTTTAACTTTGGTGAGTCCCCGATCCCACCTGAGTGGAAAGAACGTGTCACAGAGCAGCTCAACAGTATGCGTGATGTGTTTGCACAACACGACACAGATTTTGGTCGAACAGATAAAGTTACACATCACATAAAACTATCAGATGAAACTCCTTTCAAGCAGCGCACCCGACCAATCCACCCTCAGGATATTGAGGCAGTTCGAAACCACATTCAGGAGCTCCTTGATGCAGGAATAATCAGAGACTCTGAATCTCCATTTGCACCAATTGTGGTAGTAAGGAAAAAGAATGGCCAGGTCCGACTGTGCATAGACTACAGACGCCTGAATCTCCAGACCATTAAAGACGCATACGCCCTCCCCAAGCTGGAGGACACATTCTGTGCACTCAACGGCTCTCAGTGGTTTTCTGTCCTTGATTTAAAATCTGACTTTTATCAGATAGAGGTTAAAGAGGCAGATAAGCCAAAAACAGCCTTTGTATGTCCACTCGGCTTCTGGGAATTCAATAGGATGCCTCGAGGAGTGACAAATGCGCCGAGTACTTTCAGAGGCTAATGGAGAAATGCATGGGGGACATGCATTTAAAGGAAGTATGGGTGTTTCTTGATGACCTAATCATATTCTCCAAGACCCTTGAAGAGCACGAGGAAAGGCTGATGAAGGTGCTCTCCCGTCTCAAGGAATTTGGCCTCAAACTCTCCGCAGAGAAATGTGTATTCTTTCAGACATCAGTCCGTTATCTTGGTCATATAGTGTCCAGAAATGGAGTACAAACAGACCCAGAGAAAACGGCTGTTCTCAAAACCTGGCCCATTCCCAAGAGCTTGCGAGAATTAAGATCTTTTCTCGGATTCTCGGGGTACTATAGGAGGTTTGTTAAAGGCTACTCCAACATTGTGAAGCCCCTCCATGACCTAACTTCTGGCTATCCACCTTACCAAAAGAAAGCCAGACTGACACAAAGATCAAAAGAGTACAGAGACCCAAAAGAGCCTTTTGGGGAGCACTGGACCCCTGCTTGCCAGCAAGCATTTGAGACTGTAATTGACAAACTTACCACAGCTCCTGTGCTAGGTTTCGCAGACCCCCAGAAACCGTATGTGCTCCACACTGATGCCAGTACCACTGGACTTGGTGCAGTTCTGTACCAAGAACAGGAGGGTCAGTTAAGAGCTATTGGGTATGCAAGCAGAGGGCTATCACGAAGCGAAAGTCGCTATCCAGCGCATAAACTGGAACTTTTAGCGTTGAAGTGGTCGGTTACCGAAAAGTTTGCTGATTATCTGTATGGTAATCAGTTCACCGTTGTGACTGATAGCAACCCGCTAACTTATGTATTGACTTCAGCAAAACTGGATGCGACAGGCTACAGGTGGCTGGCAGCGCTGTCCACATTTTCATTCAAGCTTCTCTACCGACCCAGGAAGCAAAACGGTGATGCTGACGGGTTGTCACGCAGGCCACATGAGAGGTTGGAGGATGACCCAAAGTCACAGAAAGAGAGAGAGCACATCCTCCAGTTCACCAAGGATCACCTTTCTAACCCAGATAACATCGATGCTGTTAATGAGGATGTTATACAAGCAATCTGCGAGAGACAACTCGTTTACAGCAACGATGATGATAGTAATCCTGACAACATCATTCTGGTTGAGTGCCTTGCCGTCTCTGCAGATGTAGTGCCCCACTGCTATCAACAAGCAGCTCAGTTTGGTGAACCTCCTGCTATCCCTCATCTGTCTGAAGCAGAGCTGGTGGATAGGCAAAGGGCCGACCAATATTTAAAGCACATCATATCCCAAATTGAGACAGGTGAGACACCTTCCCCCACCTTACGAAACAAACTCCCTGACCTTCCTCTGTTTTTAAGAGAGCTAAACCGCCTCGAGCTTGTCAATAATGTCTTGTACAGACGTCGCCAAGAAGGCCCCAATACAATATACCAGCTTGTCCTTCCAACTGAGCTTCGTGGCGCGGTTTTGACTAGTCTCCACGATCATATGGGTCACATGGGAGTAGACCGCACATTGGATCTTGTCCGAGCCAGATTCTATTGGCCAAGGATGGCTGTGGATGTGGAAGGGAAGGTGAGGACTTGTGGCAGGTGTGTGAGGAGGAAAGCACTTCCACAGACAGCTGCACCCCTAGTTAACATCGAGACAACAAGACCCCTTGAACTTCTCTGTATAGACTTCCTTTCTCTTGAACCAGACAGATGTGGAACCAAAGACATCCTTGTGATCACAGATCACTTTACCACACCCAACCAAAAGGCCTGTACAGTGGCGAAGTGTTTGTGGGAGGGTTTCATGGTGCATTATGGAATGCCAGAAAAGCTACACAGTGACCAGGGGCCAGATTTCGAATCCCGCATGATAAAGGAGCTCTGTCAAGTGGCTGGCATTCAAAAGGTGAGGACGACCCCCTACCACCCTAGGGGCAACCCGGTGGAACGATTTAATCAAACCTTACTTGACATGTTAGGCACCCTTCAGAACCAAGAAAAGCCCCACTGGCGTGATTTTGTCAGACCACTTGTTCACGCCTACAACTGCACCAAACATGATAAGACAGGGTTTACACCTTATGAGCTCATGTTTGGGCGCCAGCCCCGCCTACCAGTTGATCTGGCATTTGGACTACCGCTGTATGGCAAACAACACAGGTCACACTCTGAATACGTGCAGAACCTTAAATCACGACTCGAGGAAAGCTACAAGCTAGCCACGAGTAATGCTGCGAAGACTGCATATAAGAATAAGACACGGTTTGACAGACATGTGGTTGTCTCAGACTTAGATCCTGGAGACCGCGTGCTAGTCCGGAATGTCCGCGTCCGGGGTAAGCATAAAATCTCAGATAAGTGGGAGTCTACTGTCCATGTAGTCGTGAGTAGGGCAGGTACCCTTCCTGTCTATACGGTCAAGCCTGAAACCAGCGACGGCCCATTAAGAACGCTACACAGGGACCTGCTCCTCCCATGTGGATTCCTACCTATGGAGGAAGGCGACAAATCGATCAAACAACCTAAGGAGCACAGAGTAGCAACTCGTGCAAATCCTGCTGTAGATGCTGACCCCCTCTCGGAGGAAGAGGAAGATGAATTCAATCCAACTTACTGGTTCTGTGAAGCCTCAGATGTAAACATGCCTACAGTTCGTGAGAGTTCAGCACAGTCCAATGAACTCATGTCTAAGGAGCAAGATATGCAGCATATTGTATCTTCAGATATCTGTCCTGTTGAGAGCCCAGTAAATGTGCAAGCCGTAGATTACACCCCTGAGTTGTCCAACTCATCGATATGTCTACCGGTGCCTCAGTCAGCCCTCTGAGGTCCGACGAGCATATACCTGAAAGAGACCAAGACAAAGTAACCTACCTGATACCAACTTGCCTGAGGAAATATACCTCATGGAGAAAGAAACCCCACCTGACTCTGTTGGTGAAATCTGTAGTGAACAGAGTTCAGTATTCTCTGACGGGTCAGAGGGTGAGGAAGAAGCAGACAAAACAAAGATTAAACAGTCTGAGGAAGGAGAGAAAACAGAAGTGAACAATATGGAATCCAAAGAGAAAGTGACTGTTGCAGATGCTCCTCTACAGAGATCAGAGAGGGATCATCAACAGCCAAGGCGACTTGATTATTCACAACTTGGGAACCCCCTAGTCAGAGTGGTCAAGTCGTTTCTCCATGGGCTGACCACTGTCTTGGCTGATGCTTTAAGTGAAGACCAAGAGGTCTCTGCACCTCCCCTACTCTACCACACTCTAATCTAATCTAATCCCTTCCATGTACAGGGACGTACATGAGTTCAGGAGGGGAGAGTGTAACCAGGTTATGGAAAACCCTTAAAATGATAATTCTTTTATTAGAATAAGTTGGAACTTTAAAATAAATATTGTACCTTAATTGAAGTATAACATCTATGCTTTAAAGAAAAAAAAAGAAAAAAAAAAGGTTAGAAAAAAAAGGTCAAGCGTTGACAATGAATAAATAAGTATTGGTCAAATAATTGGAAAAAATAGCTGTCTACAACAAAGTGATCAAATGCACAAAAAGATAAAAAAAATGAAAGAGTTGCCCTTGAAGAACCGTTAAAACTACGATTCCCATGCTCCTCAGTGAGGAGCAGGCCAGTTACTGAGCTCCAAAGTGTTAGATGATTAAGCCCCGCCTTCACTTCCGGTTAGCTACTTCCTGACAATGAAAACAACATCGTGCACATCCGATTCCAAAATCGATTGCCATCCATAGGAGTAGCGTGAACGGCAGATGACTGTCGCAATTCAAGCGCCGTGCACAAAGAGAAACCCACCCACTGTCTCAACGGTCAGGTTTTTCCTACCAGTGATGATCAAGGATCCGGAAGTTACGCCTGACCCGGATCTGAGAAGCATCCGGCTGGATCTGCACTGGATATTAGTGTTTCAACCTTCAGAAGGATTCCCAGTGTAAACTGGGTGGCGAGCCAACCGACCCACGAGCACAAGTGTGTATGTGCCGCCCCCCCCCCCACTCACGGATTGTGTGGTAGGATCGACTTGCACTGGCATATCGCTGGACACAGGAATCGGTACTGACACTGATAAAATACTGATTTGAACAGAAAGGGCCCCAACGAGCAATAAGAGTGGTTGAGAACCAGGTTTTCTTTTATTTTTCTTAAGAAATCTGCCGGCTTTATTATTTTGTTTATTTTCATACATTGTTTAAACCAAAGTGTTCCATTGTTGTTACTGTGTTCTGTTGAAACAAGTGACCACAACAAACCCCAGTTATTGTTGTCTGTCATTATTGAGGTCAAACCACTGGCTCTTAAGGGCTTGGCATCTTCTGATTATCACAGATCGATTGCCTGTCACTCTATTATCATACCATAACAAGGGTTACATTTGCCTTATTCAGTAAGACTGTCGTTTGAGCTTAATAAAATATCCCACATGGAATGATGACAAATTACATATTTTTTAACTTTCTAATTATGGTATTAGTTATTTTTACATGAATTTATATTGAAAATCTTAAAAATTCTGCCTTTTAAAACAGCTTAAAAATCAGTATTAAAAAGCCTCATTAATCCGATCGGTATCTGTGAGGTCCTTCTCAACAAACACAGGAAGGCAGATTTCAGGATACTTGGGGTCAGGTGAGAATTGGTGGTCAGAAGTCAGAGCACGGGTTGATGTCCAGATATCCAGAAAGCAGGAGAGGACCTCTCTGAAAGATCCGTCTTGGGCAAGGGAATGCAAAAATAATCCAGAGAAAAGAACAATGTGGAAACAAACAAGAACATGAGAAGAACGCTGAACATCTACTGGCAGACGGCTGTCAATAATCTGACAGGGAAAGAAAGACTGGAGAGAGTTTAAGTAGGGCTGAGCCGGGCGAGAATATGGAGCATTTCAGGGTAGCCTGGGTGGAACAAATGAACCTGAGTGAGGAAGCAATCACTAGAGGCCTGGCAGAGCATGAACCATGACAATTTTGAACTGGAAATGATGATGAAGCCACTTCCTGTCAGACTTTCCACCAATCAGAGAGCTTAGATTGACGGTAACGTCCAATCAGGAGCAGCCAAAGATCAACCAGTGAGCAGAAAGTTCTGTGTGTGTGTGAAAAGAAGAAAAATAATGCTCCTCTATGGCTGGAATAAAGCCAAGAAGACGTTTCTAATGCACGGTGGCGCCACAAAGCAGCTGAGCTGGAGTTGGTTTAGTGAGGATAGCAGGTAAATAGTAGCAGGAATAACTGGAAATGAGGAAAAAGTGGAAACATGGAAATAGTTTCTGTTGTGTGTTTGTTTCAATAACAATATTTTTTCTCCTGAAAGCCAAGACTTGAGAGAACGATGAGATGAGAAAAGGTTTGGTCACTGTTGATCTGTGTGTTATTTCTACAAAGTTCTGTTGGTAATAAATTCTGCTTTCTTCTTCTGGTCGGCCTTTATGCTGCTACATCTATTCATACATTCATTTTACATCATTTTAGCCTCAGAATCTGACACAGTTAGCAAAAATAAAAAAGATGGCTTGGAGTTTTAAGGGTTAATACTGCAGATTTTAATTTAACTGATTCTGTGCTAAACGAATCTTAATAGTTTATTAATAACATCTTTGAACATTTCTTTATTTAGCCTTTATTTATACAGGTAGTCCCACTGAGATAGCAGCACAATTTAGTTCCATTTACAGACAGCTCTTTACAATTCAGAATACCAATTAGAGATCATTTAAAAGGCAAAAGCAGGATACATCTACAAAGAAATAAATTAATAAAACACACTATAAACAAGAGCAATTCAAGAGTTTATTGGAGAGAGTATTGTGAAATTACTCTTCTTGTGTTTGTTACCATCATAGCTGCCAGGCTTATTCTGCCTGTGATACAACAGCCTGCTTGGTCTTTAAATTTCTTGGCAGCTTTGTTGTCACGTGGAGCCAGCACTGCTCTGCTGAACTGCTCATTTAACTCCACAAGCTTCATTAGCACAAAATGAGTCATTATCACAGAGCATGAGGGCTAAAACCAGTTTCCACTCAACTTCTTTCCTGAGTTTTTCATCTGATGGAGACAAAAAAGACAAATGCATTTTATTTAAATGTATTATTATCAGTATTCCTGTAACTCAGAGACAACACGGAGTGACAGAAAAAACGAGTATAATAGATGCTTAAGAGGTTTTCTTCTGCTCACTTCACAGCTCATTACACCATTCGCCTAGTGAAATATAAACAATGCTTCCTGTTGGAAAGTCACCGTGATTCATCATTTCAACCATCATTTTTATTAAATTCTCAGCCAAGTCATCTGGAAAATATTTTTACTCAGAAACAAAACAGAGGAAACTGGCTGTGAAACAGATTTTAATTATATAAATCTTTTTTTAATCTCCACAGAAATAACAGGAGCTAGTTTCTCATCAGTCATTACTCCACTGAGTTTATGGCCTCTCACATTTTCTCTGTACATCCACATGGAAGTCAGATAAGGCTTCATGGATGTGTGAAGGTCTTGTGGAAAGGTCGTCTACTCTGAAGCAGGAGGTTAGCAGAGTCTCATCGGATGATAGAACAGACTCAGCACAGCACAGATGGGAGATTTCTGGAGTTCCTCATCACACACAGCATGTCCTCACTTTCATAAAGATATATTTATAGAATATTTGTGCAGCCAGAAATTTCCCGCCTGCCATCAGTTAATCTACATCCTGATCCAATGATCTGCTGAGTCTGATCATCTTTCACCACCAGACTCGCCGGTTTTCTATCATCTTTATTTCAGATGGATTTGCCTTTTATGCAGAATATTTGTCCTCACAGAATAAAATGTATTGTTGGGGTAATCTTACCATGTTTCTTATGCCATCGGGCCAAAACATTTTTCACTTGAGCAACAAATTGCTGTTAATTTTTTGGCACATTTAATCTCCCATGGATTCGATTAGCCTGACACTTGACAGAAATGTTAGCTCCACATTTAAACACTTTCATTGTCAAATAGACAAACTGATGTTTAACTCTCTAATGCTTCTTCAGCGATACTTTATTTTGATTTTGGGGATTATCCATTCACCCATTAACTGTGACGGCTTGCTGAGGGTTTTGTGGGTCTGGAGTCATTCCCAGCTGACACTTAGTCAGAACTCACAGCCGAAGAGCGTACGCCTGAGGACGCTCAGATTCATCTTTACCAGCATTTAATCTTTGAATCTGAGCTGGGTGTCCTCAGAAATCTCATGTCCACACAGGATTGATTGATATCCTTATTTCCAACAAGTTGTTAAATCAGTGAATCAGATATAATAACAAAAAGATAACAAAACAAAGAAAGAAATATATCTATATGTTCCAGAAGGAGTTTGAAGACGTATAAATCGGTTACATCCTACTCCTTTTCTAACAGTCATTGTTATAGTTCATGTAGGTCAAACAGAAATATATATAAACCTATAAATATAAATATATAAGCAGCTGTTAATTATGAAACTCTAAAGTCAAATTTGCAGTAAACCATGAATTGTATAATGTTTTAAATACCTTTATTTTTTTATTGCACTGTTATGAAGTGTTTTATTTGCACTCATGTTGTTTTGTTGCACTGCTGCTTTGTGTTGTGATGTGTTGGAGCTAACATATTCACAAAGGATAAAAGGATAAAAATGAGCTCTGGTTAAATCTAACATAGAGGAATGTGCGCTGTCCTTTTGTAAGAATAAATAAAAACACTCAAGCTACAAATGTATTAACTCTACATAACTATAACTAGAATACTAGAAATCTCTCATGTTTCTTTCTGATTTCCAGCTGGTTGACGTGTTTTCCAACACGTGCACTCTGTGAAACCTGTGTGCGTGCATGTATGTGTGTGCGTGTGTGTGCTCACTGCCGTGGACACAGAGACACGCCGTCATGGAAACCAGATAAACAGCATCAGGCTGTTTACTGTTTGATAAAAGAACAACATGTAAACTTGTTCTGGAGGAAATGTTAATTTAAATGACCATGTCGGATTTATTTCAAAGTACATATGTGTGTGGTGACATCACTTCCTGTTGTGGAAGTGATGGCGCCCGTTAGCATTAGCTGCCTGCAGTATTAGTGTTAGCTACTAATGTGAGCGGTAATACACTGCAAAGGACTTTGATGATGAATATAATCCACACTGGTGAATGGAAACATCTGAATGTGACATCATCTCAGCAGAAGAAAGTGATTGGACGTGTAGTGGAATTTATTTATCAAAGATCACACACTGAGTGAGAATCAAACAAGGTATTTTTAATTAAGAGTCACGTAGTCAGAGAGATCTGCTAAGTGAGTCTGAAGAGATACATGTGTGTTTGGTTTAATATAGGCCAGAGCGTGAGCTGATAACATCGAGGTCGAAGGTCATTGTAGTAAATTCCTCAGTGCTCTACATAGCCTGGTACAAGGTAGGAAAAATGTTAAGGAGTGAAAGGGGGAAGGGAGAGGCTCACTAAATTCTTATTTAAGTACACAGACATACAAAGTGTAGACTACAGAATATAAGTATGTGTATAAAATTTTCCATTACAGACGGAGGAAACACAGGAAACCAGTTGTGTGTATAAATGCTAAGATCTCGCCGAGCCTTGGTAATTCACACGAGGGTAGGGTCACGTTACCGGAAATTACATAAAAATCGATCTCCAAGTTTTATGAATCGATATTGTATTTTTTTTTCTTTGAATCGATTAAAATCGATAGAGAAATTTTCCAACACCTTGTTCCATTTATCACATCAAGAATTAATGCAGCTGTGGAGGAAAAAGGGGTCCAAACCAGTTCTAGTAGGTGGACCTGATGACATGGGAGGGAGTGTGTATAACACAGAGTGTATCTGAGTGTACCTCAACACAAACTCGTGTGCAGAAAATATTTTTCATTCAGTACAAATAAATGTTTTTGCAGTGGCAGGGGATCTAGAAAAGAGGTCGGCAGGTATAAAACCAACCTTGACATAAGAAATAATTCCCACTGTGAAAAATAAAGATGAGGATCTTGTACCTGGAAGTTTAATGTTTTGTTCCATTTCCCTCTGAACACAAATCACATCACATCCAGTTAAAAGTAGGGAAACCAGTGGGACTTGCTCATAGTTCCCACTGATTGGTTCCAGTTCTTTACAAACATTGTCTGATAAAGGTCAGACAGCACTATACAAACAGACAGACGAGATCATAAACACATTTTTTAAGTAGCTATCACTGCTTTTTATGTGCTAGGCAGCCATGTTGTATTCTTAAGGCTGTTGTTGGCGACGGCTCTTCAACTTGAAGAGTCATGTCAGTGGGAGTCCTGGTGTCCCTGTCAGCTCAAAAACTCATAACCTCTGAGTTCCGAGGTTCATACTGATTGGTTTAACGATCAAATCTAACTGCTTTTAAGACTTTTAAATGAAGTAACTCAGGTTTGATGTCCAAGGTCTGACTCTCGTTGTTAATGAAAGACCCTGATCTACAATCCACCTCAAGCAGTTAACACCTGAAAGCTGGCGTGAAACAAGGGGAATGGTGGAAGTGCTCAATAAGAAAACAGAAGCTACATATGGACTCTAAATGGATTAGCTATGCTATCATTAGAGCTCCAGGAAAAATAAGACCGCTGCTCAAACTGCTGTTGGGTAACTTTCTATCGCTCTTTCTACAAAAGAATAAAACTGCTCAGCTTTGCTTGATGCTTTGAGACCATCCATCTTCCCTTTGATGTAATTCCAGAGGTTTTCAGCAGGGTTTCGATCTGGAGTTGGAGCTGGCCATCCATCTGGATCCTCCATCCAGAAATTGATTCCCCTAATTGTGTCCTGTTGTAATTCTCTGCATTGGGGAACAAAGTTTTAGAATAAGGAACTAAATGTTTTTCTAGGATAATCTTGTATTTGGCTTTATTAATGGATCCTTCACAAAGACACCCCCCGCCAGAGGGAGACACTGGCTTGGTGTCCAGGGCTCCATCTAACCATAGAACTAGTAGGTGCTGGACTCAGAGAAGAGTCCAGTTCCTGTGGTCTTTTTTAAACCTCAGCCTGAGGCCTTTGCTTCTCACTGATTAAGGTGAGTTTTGCATGACTCCAGTCCTGCCTGTAGAAGCCGGTTTCCAGCTGTTCTTGACTTGCTCTTCACCACAGTCTGTTTGCCACTGTTTTTGACTGTCACTTGGTGTCAGACACTCGTTCTTGAGTGATGAGTTTGTGGTCATCCTTTCAGGTCACAGTTGTTTTTGCCCTCTGCCAGACTGCCAGACAGTAATACTCCAATTTAAGAATAAATGTCAGTGGTTTCTTATTTTTTTCCAGAGCTGCATATCTAAGCTAGCAGGACGAGAAAACATAAAATATTAATTGCCTTTTCCATAAAACAATATAAAATGAGTTGCAATGGTATGATACAGGGTACAGCTTTAGCTCAAAAGATATCTTTGTAGTTTGCACTTTAATTAAAAATATATTTTCATAATTGTTCAGAGTTTGAATGAAAATGATTACATGTCAGAAAAGAAAGGGTTGAACTTTAAGATAAAAATTAAATACATAGATATGAACAAACTGCCTGTGATTCACTAAGTTAATTAAGGAGAATACATTTTGTACAGTGGTATGCCGAGTGAATGAACGCGTATTAAACTTAGAACACTGCAGCTAAACTGGCTTTGCTGATAAAGAGGCTAAAAATTATACTATTTCATGCAGCAATTAAATATGAAGAGGACAAGATTATCCAACCATTTCACCCGCTGATCTTCTCATCTCATCCCTCCGGGAAGGCTCTCACCCCTCTCATCTCCAGCTTAACTTCACCATGACAGAATGAGAAACACCTCTTCTGTAATTCACAATTAATTAGCACTTTGCACAAGTGAAAAAAGGTATTTTCACATTGTTGCTTTTGCAACTGCAATAAAAATCCTGAAACAGACCTCTGGGGGGAATTTTTCAGTCCATCTATATTTAGAAGCAAGACATAACACTTGTTTAAGGACTAGCGACACATTTTGGAAAGTAACTGCAGGAAAACAGTGAAGAAGGGAGGAGAGGCTGAACCGAATCAGCCAAAGCAGCTTTACTGCGAAGAAGATGTTGTAGTTTAACTCAAAGTTGTAACTGATTACAAGCAGAGCTGGATTAAATCAGATGTATATCATGAAAAGGCTACGATGGGAGAATTAAGCCTAGTAGCTTTCTTTACAAGACTATAATGGATGTGGAAATATGGATAAAAATCCTAGTGAGTTTTATTTTGGTGCAAAAGAATATGATTTCAACGTGAAAACAAGCCAAAGCGTGCAGCTAAAAAATACATTCAGCAGAGTTCATTCAGTCCTGCAGGCATGTGGATCCTCTGGGCCGGGTCAGAACTGACACACTGAGCAGGACAGGCTGCTTCCCCTGATATTTGGTGTAGTAGCTTCTACACTGCCCACACTGACAGCTGCAGCTGTGGTCTTCCTTCTCCCTTTCCGGCTCAGACTTTAATAACACTTGACATGCTCGCACACCATGAGCAGCACAGCGTGGCTTTGCACCAGAAGACCCACACTGAGGTCAGTATGCTGTCAAATGGCAAGTATTGCTATTTAACTTGACAAAATAGGTGCTCTGTTTCTTTGCTTTGGCCTTTAAAAATCTTTAAATGTGTTGCAAAGAATCAGCTTGTCACATTAGGAAAAAAGAGAAATGGGATGTATGTTTTATTTTTAAAGCTCCCTTCATTGATTTGGTTTAAATGCATGTATGGATTTGCTTTGTTATATTCTGTCCATTTCACTTTCATTTTCCATTATTATTATTTTTTCCACCTGTTGATTCAGGCTGAAAATGATGCTGGAGGAAGCAGTGCTTCCCTGTACAAAGAACTATGTTTTTTGCCTCCTAAAGGAACTGTCTTGCACTAGAAATCTCTGGCATTTTTGGCCACTTGGAGTGCAGAATTTTTCTGAAGGTGCACAAATATCCAGATTTTTAGGAAACAGTGCTTACACACCACAGTGACAAAGCATCATAACTTTTTAGCACAATTCCTGCACCTTGACTTTGTAGTGGCTAACAAGGTAGTTTGTGACATAACGACAAAAATAAATGTTGTTTGCAACTTTGTATGACTCATAAGATGCAGCTAGTATTGCTGGAGGTGGTGGGTGTCACTCCCGGTACTGTCCTTCACACTCAGGACTGCATTCACTGTCAGACAACATGCTCTCAAAATCAGAAACAAAAGGAAGAAAGTCTATAGTTAGGGACCATTTCAATAACAAAAGGAGTGAAAATACTGTTTGGTTTGTCTCAGCTTCTCAGCAGAAAGCAACCAGTCGTGTTTGATTTTCCAGGTCAAGTTACAGGAGCTGCAAACACAGAGGGCGGGAAGGCTTTTTAAATCCAGGATTTTCTTTTACACTTGTTGATGTCATTAATGTTTTTATCTGCTGTTTGGTTCTATTACATGATAAAAAAATTGAAAAAAAGATTAACAGCCCTAAGGCTGGTAAATATCATTTAAATGGACGATTCAGTATGAGAATACACAGATTCTTCTGCACACCGTTTCATTCCCGAGCTGTGATAATACTAATTTCACAGTTAATACTGGATTTTGGGGATTTGCAGCATTTGTTCAGATAATGGTAATTTTGGATAAATTCTGGCTTTGCTATAAATCAGATTTGTTTGTCTCAGCAGACTGCGGTCATCATTATGTCTAAAAATAGTCTTCTCTGTGGGATTTATTCACTTGTCTTCACCCTGCAATTCACTTCTTGCTGCGACATGTATTCAACAGACAATGTCAAGCACAATGTCAGGAAGCCATTGTGGTGATTTCTGAAGAGCAGCGGACGATGCAGGATGAACTGCGCATGCTGGCTATGTGACGGATTCATACAGCCCCCCATTGTCACATCCTGTATGTTCCACATTACTTCCATCATACTGACCATGACTTTTTATATTTATTATTTAATTCATTATAATTTAATTCATTATATAGCAATCAGCATTTTTCCAGTTAAAACGGATTAATAAAGCTCTTATTTTTTCTCAATACAATCACAAATCACTTCCTTAAATTCTCTTTAAAGACATAGTTTTTATTAATTGTCTATTAATGAGCATTCTTCTTGTACATTGGCAGAATTACTTGTATCACTTGTCTTAGCCTGCAAAAAATTCCCAAAAGATGTCATCATAAAATAAAAACCCAACCTTTTTCATTTTCATTTCTTTTGCTACAGCTGGTGCAGAGTCTCAGTGTTAATCAAAGGGTGAATTACAACGATATTGGTTTGGATATTTGTTGTACACATAATAATAAACTCTACATTTGAAGCCATTTCCTCCAACTGCTCCAACTTCCATTCACATGTATGTCAGGTCTGGCTTTAATCTTACAAAACATTTTATTTTGTATGAAATTTATTATGATGATTTATTTTTGTCTGATTTATTTCTTACTGCAGAATGAAACTCATTCAAAATAAATGGTAGGCATGTCCTATACTATAGGATAAAGCAATAATTTGAGGTTCTTACAGTCCGGTCTTCTTGTCAGAGCAGCAGCAGTTTGTGAAGCTACTGTCACCTGTTTCATGGGTGGTCGACGTGGATGTGATGAGTAGTAACATGTGGCTGATCTGGCCCAAGCTAATCTTCCAGAGGAGTCCACACAGAACTGAAATTATTTCATATTTTAAAAAAGTGTTTGTACAGATGGAAGCTTTTCCAGAAAGGTGTGTGTTCAAACAATTCAAGTAAAATGCTGTAGTTTCCATGCCAGACCGGTAAGTGGTGCTGTATCACTGCTTCAGAAATACACCAACTACTGGGAAGAAGAAACTGAGCATGCTCAGATGCAAAACACAATAACTATAATAAGCTGATAATAAGCAGAAGAAGAGGGAGATCCGTGCTAGTGTTTCCACACACAGACTCATTCTGCAGTCTCAGGACCTCGCTGCATTCTGGAGAACTGGCCAGTTTTAAAGGGAAAGTCATGAGGAGGGATTATCACTTCGTTCAGCTCGCATTGCTAATAATCGTTAGCATTGTCGGTAGGTAACAACTATCAAATACAGCTTGCTTTACATTTTAATTGGAGCAACTCTGGTTTGATGTCGTTCTTAAGCCTGAAGTCTGACTATTGTGGAAAATGAAAGTCACCGATCTACAATGAAGCTGAAGCATTAACATCCGAAAACTGCAGAGAGTTTAATGTTAATCAGGAGGCAAAGATTCGAGATGAAACACAGTAAAAAAAAAGAATCAAGACAACTTTTTCCTGTCCTTTCCATCCCCAACCAATCAAGGAAGATGGCCATCCTTCTTGGTCCTGGTTCTGATGGAGGCTTTCCTTCCTGGTCCTGGTGGAGGTTTTCCCTCCTGGTTCTGGTTCTGGTTCTGGTGGGGGATTTTCTTCCTGGTTCTGGTTCTGATGGAGGTTTTCCTCTCCACTGCCTCCTCCTGCAGCTCCGGATGGAGGACTGGATCTAAGAGAAGATGTGATGGAATCATTGGGTTCTGAGGCTAGGTAATTAGTGTTTATGAATTGGTTTCATGGTGAAGAAGGAGCTGAGCCGAAAGACAAAACTCTTGATTTACCAGTCAGCCCATGTTCCTGCCTTCACTGATGGTCAAGAGCTGTTTGTAGTGACTGAAATTACCAGATCATGTTTAAAGCGGCCATCATGAGTTTCGTCCTCAGGGTGTCTGGACTCCCTCGTAAACATGCAAAAAGCTCAGGAGGAGACTCAGAGAGAACTGCTGCTCCTCCACATCCAGAGGTGGCTGGGCGTTTGGACGCCTCCCTGGGAAAGTGTCCCAGGCATATCCCACCAGTGGAAGGCCCCAGACCCAGGCCATGCTAGGACTACGTCTCTCAGCTGGCCAGGGAACACCTAGGGATTCCCGCAGGTGAGCTGAAAGAAGTGATTGAGGAGCGGGAAGTCTGTACTTAAGCTGCTGTCCCCGTAACCCGACGGCAGAGAAGTGGCAGAAGATGGATGACTTAGATAAATGTGGATCATATGTTTTTGTTATTGGATTATAACTCAACTGCAGATATTTTGGATTGAATTGAACAGTTTCTTTGACACCATTTTTAAAGAAATGCACCATGACTTGTGGAAAATTTGTGGTTTCTTGGCTTGTCTGATTCCAGTAAGATAATCCAGGGCAGCCAATGGCTGCTCCAGACAACAAGGACTCCAGTGTTACGTATTAACTGCTACTGAAACAGTGTCAGAAGAACAACAGAGACGGTTTTTTGGTGAATCTGGCCTGTGGGACTGATAGTTGAGAAAAAATGTCCATCTGTACTTTAAAAGAAGTGTCTGCTGAATTCTCAACAGCTTGTGGAAGCTAGTATAACACTGCAATTATGGCTAAAAATCACAACAATGGTGCAATTTCACGTGTTCCTTTTTTAGAATAAGAGACAGCACATATTTTGTTTTTGTCACACAAATGGATTCAAACAGAAGACAGAACCCATGATGTTTTTTCAGGAACACTTTGAGACGCCGGAAAGTAAACAATTCTGCATCATCTCAGGAAACCTTTTTCTTCCATATAAGAAGAGGAGCAGATGGGAGAGCCCTTTTATTTTTACTTATACTCACTGCAATCTGTTAAATTATCCATAGAGACACAGGGAAAGATCTTTCTTGGCACTATCACACAGAACATGTGCTGCACTTAAGCTATTTGTCCATACAAGCTTTCATGATCAGCATGAGGGGGGATTTATTTGTGGTTAATTAGGGAGTGTTTACACAGCTATGTGTTTCATAAGAAATTTGTTCTGTAGTCATTTGGTTGGTTTTTATGTGTGTACTGACCAGACAAATCTACAACCTTTGAGGTAAGTCATGATTATACAGGAGAGAGAGAATCCATGACAACAGCTCGTCCACAGCCGGCTTCGCAGAAAACCTTCACCTGAATTTAATCCTAAGTGTCTAATATGAATCCACATGAACACAAGCTACCATCTGCTCCTGTTAGATATAAAGTTATTTAGAAACTGTTCATATGATAAAGAGAAAACCAAACATAGTTTATACACTGCAGGGCTCGTTTGTTCAGATGATATAGAGCATATGGTTGCTGAAGTCATTTACCCTGCACGCTGCCTACATACACACTGCACAAAAACGGATTGTCTGAACCGACAGGGCTGAATCAATAATTCAATCACTAAACATTATTAACCTGAGTCCCATAAATCACAAACATCTCATGTGAAACAGCAAACATGATGCCCTCCAGTGTTGGGATTACGCTCTAAAACAAATAAAGTAATACTGAGGATCAGGACAGCAGCTGCAGACGGGGAAAAAAAAGTAAAGAAAAGAATAAAGATCATCAGCACTGTGGCTGTGAAAATATCACATTTGAGATTTTAGTCTGGTTGCAAAGCGAGATGGTGATGGTCATCATCATCTTCACTTTCACCATCGTTGTACATATAAAGGTAAACATGTTCAAAAAGAAAAAAAAAATAAAATCTCCACTTCATTTAAAAGCAGAGCAAATAAAAGGGTTTTAAGATCTGATTTAATTTTCCTTCATTAACCAGAAATAAAACCTCACAGGTTAGAATGAGACCTGGTCTTTAAGTTAGCACAACCACACGTTTATAATACAGCACAAAACAAACAGACAACAGCTGTTAAACACAGCAAGTAAAACTGCTGATCAATGAGATACCCCCATCTGTAGACCAGAATAACAGGACCCCCATCTGTAGACCAGAATAACAGGACCCCCATCTGTAGACCAGAATAACAGGACCCCCATCTGTAGACCAGAATAACAGGACCCCCATCTGTAGACCAGAATAACAGGACCCCCATCTATAGACCAGAATAACAGGACCCCCATCTATAGACCAGAATGAGAAGACCCCCATCTGTAGACCAGAATAACAGGACCCCCATCTATAGACCAGAATAACAGGACCCCCATCTATAGACCAGAATGAGAAGACCCCCATCTATAGACCAGAATAACAGGACCCCCATCTATAGACCAGAATGAGAAGACCCCCATCTGTAGACCAGAATAACAGGACCCCCATCTATAGACCAGAATGAGAAGACCCCCATCTGTAGACCAGAATGACAGGACCCCCATCTGTAGACCAGAATAACAGGACCCCCATCTGTAGACCAGAATAACAGCACCCCCATCTGTAGACCAGAATAACAGGACCCCCATCTGTAGACCAGAAAAACAGGACCCCCATCTATAGACCAGAATAACAGGACCCCCATCTGTAGACCAGAATAACAGCACCCCCATCTGTAGACCAGAATAACAGGACCCTCATCTATAGACCAGAATAACAGCACCCCCATCTGTAGACCAGAATAACAGGACCCCCATCTGTAGACCAGAATAACAGCACCCCCATCTGTAGACCAGAATAACAGGACCCCCATCTGTAGACCAGAATAACAGGACCCCCATCTGTAGACCAGAATAACAGGACCCTCATCTATAGACCAGAATAACAGGACCCCCGATCTGTAGACCAGAATAACAGGACCCCAATCTGTAGACCAGAATAAAAACACCCCCATCTGTAGACCAGAATAACAGGACCCCCAATCTGTAGACCAGAATAACAGGACCCCAATCTGTAGACCAGAATAAAATCACCCCCATCTGTAGACCAGAATAACAGGACCCCCATCTGTAGACCAGAATAACAGCACCCCCATCTGTAGACCAGAATGAGAAGACCCCCATCTGTAGACCAGAATAACAGGACCCCCATCTGTAGACCAGAAAAACAGGACCCCCATCTGTAGACCAGAATAACAGGACCCCCATCTGTACACCAGAATAACAGGACCCCCATCTGTAGACCAGAATAACAGCACCCCCATCTGTAGACCAGAATAACAGGACCCCCATCTGTAGACCAGAAAAACAGGACCCCCATCTGTGGACCAGAATAACAGCACCCCCATCTGTAGACCAGAATAACATCACCCCCATCTGTAGACCAGAATAACAGCACCCCCATCTGTAGACCAGAAAAACAGGACCCCCATCTGTAGACCAGAATAACAGCACCCCCATCTGTAGACCAGAATAACAGGACCCCCATCTATAGACCAGAATAACAGGACCCCCATCTGTAGACCAGAATAACAGGACCCCCATCTGTAGACCAGAATGACAGGACCCCCATCTGTAGACCAGAATAACAGGACCCCCATCTGTAGACCAGAATGACAGGACCCCCATCTGTAGACCAGAGTAACAGGACCCCCATCTGTAGACCAGAATAACAGGACCCCCATCTGTAGACTAGAATGACAGGACCCCCATCTGTAGACCAGAATAACAGGACCCCCATCTGTAGACCAGAATAACAGGACCCTCATCTGTAGACCAGAATAACAGGACCCCAATCTATAGACCAGAATAACAGGACCCCCATCTGTAGACCAGAAAAGGGAGACCACCATCTGTAGACCAGAATGACAGGACCCCAATCTATGGACCAGAATAACAACACCCCCATCTGTAGACCAGAATGAGAAGACCCCCATCTGTAGACCAGAATAACAGGACCCCAATCTATAGACCAGAATAACAGGACCCCCATCTGTAGACCAGAATAGGGAGACCACCATCTGTAGACCAGAATGACAGGACCCCCATCTGTAGACCAGAATAACAGGACTCCCACCTGTAGACCAGAATAACAGGACCCTCATCTGTAGACCAGAATAACAGGACCCCCATCTGTAGACCAGAATAACAGCACCCCCATCTGTAAACCAGAATAACAGGACCCCCATCTGTAGACCAGAATAACAGGACCCCCATCTGTAGACCAGAATAACAGCACCCCCATCTGTAAACCAGAATAACAGGACCCCCATCTGTAGACCAGAATAACAGGACCCCCATCTGTAGACCAGAATAACAGCACCCCCATCTGTAGACCAGAATAACAGAACCCCCATCTATAGACCAGAATAACAGGACCCCCATCTGTAGACCAGAATAACAGGACCCCCATCTGTAGACCAGAATGACAGGACCCCCATCTGTAGACCAGAATAACAGGACCCCCATCTGTAGACCAGAATGACAGGACCCCCATCTGTAGACCAGAATAACAGGACCCCCATCTGTAGACCAGAATAAAAACACCCCCATCTGTAGACTAGAATGACAGGACCCCCATCTGTAGACCAGAATAACAGGACCCTCATCTGCAGACCAGAATAACAGGACCCCAATCTATAGACCAGAATAACAGGACCCCCATCTGTAGACCAGAATAGGGAGACCACCATCTGTAGACCAGAATGGCAGGACCCCCATCTGTAGACCAGAATAACAGGACCCCCATCTGTAGACCAGAATAACAGGACCCCCATCTGTAGACCAGAATGACAGGACCCCCATCTGTAGACCAGAATAAGAGGACCCCCATCTGTAGACCAGAATGACAGGACCCCCATCTGTAGACCAGAATAACAGGACCCCCATCTGTAGACCAGAATAACAGGACCCCCATCTATAGACCAGAATAACAGGACCCCAATCTATAGACCAGAATAACAGGACCCCCATCTATAGGCCAGAATAACAACACCACCATCTGTAGACCAGAATAACAGGACCCCCATCTGTAGACCAGAATAACAGGACCCCCATCTGTAGATCAGAAAAACAGGACCCCAATCGGTAGACCAGAATAACAGAACCCCCATCTGTAGACCAGAAAAACAGGACCCCAATCTGTAGACCAGAATAACAGAACCCCCATCTGTAGACCAGAATAACAGGACCCCCATCTATAGACCAGAGTGAGAAGACCCTCATCTGTAGACCAGAATAACAGGACCCCCATCTATAGACCAGAATAACAGGACCCCCTCTGTAGACCAGAATAACAGGACCCCCATCTGTAGACCAGAATAACAGGACCCCCATCTGTAGACCAGAATAACAGGACCCCCATCTATAGACCAGAATAACAGGACCCCCATCTGTAGACCAGAATAACAGGACCCCCTCTGTAGACCAGAATAACAGGACCCCCATCTGTAGACCAGAATAACAGGACCCCCTCTGTAGACCAGAATAACAGGACCCCCATCTATAGACCAGAATAACAGGACCCCCATCTATAGACCAGAATAACAGGACCCCCATCTATAGACCAGAATAACAGGACCCCCATCTGTAGACCAGAATAGAGAGACCACCATCTGTAGACCAGAATGACAGGACCCCCATCTGCAGACCAGAATAACAGGACCCCCATCTGTAGACCAGAATAACAGGACCCCCATCTGTAGACCAGAATGACAGGACCCCCATCTGTATACCAGAATAACAGGACCCTCATCTGTAGACCAGAATAACAGGACCCCCATCTGTAGACCAGAATGAGAAGACCCCCATCTGTGGACCAGAATGAGAGGACCCCCATCTGTAGACCAGAATAACAGGACCCCCATCTATTGACCAGAATAACAGGACCCCCATCTGTAGACCAGAATAAGAAGACCACCATTTGTAGACCAGAATAACAGGACCCCCATCTGTAGACCAGAATGACAGGACCCCCATCTATAGACCAGAATAACAGGACCCCCATCTGTAGACCAGAATAACAGGACCCCCATCTATAGACCAGAATAACAGGACCCCCATCTGTAGACCAGAATAACAGGACCCCTATCTATAGACCAGAATAACAGGACCCCCATCTGTAGACCAGAATAAGAAGACCACCATCTGTAGACCAGAATAACAGGACCCCCATCTATAGACCAGAATAACAGGACCCCCATCTGTAGACCAGAATAAGAAGACCACCATCTGTAGACCAGAATGACAGGACCCCCATCTGTAGACCAGAATAACAGGACCCCCATCTGTAGACCAGAATAACAGGACCCCCATCTATAGACCAGAATAAGAAGACCACCATCTGTAGATCAGAATGACAGGACCCCCATCTGTAGACCAGAATAACAGGACCCCCATCTGTAGACCAAAATAACAGGACCCCATCTATAGACCAGAATGAGAAGACCCCCATCTATAGACCAGAATAACAGGACCCCCATCTGTAGACCAGAATAAGAAGACCACCATCTGTAGATCAGAATGACAGGACCCCCATCTGTAGACCAGAATAACAGGACCCCCATCTGTAGACCAAAATAACAGGACCCCATCTATAGACCAGAATGAGAAGACCCCCATCTGTAGACCAGAATAACAGGACCCCCATCTATAGACCAAAATAACAGGACCCCCATCTATAGACCAGAATGAGAAGACCCCCATCTGTAGACCAGAATAACAGGACCCCCATCTATAGACCAGAATAACAGGACCCCCATCTGTAGACCAGAATAAGAAGACCACCATCTGTAGACCAAAATGACAGGACCCCCATCTGTAGACCAGAATAACAGGACCCCCATCTGTAGACCAGAATAACAAGACCCCCATCTGTAGACCAGAATAAGAAGACCACCATCTGTAGACCAGAATGACAGGACCACCATGTGTAGGCCAGAATGAGAGGACCACCATCTATAGACCAGAATGAGAAGACCACCATCTGTAGACCAGAAAGACAGGACCACCTTTTGTAGACCAGAATGCTACACACCATCATGTGTTTCCTTCATGTTCTGTTCATGCTGTGATGGCGTCACTTCTGTCTTAATGCAGACACTAAAGACAGAAGCAACAGTTTATTACACATGTTCAGATGTAAAAAGACTAAATAAATGAGATATACAGGCCTACATGCTTGAACATCTCGCAGTAATGGGGAGAAATCTAAGTGTGTTAATCTGATTTCTCCAAATCAGAAAACTGCTGTTATCTGATTAAGGATATCACATTTTGCTGTCTGCATGATCACTTGGATTATGTAATAACTCCAGGAATCAGGTAATGATCAGATTTTTGTTGTGCGTGATGGTTACATAAAACTCTCTTGTAAGCTCTGTCCATGAATCTAAGGTGAGGTCATTTACAGCAACCACTGTTACTTTAGTCTTCTTCTGATGTTTTTTCTTGATAGGACTGTGAACTCAGGATCAACTCACTCCATCAAACTTCTACTGATGGGACCTTGTCTCTAACTATGAGATGAGGTTGAGTATTTGATCTTCACGTCTAACATCAAATTTACTTCATCGGTAACAAAGCTGTTAACTGCTGATTGGTGGATGGACGTTCTGTTGGATGCTTAACTGTCAGATGACTGGTCACAGTGCTGGTAGACTGATGATCTGCTAGCTTAACTTGCAGAGGTTGAACTGGAGCTCATTTTGGTTCATTACAGGATTTTCATACAGAACTTTTTGCCAGTTATCATCTTTGTCTCTGCTTGTTTCTTATATTTTTACTCCATTAGCATAAAACCTCACAGATCCTCACACTTTGTACCAGAATCTGATTACACGACACAGTAATCACTTAAAATGATTATGTTTAATGTTCCAATAAAAAGTAGATCTCAAAATAAAAAGTAAAGGCAGAGAAGAAAATTGTGGTTAAGACAAAGATGGCTAGTGAAGTCAAGACGGAGAACTATAGGCTGAAACACTCCTGTCAGCCTGTCTGAACCTTCAGCAACCAAAAGCAATTTCTCTTCTCTTGGTTTCATGAGAGGTGAGCACAATCATTTTAGATATGAAGTTATTGGTAGACACACATGTTTTAATGATAAATGATAAATGGTCCGTATTTATATAGCACTTTACTGTACCTGGGATGATACCCAAAGCACTTTACATTCACCCATTCACACACACATTCACACACTGATAGCGGAAGCTGCCATGCAAGGCGCTTAACCACGACCTATCAGGAGCAAGTAGGGGTTTGGTGTCTTGCCCAAGGACACCTCGACATGAACTCGACTTGGCCGAGGATCGAACCAGCAACCCGGTTTTTCTTGACCTTAAAAAGCAAAAAGAATTAATAAAATGTACATACATTGTTTTCTCTGTATATTGTGTTTTCTGTCAAACAACATCAGACTGAAAAGGCCTTTCAGGTAAAGCACTTGACAACGATTAATCTTTATAAAGATGAATACATACATGTATGTACAGTAAATGTGTTGTTTATGGTGCATCTTACACCTCCTGTCCAATGAAAATGCAGGGATTTTGGTGTGGCGATGGGCCTGTAAATTTTCCTCATTCTTTCAGCCTTTAAGAATATTATATACCACACATATACACATGAACAGGATTAACAACTCGGGCTGTGCTAAATTGCATGATTGACATTAAAACATGGATGAGCTTAAATTTCCTAAAATTAAGCAAAATGGAGGTTGTCTTGTTTGATCACCCTGAGCTGGGTCAGGTCCTTGCTAATTCCCTTGGGCCGCTAGCACCACACAGAGGATCCCATACTAGGAATTTTAGTGTGATCATGGATGGTGCTTTAAAGCTGGAAAAACAGGTCATTGGTTAAGTCGAGCCTCTACCAAAGTCAAGCCTCATCTAAACAAAAAACCTTGAAAAAGTCATCCATGCTTTAATAGAAGAAAGTCTGTATTTCCTCTTTTTTGACGTCATGGAACACTGGCGGGATTAATCGGTCCTTGATCCTCCATGAGCGCAGAGCAGAATCATCCAGACAAACCAGATCACTCCTGCGACCAGACACGCGAACAGACCTCAGGTGAGCCTTGATCCTTCATCGGACACCTTCAAGTTAACCATGTCTTCTGTGGGGTTTCCTGCGGGTGAGGACGCCTCAGGAATCTAGCTGCAAAAAGTACAAAAAAAGCCTCCTCACAGCCAATGGTGTGTGAGGAATTATCCATGATGGAGACCACAAGAGGTTGGGCAGAAGTTCAGAAGTCTGCTGAAAACATCATCTACAAACTGAGGTCCCAGTTCACTCTAATGTTTCTCATATTCTACTCTACAGCCATTTAGCAGATGCTTTTCGCCAAACAACTTTGAAGGTGGTTAGTCAGTAGCATAAAGGGCCTGGAAGGTGTTAATATTTGCCCCCTGCGGGATTCAAACTCACGTCTCCTGCAAGGGAGACAGATGCCTGCCAACTGAGCTATCCAGCCGCTATCATCAACTTAACTGGGATTCTGAAGAAATCTCTGAGAAAGACAAGATTCCATCATGGAAATCACAATTAGGCCTGTTCTGTCATGATAAGCAATAAGTCAATTAATTGCACGGTAAGAAAAAATAAGCGTGATGAGTTAACCAGCCGCGATAATTTTCTTTTTTTTTTCTCTTACTTTACCATAGACTGTGTATGACAACAGGTTTCACTGTGGAGTATCTCGACTGAACGCTCTTGTTTCTCATGGAGTGATCTCTCTCGTGTCATACTTGACAGCAGCATGTTGCAGCATGAGACCGTGGTGAAGCACTTAACCTGTGCAAGCCGGTACGCCGCATTTGTTTACAGGGCTGCCAACTCTCATGCATTGGCCATGAGACTCACGCTAAACCTCCGATTTCTCAGGCTGAAATACACATCAAGAGCAATGCCAGCTAATCGAGAGGTTTGGGAGGATTCCCAGTGGGTCACGTTATTTTTGGGCCAGTGTCCCGGCGTATGTGAAAAAGGTGCAGCGTCGCGTTGCAGCAGCGTCGCGTTGCAGCAGGTTGCAGCAGCGTCGCGTTGCAGCAGCGTCGCGTTGCAGCAGTGAGGTTCACTCACAGCTTTACAAACAGCAACAGTGCAAGGTATATTTTTTTATGTTATAAAATGGTACTAACTTGCGGTTTTGCCGGTTTTCCTGTCTGAGCTCCATGTTTAATTTTTTTATGTATATTTTTTGAAGGGCAGTTTTGTTTACAGAACAGAGACTTTATTTTCTGTCATACTTATTGTTTTTGGTTGTTTGGTTTTTATTCATTGTTAATGAGACTGAGAGTCTGTTCTATTTATTGTTTATGTTTTGTTATTTAAAATTTCTTCCAGTTTCAGTGTAAAATGAAATTAGAAATTTAGAAATTAAAGTTTATTGATCGTTGAAAGGGTATATTTGCATTATTATAGCATTGTCATTATATTAGTTGAAAATGGTCTCAAAATGACAACATATGACAGCTTTGCACAATGTTATCGCTTATCGCAATAACTTTTGAGAAAATTTATTGCACAGCAAAATTTGTTATCGCGATAGGCCTACTCACAATGAAAGACAATAAAAAACATATCAACCATTTTTATTAATCTTTCTAAGGCTTTCAAGACAGTGGATCACAGGGTAATGAAGCAAAGACTTTTCAGTGCTGGACTGTTTGTACATGCAGTTAAATGTTTTGACAGTGATCTCTACAGCAGATCTTCATGCATGAAGGATGCAGGTATCATTTTGGGCCGGTTGTTAAAAATATTTCGCAATCCATTTTTTCTGGACAGCAGATTACGTAATCTTACTTTTACCCCAGTTGTTCAAAGCAAAATAGGATTGGATCACCCTGATCCAAAATCCTGTTTTTCAGGATCATGAAATCTGGATTTCCAGCATGTAAATCAACGTGAAGAACAACAGGTAGACAAGACGATTTACTTGCCTTGTGAATGGAACCACTGGGACCATGTAACGTAATACGGGTATGTATTGTCCTGCATAACATTGCGACCAGGTGGATTCTCCCTCTCTGTGACCATGTTAATGATGCACCGTAGCCCCGTGTTGAGGTACCGGCCCAACCTCTGTCATTCTGTCAGAATGAAGGACGGACGGGGTGTGTGGAGGGATGCAATCGTTAGAAGTGTATTTTTTTACAGGTTCTTTACCAGGGGCGTCGCCTGGCCTGGGCGTTCCCGGCTCTAGCCCCGAACATTTCACATCAAGCCCCGAATGTTTTTCATCCCAGAAGGAATAAGTTTACATTCTCTCAACCACCTCATGACATTAAAGAAGATGTTAGTTTTGTAATTTCCTGGCTTATGTGAATGCAACACAGGTACAATATGACCAATCACAGAGGAATTTTCTGGAAGCGGGAATCCTCCGTGTTGGCTAACAGCCTGGTGTTTTATCCCGAATCTGAACTCTGGTGTTATTTCGAGCATCATCATTACTGGTCAAAAATGGACATCAGACGGTTTTTTATTTAAAGAAGAGAGAAACTCTTCAGTTGTGGTCGCTGCCAATGGGCAGCAAGACTCTGGCCAACACACGAAACAGGTAAACCACAAATAATTTAAACCCTGTATATCTTAAAATTAAATTAACATTAGGCAGATCTTTCGTGACAGGACTTGATACTTCGAAGGTTTAGCTAGCTGTACTAAACCGTTAGCCCTGCCCTTTTCTGTTTGCATTAAATCCAGTGGTGAAGTGTATTTCGCTAGTATACCCGCTGCTGTGAGTGTGTGTATGTGTGTGTGTGTGTGTGCACGCCCACGTGCATGGGTTTGTGTTGTGTAGTAGATGGAAACGGCTTTCCCATTAGTGTTGGATGTTTGGTTTCTAGATGCTGCTTTAGTTTAAATATAGATAGATAAAGAACAGCTTTATTATAAATATATTTACTGATGTTTTTGTTCACCTCCAGGTCGCTGGCTGGTCAGTAGTTAAAGAGTTTTAAAAAGTGTTTTACATTTTATGTTGCTCACAATACATTTATATTTGAAATAAAAAACCAGTCTTTCATGATCTCACCTTTGTGTGGGTGTTTACTTTATGTATTAATGAGGTTGGTGGTTCTTGTATGTGTGTGTTGCTCCAGGACAGGGATGTTCAAGACTGGGAGGAAAAATCAGAGTATACCACTAGTTTAAACTCGGCTATACTACTGAAAAAGTAGTAATGGTAAAGATAGAAAACAGCAAGTGAAAGAAGGGAAATGATGGAAGGAAAACAAGTGATGAAGCCTGTAGAGAAAGAAGGAAGAGACAGATGAGATGATAGAGAGGTACATAAAATACTACAGCATGAGCTTTATTCTGAAAATTATAAGTGACTGAAAACAGTTCACGTTCATCCTTTTGTTGCAGAAGATGTGCACTAAAGAGCAGGTTGTGGAGATAAACAGCAGATGTCTGGAAAAGTAAAAGTTTAATATGATTTTAGAGATCTTGTTTACATTATCACATTTAAGATTGAAAATAAATACATATCGAAGCACAGATTCTGCTCAAGAGTTTTGAACAACTGAAAATGAGGGTTTTATCTGGATAACAACCAGGATTAAATTACGTGATCCAAGTGTAACTAAAAGTCTTCCCCAAGGGTCTGGAACAATCCTATTCATTCTTTAACAATCTAGGTCGAGAAGTTTAAAATTCCAATTTCCATTCTCATGCTGATGATACCGTGGTGCACATACACCTAATCAGGCTTTTGATCACCTAACACAAGCTTTCAGTAATGCTCACTGCATCTTGTGTGATTCAAAACTTGAATGTGAACCAAACAAAAACTTAGGATGTTCTTCAAAGCCAAATAAAAACTTTTGAATCCTCTGTCTGTAAACAGTTGTCATGGTTCTAAAATTGAGTTTGTCTCAAAAAAATATTTTGAAATACAGGAACAGTCAACTTGGAGATGGGTATTTGTTTGTCCAAGGACAAAAGCAGATTTCTAAGAGAGAATTTAATTTGTGTCCAAAGGGAGATTTAAAAAGAAGTGTCAAAGCAGTACAATACAATCACGTGTTACTTTTCAGAAATAAGGCTCTAAGAAAAACTGATTCTCTGACATTTAAAAGTACATACATACATACATACACACACACATACACACACACACACATACATACACACATACATACATACATACACACACACACATACATACACACATACATACATACACACATACATACATACATACACACATACACACATACATACACACATACACACATACATACACACACATACATACATACACACATACATACATACATACACACACACATACACACATACATACACACATACACACATACATACACACTCATACATACATACACACATACATACATACATACACACACACATACATACACACATACATACATACACACATACATACATACATACACACACACATACATACATACATACACACATACACACATACATACACACATACACACATACATACACACACATACATACATACACACATACATACATACATACACACACACACACATACATACACACACATACATACATACACACATACATACATACATACATACATACATACACACATACATACACACACATACATACATACACACATACATACATACATACATACATACATACACACATACATATGGTGGAGGTGGGTGCGTAGTAGAGACCCATTTCAAAGCAGGAAACTCCAGCTTGCTGGAATGCAGATGATAATTCTTCTCAGCAGGTGTGAGTGGAACCACAATGACACGAAGTTTGTTTCCTTGTTTGCTCCCAGACCTTCATGTGATACGTCAGTGTGGAGGACAAAAGTCATATTAAAATCTGGGTAGGCCAAGGTAGGTGGACCTGTTAGCTTCGCAATAAGGTGAGACACTTGTAGCACATGTTCCCCAGTATCACAGGCAGTGTTGGGGGTAACGCGTTACAAAGGTAACTCGTTACTCTAATATACTACGTTTGGCAGTAACGAAGTAATACAACGCGTTACTAACTATATTTTGGTAATATTATTACAGTAAATGAGTCCGGTAATGCGTTACAATCCCAACTGTCAGTATAAACATCAGACAAATAAATAATAAAACAACCATCGCGCAACAGCCGAAAATAAATATGAAGTAGAAGAAGAAGAAGAAGAGGAAGAAGAAGAAGACGAGGGCGGCGGCTTTAAATTAACAGAAGAAGAAGAAGAAAAGGACGAGGAATGATGGCAACCGACTCGACATTTTCTAAGTGGGTTTACTCTCACTATTTTGAATACATCAGAGAAATCGAAAAGAACAATGAGGTGTAGAACAAGAGTTTGTATCACATCATGTCGTTTAATTCTTCCATATCATTACATTATTGTAATTCAGCAGTTCATATTAACAACTACTTTCTGATGCAACCTCATTAGACTTTGTTGCCACACACATACTATAATAATGAGGAACTACATTTAAATGAGAACTATTCACCATGACAAAATATTGCGCACCTTCATTGCGTAATGCCTTGTCCTAAATGCTTATTTTGGTGAAAAGTAACTGAAAAGTAATATGTTACTTATTACTTTATACAGAGAGTAATATTGTAAAGAAATGTATTACTTAAAATTGAAAGTAACTGGTAATGTGAAATATATTACACTTGGGAAGTAACTTTCCCAACACTGATCACAGGCAAGGTTAAGTACAGTAATTTGGTTATTACATACAATGGGAAACTTCTATTTTGGATCTATTCTGAGTCTGAGTGAGAATCAGAAAATGCTCAACTCAACTGGGAGGTAGAGGTAATCACACTAATTAACAACACATGAGACAGGAAATGCTTTGCAGGTACCACGTATTAATATATACAATTGAAAAGTAAAAGAAATTTAAAGAAAATTAAATAAAAGTGTCATTTTGTTACAAGTGTAAAGTAAAATTACTCTTCTATAAAACCTAAATATAGTTTTAGGAAAAATAAAAATCAGTGTTTGCTTGTAACCAGTGAACTGTTTTTTCCTAGCCCGAGTGTATCTGAATCTACTGCATCTTCATCTCCAGTACAGGGCTATGACAGACAAAGCATGTATCTTCATTATCTTTCAAGCCCTGACAATCTTAATAAAATCAACAAATCACATTCATCACAAGCAGGACCATCATATAAGACAATACACTCACTTGAGGACAGCTATTTTCAGTCCTTCCACAGGCACAGGCAGCGGGGTTGACTTTCTGGGTCAGGCAGTCAGTCAAATATAATTAGTTTAAGTCAAAGTCTGGAAGCTGGACAAGTTTTAAATATGGAGGTTTCTAGCTGCTTCGGTTTGTGGTGTTCTTATCCTACCACTGTGGCAATGAAGGATGTGAGTAGCTGCTTGACCACTGGACCAGGTGCTGGAGTCTCATCTGGATTGGCTCACCATCAGCGCTTTTAACTCAAACCCAAAAACCTGGCCTGCATGCATTAACATGGCCAGAGACAATCAGTTATTAACTGTACTTACTAATAATTTATTTTCTCACAGCTCTAGGAAATTAGATCTTCCTTTTCCCTTTAAAGTGCATTTACATATTTTAAAATAAACAAAATATAAATTCAACACATTTCATCAATACAGAATAATCTAACAATAATTGTTCTCTTTTTTTTATTCACTTATACAACTAAATAAAACATTTCACACTGCTCTAAAAACAAATAAATGAAGCAACCTGAGAAACATTAGGCACAAAATAGCTAACATGTTACACACAAATAATACCCTGTTTTAACATGTAAGGCACACTTTCAGCGAGCAACTTCCCAGCAAGGACAGATAGCTCTGCTGATCGCCACTCTACTTACTGATGCTAATTTAGTTTGCTTTGGGGCTAATCATTTGAGCTTAGCATCTTAGTGTAGCACTTGCTAACAGCATTTAATTATTTTTTAGACAGCAACTCACCTATTTGAGAGTTCAACTCTCCTGAACAGGGTTCAGGAAACTGGAAGGTTACACCTGAATGCGGTCAGCTCACACAGCTGTGTGTCACCCGATGTCTGTTTTTCAGCAGGACTTGATCACAGGGCTGAGACAAGTGCTTTAATTGACCAACACAGCTTTAGTATGAAGGACTCAGATTGGCTCAAGTACTGTTACATCTTTAACCGTTTACTACCTGGGTTACGCCCTACATGTTCTGCTGTCCACTGTACAGCGGCTTTGGAAGGTAACTGGCTACTGTTCTTACACTTCAGCTGAGTTTTAAACTTAGCTGAGCTAGCTCTCTGATTGCATTCACTAGGACTCTCTATGAGATTGAACAATGGTCTAGTGATTCTTGAAAAGTCCTGAATTTAAGTGCAGTAATTGCCTAGGGACCTGAGGAGGGCCCTAACCTCTCCCACATTCTTTGGCTCTCCATCTTTAAACTGTTTCACTGCTTCAAGATCTTTAGGGTTTAGTGACCCTCGCCAGTCACTAATCGCCCAGCATACCTGATGTGACGTTTAAAAAAAACTCTCACTTTTTGTTGCACAACTTTACACCATGCTCCCGAAGGAGAGCGAAGCATGCGCCTCAGGTCATCAATGTGATCATGGAAAGGACCCCAAGGAGTGCTGAGTGCAGGCAGGTGTCTTGAGCTCTCATCAGCAAAACCCTGGTGGTATGCACTGCCTTGGTCAAGTAGTGAGAACCATGAAAAACCCCCAAAGTTGTACATCAAGTCTTGGATACGTGGACGTGGGTGGCGGGCAGCAATGGTTTTTCAGTTCAGTCCCCGAAAGTCAATACACAGTCATAAACTTTGGTCCTTTTTTCTGACGCAGACTGCAGGGGAGGAGTATGGTGAAGGGGACTTTCTAATCCAGTCATGGTCAAGGAGATTCTCAGTTCAATTCAACTCAGTTTCTTTATTGTCCCCAAAGGGAAATTGATTTTGCAGCCAAAACACACACATAGGACAGACATCACATCAAAACATCAGCAAACAAAATCAGAACCGAAGGCATATGTCAAAAAGAGAGATTCTCACAATTCAAAACATTAAATGAGCTTAAAAAACATTAAATGAGCTTAAAATAAGTTGAATAGAGTCACAGCTAAAAACAAAATAGAACAACTCTGTCACCTTAGGCCATTACTGTTAAGTAATTGAACAGCAGTAGGGACAAATGACACTTTAAGTCTCTTTGTCCTCCCCAAAGAGGCCTTGAAGCGACGGCCAGAAGGTAATAAAATGAACTCATTCTGGAGAGGGTGGCTCGGGCAGTCTAATATAGAACGAGCTTTCCTCACCACATTTTTATTAAAAATGGCCAAAAGACCCTCCTGCTGGGATCCAGAAACTTTGCCAGCAGCTTTCACTAAGCGACCTAAGCGGTTTTTATTTGCCAAACTTAGGCTCCCGAACCAGCAATAATACAAAAGGATAAAACCGATTCAATTACACTTTTGTAAAAAAGAGACAACATTTTAGTGCAAACGTTAAAAGACCTCATCTTTCTTAAAAAGAATAACCTCTTATGAGCCTTTTTTGAGGTTAAGTCAATGTGAGACTTAAAACATAATTTGTTGTCGAAGACCACACCCAAGTATTTATAACTGTCTACCCCCTCGATGGCAGCTGCTTTTATAAAAGTAGACGGGGGGTTTGACAGAGACTTTCTAAAATCAATAACCATATCTTTGGTTTTGGACACATTTATATGGAGGGAGGAGTTGTCACACCAGCTCACAAAATCATCCACGATCTGCCCATGTGCTGTCTCACCTTCCTCAAGAAGGCTAACGATGGCCGAGTCGTCAGCAAACTTTAAAATATATCTGTTATTAACATTACTGCGACACTCGTCAGTGTACAGAATGTATAGAAAAGGGGAGAGACAACAACCCTGTGGAGAACCTGTGGAAGATGGGAACACATTAGAAAACGTGCCATTCACCTTCACACATTGGGACCTATTAGTAAGAAAATCTAAAATCCAGCCAGTTAAATTAGAATGAATCTTAAAATCAGTAAGCCTTTCAACCAATAAATAGGGTTGCAAAGTGTAAAATGCGGATGAAAAATCCACAAACAAAACTCTGGCGTGAGTTTTCGGAGCACACCATACACAGTACGAGCAAAACTAATTATTTTATCTTATTATTTTATGTGTGAGGTCTCGACCAGATAAAAAATCTCATATGATTAAAAAAAATCGTTATGTGTGTACCAGGCCTTAATGAGTGTGATTGTCTGAGGGGGGAGATGTTGGTGAGTTCTGGAGGAAAAGTAATACATCATCAGCATAAAGACTTATCTTATGTTCTATATTTTTGGCATGGATTCCTTCAATCTATTTTTTGTCTTATGGTAGCAGCTAGGGGTTCAATAAAAATAGCAATGAGTGAAGGAGAAAGCGGGCAGCCCTGTCTGGTGCCTCTCTGCAAACAGAAGCTTGGAGAAGTTTGATCATTGGTCTTCACACATGCATTTAGGTTGTTATATAATACAGTATTTTTATCCAGTCTATGAAAAATGACCCAAACCCAAATTTGTTTAATGTCACAAAAGAATTTCGAGTTTACTTTTGCTTTTTCTGCATCTAAAAAATTAACTGTAATCTGCGCATGTTAGTAGAGGAATGTCTACCTTTAATAAAGCCTGTTTGGTCAGGATGTATTATTAGAGGGGTTATTTTTTATCCTTCTGGCAAGGGCTTGACTGATTATTTTATGATCTGTGTTTATTATTTAAATTGGATGGTAACTGGATGGAAGAGTGGGACGTTTTCCAGGTTTTAATAGTAAAGTAATATTAGCTAAGTTACTATTTGAAGGTATTTTTTTGTTTTTCCTTTATTTCTAATATCATATTGTAGAAAGTGGGTGCCAACGTTGTCCAGAATTCTTTGTAGAATTCTGCTGGATAACCATCTGGACCTGGGTCATTTGGACCTGGGGTTTTATTGTTGGGCATATACTGGAAAGCTTCATGGAGTTCACAGACTGAAAGAGATGAATCTAAAGCCATTTTATTTTCATGTTTTAATTTAGATAGATAGATAGATAGATAGATAGATAGAGAGAGAGAGAGAGAGAGAGAGAGAGAGAGAGAGAGAGAGAGAGAGAGAGAGAGAGAGAAAGAGAGAGACAGAAATTCTTCTTTGACTGGCTCAAGGGTCCACATTTAAAACATTTAAAACAAAGAATGCATTCAAATTTACAAAAACAATGGTAAGAGAAGGGTTTTTTTTGTTTTTTGTTTGTTTTTTGGGGTGGAACTTTGTAATGTCTACCTGAAGGTAGTAATTGGAAGGAGGTGTAAAGTGGTTGGAAAGGGTCCACTGTGATCAGGGTGGCTTTCTTGGTCAGAGAACAGCTGTACAGTTCAGACAGGTGTTTGGGGTGAGTTGATTATCTTACTAGCCTGATTGATTTTAATAGGTGAATTTACTTAAAATAATTAATGTTTGTTTGATCAGTGAAATTTCAATCTGATGATGATTTGATGATGATCTATTAAAATTAATAATTGTCTATTATGACATCAGTTCATGTGTAAGAGTTTAAGATGGTCAGTGATCTGTTAATTAAGTCTGAATAATGATTCATATTGGACTGGTAATGCCTGCAAGGATCAAGAGAGGGAGCTCTCTATGTATGTTTCATCCACGTTAGATTATTTTATTAGCTGTTAGCAGCTAGCTTAACCACGTTTCTCTTAGCTGCATCACGCATGAGATGCATTGTGGTTGTATTCAGGAAAGTTATTAACTCACTAATTGGAAATCTGTTAACCTGTAGACATATGAACATGTTGTATACAGTGTTATTCTCATTTTATTCCTGAGTTTGGAGTGAGTTTTTGTGTTTTATTAAGCTGTGTTATCACTTATCAGCCCTATTTGGGTTTACTGCTAATAATAGTGAGAACTTGCCTTTTGTTAAAATGGAGTTTATTTCACGAGAACCGACACTGAAGTCGAGATGTTCATAACTGTTGTAATAGTTTGCTATAAGGATATTTGTGTATCTGTGAACAATCCTAGAATCAGAATAGTTTTTACTATCAGCAAGGTGGGCAACCATCCAGGGCGCAATCTATTTGGGGGCACACGAGCGCCCTCAAAAAAATAAATAAATAAAAAAAATTGCCAGTTTTCTAGACTAATATTACTCATTTCCATGTCAAGATAATGTTCGCTGGGGCGCCCTTACTATCATGTCAACATGCTGCTGAGAGTCATGTAAACAAGTTGTGTGTGTGTTAGACGAAAAGCCAGGGGAGAGACGGGCGGGGAATCAACTCGCAACTGCAGAGGTTGTGAGCAGGTTGAGTCTCACTCTCAGAGGAAAAGCAAGGAGGGGCCTGATCCCAGGCCATACACAACACAAACTGCTGCTTCCAAATAAATTGTACTTCATTCATAAAATTAACACACATGTATTATTACATTTATTGGGTTATGTGAAAATGTAAAAAAAAAAAAGAAAAAAAGAAAAAGTAAACACGAATCTGCCTGCATCAACGTGAATTTGTTCACATCACGTGACATTGATGCCTTGTTAGATTGTATTTTAGATATCAGAGGGTTGATGGCAGAAACCTTCTTGCAGCTCAACCAGGACAAAACAGAAGTTTTATTGATTGGACCTGAAGCTGAGAGAGAGAAACTGGAGGCCAAACTGAAAACATTAGCACTCAACCATTTTAATCAAGTAAAAACCTGGGAGTGATTTTAGATGCAGATCTCAGTTTTGAGCCGCATATTAAAAACATAACTAAGACTGCTTTTTATCATCTAAAGAACATCTCGCGCATCAGGCCGTTTCTCTCTCGAGCCAGTGCAGAGACACTGATTCATGCTTTTATCACATCAAGATTAGATTACTGCAATGCTCTTCTTTCTGGTCTTCCGAAGAAGTACCTGAACCAGCTGCAGCTTGTACAGAACGCAGCTGCACGTCTGTTGGCAAAGACCAGAAAGAGGGCCCACATTACACCCATTTTAAAGTCTCTGCACTGGCTCCCCGTCAGCTTCAGAATTGATTTTAAGATTCTTTTATTGGTTTTTAAGTCTCTTAATGGTCTTAGCCCACCTTATTTATCTGATTTGCTTTTATCTTATGAGCCCACTAGACCCCTCAGGTCCTCTGGTACTGGCCTTTTAACTGTTCCCAGAGTAAAAACAAAAACCCACGGCGAGTCCTCCTTTTATTTCTACGGCCCTCGTATGTGGAACAGCCTGCCTGAGGACGTGAGGGGAGCACCTAGTGTGGATATTTTTAAAAACAGACTCAAGACCCACCTTTTTAGTTTAGCATTTTAATCATTACTTTTATTGTTACTATTGTATTTATTCATCTCTTTATTCTTAACACACAGGCTGTATTCAGCTTCTATTTATTTATCATTTATGTATTTGTTTTATCATTCTGATTCTCTTATTTCACGGGTTCTTTTATTTTATGGGTCTTAGCAATATTACTATTACTTTTATATCCAGGGTTGGTTTTTAGATTGTTTTAGATTTGGTTTTACAGTGTTTTATCTCAGTGTTTCCCCACACCACTAGACCCCAGAATTTATGACAGCGTTTCCTTGGTCCTTTTAACTTGCTTTTATCCTCTGTGATGTGTGTGTGTTTGATGGGAAGGGGTGGGGGGTGGGCTTGCTGCTATTGGGTTGGGGTTCTGGGGGATTTTACTCTCTGTAAAGCACCTTGAGTTGCTATTTCTATGTATGAAAGGTGCTATATAAATAAAGTTTGATTTGATTTGATTTGATTGACATCAATCTTGACTCCGGGTTTTTGATGGACGGAAAAGGTAATGATGTTAAGTCGAGTCAACGGTGTTTCATGGAGAAAAGACCAAAGAAACTGTCAGGTGCCCAGTTCAGAAAGAGAAAGAAAGAAGAAGAGGAGAAACGATCAAAAGATAAAGGTATGCAGGTCTCAATGAGTGACGTTAATTGTGCGTGTAATGAAACAGTAGCTTATACACTAATTATCCTCTTGCTAGTATGTTGCTACTTAGCCACAGAAGACGACTGTATTTGGTTTTTAGCTTTACTAAAGCAACTATTAAAATTTGAGGCATAAAGTCATGCATATAATTTCACCAACAGGCTAGTTTGTGTTTGCAACACAAGTGTAAGTTCACATGGACCTATTAGTCTGGGAAGTTGGTAAACAATAGGACGTCCTGACTATGGAATTTTTAATGCTATACGTGGGTCTATGCTAACTTAAATAACTTATATAACATTCATGTTTTATATCATGAAATTTTGTAAGTTTTATGTGATATCGTTTTTTTGAATAATTTGTAGTGTGTTATGCTTAGTAAATAGGATGTTAACAAATGATAATTTGCGCATTATTATGGGTAACTGGGTATTTTAATTGGGTAACTGATGCATGTTAAGTGTGATCTAACATACATATTGTATCTTAATTGTAAATAAGACCTGGGTGTCCATCAGGTTTGCCACCAGGAGCATGTCATCCGCGTACTTAAAAGTCATGATTTGCATGGTCGGATACTGCGGGTTTGGGGGCTCTGTCCATCATGAAGTTTAACCCCTGCCAGGCCTCTGTCCCATTTCCAGATGTTAATTTCTGCTCCACTCTGTTTTTATAGTTGATCTTAGTCACCCAGGCCTTCCTTCTGAGCTCCTTTTCCAGTTCCCGCACCTTGGCCATGTCACCTTCTAAAAAAAGCTTTTTCCTTCTGAACAAATTTTCATGTTTTGAAAACCTTTTTTTTTTTATTGTTTGGTTGAATAGTTATGTCCTTGGTAGGTGTGACAATGTCCTCACAAAATAAAATATATGAGGTCAGCACATCAGTTATCCATCATTAAAAACAAGTCAAGTTTGTCAGCTCAAAACAGCCCCTTAATGTTTCAGCTGCATGTTCATTCCAGACTAACAGGTTCTGTGATGGGTTCACCTCTGATCTATATTTTGGGATTAGCAGGCCAAGAGGTGGGCGTGGTTTTGAGATGTATGTATTGGGGATGTTGCCATAGCACATATCCAGTAGGTTCTGCATTCTGGTGAGGGTTGTGACACATTGCTCTAAATTGGGCAGATGGGTGGTGATGTCACACCTGTTAACCCTTCCACTTTCTTACTGCATCCCTGTCAAAGCGAATGATGTCAAAACCGTCCAGGTGAAAATCCACATCCTGAGAGAGCCATGTCTCTGTGAAACAGAACAAACTGGTTTGTTTATTATCCGGATCAGACTTCAGTTATGATGCAAAAGTTGTGGTGCGTAGCGGTATGGCAGGTAGCGGTATGGCAGAGTTATGGCAGGTAGCGGTATGGTAGAGGTAAGGCAGGTAGTGGTATGGTAGAGTTATGGCAGGTAGCGGTATGGTAGAGGTATGGCAGGTAGTGGTATGGCAGAGATATGGCAGGTAGCGGTATGGTAGAGGTAAGGCAGGTAGCGGGATGGTAGAGGTAAGGCAGGTAGCGGTATGGTAGAGGTATGGCAGGTAGTGGTATGGCAGAGATATGGCAGGTAGCGGTATGGTAGAGGTATGGCAGGTAGCGGTATGGTAGAGATATGGCAGGTAGCGGTATGGTAGAGATATGGCAGGTAGCGGTATGGTAGAGGAATGGCAGGTACCGGTATGGTAGAGGTATGGCAGGTAGTGGTATGGCAGAGATATGGCAGGTAGCGGTATGGTAGAGGTATGGTAGGTAGCGCTATGGTAGAGATATGGCAGGTAACGCTATGGTAGAGATATGGCAGGTAGCGGTATGGTAGAGGTAAGGCAGGTAGCGGTATGGTAGAGGTATGGCAGGTAGCGGTATGGTAGAGGTATGGCAGGTAGCGGTATGGTAGAGGTATGGCAGGTAGCGGTATGGCAGAGATATGGCAGGTAGCGGTATGGTAGAGGTATGGCAGGTAGCGGTATGGTAGAGATATGGCAGGTAGCGCTATGGTAGAGATATGGCAGGTAGCGGTATGGTAGAGATATGGCAGGTAGCGGTATGGTAGAGGTAAGGCAGATAGCGGTATGGTAGAGGTATGGCAGGTAGCGGTATGGCTGTTACGTTACAAAGAAATTGATCCACATTCTCATCTGTTGTGTTTAGTTGTGATTTATATAACGTTTTATATAATTCTCTAAAAGTGTTATTTATCTTGCTAGGGTCATGGCTGATATTTCCTTCTGGATCTCTGACAGAGGAAATAATTTTTTTCTCCTTGTTTGTTTTTAATTGAGTAGCCAGGAACCTCCCAGATTTGTTTCAACAAAGCTTTATCTAGCCAGTTTTTCCAACTTACTACATTAGCCTCATTGCATAAATTGCTGAAGTCATATTTTGGCTAAGTTGTGATATCTGCCTAACCGTACTTTCCTAATATTGTTGATTGGGTATCATTGCCTATAAAAACTTAAATTATAAATAACGATGTGTGAAGCTCATGACTCTCATTCTAATAAATGTAGAGAGCTGCTTTGCTCGTTTTTTCCAACTGGAGAGACTCATCACATTATGCAATGCAATTATAGAAGTCCTTGACTATCAAAATAGTCTCTCAGTGGATAATTACAAAGACTTACAGAAAGAGATGCAGCCCTGATCACTTTGCAGCCGGATAATTACAGGCATATTGGGCTTAATCGTGACTGATAATCACCATTATGATTATAGCTTGTAAACAGCATAGGTGAGTTTCATGGCTGTTGCGATGATGTAAAGCTTCTGTTGGCATTGACTGCTGGAGCGATAAGCTCTGTAAAAGACTGAGCGTGAGTGCTGAGAATTGCAGGAAGCATTTTTTTCTCATTCATTAAGTCACGTTTTAATTCTGAATGAGCTGAATGAACAAGGTAGACTGCAGCCACTGATCTGCCAGCCAGCATCACAAACTTTTGCAGTTATTGTTGGAAGCCAGCAAACACCTTACAGAAGAACAACGACCTGCGATTTTAAATTTCTTTGTTTTCAGTTTTTCTTGGGTTTGGCACCAAGAAATGTGCTGAACAGTCAATATGGTGAATGTGAATATCACTGTTAACAACAAAGTCTGGTACGATGATTATTGTTTCCTTTTTAATTTTATTTATCCAGAACATCTTCCAAGGTAAAAGAGTGGATTATTAAATATCACAAGCTTCACCATTTGGCTAAAAGTAAGTTTACCTTCTGGCAGGTATTTTCATTTTTTCACACCTTCTCAAATTAGCAATAACTATAAAAATGTATCTGCAGCATTGTGCACTGCTGCAGGCTGCAGTTGCTGCCTTGTAGCTGGGACTCATCATCCACTTGGCTGTCATCTCACTGCACCGTCAGTCAGCTCCAACATGAACACCGACAGGGCAGTAGTCGGCCCTGAAAAAGCCAGCTAGAAAAGGCTCAAAGGACGAGATGAAGTCTGAGGTGCTCATCTGACCTCTAAACTCCCCAGGTACAAATCTGATGAGATCTGATAGCATATGTGGGAAGCAAGCTCAATCTACAAAGAACCCACCAAAAACCCACAGGGCCACCATGTGCCAAGTATGATGAGTGGTGAGAATGTTAATGTCATGACAACCAGCTAGAAATGCAGTTGGTAAGGGTGCATACATCTGTGAAGTTAATTTCATGCTTACATCAAAGGAGAAACATGTGTCCCAGGATACTAACTGATAGATGTATCTAGACATTAGGTAGCCCTATAGCTGTGAATTGGCACTGTGATAAACTGCAGGGTGGTAAGGGGGCAAATAGGTTAACCCCTTTCTAATGCTGCTATCTGCTCAAAAACTCACATTTACGTCAGCTTGAATGTTAGTCAATACATCCACCGGAGGGCAGAACAGAGTTCAGAGCTCACTTCTGAGTTCTGACATCAGATAGCAGACGTGTCAGTGGAGGAGATCAGGATAATGAGCATTCTCACAAAGAGACATAAAAAGAGGCAGTGCAGCAGACAGTTATGGTCCGTGTGGTCATTAAAGACATTGCTTTCGCTAGTCACACATGAGCAACACATGTCTGCAAGATTTCCTGTGGTACTTCTCTGTTTGCTACTGTGGTGGGAAAGAACAGGTGCAACCCATCTGAGTGACTGCAGATCAGGTGGCTTTATAGCTGGCTTGGTGTCTGCTCCTTAGTGTGTGGTTTCTTCCCTTCCTTCTGGGGGTTGGTTGGCATTGGATGTGGCTGGTCTTGCCAGGAGATCTTGATTGCGGATCCACCGTAAGTGTCATTATTGTGACCTGTGTTTGGCAATGGTTTTTTTGTCTTTGGGTGACAGCTGCTTAACTTTGTCTGCAGTGTGACAGTTTGTCAGCCTTGGTTTGGGCAGCCTGTATTAGCTGTGCCTCCTTAGATGGACTCTCCTATCCCCTCTCAGCTGCTGCAGTGCCCGGGCGTAGTGCCGGGCTGCATTTTCCCGGCATCTAGGAGTCAAGTGTCTGGCTGTGTTTCCCTTCCTCCTTCAGGCAGGGGAGGCTTCATCCAAGGGTAGGATATCTAACCCAGAGTTTTATATGGTTTTAATATGTAACTCATTGAAGTTTTTGTTTTTATACATATAGGTTGGCTGGGTGCTGTGAGGCAGATCCTGCTCCGGCGTCCTGGAATGCTCTGCTGTCTTGTCCGGGTTTATTCCCATTAAGCACCTATTTGGACACACACTCCCTGCTAGACTCTGCCTGGCTGAAATAAGTGCACGGCTTGGCTCCTGCTGGGTCATCCTTGCTACAACCTGGTTTTATGGACTTGCACGGTTTGGTTTGGTTTGCATTTTTGATTGTATTGGATTTATAATCTTTTCCTAAGTGTTATGTTTTGTGTACAGGTTGCTTGGGTTTTTTATGCAGGAGTTCCCCCAGCCTCCAGTGACCGGAGGGGAGTAGTAGCAGTCCCTTTTTTATTGTGTGCATAATGTTTGCCTGTTTTAATAAAGTGAGTTTTTTTTTTTTTTTTTTTTTGGACATACCCATCTGTTGTCCCAGTGCCTGTAGAACTCCTGCCTGTGGCTCCTTTTCTTTTATTTCCTGGGGTGAAAGTCCCCAGGTGGCATTGTTAGCCCACCCACTTGCTTGCTACACTACATTTGGGTGCACATGTGCAAGCCTGTGAAAATGTACAGAAATATTCACAAAATGACTGCAGAGGATGGACAGAAGGCTTCGTCTGTATGCATATGTAGCGTTTCACTGTTGTAACAACTAAATGAAAAGTCGGTGGCCTGCATCCCATATCTCAGGATACATGCTAACATAGCAGCTAATGTAATTAGCTTTGGCATGCTAACAAAGCAGGAGATGATGTAGTTGGAGGTTTGAGATTATGGCTACCAGACTTGCTAGGCAAAAAGATCTGGAATAATCCAGATTTATAGCTCACTGAGGTGGTCTCTAACCCAGTGGATCACCCACTTTTACATGCTAGTTGCTAGCCTTTCCACTGCTAAAGCCTGCATCTTCTCACTAATGGACAGTAGAGGGAATAAGCTAGTAAGCCACATGAAAAAAAACACCCATATACACATTTATAAACCATAATATGGTTTTTTGAGCAATGTGGAGCTCAAAAACATTCAAAGAAATAAGATTACATTTCATATCAAATCAGTAATTGAAATGTTCATCAAACTGCATAGTCTGTTTTAAAAAGAAAATTATTAAAACAAAAAATTTCTTAGACACTACAGAACTTGTGCAGATTTTCTTAGTGATGGGTCCCCTCATCAACAACTAATCCAGCATCCATCTTTGTCCTGCCTGTACTGTGAGTTCTCCCCAGCCAGTAAGAGACAGTTTTGACTCTTGTCTTGTCTCATCTGTCTCTGTCTCTGTCTCTGTCTCTTTTTTTTTTTCTTTCCTGCTCTGATAATGTCTCCTTGGTGAATCAGCCAAGGTGCACATTAAAAACCTCTGTATTTATGTGTTTGCTAGCTGTGACACACTGCAACGCAGGGCTACCAACTATTCAGTTATCCTCAGAGTGAGATTTGGTGGAACCAACCAAAATTTTGCCCCATACTCGGCAGCAAGACGGAATAATTTTGTCTTTTTGTGCATGTTTAATCATAGAATATAGCACTCGGGAGTAACAAAATGTAAATAAAGGTTTACAAATAGTTCATTAAAAGTAACAACAGAAACTTAAAAATAAAACAGGGAAACAACTACACAAAGGACGTGACACTAAGATAAAAAAAAACTGAAAAACGGAATTTCACAGCAATAATATTTCTCAAGATCTTTGTGCCTTGTCGGACTGGTTTTTGGCCTTTTTTGAGGCCTTAACAGCTGATCTAGGTGGTGAGAAAGTATGAAAGTGAATACAGCATATGGAAAATAAAGTAACGGACAACGCTGCGTGCTCAGACCATGGACAAAGTTTCTTAAATATAAAAATCACTAGGTCAGTTGTTCATTACACATAAAAACACAGACAACACACAAAAGGGAGGATTTTTTTCACAGTCTTTTACAACCATATATTATTTATTGTTTCGGTTTTACTAGCAGTTATTTGGAAGCAGTAGTAATGAACAGGTTAGCAAAGGGAAGCAGTTGCAACATAATGCTGTTCATTTCATAAACATAGCAGGTCTTTATGATAAAAACTATAATCTGAGTAATGTGGGGCCTGGGACCCTGTAGAGCCCTATGTCTAGCAACGCCCCTGGCCTCACAGTCTCTGCAAGCATAACTCCTGGATCATTAGAGTCTTTTTTCAGGCTCAACAGATAGATCCCAAATAAACTCAGCTGTCAGCAGTGCCGCAGAGGCTGATATTACTGCACATCTGAACAAAACAGGAAGCCTTAGTTTTAAGATTGTAGGTGAATCCTGTTGTTTAAACATCAACACAAAACTTAAACTTAGCAGACAGACATAAACCACTTCCTCAAAAGACCACCAGCTCTACATTTTCTCCCTCTGATAGTACCTGATAGTACCTGATAGTACCTGATACCTGCCTGCAGCACCACAGCACTCAGAGTAACGTCTGTCTCCTCCCTAGCTCCACCTGTCCTCCTCCTCTTCTCCTCTTTAGATCGCCTCATCACAACCTCATCACCTCTGCTTCTGTGTTACGATGGATTCTCAGACATTTAAGGAGGTTTGTGGTCTTCACACACACATCAAACAGGTCATTGGGGTCGGATCTACTTTCTGTTCCCAGAATCAGAACTAAACGTGGAGACGCAGCGTTCAGCTTTTATGCTCCTCACATGTGAAACAAACTCAGAGTTAAAACCTTTTTATTTGCTGCCTTTTATCAGAACAACTGTTAAATTTCCCACGCTGGAACTTTATTTCTTGCATTTTATCTATTTTATTTTAGCTTTTTCTTTCTGTTTTTATTTAACTTCTTTTATTTGTTTTAAAGTTGGTTTTTAAACTATAAAACGCCGTAATGCTTTTAATGTTTTATGTAAAGCACTTTGAATTGTCTTGTACATGAAATGTGCTGTACAAATAAACTTGCTTTGTCTATACTTTCTAATTTCATCTAATTGAATCTGCTTCATAAAAGTGATTCTAATCAGAATATTCCTGTGAGGAACAAAAAGACATTCACTCATAGCAAAGTACTCCCTTCCTGTCATTACTTATGACTCGATAGAAGTGTGTGGTTGTTGTTTTTGTGTTTTTGGCCAGAAAAGACATGGTATTACTTAAATTGGATCCTAACAGCAGTATAGATAGAAAGGTGACAGCTTCTCATGTGACCTTAGCTGGAGAAAGGTGTGACTGCTGTAATATCAAAGGGCGGTGTTCAGGGTGAGACATCACACTTGGAGAAGCCTAGAGAGACATAAGTGTGAGATTCAAAAAGCACCTCCACTACCCTGAAGGAGGATATTTGGAAGTGACTGTAATATCATAAAGGTACATGTACACTCACAGGCTAGTTCATCCAGTCCAGCTGTTCAACTGCTTAACACAAATGGTAAATCAGCCAATCACATGGCAGCAAATCAACACATCCAGTCATGTAGACATGGTGAAGACAACCTGCTGAAGTTCAAACTGAGCATTACAATGAGGAAGAAAGAGGACTTAATTAACTTTGAAGGTGGCGTGGTTGTTGGTCTGAGTATTTACTGGGATTTTCACCCACAACCATCTCCAGGGTTTCCAGAGAATGTTCTGAAGCAGAGAAAACATCCAGCTGATGATGTAAAAGGAGAATGGGCAGACTGGTGATGACAGAAAGGCAACAGGAAGTCCAATTAGCACTGCTTCCAACCAAGATCTGCAGAACAGCATCTCTGAACACACAACACGTCCAACCTTGAAGCAGATGGACTACAGCAGCAGAAGACACACCGGGTTCCTCCTGCCAGCTAAGAACCGGAAACAGAGGTTACAATTCACACAGACTCACCAACACTGGACAACAGAAGATGGAGAAACGTTGCTGGTCTGATGAGTCTCCATTTCAACTCCACATTCAGATGCTAGGCTCAGAATCTGCTGGAAACATTATGAAAGCATGGATCCTTTCTTGGATCAATACATCAGACCATGTCACTATTTCCACCTGCTTTCTAGAACATGGCGATGAGTTCACTGGACTCCAACGGCCTCCACAGTCACCAGATCTCAGTCCAGTAGAGCAGCTTTGGGATGTGGTGGAACGGGAGATTCTCATCATGGATGTGCAACCAATAAATTTAGAGTTAGGAAAACGGGGGTCCAACCCAGTACAAGCAAGGTGTACCCAATAAAGTGGATGGTGAGTATGCTTGGTCCTTGTTATTATGTCTTATTAAAGCATCCTTCTTGTTTCTGTTTGTTTGCTTTTACATTGATATTGTTTTTTTTTTTATCCAGGTCTGCACAGTTGCAGACAGATGGAAATTGTACATGAAGAAATTTAAAAAGTCACTGACATGAACAAGATCTCACAAAGCGTCTGAGGTCTTCTCTGAGTCTCCAAACTCCCCAAACATTAATTCCTTAGGTCTGGGACTCGAGTCACCATCTCCGTCTCTGTCCTGCAGATTTTAGATATTTACCTGCTGCAATACACTTGAGTCAAAATTATTAATAGGTCATTAACAGGCTTTTTTATCACATTCTTTTGATGTGTGAGAAGGGAAACCTCATTAAGAGGCATTTAGATCAGGTATTTTACAGCAGGGAAACGTCTGAAACCTGCAGGACACTCAGGAAAAAAATGCTATGAAATGCAGTATTAGTTTTGAGAAATGTTCCAGATCTGTGGATCCAGATGGATTTTGGTTCACCTTAAAAACCCCAGGATAAGTTATGTTAAGAGCATATTTACTAATCTGAGCTAAGCTAAAAGTCAATGCTGTTAAAAATGCTACTAGATAAAGGGTTTTGCAGATTTTACATTCCTTGGATATTGCAGTCGTCTAAGCAGACCAGATGGCAGATTACTCACTATGACTAAAAGTGACCTGAGCACAGAGACAGACAGCCACTCACACTCATTCCTAGGGAGAATTTAGAGTGACCAGTTAACCTAACATGCGTGTCTTTGGACGGTGAGAGAACCCGGAGTACCCAGGGAGAGCATGCAAACTCCACACAGAAAGGCTGCTGTTCCAACCTCCTCCCAGCTGAGGCTAGAACTAGCAACATTCTTGCTGTGAGGCAGGGGTGCAAACCACCACATGCAGCATGTGATGTGGCAAATACTCACTTGTGCTGAACTGTGCAGAAGTTGCAGAGAAAGCAACACGCCAAGGAGGTGCACTTTTGTTGCACAGAGGAGAAGACAATGACTGTAGACATACTACAAGCTGAGAACATTGATTGTATATGCAGATTCACAAACACAAATGCAAGAAAAGAGAAAGGTGGTCACACTGATGCTGCAGCTACTGTTTTTTAGCATCTAATAGCAGTCATTCAGACACAAGACAAACAGGGAAAAAAGGAAAGATGAACAAAGCAGCCACACACACTCTAAAACCTGCACAGAGACAATAGAATGAATCTCCTACTTGACTTTGGCCCCTTTCACACATCAGTTTTTCCATATAACGGCAGTGATGAGCCCCTCTATGTCCATTCACTAAGGTACCAAAACTTTTTGCATAAACTTAGAAAGTGTGGAAAAGTTAACGTGTACTCTTATAAGAAAATAAAAAGGAAAAAACAACATTTGCTTAAGATGAAAAATAATAAGAGCATTTACTAAGAAATGTGGCATATCATCTCGAAAAGCTGCTTTGTTGATCTCAATAAAATACTTAAAACAGGAAGCTGCCTTGATTTTTTTTTTTTTTTTTTTTTTTTTCCTCTGTCGTGATCTCAGTCTAAAACCAGGTCCAGCTCCATTTGAACCCCAGCCCCCCGGGATGGGACACTACTCATCCTGCTCAAGACCATGTCACTGAAGGGGTTCCAGGTCAGGACACTCCTCTGTCTCCTGTAGTTCACCTTTTCAAAAGGGGTCCCGGTTCGGGACGCTCCTCCATCTCCCGTGTTTCACGTCTCCGAGTAGGTTCCTTCTCCTCGACCTCTGGTTCTTGCATCCGAGGAGGTTGGGCCTCCTCCGCCTTTACACCAGGACCTGTCTTTGAGCAGATTCTGCTGGACTCGCCAGAGATCCAGCTCCTGTTGTCGCAGCTTCCGGCCCACCCTCCAAAGAACAGTCTGCTGTCGTCACGGCCTCCCGGCCATCCTCCAGAGCGTTTGCTATCTGCATGGCCTCCTGGCCTTCCTTCAGACCTCGGTCTCCTGTTTACATGTCCTCCCGGCTGTTCTCTGGAACTCTGTTGCCTGGACTGTTTGCTTGAGCCCAGGAGCCCAAGCCGTACGTTCTTCTGAGCTTGGTTAAGAGTATGTGGAAGTGAGTGGAAGTGGGTGGAGCTGAGGGAACGTGTTGTGTTTTGTGGGGTGAGGAATTTGCTGAGGTAGAGGGGGGGCATGTCCATGGATACATTGATGTGTAAGGAGGGAAACCTTATATGTAATCCTGGTTTAGATGCAAGCTCTTACTAGGGATCCCAATGAGAAGTGCGTTGCAGCAGTCTGTCTGGAGGAGATAAAGGCATGGACCAACTTTTCTGCATTTGAAAGGGAGAGAATGGAGCAGAGTTTGGAAATAACATTAGAATAGCTGGAGGAGGCAGGATCCTGGAGGAGGCAGGTAGGTGACGCTGGTGGCAGGTAAGTGACGCTAATGCTGTAGGTGACGTAGTTCCGGTGAGACAGCAGATTCAGCTAGGCGCTCCCAAACATTTATACTTTCATACAATTCTATTGTGTGCCAGCCTAATCAAAATATTCTTTAAAGTAGGACTATAGTGTCTTTAAAAGGTACACTCTGGAGCACAGCGGGGAGGATTTGGCCAGCCTGACAGATTTTATAGATTGTTGTTAGGACAGAATCGTCATGGGGAAACCAAAAAACACATCCACCCCCTCCACCTCATCTAAGGCCAAGAGACAGCGAAATGAGGATTCACCTGGAGCTATTTCACCACCGGGAAACGACTCAACAGATGTTCTGATCTCCATAGATAAGAAACTCAGTAGTTTTGATGCACGTTTGAGCCTGGTAGAAATTCTCCACAAGGAGTTCCAGGCGCTACGTGAATCACTAGAATTCAGCCAGAAGCAGGTGGAAACTCTGGCTGTAGAAAATGCTGGTCTCAGAGAGTCGGTAAAATCCCTCACCGAGGGCTTGACCCGTCTCTCGGAGGAAAATAAATAGATGAAGGAAACGGTGATCGATCTGCAGGCGCGGAGCATGAGAGAGAACCTGGTGTTTGCAGGGATTCCAGAGCAGACGGAGGAGGACCCCGAGACCACGGTGAAAAACTTCATCAAAACCCACCTGAAGCTCCCGGAGGAAACGGTGAAAAACATCTCCTTTCACAGAGTCCATCGACTCAGCGGGAGGAAACCCGGGTTCAGCAGACCGAGACCTATTGTAGCCAAGTTCTTTAGCTTCAAACAGAAAGGGCAGGTGAAGAACCAGGGCCGCGAACTGAAGGGGACCAACTTCGGAGTAAACGACCAATATCACAGAGAGATTCTGGACCGACGGAGAGTCTTGTTTCCCATCAGGAGGAAATCTATTGCTGAAGGCGCTCGCGCTGTCATCGCGGTGGATAAATTATTTATTAATGGACAGCTGTACCGCGGCTCGGACATCACTCCGTGGCTCTACTGACTTGGTATGTGCTTTAATTTTCCTGTTTTCTTACTAGATCATGTTATATCCATAAAACCACCATAAAAGATCATTTAGTTAACAGTAAATCCACTGCCCGTCTCCACTACACTGTTCTCAGCACAGATGCGTTTTTTAAATTACTTTTTTCATTTGGCACTGCAATGGAGGAAAGTGTGCATGTCAACATGCTCACAGTTAAGGCTTGACCTGCCCTTTGACATAATGTTTCCTGCTGCAGAAAACAAGCCTTCTGATGGTGTAGAAGTTGCTGGGATACACATGAAGCCTCTGCCAGCTTTGTCAGATTGGGATAACGTGCTACACTGACCTTCCACCATGACAGTGGACTCACCTTCCTGGACAAGGCACGCTCTCCTAAGTACATCCAACCTCTTTCTGAACAGTTCCATTCAGCTGCTGCTCTTCATCGTCTTCATCACTGGTGCTGGACTTTTCAATAACTTATGCAGCACCCCTGGTTCTGGCTGGCATGTCTTGTGCAGTGTTGGAGCCTCATCTCATTTGCATTGATTTGTCCTGGTTTCTTTTTGACAGTTAGTGCCATGATCTGCACAGTGTTTTCCACCTTAAAAACATCATCAGGAGGAAGAAACCTCAGTTTCCTAAACCTGGGATCTAAAGCAGCAACAAGTAGGACAATGTTTGGGGAATTAGGGTGAAACATATTTAGTTCTTTCCATCCAGCTGTGATTTGCTCAATCACATCAGTGTGATATGACTGGACAGGTGCAGCCTCAAAAGCTGCAGTCTAGATGGATTCTTTAGGCTTTGCATGAGCAGTGGCAGTGCAGAGGAGGATGACATCTTGTCTATTTTAACCAACTGTTCCAATAATCTGTCAAGTAAAAACATGAAACTTGGACCCTGTATCAGTTTCAACTCAACGTTGCTTCAGTTCATGTGTTTCTGGATTTGTACACTTTTCTCTCATGTTGGCTCAAATAGCTGTGGCATTAAAAACCACAGGAACATCTGCAAATAAAAGAGTTTACAGATGCATTCTGTGAAGCTTTTGGACATTTTTATGTTCTGCTCTGACAGGGTGAGATTTTTTTACAAGAGCATGTGAAGAGTTATGGAGAGATGTTTTTCTGCCCTGTCAGGCACTGTGAGCATCATTCAGTTAGCATGATGTTGTAAATGGTTTTGAGTACAACTGTTTGGATGAGCTGTATTATATTTTAAATTCTGGGCAGTTTTCACACAGACAGTACATTAGAAAAGGTTAAATCCTTCAGCCTGCACTTCTATTCTTCATCAGTACATAAAACACAGAACAAAATTACAGAAAATAAAAATGTTCTAATTCATGGTTTTAGGTTTTTATTTCCATTTCCTACTTTAATTATTCTGTTATATTTCTAATTCCATGAATCTTGTGAAATTTTGTGCTCATAATTTACGACTGAAGCATTGCAACAAAACCATTTCCCTCTGATGATTAAAGTATGTATATCTAAATCTCAGCAATAATAGATTAAAGGCTGTCAATTTACACCACAGGACTGAATGCATCAAGCTGGCATCTGGCCGTCGGGAGCGACAGGACTGTTGGTGTTTTTGTATGTAACACACAGTCTGCACTGTTGAACTTTGTTAGCTTTTGTGTTTTTATTTTCTCTTCAGTTCTGGACCGGGGGGGGGGGGGGGGGGGGGTAAGAGATTTCTTTTTTGGGATTTGTGTGATGGGAAACTGGTATTGTGGGGTTGTTTGGGTAGAGCGGTTGTCTCTGGGGCATGACCATGGTTTCTGTTGAACCTGTTTTTCCTGCTACAGCATAATAAATGGCTTAAAAGACAACTGGAGCTTTATGGATGGCTTAATGATGGCTTAATGAAGAATTTCTACAACACCCTTGACAAAAAATTCTGCTCTTTGAAGGATGTGGGGTTATCTTTGTGACGCGACAGCATGGTGTCTGTTTACTGAATTGCTCATTCTTACCACCAAGGTGACATGTACTTTAAATATATATATAAACCACCCATTTTTGCTGCTGATATACCATTGTAGATTTATTGTAACTCCACTTTCTTTACATTAATATATTGTCAGCTACATTCACAACAGTGAAGGGAATGTCTTCATGAAACGTTAACTTTAATACACCGAAAAGTTCACATGGAGTGGAAAAGGTTAACCAAGTATTAAGTTAAGTCTTGCTTATGGTTATGGTATGCACCAAAACTGTTTGTTTATGAGTAGAAATCAAGAGTAAATGATAAGAAAAGCTCATTGTTAGGGCTTAAGTAAATTCACCACCTGGGTGACACATCCGCGCAGCAGTTCTCATTAGAAGACACATGTCAGCTCCTAGGCCAAAGAAAAGGTAATATTCTGGGTTGATAATGTGTAGAGAAGTCATGATAACAAGATTCACCTGCTACAGAGCCCCTGAAATCCCTGGCCAACATTAATGAGCTTTTCCTATATAAATAATGTAACATTGCTGCATTTTCCATTAACTTTGAATTAATTTGAGGTTGCTGAAAGCAAATGCCTTCTGGTTCATAACAACTTTAACACACTTAGCAAAAAACCCTTGTTTATCTGTATTGCTCATTCCACAGATGCAAAGTCTTTACAAATTACACCTTTTTTAAAAAGGTGTTTAATCAGGATTTCCAATTCTGCATTCTGTTATTATTAAAGGGATGAAATAAGTGACCAAACACACTTTTTGTAAAGGCTCTTTGAAGGGATATGTCAAATTAAAGATGCTCGCCAGAAGCACCACTAGAGCTGATCAGAAAACCAGTCAATATCTGGTGTGACCACCATTTGCCTGACGTCTTGCAATGCATGCCCTTCACCTATAGGTGATTAGGTTGTTGATTGCGACCCGTGGAATATTGGTCCACTCCTCTTCAATGGCTGTTCAAAGGTGCTGGATATTAGCAGGAACTTGAACTCGCTGTTCTATACGCCACTCCATGGCATCCCAAACATGCTCAATGGGTGACATGTCCAATGAGTATGCTGGCCAGGATTGTGTAGATATCCTTGCAACGTGGGGCCATACATTATCATGCTGCAACATGAGGTGATAGGTCATAGATGAATTTCACAACAACTTCGTCTCTGTGGTCTCTCTGGTGCATTCAAAATGCCATCAATAAAATTAATCTGTGTTCGTTGTCCATAACATATGCCTGCCCATACCATAACTCTACCGCCACCATGAGCTACTCGGTTAAAAAAACTGACATCAGCAAATGGCTCACCCACACGATGCCATACATGCTGTCTGCCATCTGCCCCAGTGAAAACCAGGATTTATCCGGAAAGAGCGCAGCTCTCCAAAGTGCCAGACGCCATTGAATGTGAGCATTTCCTCATACAAGTTGGTTACAACAACGAACTACAGTCAGGTTGAGACCCCAAGGAGGACGACAAGCATGCAGATGAGCTTCCCTGAGACGATTTCTGACAGTTTGTGCAGAAATTTTTTGGTTATGCAAACTGATTGGTGCAGCAGCTGTCCGGGTGGTTGGTCTTAGATCATCTTGTAGGTGAAGATTCTGGATGTGGAGGTCCTAGGCTGGTGTGGTTACACGTGGTCTGCAGTTGTGAGGCCAGTTGGATGTACTGCCCAATACATTATAATTATAATACAGTTAATAATAACTGCCCATATATAATAATGAACATTCAATTCACAGGCAACAGCTCTGGTGGACAGTTCTGCAGTCAGCAAACCAGTTTATACCAGTGACAAAACCACACTTTGTAGGTGCTGAGATAAGTGATGCTGTGAGACTGCAGATTCAAACCAGACTTGTACACACATAATGATTGTTTTAATCTTAAGAGATTTTTTATCTGGTTGAGACCTCACACGTGAAGATAAAAAATCAGTTATGATCGTATTGTGTGTGGTGTGCTCCTAAAATGTAATCTCAGAACAACACACACATGATGATACTGTCCCGCAACTCATCTACAATCTAGTCCTCCGAGCCAGACAAACGTTGAAACGTAGAAGAAGAACCACCATGATTGGCTACGTTCTGTACCACGTCACCATCCGCGCAGTCACAATGCACGAGTCGGCTACGATCCATTTAAAAGCGGATCATCGGGACAAATCTGCTCATAACACCTCAGACCAAATGATAACTAGACTGGGAAATTTCAAGATGATCGGTCGCTTGTTGTCCGAGATTGGGAAGAGGCAAAATCAGGACAAAAACAGCCCAAAAATCATTATCTGTGTACCAGGCTTAAGCTTTTAAGATTTTAAGATTTTGTTCTGACTTTGTTCTGACAAATGCCCGATTATCTTATGTCTTATAGTTTAAATAATTAGTAGTTCATATGATAAAATTGATGATTTTACTAAATCAAAAGAAACCCTGATCGTCCTACTGTTTGCACATCTCAGAGGGACTTCTAGTTGTCCTGCACAGTCCTTCAGAAGCCTTCGACATATTCAATCTGCACCAACAGCCTTTCCTGCCAAAGTTTACTGAGCTCAGCTCCCAACTCCTTCTGTTGTTATAGACAGGTGGACAGGTGTAACGCGCTGCATCATTAATGTTAATAGTGACAATTAAAACACTTTTGCGGACAACATAAAATTTCTGATGTGAGTAATCGTGTCCTGCTGGCTTTTGCTTTAAATGATGAGCTGGATGAATAGACCATAAGGAAGATCACTGAACTCCTTCTTTTGCCTTTTAAACTGCTATTATACTCAATTAGAAAACTTCTCAGCATCATTTGAGAATAAAAACCAGAGTTCTTCTGCTTGTCTGCAATGACTGTGATAAATTGAATTAATTTAATTTTATATTTCAGCTTAACTGAACCTTTTTTTCTTTGAAGTTTCATCAGCTTGTCTTTTAAATGATAATGAAAACTGATGATAAACCAACAGAAACCCCTTGGATTTACATATTGGGGGACGGGAAGTAGAAATGCGTGTTTTAATGATACAACTGCACAAAAAGCTTTGATTACACCTGAATGATGGTCACAGCAGAGGCATGAAGGCCATCCAGCATGTGCCACAGAGTGAGAGAGGAGGTCTAAATATAGAAACTGGTGATGAGCTGCGCTCCCTGTGGGACAGGGTGATTTCAAAGGGAATGCATGCTGACTGTTGCCATGGTGATCATAATTCAGCTTGGATATCTCCTAATTAGGAGGCAGGGATGTAAAATAAAAGAGAATTGAGAATAGCGTGAACAAAAGTCATCACTGTTCAGTAACAAGAAGCAATAGTTCCAGCTCAATGTGCAGAGGTTGAGTGGAGGCAGTCAAGTCTCAAAGAATCTGTGCATTCCTGATAACTGCAATGTACAACACTGTAAGAGACTAAAGAGACAGAAACACACCGTTAGAGGTAGAAGTCTTCACCAAAATATCCCCCTATCAAGCTCTTGGGTTTTCCTTTCTAACCTGGTGCAGCTCATTTATCTGTGTCAGGTTATTTCAAATTTAAAAGAAAGAAAGACTGAATAATTTATTTATTCATTAGCTGGATGTGACATCCAGAACAGTTATTAAAATGTAATCTCTAAAAATGGGTCTGGTAAGACATTCCCCAGTACAGCGATCCGTCATCTGGCCCCTTATTTACATTATGCTGTTAACTTCTGTAGAGACTCTACCACTATTCATCCAGTCAAGCACAGGACGAAAAGTCCAAGCTGGAAATCTGCAGAACAGAAAACAGAGGCTATGGTTTGTGGTTGCCTTGTGTACTGATTACAGGAATTGTGAGAAAACTAGGAAATTTGAGAATTCACAGTATAATTTATGGTACGTCCAGCTGACATAAAGAGGTGGAATGAGCCCACACTTACTTCTTGATCCAAATCAAGATATTCCCACAACAGCTCAGATTTACATTATGTTTGTAATGGAAATTCAACACGGCCTGAAACTGCCAGACAAAACTCTAGAGGTCCCTCTAAAAAGGAGAAATGCACTGGTCTGTGCATCCTCTCGGTATATGTCCTTCAACTGAATTAACCCCTTAACGGCTGACTCCATATCAGTCTATCTGCCTTCCATCAACGCCAGCTCGTCCAAAATGCTGCTGCAAGAGCATTTAACTCCTGTTTTGTTATCACTGCACTGGTTTCCTGTTTGTTTTAGGACAGAAGAATTACGTTAATTGTTTTTAAAGTATTGAATGGTCTGGCTCCATCATACATGACCTTGTTCATATTTACATGTCAGATTGATCACTAAGGTCCTCTAATCAGTTGAATCTCCATCGCGACAAATCCAGGCTGAAAAGTCGAGAAGACCAAGCCTTTTCTGTTGCTGCTCCTCTTTTGTGGATTAAATTTCCCTTCAGTATTAGATCAGCAAAGACTCTGGCTGTGGCTATGTAAGTAAACATGTCCTTGACTTAAGAAATAATGGGCATAAAATTGTTATTTTTTTAATCTGAAGTTTTTTTGTTTTGGTCTGTTTAATAAAATGTACATATATATATATATATATATATATATATATATATATATATACATATATATATATACAACCTCTTCCCTCACCCACCCTCCCATTTTCTTTGGGTAGGCTGGGTGGCCCTTCATCTTCAGCTCGAGTCCTGGGAGCTTGAGGATCCTACACAGTATCTTAGCTGTTCCTAGGACTGCACTCTTCTGGATGTAGATGTCTGATGGTTCTCCAGGTATCTGTTGGAGCCACTTCTCCAGTGTGGGGAACATGTTCCCCCAGTGCTCTGATGACCAATGGTAATATTGTTGCATAATAAAATTTGATTTTAATTGAAAGATACACTTTATCAGTTCAATCACCTGGCAGCAACTCAACACATTTCGTCATGTAGACATGAGGAAGACGGCTTGATGAAGCATCAGAACGAACTGACTCATCAACACTGGACAATAGAAGATGGAGAAACGTTGCTGGTCTGATGAGTCTCCATTTCAGCTCCACATTCAGATGCTCGGCTCAGAATCTGCTGGAAACATCATGAAAACATGGATCCATCCTGCCTTGGATCAACGCTTCAGGCTGCTGCTGGTGTAATGGTGGGGGGAGATTTTCTTGGTCCACTTTGGGCCCCTTAGTACCAACGTTGCCTGGTTTAACCACCACAGCCTACCTGAGTATTGTTGCTGACCATGTCCATCCCTTTATGACCACAGTGGAGCATCTTCTGATGCTACTTCCAGCAGGATAATGCACCATGTCACAAAGCTCAGATCATCTCCACCTGCTTACTAGAACATGATGATGAGTTCACTGGACTCCAACGTCCTCCACAGCCACCAGGGGCCTCATTTATAAAACTGTATGTAGGAAAGCAAACTACAGGTGGAGTCCACTGTGCAAAAAGGAAATGCAGCACACTTCAACTTTTAGATTTATAAAAGCGTGCGCATGCACGTCCCACGCCTGTTTCTGTTCATAAATCAGAATCAACTCTAAAGGGGCCTTGCCACCCCACATGGTGGCCATAAATATTCATCATATCATTTCCATGATGGCTTGGGAGGGAAAAAGAGGGAAGAAGCAGAATTTTTCGGGGTGTGAGACAGTGTTGGAAAACGTAAAAATGTTTACTTGGAGGGCACGGCGTGGGCATTACTGGTTTCAGAAAGGTAGAATAGTTGCAGCAGGTGGCTGATGCTGTCATCACGCCAGAGGCATTGGAGCGTGCAGTTGGAAATCTCAGTCAATAGAGCATCTATCTGCCATGTGGGAGATCGAAGTTCGAATCCCACAAGGGTGAACAGTAATACCTTCCAGTTGGGGTCAAAGGCAAGATGCTGCAGCCCACAGTAAATCATTTTGGAGAAAAGCATCTGCTAAATGACAGTAATGATGCAGGTAATGTCGTCTTTTGTTTTAATTTACAAAATAAATATGCACAGATACATCTGAGATTGGTAGCAGTTTATTTAGTGTTAAATAATATTTATTTTTAGTTTCTGGCTGCTCCTGCTGGGTGGGCGGGGCTGCAGCTGTGGTTGGAGAGGGTGAGGCCAGAGACTCCACCCAGCACCCCAGCAGCCGTGTCCTCAGAGGAAGTCCTGCAGGTGCAGAGGGACACCATCACCACTATTAACCAGGTGGACAAGGAGTTGGAGGAAATGGAGACTGTCTTGACGGAAAATAGGACAACAATTAAAAAAGGATTGTGTAAGAATAAATAAATAAAGGAAATTCACCTCTTGTGTGTTTCATAAGTGTTGCATCGCTTCTAGACCTCCAGTCTGTCTCACTCTGCAGGATCTCAGAATAAATTACCAAACCTTACTTTCCGCATTTTCTTTTACTGACTGGTAAATGTTGGAGCAGACTCTCCACCTCATCATTTCCTTGATTTTATTCTGGACTGTTGGTGTTGCAGTTTCCCGTTTTTCTAGATTATGTGCGTATGCATGGGTCAGAGTTTGCGTGGAGGTAGGAACATTGTCCCGCCAACGGGAGATTCTCATCATGACTGTAGCAAACCTGCAGCAAGTGTGTGATGCTGTCATGTCAATATGGAGCAAAATTTCTGTGGAAAGTTTCCACCACCTGGTTCAATCTGTCACACCAAGGATTAAGACAGTTGTGGAGGAAATAGGGGGTCAACCCAGTAGTAGAAGGTGGGCCTGATAAACTGGATGGTTAGTGTAAGTATCAGTTGATGAATGATAGGCCTGAACTGTAAATGCAGAAGTGCTACACTAATTCATATTTGTAAGTAAGTTGAATTATTATGTTAAAAAACGTGGCTCATGTCTGATATTTCAAATTTTTGCCTGCAGTGAAATGAGTCAGATTTTTTAATTTTTTGACAATCAATAAAGCTTGTATGACTAAACCAAACAGTTTCCCAAGATTATCAAGGATCTCTGTAGATGTGTCACCACAGGCCCTGATATAACTGGATTTGCTGGGAATACATCAAATACAGTAATAAATAATACATCTCTAAATCAAGAGCAAAGACTTATTAATTCTACCTGTTTCATTTGATATGATCTGGAGTCTGTGGGTTTTGCTTTCCTTTGGCTTATTGCTGGCGCATTAAACAAAAAATAAAAATAAAAAAAAAACTTTTCCTCCTCTTGCTGTGATAAGATAAACTTTAACAGCCTTCAAAAACATCACAGATGGAAACACACATACATTGGCTGTGTTTTCAGTCCCCGATAGCCACTTAGTGCCCCCATATTGTCATTATATGTCTCCGCTGGAAGGGGAGAACAAGAAGAGAGTGTCTTCTTCTCTGTAAGGCAGCAGAATAATACTAATTATAATATCTAATACTTTGAAGAAAGATTTAAGTTTGGAAAACTCTCTACCCCATAACTTTTTTAAATAACAACTCTTTGTCCCTATTTAACCTCTCTCACTCTTTCTCAGCTCTGATGATTTCTTTCTAAAATCTCTAAAAACTCTTTTAAAAAAAAAAGACTGAATCTAAAGGAAAATAGACACTCGGAGGTATGTAGATGATCTAAAACTACAACACAAAACCACAGTTTTGTTTTTTTTTTTTTGTTTTTTTTCCAGCAGCAACAACTGGCTAACTTGAAGTTAAGAGTCTGAGTTCTCTTTCATCTCATCATTATTTCATGTAAAGCAATTTATGTTGCCTTTGGCATGAAAAGACCTTTGTAAATAAAGTTTGATTTGATTTGATTCTTCATGGACCAGAGCAGGATCACTCAGATGCAGGAAGTCAATAAAGAAAGATCTCAGACCCGATCAAGTTTCCTACATTTATCCCCCAAATGTTTCAGACATACTACTTAAGACCAATCTCAATAGAGAACACGCCCATAAATCACCATGCACAGAACTGTGGGATGAAGCCACCATGTTGGGGGAATAAGCGCAGGGATGGTAATACCTAAATCTTTCCTCTTGTTACATTAGTATGTTGTTTTCACATTCTTTATTATCATTGTAAAATACAACAAAAATAAGACAATTAAAAAAAAAGAGCCTGTTAAAAAAAAGAAAAACAAGAATAAATAATCAGAAGCTTAAATATGTATACTAATCACACTGACACACACACACACACACACACACACACACACACTGTAAACATAAAACAAGATGATGAAAATATGATTATTTAGATTTCTTAGATTAAATATAATTAAATACAACATATAACTTTTTATATATATAAATAATATAAATAATAATAAAGAATAATATTAATGCATTATTATTATTATTAATGTTGTAATGTAATAAACACAATAAAACACAAAGAACCTGCATTACCTCTAGTAAACATCATTATCACCAACATTATTTTATAACCTTTACTGGAGGTGAGCAATGCACAGGTAAATGGGACAGAATAGCATAGCAAGAATATATATGTTAATATAATTAGATTCAGCTATAAGTTATAGTACAGCAACAATAATTGGGTAAGTAGATGAATGGGCTACAACAAACAAACGAAAAAATAAAAATAAAAAAATAAATCCATAAAGGAATATATTGGTTAATTGTGTTCAGGGAAAAATAGTGTAAGTGTTGATGAGTTTGTTACTGTTTTTATTATCCAGAGAGACATTTTAAAAAAGGAGTTCCTTTCTGCAAGAAATGATCTAAATCTGGGTGTTGATCCAGCAAATTTCTGCTTATGAATGAAGAATTTTGCAATTAATTATATATTGAAAATGGTCTTCTTGCAAGGATTCAAAATAGCAGAATTTATCTTTGAGAGTCAGTATAGGCATATTATGAATACGAATACAAACCACTTTATTGGTTATGGTTATGAACAGATATTTACAGATAAATTATGGTTATGAACAGGTATATGCTGATAAATATTCAGTTCTTATTTACAATAAGTTTTTAAAGGAGTCATCTTAAAAATGGTACTTTTTCAAGTTAAAACGTGTATTGGTGTTGGACTGAAGTGTTTACGTCCCTGAAAGCTCTTCTTCTGAAGCCAGTCGAGTTTTTCCATCTGGGTCTTTTGTTCACAGTGGAATCGTCAACAAGGGTAAACTCTCGCAAACGCATGATTTGAATTTGCTCCTGGGATTTTGTCACCACAAGAGGCTATTTGATTAACCCTCCTTTATACCGGGTGTGTGTGCTGCACATTACGACTGCGCTTCGGCCACCGCTGCTATTCGTGGCCATTTTAGTCAATGGTTTGGTGCACTGCGTGTCTGTGGAGCACTCGTGAGTGCAGTCCACCTATATATATATATATATATATATATACATATATATAAATATATATATACATATATATACACACACACACACACACACACACACACATATATATATATAAATGTTATATATGTGTGTGTGTGTGTGTGGCTTTAGAACAGACCTGGGCATATTACGGTCCGCGGGCCACATCCGGCCCTTTGTGCATCCCTGTCTGGCCCGCGTAAGGTCAATCATAAATTACAACATAGATGGATTATAAAAACATCTATGTTGTGCATGCAATACCACTGTACTGCTTTTATTTTGAAAAGCATTACGCTTCTTCCGTATTGACGTGCGTGATGCGAGCTTTGAGTGAAAGTGAACAGCTACAAGTGATGCTAAGAATAGAAAAGTTGATAATGAATGTTGTGTTTTTAACAAGACGTGGACTGACAAGTACTTCTTCACAGAAATTAAAGGTAAAGCTGTGTGCTGGATTTGTGGTACACAGGTCGCTGTGTTAAAAGATTCCAATCTGAATCGCCACTACACAACCAAACATGAGGAGAAATACAAAAATCTGTCTGAAAAAGAGCGCGCAAAGGTGTCTGATGTGTTGCTAGCAAAACTGTAAACCCACCTTTGTACCTTTTCTTTTTTATTACAGCTTACACGGAAATGTGAATAAAAGCAGCATTTCACTTTTTCTACTGTTGGAGCCAATCTAGGAAAAGTCATAAAATTTCAAGTTAAAAAAATATCGTTTAGGGGATTTATTTATAATTTTTTTTTTAAACACACTGGCGGGTCATTTTGACCCGAGGACAACAGGAGGGTTAAGGAGTGCTTATTGGACTCTGTTGCACTGATATGCCCAGGGAAAAAGAACGCGTCTGAGAACGTCTCGCTCCGACGCACTGTGATAAGGTGGGTTGAGGACATTGTTGAAAACTTGGAGTTTCAGCTGAAGAACAGAGCTGCAGACCTTGTTTTTCTCTGGCTTTGGATGAGAGCTGCGATGTGCGTGACATCGCCCAGCTTCTCATCTTCTTACGTGGAATAACTGCAGACTTTCAAGTCACAGAGGAACTGGCAGCCATGGCCACCTCTCAGCTGTCCTTCACATAGCCAGCTCAGACATTCAGCCAGATTTCAGTGCCCTTGTTCAAGCCCAAAACAGACTGGATTATTCTCACTGAAAGGGTAAAATGAGGAGGAAAGCATTACAAGTCGTTGTATTGCTGCATTTCTAAAAACTTGTTAAGTTGTTTATTGTTTTCAAGGATTCAAGGATTCAAGGATTCAAGGAACTTTATTGTCATACCAGCTCACATTTACATGTTTATGGTACGAAATTAGAACTGAGGTCCCGGTTTGAGCCATAAGAAGGAGGGCAATAAGTGAAATAAAATAAGACATGAAGAGAAAAAAAAAAAAAAAAAAAAATAGAAATATAGGCTAAATATAAATAGAATATAAGCTAAATACAATAGAATATAAACAGCACAATTTTAAATAAAATAAAAATAAAAATAACAGTAAACACTAAAGAGCCCAGTTTGCATGTGCAGCCTAGATAAATATGTGCAAGTATGTATGTGCATGAGGTAGTGGTAGTCCAAAGTATAACATTTCTGATATTAATGTTAGTGATATTGCACTTATATGGACAGCAGGTAAACATGTAAACATGTGGACAGGAACTCCCCTGGGGGGGGGTAAAGTGTTTGCAGTGCAGGTCTGTTTGTCGGAGTGGGGGGGTGGATTCAGTTTAGGATGGGGATGGGGGCAGGGCAGCAGGGTTTGGGCTGGTGTTCAGAGGTGGGGAAGTAGGGTGGGGAAGGGTGGGGTAGGGTGGGGGAGGAGTCTACAAGGCATGGCAAGAGTTCAGCAGTCTGACAGCTTCGGGGAAGAAGCTGTTCCTGAACCTGGTGGTCTTGCTCCTTATGCATCTCAGCCGCCTGCCTGAGGGGAGGGGTTGGAAAAGTCCATGTGCTGGATGGGTGGAGTCCTTCATGATGCGGAGGGCCCTCCCCCTGCATCGTGCTGTGTAGAGGTCTGAGGTGGTGGGAAGGCTGCTCCCCATAATCCTCTGTGCAGCCTTTACCACCCTCTGCAGAGCCCTCCTCTCAGCGGCGGTGCAGTTGCCGTGCCACACAGTGATGCAGGTGCAGAGGACGCTCTCCACCGCGCAGCGGTAGAAGCTCCTCAGGACAGCGCTCCCTAGTCCGGCTCGCCGCAGCTTCCTAAGGAAGTAGAGGCGCTGGTGTGCTTTCCTGACCAGCTGGGAAGTGTTGGTGTTCCAGGTGAGGTCCTTGGTTATGTGCACACCCAGGTACCTGTAGCTGGAGACCACCTCCACAGCTACTCCTCCGATGTGCAGGGGAGGAGTAGGGCGCTTATCCTTCCTGAAGTCCACCACCATCTCCTTGGTCTTCTTCACATTGATGCAGAGGTTGTTTTCTCTGCACCACTGCACCAGGTGTTCCACCTCCTCTCTGTATTCCGACTCATCGTTGTTGTTGATGCGTCCCACAACCGCTGTATCATCTGCAAACTTCACTATATGACAGCTGGGATGTCTCGCCGAGCAGTCATATGTCAGCAGAGTGAACAGGAGGGGGCTCAGCACACAGCCCTGAGGAGAGCCGGTGCTGAGGGTGATGGAGGAGGAGGTGGAGTTATGGATCCTGACAGTCTGAGGTCTGTTGGTCAGAAAGTCCAGGACCCAGTTCCCCAGTGTGTTACTCAGACCAAGGGTGGAGAGCTTCTGGACCAGTGTCTGTGGGATGATGGTGTTGAAGGCAGAGGAGAAGTCCAGGAAGAGCAGGCGGGCGTATGAGTTTCTGCTCTCCAGGTGGGTGAGGGTTGTGTGGACCACTGATGAGATGGCGTCATCAGTGGAGCGGTTCTTTCTGTATGCATACTGATGTGGGTCCACTGTGACGTTGATGGAGTCTTTGATGTGGGCCATAACCAGCCTCTCAAAGCACTTCATGACTACCGGGGTCAGGGCTATGGGTCGGTAGTCATTCAGGCCTGTCACTGTGGGACACTTTGGGACGGGGACAATGGTTGCAGTCTTTAGACAGGTGGGAACGGATGCCAGTGATAGTGAGGTGTTGAAGATGTCCGTCAGCACCTCAGCCAGCTGGTGTGCGCAGTCTTTCAGTACACGCCCTGGGATGTTGTCTGGGCCAGCAGCTTTGCGGGGGTTAATTCCTTTAAGGGTCTTTCTCACATCAGCAGTGGACACACAGAGGGGCGTGTCACCAGGTGGTGGTGTTAGTCTATTGCAGGGAGGGGGGGAGTCAGGGTCCTCAAAGCGAGCGTAAAACCTGTTTAGTTCGTCTGGCAGGGAGGGGTCCTTTGGACATTGTGCATCCTTGGTGTCGTAGTCTGTGATGCACTTTATGCCCATCCACATGCTCCGGGGGTCGTTGGAGGTGAGGTGACCCTGAATCTTCTGAGCGTATGTGGCTTTGGCCCTCTTGACACCCACCGTCAGATCTTTTCTCGCCGTTCTCAGTGCTGATGCCTCACCTGCCCTGAACGCAGCATCCCTGGTTTTCAGCAGAGCTCTCACCTCAGCATTCAACCAGGGTTTCTGGTTTGGATAGCAGGTAACTGTCCTGGTGGTGGTGACATCATCAGTACACTTGGAGATGAAGCCGAGGACAGAGGAGGTGTAGTCCTCCAGGTCCACCTCTCCCTCACACATAGCTGCCTCTCTGAAGACCTGCCAGTCTGTGCACTGGAAGCAGTCCTGGAGCACAGAGGCTGCATCACTGGGCCACACAGTGACAGTCTTCTTTGTTGGCCTGATCCGTCTCAGCAGGGGGCGGTAAGCTGGCGCCAGCAGGATGGAGATGTGGTCAGAGAGGCCAAGATGGGGCCGAGGAAGAGCTCTGTATGCACCACGTATGTTTGTGTACACACAGTCCAGAGTGTTGTCCCCTCGTGTGGGAATGGTGACGTGCTGGTAAAACCTGGGCAGAGTGTCCGTCAGTTTCACGTGGTTAAAGTCTCCCGCATTGTATGTGGAGATTAACAAGTTAAAATTAAATTGAACTGATTCAGTGATTGTTTTTTTTTATTTATTTCACCTATGCACCACAATTTCACATCTCTTAGCGTAATAGCGGCAGCAAGGAATTATGGGTAATCCTCAGAGCAGCGGGGGATTTCCATGAGGTACGGCGCAGATGAATGTCTGCGGACAATATTAATATAAACTACCTGAAAAGTGCATCAAAGTGAAGTTGGCTTCCTTTTAGTTTTATATTATGTGGTTCAGAGTAATTTCGCCATGGTTTTGTTAAGTAATGACTTGAGTTTTGTGTGTTTTATTGCAGGTGAAAATTTTGGTTTAAGCTAGCTAACATTAACATGTGCCACGTTTCCAGAGTGAGCATGTGCTGTTGTCCACGCGAGATGACATTCCTCTCTGACTGTTACTGATGCAGGTATGTTACAGTATGAAGTTCAATTATGTTTTAAGATTAAATATTTCCTGTGGTTTATTTGTTCGCTTTGTATTTTGAAGTTGATAATTGTTGTGAAATGAAAATGCTGAGAAAAATGGCAACAGTTCAGTGATGAAAATGTTAGCGGTTTTATAATATTTTTTGTTTATAATTCTAGTAATTCTGGTAAACTGAAAGAAACAGCATAGTTAATTTAATTGTATTCTATTTCATTATGTGACATCAAATTCACTGTACAATACACAGAGGCCCTGATCTATTAACGCTTTGCGTGTACTAAAACAGGTGCAGACGGCTTTGCTCCGCTAAAATCGGCCCAAGCTTATCTATCAAAGCCGCAAACATGGAACTGCGTCAGTTATCCTGGCAAAACTGCGCCGCTCTCCACTTTGCGTTTCTGAAGCTACTGCATATGCATTATGGGCGTTCCGGCCAGAAAGTGCACATTAGTGGGAGGAGACTATGCAAATAAATCTGGTTTGCGCAGCAGTGGGATTCATGTAGCCCGCAAATAGTTTGCGGTGTTTATGTTTGCTCTAAAAATAGCGTTTCTGAAAAGCAGGTGCTAATTGGCACAACAGTATACGCGCAATGGCTGCAGTAATAATTTTAAGGAGGAGGCACAGACACCATGAAAGGCGACTAAGATAATGCATTTTTTTCTATTATATTAATATATTTAGAATGCCAGAGAAGAGGATTGTGGAGACGATCCAGCGTTGCAATATTAGAATTGCTGGATGAGTTGAGGGCTGATCTAGATTCTGTCACAAGGAGAGGTCAAGCCATCCCTTGTATGACAAAGCTGCTCGCAGTATTGCACTTTTTAGCATCTGGGTCATTTCAACGCACAGTTGCAAATAGGGCTGGGATATCGCAGAGTAGGCTTTCGAGCATCCTCTCTCAAGTTTTAAAAGCCATGTTAAGGAGGATGGGCAGGTATATTCATTTCCCATGCACACCAGAGGAATTGAATCACACTAAGATTGGCTTTCATGCCATGGCCGGCTTTCCCAAGGTAATTGGAGCGATAGATTGTACGCATGTGCAACTTGTCCCTCCTTCAGACAGAGAACATATTTATAGGAACCGTAAGCACACACATTCCATGAATATGCAAGTTGTGTGCGACTCGAAAGGAACCATTACAAATGTAGTGGCAAAATATCCAGGGTCAGTACATGATTCATTCATTCTGAGGAACAGTGTCATCTTCTCAAAGCTGAGAGATGGCGAATATGGAGATGGCTGGCTTTTGGGTAAGTGAATATAATGATTTCCCCTTGTACATTGTGCACATGGACATATCTGGTAACTGTTCATCCTCGGTTTTTAAGGTGATGGCGCATACCCCCTGCAGCCCTTCCTCCTGACACCGGTCCTCAATCCTGCCACTGCAGGGGAGAACCGGTATAATGCAGCTCACGTGCGCACAAGGAACATTGTGGAGCGCACCTTCGGCATCCTAAAGAGCAGATTTCGGTGTCTGGACCGCACGGGGGGGGGCACTTTTGTATAGCCCAGAGAAGGTCTCCCAGATTGTTATTGTGTGTTGCATGCTCCACAACGTTGCAAAACGTCATGGGATGGAGCATGGTGCCATGGACGAGGAGAGACAGGAGACGGATGACAATCACGGGCCTCAACAGCCCGATGTTGCAGGACAGCAGACGCGTATCACCCTGATTCGAAATGTTTTTTCCTGAACGGTAAGAGTAAAGCCTTTTTCATCTTTTAAATCAATAAAGAACAGCACACATGATTTAACAGAAGTTAATTTTATTTCTTTACAATTTTTCTCCTGCGCAGATTACGCACAGTGCGCACCGCACCTCCAGCCTGCGTCTCAATTGTTCTCTCTGTCCCCTGACCGGGCTCTGGCTGCTGCATTCTGGAGCCGCTGGAACTGACAGCTCTTGCAACCCCCTGCAGCCCCTCGTCCACGACTCTTGTCAGAGAGTTAATGGCCGTTGTCAGCCCTGACACAGCACTGACCAGCTGCCGGGTGTGTACAGCAATTGCACGAGTGTCTCGCCGCAGCGAACGTGCCACGCCAGACACTGCGCGCACCTCTTGCGCAACAGCTGAGAGTCCATCTTTAAGGACTGCAGACTGTTTATTTAGCTGCAGCAGCAGCTCTTCATCCATGTCCTCGGAATGTTTTCGAGGCTCTGCTGCTGGTGGTCTTGCCTGGGCTTGATGGGAAGAATGAGGTGGCGACTGAACCGCTGGAACGAAATCTACAAACGGATATGTTTGAATTGTAAAAATCATTTAAGTTTGAGTGATGTCCAAAATGAGACGATCATTTTATTTTGACAATAAAAACCTTTGACATTATGTAAACTCGTTTATTTTTGTGCCCATACCTTGCTCTGCATCTTGCTCCAGCGTATCATACCCCGACACACCTGTTATCTGCTCTTCGCAGAAGGTGAGCTGAACCTGCTCTTCAACATTGGTCAGGGGAATCTCTTCTGATGGGCCCCCACCGGTCTTATTTGCCGATCTTTTATTATGGGCTATTTTTTCTTTAGTTCTCCTCCTCAGATCGTGCCACCTCCTCTTCACTTCATCCGCAGTTCTTTTTGTTTGTCCCACTGCATTTACCTTTTTGCAGATGTCCTCCCATATTGCAGCCCTTCTGGTGATATTTAAATTCTTCCCCTCTAGCTCAGCTAGATTTTTGTTTGCCTCCTCCACTAATATTTCGACTTCAGTTGGCTCGAACTTCATTTTACGTTTTCGTCCACCTGGCTCTCCGGATCCCTCCATGACGAAGCAACAGCGCCGCTAAATCCTCATTTAAATACTGCTGTTTGCTCCGCAAATGATAACAGGAGCAGTCTTAATAGATCGTCATAACTCAGCCCCAGAGTGTATTGTACAATGAATTAAGTACTTTAATTGTTTTGTTTGTGAAAACTGGAATCCTCAAGGCAGCGGAGGATTTCCATGAGAGTGAGCATGTGCTGCTGTCCACGCGAGATGACATTCCTCTCTGTCTGTTACTGATGCAGCGGAGGATTTCCATGAGAATAAACTTGATGTTACCCACACCTGACCAGCTCTAAGAGAGTCATTCACATAGTCAGAGAAGACATCGCACATCGGTCACAAATGGAAATGGATGAAAATGTTGACACCATTAAAAATAAACTTCGTTTAGACTTCCATGGTTTGCATCAGGATTTTACGAACATAAACTCAGGGTTGGAAAAATGGATGAGGAGGAATTTGTGCCTGATCAAAAGCGCAGATGGAAGTTTTGCAAAAATACAAACACACACAAGTCAACAGCATCATTGTAAATGTGATCAATCAGGCACAAAACATAACATTCAAGAAACATCACGGCACAGCTCACCAGCTCTTAACGCTGAACACAAAGCTCCTCCGGTAACTAGACAAAAGGCCACATCTACACCAAACAAAGAAAAAATAAAGATCAAGTGGAGGCATGAATTGTGCTTTGTAAAGCCATCTCTCAACAGGCTAACATCTCAGAGTTTCTCATGAAGAATCACAAAGCAGCACTACTTCCTGATCTCACCATTCCAAAATTTAATGGAATACACTGGAAGTCAACTCTTTTATCCGAACCATTAAACATGGAATTGAAGCTGTACTTGTGACAATCGTGATCGACTGCAATTTTTGCTTCAGTACACAAGTGGACAACAACATGAGCTGGTTAGGAGCTGCATCCACATGGAATCTTCTGCAGGATATGCTAAAGCAAAACAGATGCTGAAGGAGTTCTTCGGTGATGACTTCAAGATAGCGGAAGCATGCATAAAGGAGGCCTTAAATTGACAGACAATCAAGCCTGAAGATGGTGTTGCTCTTCAGTCCTTCGCATTGTTTCTCACAGGATGCTCCAACACAATGAAGGATACTACTTACATGGAAGACTTGGACAATACAGCTAATATAAAGGCATTGGCAAACAAACTTCCATACAAACTTCAAGCATCTTGGAGAAAGTTTGCCTGCGACCAGCAAGAAAGAACAAAGAAAAGAGTAAGGTTTAAGGACTTTGTCGACTTTGTCAACCAGCAAGTTAAATATCTTTTGCACCCTCTCTATGGAAACATAAAGGACACAACCACAAGTACGAAAGAGTCTGTGTGACAGAAATCAAAGGCTCAATGTTTGGAGACACACAAATCAAAGAAGGTGTTTACAAAGGCTGTTGTGCCTCCCAAAATGGAGAACAATAAACAGATGACATCCAAAACTCAACCTGTCTCAGTGGATGCTAGCAGCGAGCCCTGTGCTTACTGCGGTGGAGCTCAGCACAACCTTACAGTTTGCAAAAAATTCAAGCGTAAGCAACACAAAGACAAGATTGATTACTTGAAGGCTAAAGGTATGTGCTTTGCATGTCTGAAACATGGTCATATGAGTAGCAGCTGTAAACAGAAGGTTCAGTGTCAAGAATGCTTTAAGCTGCACCCCACACTGTTACACATAACAAAGAAAGACTCAAAGGATGAGATGGAAAATACAGTAGAAGTTATGAGCAGCAATCTGCAATCAAGTGCCTTTGACTGAAACAGTCTGTCACTAGAACCGGTAAGGATGATTGTGTCTTTTCAATTATTCCAGTATGTGTAAAAGCAAGGAAGGGAACCAAGACAGTGATCATGTAAGCGTTTTTGGATCCAGGCAGTTCAGCTACCTTTGCTACAGAGTCACTGATTAACCAGCTGAACATGAATGGGCACAATGTCAGCATCTCATTACGGACCATGGAAAATTAATCTATTGTGAACACACACATTGTGACTGGTCTGAAAATCAGCAGCCTGGAAGGAGACCAGTTTATTGAACTTTCAGAAGTATATTCACAAATGGATATTCCTGTAACTAAGGACAATATTCCCCACCAAGAGGATATTGATAGGTGGTGAAGTTTTAAAATATTCTTTGTTGGTTTTAAAAGATTTGTTCACCACCTGTAAATCAAACATCAGAAGGAAGAGTGTTCAAAAATCCACATTTTTAAAAGAAGGCAAAAACACCAGAGTTTGAGTGGAATTGACAATTCTTTGTTAAGCCAGTAATAAGAAAACAATACATATCTTCTCGAGAAGGAGGCCTGTTAGCTTAGCTTCTGATCACTAATACACAAAGTGTCGGGACCCTTCGGTTCAGCCAAAAGACCCGCCTACCTAAATTATCCTCCTCATTAAATTGATACAAAGCATTGTGGCTATGTGCGTGCATGTGGTGAGCATTCATGTGAATGTGTATTTTGCAAGGTGCTCCCTCCTTCTTCCGGGAATTTGATTCCTCCAGGTCCTTCGTCTGAGGTGCGTCAGAGCTGAAAGGAAAAAGACACTATGCTCTGCTTCACTATCTTTTTCTGCCTTTCTACTGACTCCCTTGTATTTTTCTCACAATATTCACACAAAGGCTATTCTTTTTAATGATTTCTGAGTTACTGGGAAATTCCGTTCTGCTAGGAGTGAATAGATAAGCAAAGAGATACAAAAATATTTACGATTTACTCCCTACTGGCCATCCAGAACATTGTTCTTAGCTCTTTTCTCAGTATTGAACTCAATAACCCTATATCAGTTTGTGTCCTGTTTGTGAACGCATTATCTGTGAGCTGTGAAGGAATAATAATAATTAAGCTGTAGTTCTATTAAAAGCAAAGCCTAATGCATGTTACTAAAATCTAAGGATAAAATGTAAATGAATAAATAAATGAGTAAATGAATCAAAATGCTTATAAAATATTTGCAACAGTGGCCTCATCTAAAGAAAGTGAAGATTCCCACCATTCAAGCAGAGGTTTGACTGTTCCAAAAGTGATGGAGCCACTGTAAGTGGTCAGTAGCAGTGGCAGTGGACCATACGCAGTGAGAACTATATTAGGCTGGACAGTGAATGGACCGCTTCGAGGTGGAAGCACAATAATGGAAACAAACACTTTGATAGGAGTTTCTGCAAACCGCATCTCAGTATCTAGGCTTGAAGAGCTCTGGCAGCTGCAGTTCAAGCAGGACTTTCCTGATGCTGGACAAAATGAAGACATGTCGATTTCGAAGGATGACCATCACTTTCTAAAGATGGTGTCGCAATCTGCTACACTTAAGGACAGTCATTACAATATTTGTCTTCCAGTGAGAAAGAAGCTCTGTGCATGCCAAACAATAGGGCAGCCGCAGAGCAACGTGCATTAAACTTGAGGAAAAGATTTTCTAAAGATGTCAAGTTCTACAAAGAACATGTTGCCTTCATAGATTATCTCCTCAATAAAGGCAATGCAGTAAAGCTTGATGCTGGAGAATGTGAACCTTCAGAGAGGCAAACGTGGTATCTGCCTCACCATGGAGTCAGACATCCAACCAAGCAGAAACTGTATGTTGTGTTCGATTGTGGAGCAAGCTTCCGAAGAACATCCTTGAACCAGCAGCTTCTCCAAGGGCCGGATCTAACAAGTTCTTTAGTGGGCGTCTTCCTGAGTTTCCAACAGGAGCCCGTGGCAGCCATGGCTGATGTGGAGGCTATGTTCCACCAATTTAGATTTAGCAGAGACGACACAAATCTTCTCAGGTTTCTGTAGTGGCCTGAGGGTAACTATGACCTGGACCTCGTTGAACATAAGATGTTGGTTCACATTTTTGGTGCAACATCATTACCAAGTGTTGCAACCTTAGCACTTCAGAAGTGTGCAACTGATTTTGTGAACAAATTTGGTCAGGATGTGGCTAAAACAGTCCACAACAATTTCTATGTAGACGACTGTCTTAAGTCACTTGCTGATGAAGATACAGCTATCACTCTTTGTACTGGATTGAAAAATATGTTGGCAAAGGGTGGATTCCGACTGACAAAGTGGTCACGTAACAGAAGGAAGTTGCTCAACTCTATCCCAGGGAAGGAAAGAGCTCAAGGGTTGCAATATCTGGATTTGGATGGAGACAGCTTACCAATGGAGACAACATTTGGGCATCCAGTGGCGTGCCGAATTGGATCAGTTCAGATTCAAGATCAACCTCAAAGATTGACCACACACTAGGAGAGGTCTGCTTTCCCTTGTTAGCTCCATCTTTGACCCGTTGAGCTTTCTCACTCCAGTAATACTGCCCGGCAGAAGAATCCTGCAGGATTTACGTCAGCAGAAGTATAGCTGGGATATTTTGGTGCACCAGTCTATGCTCAGCTTCATCACTTTGCTGACATGAGTGAAGATGCTTATAGAACAACAAGCTACCTACTGCTGCGTTCTTCAGCTGGTGAAACTCTATCAACCTTGGTTATGGCAAAGGCTAGGGTTGCTCCTTGAAGTCTCCAGCTATCCCACGAATGGAGCTGATTGCAGCTAAGGTAGCTGTTAAAATGGACAAACTATTAAGGAAAGAGCGTGAGTTGGAGCTTCACAAATTAGTGTTTTGGACAGATAGCACTGCTGTATTAAAGAACTCGAATAGTGAGAGCACCAGATTCAAGACGTTTGTAGCCAATAGGGTTGCCACAATCCTGGAGCACTCTCAGACATCACAGTGGAGGTACATCAGCACTGCTCTGAATCCTGCTGATCATGTCTCAAGAGAACAGACTGTCGAAGTATTTTTGAGAAACAAGAGCTGGCTATCAGGACCCAGTTTTTTGCTTGACTCACAAGACCAGTGGCCCAAAAATTCAGATCCTGGAATGCTGAATACTGATGACCCAGAGGTCAAGACGGTGACTCAAGTTTATGTTATTCAGGCACAAGAGCTTAAAGATTCTCTGGATTACTGGATGAACCACTACTCTACCTGGACAAAGTTAAAGCATGCTGTTGCCTGGTTTCCGAAATTGAAAGATTTGCTGAAAGAGCTGGTGGCAAAGAGAAAGGAACTGAAGTTTAAGAAAGCTTACAAGGCAAAGAACCTGTCATGTCAAAACTTGACACAAGCAGAAACAGAAATTGTGAAGTACTGTCAGAAGCAGTTTCAAGGAAAATTTGACTATACTGAAGGAACGTCTGAAAGAAAAGTAGCTCACTCTATAAGTTGATTCCAGTGCTTCTAGACGGAGTCATGAGAGTAGCTGGAAGGTTGAGTCATGCTGTGATGCCCGACGATTCCAAACAGCCAGCCATCTTGGCCAAAGACTCGCATATCACTAACCTTGTGCTGAGACACATTCACAATTAGAGCGTCAAACTAAGGCTTTATGAGAAAGGAAGATACAGATGTAAAGTGAATTTCCTTGGCATCCAACATGAGCGCAACATGTCCATATTTAGCTTAGTCTTCACAGCATCACACATCATCTTATTAAGACCAGGCTTGTCATCCACTGATTGCAGCCACCCATTTCAGAAACACTTAGAGAGTCAATAAGAAAATGTGTAGTTTTTGTAAAACTCTGTGTATGATGTGAAAGGTGAAAATGCATTGTCTCTCTCAGATGTCTTTGGGCCATGCAGATGGAGTGTCAGAGCAAACTCTGCTCTTTAGTATACTCTGTATGGCCCTGCTTGGCCATGAGGTCTATCTTAAGATCTGAAAATGAATGAGAACTTCTAACTTTTAATAAGTTGGGGGTTCAAAAAAGAATGTAGGAATAATTTACATATTCATTTTAAAGTTATAATTTCATTTTACCTACATAGAAATCCAGCCTCTCTTTCATGGTGAGGTTCTTCTCCCTATCCTCCAGAATATACTTCATTGAAGTGTTAGTCCTTTTTCCTCTTGCCTTGGCATTTTTCTTTCTCGCTCCAGACTTTTGCTCCACTCTTTCCAAGATTTGTGGATAATGGCCTTCAGAGAAGTCAGACAACCAGGCAAGCATAGCTATGATCTTGGTAGAAAGAGTAAAGAACACCGCCTTGTTTCACACAAATCACTTGGACATCTTTTGTGTCTGATCTACAAAAGTCATCCCTTGTCTTAGATCGAAGGGAGGTGCAAAAGATGGTGAAATCCGCCCACTACCTTGCTGAAGCTGCAGCGTCTAGAGGCTGAGAAACCACACTTCCATGATAAATGCACAAGACAAAAACTCACAGAAAGAGAGACAAATGCTCACACATAGTTTTACATGGCATTTACTGTCCTGGGAAACTGTTAGGAAAATCCTTCCCAACACCAAGCACTGCATAGCTAAACCTTCAATACAGGAAAGACACAGAGCATTATACAATTTTACTTGCAAGGAGTGTACACACCATACAAGTATGATACACACTGAATTTTTCCACACATCACAAGACATTATAAAGGGAGATTCATTAAGTCCTTCCCAGAATTACACAAGTTTCAGGTTACAGCATTTTTAAGAGTCGAGGATGCAGTGGTCTTCTTTCTTGCCGAATCACGTCTTTTCTTCTTATCCACAGCACAACCCTGGTTCCCGAACGTAAACCAGCAGACACATGCACAAAGAATGCTGCTGAGTACTCTTTCTAAATCTTAATACTTAAAACATAATGATTGGTATGAAGTATAATGAATCACATATAGTAGTAAAACATAATGATAATATAAATTATTTTTCTCACAGAAACTTAGATTCGAAGTAAGCCACACTTGGATTGAATAGTTGAATGTTTTATATAACTCTGTTGAGAATAGAAGACCCTGGATTCCTGGAGAGGCAGTCCAACTGAGGTTGATGTGCACCTGAGAAGGGCAGCAAGTGGCAAGATGGTTGGACGAAGGGGTGAGGTCAAGGCAGGCAAGGGTCAACGACAAAGAGGCAGAAATCCACGGGGTTGGGCTAAGGCAGAAATCTGTAAAGCAAAAGGGCAAAAAAAAACAGCAACAAAAAAAAAAAACGCTGCGGTAAGAAACCTCTGGCAAAGAAAGCTTGATCACTGACCAGACGGCGTCAGACAATCTGGCACTAGCGAGTGAGCAGAGGAAAGTTAAATGCCATGTGAAACAGGTGAGCAGCATGAGAGCAATCACCAAGCACAGGTGGAAATAATCAGGGACCTGGCCAGCAGAGCACCAATCAGACCATGACATTTACAGCAAAAAATCTGATAGTATGCAGACACACAAATATGAAAAATGTTCACATATCCATTTAATTATGGGAATATGTACAAATTCTTTCAAACCCTGTTTCACTAGCAAAATATGTATATGACATTGATTAATTTGTAGGTCAAACTTTATTTCACACACTGGTGAGATAAAGTTAGAAGAGCTTTGAACCTTTTATAGATGCTACTTGTATACTTGGTTTGACTGGTTTGTCTTACCTATCACACCCCATTTCACACTTTATTCATCACGTATCACACCTATTGTTTTGAGTTATTGCGATGGCATCATCACAAAGCTTTGCTCCTTTTATAGATGAGTTGCTCAGAATAAAAACACCTACTGAGTCATGAGAGCAGTCTGGAGTTCTGGTATATGATAAGTTCGGACTTATGTCCATATATGAGGATGACAGGACTGACAGGCAGTCAGTCACACTGATCACTTTCATTTGTCAAAGAGATGTGATTCCTCTCACATGCTCGAGTGTATGGTGATATGTCTTTTGTGGTATGTCACATAATGTTCAGTGGATTTTTTTCTATTTTTTATAAAAAAAAATAGATTTTAAAACAGTTGCTGAGCATTTGTCTCTTTTTCTATTAGTGTTGTGAGGATTTATCTTGCTAGCATTTGTTTCACACTTCACAACTTTTTTTCTGTCCTGGTGCCTCTCTCTACAGCTGCATATCACTTTAGTTTGAAGTCAATTCTAAAATGGTTTCCTGATTAGTCGTCCTTTAAAAATATTGACATCTGGCTGCACATTTCTAGAAGAGATTTTTGCTCTGTGCATGTTAGCTGTTAACCTGATGTTAGACTGGAACTACATAGCAGTGCTAATCTAGTTAGCACTATATTAGTTTTAAGATAATGTCATGAAACCATGACATATTTAGTTTGCAGTGCGTGTATTTAGGGCCCACACATCAGCTTAGTTAATCAAATGATTTTCACATTGGAGCTGAAAGTAAACTAAAAGATGCTCAAAGAGAACCTCAGTATCCATGTTACTTAGTGCTGACTAAGCTAGCAATACATTATGCCGTTTACAGGAGGCTAGCAAGGCTGTTAGTGGCATGATAATGTGGAGAAATATATCTTATATGAACGAAAAGAAAGGGAAATATTTCTGGCTTTTAGTAAAGAGGAAAGGACACAGATTAGCTCCCAACATGGAACTAGCCACACAAAGATCCAGTCTACCACCATCACTAGACAGTAAACCAGAATTGATCCCCCTACTACCACATCAAGCTCCACATATGCACCCGAAAACAACCAGTTTACCTCCTATGGACCTTTTTGAACTTGTTGCAAATATTTCTACTTGATGATCCAGATTATTAATGTAGAGATGTTTTATATTTCTGATATTGAACCGCCACCTTACCGTGGTGGAGGAGCTTGCGCATCCTGACGATCCTAGTGGTTATGTTGTCAGAGGCTTCATGCCCCTGGTAGGGTCACCCATGGCAAACAGGTCTGATCCTCAACTGCAGAAGCTGGCCCTAGGGATGTGAAATGTCACCTTTCTGGCCGAGAAGGAGACTGAGCTGTATCGCGAGGTTGAGCGGTTCCAGCTAGATATAGTTGGACTCACCTTGACACACGGCTTGGGCTCTGGAACCACTGTCCTTGAGAGGGGCTGGACCCTCTTCCATTCTGGAGTTGCTCCCGGTGAGAGGCGCCGAGCAGGTGTGGGCATGCTCATTGCCCCCCGACTTGGCACCTGTACGTTGGGGTTTACCCCAGTGGACAAAAGGGTAGCCTCCCTCTGCCTTTAGGTGGGGGGACAGGTTGTCATGACTGTTGTTTGTGCTTATGCACCAAACGGCAGTTCAGAGTACCCACCCCTTTTTGGAGTGGGTCCTTGGAGGGGGTGTTGGAGAGCACTCCTTCCGGGGGCTCCCTCGTTCTGCTGGGGGACTTCAATGCTCACGTGGGCAATGACAGCGAAACCTGGAGGGGTGTGATTGGGAGGAATGGCCCCCGTGATCTAAATCCGAGTGGTGTTTTGTTGTTGTGCTCGTCATGGATTGTCGAACACCTTGTTCAGGCATAAGGGTGTCCACATGTGCACTTGCCACCAGGACACTCTAGGTCGCAGGTCAATGATCAAACTTTGTAGTGGTATCGTCGGACTTGCGGCCACATGTCCTGGACACTCGGGTGAAGAGAGGGGCGGAACTGTCAACTGATCACCACCTGGTGGTGAGTTGACTCAGATGGTGGGAGAGGATGCCGGTCAGGCATGGCAGACCCAAGCGTGCTGTGACAGTCTGCTGGAAACATCTGGCAGGGTCCCCTGTCAGAATTTCAACTCCCATCTCCGGCAGAGCTTCAACCATGTGTCGGGCGAGTCGGGGGACACTGAGTCCGAGTAACCCCCAAACTCGTTGATGGAACCCACAAGGAGGGAAGTCGTCAAACTAAAAAAGGAGTCCTTTCCAGCCTTTTTGGCCTGTGGGACTCCAGAGGCAGCTAATGGGTAGCGACGGACTAAGCGGAACGCAGCTTCGGAGGTTGCTACTGCAAAACCTCAGGCATGGGAGGAGTTTGGAGAGGCCATAGAGAATGACTTCCGGACCGCTTCATAGAGATTCTGGTCCGCCATCCGGCGGATCAGGAGGGGAGAGCAGTGCTCCATCAACACTGTGTACAGTGGGGATGGGGGGCTGCTGACCTCGACTTGGGATGTTGTGAAGTGGTGGAGGGAATATTTCAAAGACCTTCTTAATCCCACCAATATGTCTTCCAATGAGGAAACAGAGTCTGGGGTCCCTGGTGTTGGCTCTCCCATCTCTGGGGCTGAGGTGGTTAAAAAAACCCTCAGTGGCAGGGCCCCGGGGGTGGATGAGGTCTGCCCAGAGTTCCTTAAGGCTCTGGATGCTGTAGGGCTGTCTTGGCTGACATGCCTCTGCAGCATCGCGTGGACATCCAGGACAGTTCCCCTGGACTGGCAGACTGGGGTGGTGGTTCCCCTCTTCAAAAAGGGGGACCGGAGGGCTCCAACTACAGGGGGATCACACTCTTCAGCCTCCCTGGTAAGATCTATTCAGGGGTGCTGAAGAGGAGGGAACGTCGTATAGTTGAACCTCGGATTGAGGAGGAGCAGTGTGGTTTTCGTCCCGGTCGTGGAACAGTGGACCAGCTCTACACCCTCTTCAGGGTCTTTTAGGGGGCATGGGAGTTTTCTCAACCAGTCTGCATGTGCTTTGTGGACTTGGAGAAGCCGTTCGACCATGTACCTCGGGAACTCTTGTGGGGGGGTACTCTGGGAGTATGGAGTGCGAGACCCACTTGTATGAGCTGTCTGGTCAATGTACAACTGGTGTCAGAGCTTGGTCTGCATTGCTGGCAGTAAATCAGAATCGTTTCAGGTGGGGGTTGGACTCCACACAGGCTGGCCTTTGTCATAGATTCTGTTCATAACTTTTATGGACAGAATTTCTAGGCGCAGCCAAGGTGTTGAGGGGATCTGGTTTGGTGGCCTCAAGATTGGGTCTCTGCTCTTTGTGATGATGTGATTCTGTTGGCTTCATCGGGCCGTGATGTTCAGCTCTCACTGGAGTGATTCGCAGCCGAGTGTGAAGCGGCTGGGATGGGAATCCGCACCTCCAAATCCGAGACCATGGTACTCAGCCGGAAAAGGGTGGATTGCCTTCTCCAGGTCGGCAATGAGGTCCTGCCCCAAGTGGAGGAGTTCATGTATCTTGGGGTCTTGTTCACAAGTAAGGCAAGGATGGAGAGGGAGATCGACAGGCGGATTGGTGCAGTGTCTGCAGTGATGCAGACGCTGCAGACGCTGCATCGGTCTGTAATGGTGAAGAAGGAGCTGAGCCAAAAGGCAAAGCTCTCAATTTACTGGTCAATCTATGTTCCTACCCTCACCTATGGTCACGAGCTGTGGTGACCGAAAGAACAAGATCGCAAATACAAGCAGCCGAAATGAGTTTTCTCCGCAGGGTATCCGGGCTCTCCCTTAGAGATAGGGTGAGAAGCTCGGTGATCCGAGAGGGGCTCAGAGTAGAGTTGCTGCTCCTCCGCATCAAGAGGAGTCAGATGAGGTGGCTCGGGCATCTGGTCAGGATGCCTCCTGAACGCCTCCCTGGTGAGGTGTTCTGAGCATGTCCCACCGGAAAGAGGCCCCGAAGAAGACCTAGGACACGCTGGATGGACTACATCTTTCGGCTGGCCTGAGAACGCCTTGGGATCCCTCCGGATGAGCTGGTGAATGTGGCCGGGGAGAGGGAAGTCTGGGTTTCCCTGCTTAGGCAGCTGCCCCCGTGATCCGATTCCAGACAAGCTGCGGATAATGGATGGGTGGAAATGGAATGGATCTCAGTGACTCAGGATTGTGTTAGAGGAACGGTATAGGACCCCTCTGATAAAAGTCTAGTTTAGCCATTGTAGCTCAATTCTGCTCCATCTGTATCTCTGTACATACTGTCTAATTACAGATACCATATGTTTACAGCCAACTGTACATACCTGCAGCAACATACACTTAGGCACATATTTATCATTTGCCTGCTCTTTTGTATATTTGTCATACGTACATACTCTGTAGTTATACATTTCTGGTTTGATGTAATCGGTATGTGTTGCCTTGTATCTGTGACATGTTCAGTGAAAATAAAGTTTAATCTGATCTGGAACAATAAACAGGTGCAAAGGAGCAAATTGTATAAATCTCTTTCCCTGTTTATCCAGTGCAAGAAATGTAAAAAAAAAATCGCTGTGAGCTGATGCCACCTCCTGGCGCCAAGCGCAAACACACACACAGCACATGAACACGCGTGCACATACTCATACAGACACAAAATGTGGGAACTGTAGACTCTGTTCAGCTCATTGTTTCAGTAGGAAGATTAGTTCCTTGTTTCCAGTTGGAGGGAGAATCTCTTGCTCAGGAGCAGCCTGAGTGTGTGCAGGCAGAGAATTCACGTTGTAACTATAAAACTGTCACCTACAGAGTTAAACTTTTTCGCGTGGTGTGAAAAGTTTTCAGAGATAAAATTCTGTCTTGTTTTTTTTTTTCCTCCAGCTGAGTTCCAGCTGTTTTTTTGGACTCACATATTAATATTCTTCATTTCAGTGGTGTGGTCTTTTGTGGATTTAAGCCCCATCTCTTAAAATAATTGGGGAGAGTTAATGAAGGCATTAGTGATGGTGACTTAGTCCCGAGGGCTGTTTCCTTTCTGTCTGCATAGGAGTGCGGTCAAGCTTTTCAGTTAAATCCTGAAAGCCGTTCATTAGGTTCAGCCTACACGAACTCCACTAAACCTCAAACTTATAATAACTGTCAAATAAGACGTGTGTGTGTGTGTGTAAAAGCACATTTTAATTTCATGACAAACTATTTATGCATCTGTTTACATGTTGGAAAATTTATTTAAATCAAACTCTTTTATTCATTCAATCCCAGTCTTAGAACTAACATAAAGTGCATCTTTATCCAATATCAGTGATCCAAACCCATGTACTGCCATGCATATTTAATTAGCACTCAGCTTCTCCTTAATCAGGTCCACCTTCTAGTACCAGGTTGGACCTTTTTAATTCCTGGTGTGATAGATGAAGCAGGTGATGGAAACCTTCCTCAGAGGTTTTCTCCATATTGACATGACAGCATCACACAGTTGCTGCAGATTTGTCGGCTGCATCCATGATGAGAATCTTCCGTTCCACCACATCCCAAAGCTGCTCTACTGGACTGAGATCTGGTGGCTGTGGAGGCCGTTGGAGTCCAGTGAACTCATCGTCATGTTCTAGAAAGCAGGTGGAGATGATCTGAGCTTTGTGACATGGTGCATTATCCTGCTGGAAGTAGCATCAGAAGATGCTCCACTGTGGTCATAAAGGGATGGACATGGTCAGCAACAATACTCAGGTAGGCTGTGCTGGTTCAACCAGGCCACGTTGGTACTAAGGGGCCCAAAGTGGGCCAAGAAAATCTCCCCCCACCATTACACCAGCAGCAGCCTGAAGTGTTGATCCAAGGCAGGATGGATCCATGCTTTCATGATGTTTCCAGCAGATTCTGAGCCTAGCATCTGAATGTGGAGCTGAAATGGAGACTCATCAGACCAGCAACGTTTCTCCATCTTCTATTGTCCAGTGTTGGTGAGTCTGTGTGAATTGTAGCCTCAGTTTCCTGTTCTTAGCTGGCAGGAGGCACCCGGTGTGTCTTCTGCTGCTGTAGCCCATCTGCTTCAAGGCTGGACGTGTTGTGTGTTCAGAGATGCTGTTCTGCAGACGTTGGTTGGAACCAGTGCTGATTGGACTTCTGTTGTCTTTCTATCATCTCCAACCAGTCAGCCCATTTTCCTCTGACATCAGCAAGACAACCTGGTCCAGACATCTACTGTTTGCTGGATATTTTCTCGTCTTCAGAACATCCTCTGGAAACCCTAAAGATGGTTGCTTATGAAAATCCCAGTAAATACTCGGACCAACAACCAGGCCACATTCAAAGTCACTTTTATCTCCTTTATTTCTCATCCTGATGCTCAGTCTGAACTTCACCAGGTCATCTTCACCATGTCTACAAGACTGGATGTGATGAGTTGCTGCCATGTGATTGGCTGGTTAGACATTTATGTTAACAAGCAGCTGAACAGGAGGACCTGATAATGAGACTGTTGTCAGTACCATAGTCTTAATGACAAGCTGATTGTATTTTCCCACAGTTAGATTTCTTTTGCATTTATTTATTTACTTTTTATTCATTAATATTTTTTATTTACTTTGTTTTGCCAGAAAAGCTCAACCGAGATAAAAATTTATCCAGGGAGTCGGTGTTCTGGGTCCTTCATCAGTGGGAGTGATACTAAAGAAAACTGCAAAATGCAACAACTAAAACAAAATAAATTAAATAATGCAAACTGTTGAGAATCAAAGGTTTATTGCTTAAAGTTGTAATTACCAGAAAACAATTTATGAATGTTTTTGCAAGTTATTTTATTTGAAAAAGAAATTAACCTCAAGTTCCAATTTTCATTTCATGCATGTCTGACAATTTGTGAAAATATAAGTACAGACTATTTACGTACAGACCATGAAAAGAGAAATTATTCGAAGAAATTATTAAAATTTCCCTTCTTTTCACCTTTCGATTAAAAATTTATTTCTGAAAACAGGTCCCGATGAAACTAGATTACATGAAGCTCAAATTAACCCCCAACCACAGGTCACCCTTATGGTTGGAATTGGTTTCAGTGAATCCTTACAAACTGCTGAGACACAGAGAAGCGTTGGTGCCGCCGAACCCAAACGAGTTTGTGAGAGCAATCCGTCGGTCCAGAGTCCGCCAAGGCTGTGCTGTACAGGGGACGTAGTTTAGGTTGAACTCTGGCTCTGTACGGTCCAGGTTGAGGGTCGGAGGCAGCACCCCGTGGTAGCAGGCCAGAGCTGTGAACGCCACCTCCAAAGCTCCAGCGGCCCCAAGCAGATGTCCCGTGGCTCCTTTAGTGGAGGAGACCGCCAGGTTGTCAGCATGTTGTTGGAAAAGCCTTTTGATGGCTGCATTTTCTGCAGCATCACCCAAAGGTGTTGATGTGGCATGAGCATTGACATATGTGACTTCAGCCGGAACAACACCGGCATCTCTGAGGGCTGCAGACATACACCTGCAGAAAGAGTGGACGGAAACATAAAGGACAGCAGAGTTTATCACAATCTGGTTATTTATGATATTTAACTCAGTATTACTGTTAAAACAAACACAAAGAAAGAGGCCGTGGAGCTTAAAGCACTTTACTTGGGATGAAACCAGAAAAATTTAAAGAAAAACTTTGGTCAACCTCTTCTAGACAAGGTCTTTTTTAGTCTCCTGTCTGAAATGACATACCAAAAATAAATTAAGTACATTTTCACAACTATAAGTAGTCCTAGGAATGAGTAAAGTAATGTCTGATGAGGAACTATGCTACAGTAGAAGGTAAAAAGTATAGCTGAACAGTTATCCAGGTGTTTTTATAGCTGTAAATATGTATGGGTAGCCATCAGGCAATGATGATGATGCAAACGATGCAATTAATGGTCAATCAGGAGGATCCAGGGATAGCCCCACATTCTTCTTAGAAACACTATGAGGATCCAGAAAGAAGTGAAGTCCAAGATAGTCCATGATAGGAAGAGTGAAAAGTGAAGAGAAAAACTAGAAAAGTAATCCTAAGAATGAGTAAAGTAATCCTAGGAATGAATAAAGTAATCCTAGGAATGAGCAAAGTAGTCCTAGGAATAAGTAAAGTAATCCTAGGAATGAGTAAAGTAGTCCTAGGAATGATTACAGTAATCCTAGGAATGAGTAAAGTAATCCTAGGAATGAGCAAAGTAGTCCTAGGAATGAGTAAAGTAATCCTAGAAATGAGTAAAGTAGTCCTAGGAATGAGTAGAGTAATCCCAGGAATGAGTAAAGTAGTCCTAGGAATGATTACAGTAATCCTAGAATTGAGTAAGGTAATCCTAGTAATGAGTAAAGCAATCCTAGGAATGAATAAAGTAATCCTAGGAATGAGTAAAGTAAGCCTAGAAATTATTACAGTAATCCTGAGAATTGAGTAAGGTTATCCTAGTAATGAGTAAAGTAGTCCTAGGAATGAATAAAGTAATCCTAGGAATGAGTAAAGTAATCCTAGGAATGAGTAACGTAGTCCTAGGAATGCGTAAAGTAGGCTTAGGAATGAGTAAAGTAATCCTAGGAATGAGTGAAGTAGTCCTAGGATTGAGTAAAGTAGCCCTATGAATGAGTAAAGTAGTCCTAGGAATGAGTAAAGTAATCCTAGGAATAATAATAATAATAATAATAATAATAATGGATTAGATTTATATAGCGCTTTTCAAGGCACCCAAAGCGCTTTACATTGTGTGAATCCATTATTCATCCACTCCTCACTCATACCTGGTGATGGTAAACTACGTGTGTAGCCACAGCTGCCCTGGGGCAAGCTGACGGAAACGTGGCTGCCAGTCTGCGCCTACGGCCTCTCCGACCATCACCGAACATTCATCCACACATTCATACACCAGCGATGCCAACACTGGAGGCAAGGAGGGTTAAGTGTCTTGCCCGAGGACACAACGACAGATGACTGCGGGAGCGGGAATCGAACCGCCGACCTTCCGATCATTGGACGACCTGCTCTACCGCCTGAGCCACTGCCGCCCCAGAATGAGTAAAGTAGTCCTAGGAATGAGTAAAGTAGCCCTAGGAATGAGTAAAGTAGCCCTAGGAATGAGTAAAGTAGTCCTAGGAATGAGTAAAGTAATCCTAGGAATGAGTAAAGTAATCCTAGGAATGAGTAAACTAGGAATAAATCTGATATCTCATGAGGAACTGTGTTACACTAGAAGGTAAAACATGAACCTGAGCAGGTTCCCAGGTGTTTAATAGAGATGTTACGCAGGTAAATATCTCAGGAAGCCATCGGCCGATTATGATGATGATGATGGACACCTCTATCATTGGTCAGAGTCAGGAGGATCCAGGGATAGCCCCACATTCACCTTAGAAACACCACGAGAGTCCAGAAAGAAGTGAAGCCCAAGATAGTTTATGATAGAAAGAGAATCCTTCACTATAAACCCTCCTTCATTTCCATGGAAACCAGCAGGACCTTCATGGTTCATTTCTAACAAAGGCAGAGTCATAGAACACGTTAGCAGAGTTTTTAAAACTGGAATCAAACTTTTCACCACAAACAGCAGCAGTAAGACCTGGTTTCTGGTTCTGGCTGCTAGCTCCAGAGTTTCTGTCCCACCGTGATGAAACACATGCCTCTGGAACCAGCAGAGTCTCTGCTTTCATTGACTCCTTGTTTGTGTGGAGAAATTAGCAGAAGCTCTAAAGTGGATAGAGATGTTCTCGTGGTTTTCTTACATTCCCATATATTTGCTTGGGGTTTGAACTGTGTTTGGTTTGTATGCTGATGCTTGGTGGAGTCTTTTAGCGGAGTTTCTCCCCATCATGTTGCTATGGTACATGTTAGAATTGCGGCTTCCTAGTGTGTGCAGATATCTTTTGTACTGTAGTATTTCATGCTGCCTCCTGCACAGGGGGCTCTAGTAAAGTAAAGACTAATATAATATAATATAAAAAGACTGATATGTCAACGCTGTCTCTAATTTATGATGTTGTGATGCCATTTTACTATATACTGCTGTATTCTCTTTAACTTACTGGCCACTTTATCAGGTCCACTTTAATCATTTGTTGATTATATAGGCGAACCTGACCACTGTCATTTCAAATGCAATAAATTTAAATGACAGATGGCACCGTGGTGAATTGGCTCTATACAAATAAAGCTGAATGGAACTGAACTGATTTTTTTTCCTGACAGAAAAGAAGACTAGATGAAAAAATGTGTAAAAGTAAAGATGCTTGTGTGAGATAAAATTTATTTCCTGTTAAATTAATTGATACCACTGAGGTTTAGCTTTCCAACTTGCTTTAGTCAGAGTTAGTTTCTTGGAACTAATTAAGTCTTTATTTGTTTAAACAGTGAGTATGAGTAAAAAGAAATCTTGAACTGAGTCACCTGAACGCCCCATCTCCATCTGCAGTGGGTGCAGTAATGTGGCTGGCATCCCCTGACAGCCCATATCCCAGGACTTCAGCATAGATCCTAGCTCCTCTCTTCACTGCATGATCCAGCTCCTCTAGCAGGAGAACAGCTGCTCCCTCTCCCATCACGAAGCCCTCTCTCTCCGGATGAAAGGGTCTTGACGCAAGCGTAGGGCTGTCATTCCATTTGGTTGCAAGTGCACGTGCCCTGGCAAAGCCGGCTATCGAAAGAGGCCCTACACAAGACTCTGTTCCACCTGCAACCATAGCAACTGCATCTCCGTGGGTTATGAACCTGGCTGCATCACCTACGGCGTGAGCTCCTGTGGTGCAGGCTGTGGACACAGCATGGTTGGGACCCTTCAGTTTGTGTTTGATACTTATGTGGCCAGCAGCCATGTTGACCAGGATGCGGGGAACAAAGAACGGGCTCACTTTGTTGTAACCCTTTTCTTGAAAGGTGGTGGAGGTGCGAGAAATCTCATCCAATGGCACCATACCCATGCCGACAGCCACTCCTGTGTTAAGCTGTTCCTCTGGGTTTTTAGGGCACCACCCTGAGTCCTCCAGAGCCAGCTGAGCAGCTCCAATGGCCATTACTGTAGCAGGTGACATGCTGTTAATATCCCCACGAGAGGCAAAGTTTTCCTCCTTAAACTGGCCCTCATCAGTCCCTCTTGGTACCAGAGCTGCCACCCTACAGGGCACAGTCCTGTACTCCTCAGAGTCTAAAGCAACAATCCCACTGTGCCCTTTAACAAGACACTCCCAGGGTAGAGCAGTCCCTGTGCCCAGTGGACAAACCAACCCTATGCCAGTGATAACAACCCTCCTTCTGTGCGAATGCTGTCCAGAACTGTGAAGCCTGGAGTCCTGGTTTGGACACAGAAATGCATTTCGAAGAAAAGTCCTTATGTACTGCGGTTTAAGCTGCAGTTTATTCCAACAGGACAGTGACAAGGCAGACATTCTGCTACCTCTCTTAACTTAGACAGCTAGCTTGAGGTTTCTGTGAATTATCTGTAAATATCAGAGAAAATGTAATCAATTAAAAGGTTAAATTTTTATCTGCATATAATTGAAGTGAAGCAGGCAACGCCGTCAAAATAAGCGTTAAAATGAGCTGCCATCTGGAGAAAATACGCATCCATGACAACCTTGCACGGTCGTTAGCGAACTTTAGGTAGCTTAATTAAACGCCAGATCCATGCATCTTTTTAATATTCTCTGGCCCTAACCCCTAACCCATATAACTTTAAACCAAAACTGTTCGCAGCGCTTAAATAAGTACAACTATAATTTAAAACAGAAATATACATATTTAAAAAACAGCAAAACAAAATAAAATAACTTCGAACTTTTACTCAGGCGCCGATAGGACACCCTCTTTAAGGACCCCAAAACACACCTAGCTAGATTGTTTTAAGCATTAGCTTTTTTTTTCCAAGACTGGAAGCACTTGCTTTTCAGTTTAGTCAAGTAACACCATTATGGTTGTGTCTCCAGCGGTCAAAACACTGTGTGAAAATCCAAACGAAGTCTTCATAGACGTCGCAAAATTATTACTTACGTACGCGGACAATATTCTGAGGTAATGGTAATACAACAACTTCTGTTGTTGAAATATTTGGTAGATTTTCACTGCATTTAACATTAGCTAGCATGTCGACAGCTAAGCTGACGTAGCTGTAAGCTGCCGGTATATGAGGCTTGTTTTATGTATATATGAAAATATATACTAAAATTATTCTATAACTTGAGCACCAGAAATAATAATGATTTGGTTAATTCAACATATAATTGACACACTTGGAAGCAGTTTTTCCCACTCCTTCCTGGTTTAACTATGAGGCGACAACACCCCACACTGGTGTAATGGTTAATATCTTAAGTTCAGGATTACGTGTCGGCATATTAGAGTACAGACTATAGAGACGTGTGTATGATATTTAGGGGAAACGTCCGTTAAAAATGGTAGGGTGTGTATGTAGAGCATAACATTACAGCATCCTGACACGCGTGCATATTCTGTAGCTTTTTCTCTTCAGACTTAGAGGATCTAAGTGTAGTTTCTGATTAGAGAGCACACTATTTTCTCAGATGATGATGATGTTATATCCCCACCCAACAGGTATCCAAATGAGGAGAAGTATAGATCTATCCGTATTGGCAATCCCACCTTCTCCACTAAGCTGCTGCCCATTAAAGGAGCTGTGGAATGTCTCTTTGAAATGGGCTTTGAGGAGGTAATTAATAAGTAGTTTCCTGGTTTACATCCAAAGGCTTTTTTGGTCACCTGTTGTTTATGTAATTGTGAGTAAAACAACTTTTTTTTTCTCTTTTTCTCAGGCTGAGACACACCTGGTCTTCCCCAAGTCTGCATCAGTGGAACAACTGAGGCTCATCAGGGACTCTATCGCAGCAGAGAGGGATCAGAGGCTGCATGGGGGATGTTCTGTTCAGCCCGCTGCTCCTCCTGCTGCGGCCTCAGCATCAGAGAGCTCAACTCCTGCCTCTGGCCAGCCTGTAGCGCCATCTGCACAACAGCCATCGTCCCTGGTGAAGATATTATCATTTATTGAATACTACACAGTGTGTGTATTGACTTTCGGGAGATCTTGAAAAATTTTCTTCTTACTCTGTCTTTCATTCACTTTTTGGTTGCAATATGCACCTGCAGTATGACTGACCATTGCTCTTTAAAGTGGTTCACAGGATAATCTGCTGCTGTATTGGGTCTTCATTTGAGCTTTTATTATGTTTCTGCATCTGTGGCTGCAGCAGGTTCTGTTTTTGTATTCTGTTTTTGTTCTCCAAAGTGCAACTGGAGTACCAGACAGTGATGCAGACTGAGATTATACTGATTCACCTGATGAAGTTAACCATCAGTTGTTGTGGGGGTTGTGCCTTTTTCAGCCTCTTCAAGATGTGCCAGTCTCAGGCCAGCCATGAAACATAGTCCCTCCAGCTTGTTCCGGGTCTTCTCTAGGGTCCATTCCCAGTGGGACAGGCCTGGAAAACCTCCCTGAGGAGGCACCCAGCTGGCATCTTAACCAGATGACTGAGCCACCTCATCTTGCTCCTCTGGATGTGGAGGAGAAGTAACTCTAAAGTGAGCCCCTCCTGAATGACAGAGCTTCTCATTCTGTCTCTATCTTCCTATCCACCATGAAGGGGAAACTCATTTTGGCTGCTTCAGCCTGGTCCATTCTGCCCTCATTCATAAACAAAACCCAGAGCTACTTGAACTCCACTTGGTGCAGAACCTTATTCCCGACACTCCACCCTTTTCCGACTGGGGACCATTTTCTCAGATTTGGAGGTGCTGATCTTCATTTCAGTCAATTCACACTTGGCTGTGAGTCGCTCCAGTGAGAGTTAAATATCACAGCCCACATCATATGCAAAAAGCAGAGAACCAATCCCAAGTCCACGAAACTGGAACCCCTCAATGCCCTGGCTGATGTATAAATTCTGTCATGTGACCAGGAGCAGCCTTGAAGGAGTCTAACCCTCACAGGAAATGGATCAGATTTATTAAGAATCCAGAAGAAAAATCGTTGTTAAAAGGCCAACTAATCACAGCCTTAGTTAACAATGATGGCTACATGACCAACTGTGTTGTATTACTTTTTAGATATTTGGGGGGAAATCCGTCTTAAGTGGCATCTTTTAAGATGGTTCTGTTTTTTTGTCTGTTTTTCAGGAGAGCAGTATGAATTTCTTTGTGACTCTTCAGTCAAACTTCCAAGATGTGATGCAGTATGAAAACACTGAGCTGCAACAGAAAGCTAGAAGCATTATCCCACACCTGGAGCTGTCTTCTGCTGCTCAACACAAGCTGAAGGAGGCTAAAGAGGCTGACCCAGGTGAAGACCCGCTGCTCGTTCAGGGGAGTCTTATCTTGCATAACATCTTTAACTAGAGATTAAGGGGGCTGACTTTGTTGTCCTGTTTGTAGAATGTAAACTTGGAATCGAGGAGTTCTTGGTGCTGGAGTTACTCAGATGGTTCAAACAGGACTTCTTCTCCTGGGTGAACTGCTTGCCTTGCAGCCGGTGTGGAGGTCCAACCCAAAACGCCCACTCTCTCAGTCCGAGTGCAGATGACCTACGTTGGGGAGCTCACCGAGTGGAGAACCACTTCTGTCAGAGCTGCCAGTTTTCCACAAGATTCCCCAGGTGTGTGTCTGTCTTGTTGCTTTATCAGGGACTTCAGTCTGAATTTTGTTGTTCAAATTAAGATTAAGCTTTTCATTTCATTTTTAAATCTGCTTTCTGTTTTCTAACATTATCTGTTATATTTTTCTTTTTTTTAAAAATCTGAACATTTTGCTAAACATAGAGGGTGAGCGTACTTTCTTTTTTTTAACCAACAGATACAACGATCCTGAGAAGTTATTGGAAACCAGGAGGGGGCGCTGTGGAGAGTGGGCCAACTGTTTTACTTTGTGTTGCAGAGCTCTCGGCCTCGAGGCCAGGTACATCTGGGACAGCACAGGTATGTTAAAGCTTTATTGTCGGCTTTAGAGGAGGGAACGAGGCTGACCTTTCTGTTCTATGTCATCTTCTCATCACAAGTCTCATTTTTATAGAATCTGACCACGTTTCTCTTCTGAATAGTTTTTAGAAGGATCATTTCAGACTTACAAACATGTTCCAGCATCACTTTAATCCCTGTTCGGTGATATCAGAACTAGTTGTTGTACGCTGTGTGTGATGGAGTGACTCTCTGCTGCAGACCACGTATGGACAGAGATTTACTCGCCGTCTCAGCGTCGTTGGCTTCACTGCGACTCGTGTGAGAATGTCTGTGATAAACCGCTGCTGTATGAGGTTGGCTGGGGGAAGAAACTAGCCTACGTTCTGGCCTTCTCCAAGGACCAGGTACCTGTATTTTTACTGTGGAACATCAGCACTGTGAGTGGTCCAGTTTCACCTTTACTTATGATCTGAATGTGAATTAAATTTCCGCTGTAGAGCAGGTGTAAACAAAGCCAACTCTGCTGTTGATGTATTCTCTATAATGTGGATGTTTCTGCACCATTAAGACACATCAGGTTCACATTTTCTCATGGGGTCTTTTTGATGGTTAAGGAATTATTCTAGTGGATATAAAAGTTCAGTGTTCTGGGACGGTCCAGCCAGAGACCAGAACCTAAATTCAACAGAAGATCTGTGGGGACAAGAGATGTCCTCACAGATCTGGAACCGGTATGTGAGGAAGAGTGGGAAATATTTGATATTAAGGGTGTTTCTCTAACAGATTAGTTTGGTTTACTGTTGTGTTGTTCAGGTTGTTATAGGTGGCATTAAAGTGGGTTCTCAAATCTAGAAAGACAGATAGTTGTATGTTTGTGCTGCAGGTGGTTGATGTGACCTGGAGGTATTCCTGCAAACATCCAGAGGTGTTGACAAGAAGAACCAGAGTCCAGGAGGCTTGGTTGCTGCACACCATCAATGGGCTTAATACGTCTGTAAGTTTTAACCCTGACACCCCCAGCAGATTGGACTCATTTGCTTCGGTGGCAGTGACGTAAAACTCTCTCCTTCTACTCCGACTCAAAGAGACAACATGTTCTGAGTCCAGACAGGAAGAGGGAGCTGACAGAGAGGCTGCTTGTTGAGCTGGTGGAGTTCATTTCCCCAAAGAAGCCAAAACCAGGAGAGCTGGGGGGCCGTAACTCTGGTTCTCTAGCTTGGCGGTTAGCACGTGGTGAGACCGGAGATGCTGATACTGGGACATCCACACAGGTACAGTACATCACATGTAGCCTGATAAATGTATTTGCTTAACCAGACACTTTAAAAGACTTCCTACCATCAATAATATGGGCTAACATCTAATTAGGGCTGGGCAATATGGTCTAAAAGTAAAATCTCCGATTTTTTCAATTCAAATCCCGATTTTAATCTTTTTTTTTTTTTTCTTTCTTAAAAACATATTAAATGTATTAAAAACAACATTAAACTTCAAGCTGTTGTTTTTTGGAATACAGACGTTAATTAATCATAATTAACGTGTTCAAGTCCCACCGCTAGTCAGTGTTTGAAAGCCCAGCTGCTGCAGAGTAGACTGTGGAGGGCTGCTGTTCACTTTTCCTGGATTAAAATCAAGTGATCTGCAGCTGCAGCCTTACCATTAACTTACTTACCAAGTAAACCTTAAACTTAGCAGGAAATTTCCTTCTCCTTCACACCTGTGATGACAAACCATTTTACAACCAACAAACTTTTAAAAAGTTACTGTAAAATGACAACTAGAACAAACTTGGTTATAAATATCTGAATAAAATGTATTAGATTTTCACTGTGATTTTCTTGATCTAAAACTGTCAGCTCACATTTTGGGAGGTTGACCTATACCGCAACCAGCCACCAGGTGGCAGCACTGTCATTGTGAAAATGGTTTACAGAGCTGATGGTTTCAGACCGCCTGGTTTTACCAAGTTAGACACAGTTTATTGGAGCTTTAGAAAGGTTTCATATCCACAAAAAGCCTGACTGTGTTCATACATTAAATAGTCATTACAGCCATGTCAGAAACCACATAGAGGGACAAAGTCTTGGGTTGGTTCAGCTGGATGGAGCAGGATCTACAAGTCAGACATTTTCTGGAAAAAAAAAGTCTGTTTTTTTTTGTTTGTTTTTTTTCCAGGCTGCAGCTTTTGTTTTTACTCCTAGTGAGAAAGAAAAGAGTGACAGATTACTGCACATGCGATACAATGCTGCCAAGGACCAGTACTGCAGAGTGTCCAGCGACTCAGAGATGATCCCAGACTGGGATCGGTGTGTGTGGACAAAGGAGTCTGTCTTCAGGAAGGTGGAGAACGACTGGCAGATGGTGCGTTCATTATTCCTGGACTAAAAAAGCTCCAGATAGTTTTTATTTTTACAGTTTATGAAATGTATTTTTGCACTTGAACTGTAAAGGGAAATATTGAAGTTCACTGTACAACTAAAGTTAATTTCCACAGGTGTGAAAGAAATATTCCAAAATTAATAGAAATGAGCTGTGTGTGTGAAAAGGGAAGCTTTTGTTTGTTGGATGCATTAATTCTCATTGCATTCTGAAGGCTCGTTAACAGATTTTAAAGGTAAAAACAAGCCTGGTGAAATGACAGTTTTTGACTGTAATGAGTAAAATGTAAACCCGATTAAACGGGAAAAAAAACAACTTGTGTTTATTCAGAGACTATCTGGTAAATCCACAATGATCCATGATAGCAACATTATTTATCACATTTCATCATAAAAACATCACCATCACTACTATGTTGCTAAGACACCTCTATTTAGACCTGGACATGATGATGAAGCCACTTCCTGTCAGACTTTCCACCAATCAGAGAGCTTAGATTGACGGTAACGTCCAATCAGGAGCAGCCAAAGATCAACCAGTGAGCAGAAAGTTCTATGTGTGTGTGAAAAGAAGAAAAATAATGCTCCTCTATGGCTGGAATAAAGCCAAGAAGACGTTTCTGATGCACGGTGGCGCCACAAAGCAGCTGAGCTGGAGTTGGTTTAGTGAGGATAGCAGGTAAATAGTAGCAGGAATAACTGGAAATGAGGAAAAAGTGGAAACATGGAAATAGTTTCTGTTGTTTGTTTCAATGCCAACATTCATTCTCCTGACTAGGGTGACTGGGATTAAAAGGGTTGAGATTCTACAGGCATTTTTACAAACAGGACAGCTAAAAATAGCAAATAACTTGTGGAGTGTTTAGAGGTAAAAATCTTAGTGGGCTTCATTGTAAATAATTTTACACGAATGGCAAATGATAAATTTTTACTAGATCAGCGTCGCAGCGCAACCAGTGACTGAAAAGAATAATTTTTTCTTTAAATCATGGCTGTTCCTGAAAATCTCTTGATTGGTCACTAATGTAGGCCAACCTACAAGTATCAAAACTGACTGACCAGCTATTTCTCACATTAAACAAGACATCAGTTCGACGTTGGGATGAAAAATGAAAAAAAACAGCTACTAGCTGCTTTAAAACAAAGACCAGCAACAAATTGCACATCACTTTTACCCAGCTGAGTCCAGCAGACTTAAACTGATAAAAAGAGATGCAGAAATCAAACAGGATCAGGAAGTATGAGCAGCTGTGGGTGTGATGACCTGATTGTAATTATTTTTTAGGTGTACATAGCCCGAGCAGAAGGCTCTACTGTTGGAAGAATCAGCTGGAAGTTTGACTTTGCTCCAGCGGGGATGAAGATAGAGTCCGTCTCCATCATGGCCAGCAGCCAGACCTTCCATTCTGCTAATGTCTGTTGGCACGTGCGGTCAGGCAAGACTACTACCGAGTTTTCTGGAGGTACAGTTACAAACTAGACATAACAAAATACTCCTCTTGTTGTGACTTGATCCCTCCTGATCGTTTCCTTCCATGCGTTTGATCTCTCAGATGGGAAGATGCAGTCGTTCCCCAGCCTGTCCGGCTCTTCGGAGCTCATCGTCGCAGCAGAACTCAGTGGGGGAGAAGGGGACAACTCATGGCAGCACTCTCAGCTCTTCAGGCAGAGTTTGAAAGAACCAGAGTCGACTTCGTTTGAAGTCATCATCCATCTACAAGATGCATAACAGTTGTTTTTACTTTAAAAACTGGACCTGTAATTCTTGTTCACTGTTGGTTGCCCTGATAACTTCAGAGCTATTCCTTTAACTGGGGATTAAAATGGTTGTAGCTTATGTTGACAAATCAGTGCAATATTCAAACATGTTAGTCCTCCAATGTGTGTAAACTTGCTTGGATGAATGATAGATGAATGGATATGTTACTTTTGTACTTGTGATACGTTTTAAACATTTGATTTGGCAATCAATTAACCAGAAATTGACGTTTTTAAGTATAAGCCATAGAGTTCTTGTAATATTTGCCTCCACTATGTGTATATATCTGAGGATACATTTGTCTTCATAGGCTGTTTAGATCACCTGCCAGTAATAAACTGTCATATTTGGTGAGTATGTTATCTAGTACTGCTTTACATCTTGTGCCTAGTCATGTTACTATTAATTGGTCAAATCTTTGAGCAAAGGCTAAACGTTACAAAACGTATAGTTGTACTCAAGAAAAATATTTTTGTCTGTCCGCCAAGTTTACTTAAAGATAAATCGACGCCAGTGTCTCATTTCACCTTGTTTTTTATTTTTCCAGTTATGAAGTAAGGCAACATATTTATTTTTTTTGTATAAAAGCTAACTAGGTTTTTGCCGCCATCTTGCGTTGAAACAAGAGCAAGGGTCAATTAAAGTTGACTTTTCCTATTGGTGAAAATTTCGGTTCTTTTCAAAAGCAGCCACCTGATTGGCTGCTTTATCTGCGAGACGATTCGCCGTCTAGCTTGCAGATGGCGGAGCCGGACATAGGGCACTGCTGTTAGCTAATATTCGTTTTATTTCTAAATAAGAAAAATATTTAATTTACTACTTTTTCAGAACGTTTCAGTTAACTTAATATTTTACTATGTGACGTTTCCACATGAAATTGTAAACCTATTTAATTCGTTTGTTTTTGTACAGTATTTATTTTTCGGCAAGCAGCCGGGTTAGCATCTTTGTTGGAAGTTTAGGCCTACGGTGCAACCGCTTGTCGATTTTAACAATAGCTGGAATACACTCCCCTCCTTAGCTTGTTTTGATTCAGTCTAATTATAATTTTCATGGAAACCCGACAAAAGAGCATGGGCTGTAAACAGGTTTCGGTACCGTTCAGCAAGTGAGGTAGTTGTAATGTTGATAGACTTTTGAATTTCGTTGGGACCGAGGACATTTTGCGAGCTGCACCATAAACAAATTAAGGATCACAAAGGAAGATGTCTAACGGCGCCGCAGGAAGTGGGGGTCTGGCTTGGATGGTAAGTTAGTTTACAATACAGCCAAATCGACTTACTTAGATTTAAAATATTTGTGTGCTCCTGCAGCGCTTTAAAGTATTTTGTGTCTTTTAACATAAAACGGTGCGCTGGTACGCCTTTAGCTTGTAAGGGCATTTAAATGTCCCAGGAAGTCTCTTATTCTTCTACCGGAGCCGGTTGCTGGCTGCAGTTGGTGCTCCACAGGCCAGAGCCCCTCTAAGGACTCCTTATCAGGCTGACCAGAGCTTATAACTGCATAGTAACACACAGGAGCCGTCAAAATTGTGCCACTTTGTAACTTTGCGTTATAAAGTTGAGTGTAAAAAACTTGATTCACAGAAAGTTGCTTTTAATAAACGACTGAACCCCAACAACAGTCTTTAATTACAGTGTAATATAACCAATAGCATGTATTTATTTAGACTTTTGCTGTAAAAGTTCTTCAAACAATACGATAATGAATCACTACCAGACGTTTAAACACTAAGGAGCAGGAATTCCCAACAGTTTAGGGGCAGACATTTAAACAAAAGTAGAGTCTTATATATATTCCGTTATAGTCCAATTCAGCTTTACAATGATGAGATCAAGTCAATCACATCAGTTATTTTGGATTTTTGTTTTGGCCATATTATCAGAGCAACCTCCTAAAAAGATATATCCAGTAAATAAGGAACTGCTCCACAATAATCGGGTTAATCCCCATTTTCTCGTTCCTGGGGGCATCTAGACACCTCAGATGTATTCCCAGTGTAAAAATATGTTGTCTGTTACTGTGCCTGAGTAAATTACAATAAAACATGAGAAATACACCGTTTCTATCCTCATAATGAAAATAAAAAGCTAAACTTTGTTTAGCTATGTGCTGCATCATGTAGTTGCTAATAGTTTCAACCAGATCCAGGTTAAATGTTTATTTCTGAAATCTTCATGTGTGTGTTCAGCTTTGTATTTTGCATCAGATTTATGTAGAAATATCCTTGATTTATTGAAATTTAACTGACCTAACTTATTTTTGTATTGATTGTTCATTGCATTATACGGGGCAGGACTTTAGCCTGCGCTGACATCATTTAGTAGATTTATATGTTGACAGGGTTAGGTGTTTGGTCTTTGGTCTTTGGTTGAGGGGCATGCAGAGCAGGCCTTGCCTGTGGCAGATGAATGAGGAGGAAGGCTTGGGGGCTGTTAGGGTCACTGTATTAGTCACTACCCTTATATGAGGTGTCCCTGCATGCTGGGAATTCCTGCTAAAGTGCCAAATAAGATGAGAAGATTGTAGGTTGGATTTAACATTTTATATCCGAGAGGAAATTTAAGAAAATAAAGGCTTGTGGAATAAGATGGAATGCAGATGAAAAACAAACACTTTTGTCTTGGATGTAAAATGTAAAATACAACTTGTAAGTTTTCCAATAAATGACAGTATTCCTCCAAGATGTCAAAGTTTTTTGTCTTTTTTTTTATCTCACCTGCCCTGGTTTGTCCTACACGTTTTGCAGATACACAGATATTTAAAATACTAACAATAAAAATCATTCTGAACAGGAGGCTGCCAACGGCAGAGGTGACTTTGGAAAAATGGAGGGGGCCAAGAAAGACAAGGCAGGCTCCAAGTTATCAGTTGAGCGAGTGTACCAGAAGAAAACCCCGCTAGAGCACATCCTTCTCCGTCCAGACACATACATCGGTTCAGTGGAGCCCGTCACTCAGGTGAGTTTTGATAAGCTGTTGTCTCTTTTCTGGCTTTCAGAACTGCTCTATAACTCACCAAGATGTACATCTCTTAAATGGTTTTAGAATTTTACAAGCCCAGTCATATTGTTTAACACATTGTTTATGGCACAAGTGTAAACCATCATATAAATCAACTAAAGCTGGTGCAGGCTTGAGATATTCCTGTTCTAAAAAGTCCCCATGCGTTTAACTGACTTTTCAGTCAAGGATTTTCTGGGTGATATGACGATATACATTATCTGGACGATAGAAAATGTCTACCGTTTCATATGAGGCTCTATCGTTTACGCCACGGTTAGGTGCTTTACTGCAGTATTTTACGTCAAGATGCGCCTCACGGCGTGCCCACGCACGCTGCTATATATGAACAAACATGGAGGAAGACGGGAGCAGACGCGTTTCAGAGCAGGGTAATGCACTACAAAAAGACCACCCAACCCAAACCCAGGACTTGTACCTAAAAGAGGGGCAACGTCTGTCGCATGGATGTGGTTTGGATATAAAAAAGACCAACGTGGAACAGACAACAGTTGTTTGTAAAGTATGCCGGCTCCCGGTCCCAACAACGGACTCCAACACTATTAACTTATTTTATCACCTGCGCAAGAATCATGACAAAGAATAAAGAGTGAACAAGCAAAAGCTGGAAAAGCAGCAACAACAATAACAACAGGCTTGTTACCCGTGCAGCACCATATACCATAGCTCCTGCAGATGGAAGGAAATCACTACTGCTGTTTCCAAGCACATCTGCAAAGATATGCGTCCAGTCTATACGGTCGAGAAACGCGGGTTTTGTGAGTTGGTGCAAACACTCGATCCAACATACGAAAATTTTGTTGCACATTAAACTTCTAAGTTTACATTTGGCTCGTTATCAGGATATAAAATGACCAATATCAGGATATAAGATTTTGGTCATATCGCCCACCCTAAGCACCGATCTCATCAATGACTGATTCATTTATCTGAATTGGGACGGGGCAGACTGGTTTTACAGGATCTGAGGACAGATGCATAGAACTTGATAGTTTTGTGTCTAAACTTTCTGAACAGAAACGTGCACATGCATTGTTTGCAGACATTCAACTAATGATCATTTATAGACCAAAATATTGTTTCCACCTTATTTATATAGACACTGTACTCAGTGTGAGAGGAGTAAACTAAATCTGTTTATGTGGTAGTTTTAGTTCTGGAAACACAAACAGAACAAAAACTGCTGAATGAAAACAAGTAGCTGGCAAATGGAAACAGATGGATCATCTTTGTTATTAAATGTCTTTTTGAAGGTTACAGGAGATTATAGGCCAATATTGTGCTTCAAAATCACAGTGGTCGCTGAAAAATGATTTTTAATCCTCCTTAGTGGGGCTGTAAAGCACAAGTTTGATCACATTATGATATGTTGATGTAAATCTGCAACAATACGATTGATCCTGAATCGAATGAAATGAAATGAAAAATACTTTATTAATCCCAAAGGGAAATTCAATAATTTGATATGAGACGATATCGCAGCTGATTCAACACAATCACCTCTTTTCAAATCTAATCACAAAATTTTGTTCAATATTGTGCTCAGACATTTAAATAAAAAAATAAATTCTGTTCTTTTGAAAAAAAAAAAACAGCCACATTTTAGATGATGAGTTTTAAAATGTTCACCTCATGGAAAATAATTGAAAAAGATCATTGAATTGACATCCCCATGTATCGTTGGATCCCTGCTCTGTAGTAAGGTCGTCTACAGCTGCAGTCTATGACTGCGGATTGTATTATACTATAAGTTAAGTTCTAATGTTCAACTCTAATTCAGTTCAGCTTTATTTGTATATCGCCAAAAACGTCATCTCAGCACTATACAGTCATTTCGAGCCAATCCATTGTCATCCAATCAGTATTAATATAAGCCACTTCATAATAAATAATAGCCTAGTTAAGGAAACCGGCAGAAAGTTGCATTGAAACTAAACTTTGATTCAATCCTGAGCTGCAAGGGACAGCAGTGGAAAGAAAAAACTCCCTTTAAAGGCGGATTTATATTCACAGTACATTTGCGTCACCGCTGTAGGCACCGTGTAGGTCCACAGAGGCCTGACGCACACCTCTTTCAGACCTGACATGCACCCCAGCTACGCAGACGGTGCGCGGTGAGTTTACCGGCTGATACCACCTCTGCTGCCACCTTCAGATTAGGAGGAGAAACTGCAACACAACACCAAAACGACGTGTTCCTCCTACGCTCGAGTGCGAGAGTAAACTCACCCACGTCAGCTACACCGTAACTGAGCGCACGCAGACGCCGTGCGAGTATAAATCTACCTTAACAGGAAGGAAAAACCTCCTGCAGAACCAGAACTTGGTTCAGGGAGGGCAGCCATCTGCTTCGACAGGTTGGGGTAGAGAGGACAGGAAGAGAGAGACCAACAGATATCACAACTTTTATCCAGGAAGGCCTGCTGAGAGAGGAGAAATGTGTTAATGAGGCTGATACTGTCATATGTTTCTACATGGAAGATAAGGAGCAGAGAGGTGAAAAGGAACAGCCCAGTGCATCATGGGACGTCCCGCGGCAGTCTAAGCCTATGGCAGCATAACTAAGGGATGGCTGCGCTACCTCTAACTATAAGATTTATCAAAAAGGAAGGTTTTAAGTCTGATCTGAAAGGTAGTGAGGGTGTCTGTCTCCCGAACCCAAACTGGGAGCTGGTTCCATCAGAGAGGGGCCTGATAGCCGAAGGCTCCGCCTCCCATTGTAGTCCCAGAGACTGGGAACCAGTCTAAGAGCAAAGTGCTCTTTTAGATCTGAAGAGAAGATGAAATGTGTTCTCTTCTCAAATGTGTTCGTTCAGGGTCTGAAGCATGCACGTGTGCATGTTTTTCTCACCAGGCTGTGTGGAGATAAACGTGTGTGTGGTTTTTCTCTGTTCATATGGTGAATGCATCTGGCTCCAAGTGTAGATGCAGTGTGTGTGTGTGTGTGTTGGTTTTCGGTTCTGATTAATTTAAGGCTTCTGAGAAAAATCAAAATAATGTGAGTAGTCAGTGAGATTATTATAACTGATCAGCAATGAAATGACCATTTTTCAACATTTGCTTTCTCTACATTTTAAATCTGAATAAGAAATTAATGAAGTAATAAAAAGTAGACGAATCAGTAATAATCAGATTATTTAATATGGAGCTAAACTAAAGCTTCCGGTTCGGTCAGAGCCACAGCCACCATGACGTCCTCGTAATCTGTTCATTCATGTTCTCTTTCAGCCGATGTGGGTCTTTGATGAAGACGTAGGAATGAACCAGAGGGAAATCACATACGTTCCAGGACTCTACAAAATCTTTGATGAAATTCTTGGTGAGTGAATCCAAACAGTTTATCTGAGAGGAAAAGTCAATTTATCATCTGAAAGTATTTAATAGGCTTATTTTCCCTCGCCAGCAGTGTTCGCTCATGTTCAGGCTCAGCAGCTCTGATCTGTGACGGGACCTGGACATCAGTTTCCCTCGCAGCTTATCTTTGTGTGCCTGGACACAGGCGTTAAAGACAAATGAAACATTGACTGAGGAGTGTTTGTGGCAGAATATAGTGAGGGCTGCAGTTATATTTATTTTCTGTTGAGTCAGCTTTTCTTGGCTGACGCTGGTTAATCCAGCAGTCTGACAGCTGGATCTTTGTTTTTATGACTCAGAGAGAAGAGGTGTACTGAACTTCTAAAAGATGATACTCAGCACACTTCGACTTCTTAAACGGTGGTTTTTTATTTTCATTTCTATTTTTTGAAGTCTGTGATAAATGGTTTCTTGCTGCACTCATAATTATTTGAGACCCAGCTGGAGACATTTTTAGGGCAGAATCACTTTTCAAATAGATTTCTTGAACCATTTTTACACTGTAGATCTTTTTTGGACCACACAGTATTCTGTTAGTGGTGCAGGAAGTACTCGATACACATGTTTTACAGGAGATTTCTGATATTAAGAGATTATACAAATGCTATTTATTTAGTTAGTTATTGTGGGCAGCTCTTACTGTTGGCTCTCTTTATTAGCACACTGAGCTTAGTTTTCCAACAAGCCCCTACCCAGCTTTAGCTTGTCTCCCAGTCCAGGAGGAGGAGGTCTTTCTCCACAAAGAGCCAGATGCTGCACCCGTTTGTGGTGAAGCATCAGGCTGAGAATATACTGGCTGATGAGTCTTGCCAGAAAACGAAAGAAGCCTCCATCAAACTCACTTTGTGTGTTTGAGCTGCGCCTGGAGGCTGTCCTGGAGAAGATCCCTAAAAAATAAAAATGAATCGAGTTCAACAAAACTAATACAAGAGGCTGCTGAGAGCGACGCTGTAAAAAATTGGGGTGCACCTGATTTCTTTTGCCGGTGTACCCAAATTAAAAAGTTAGGCGCACCAGTGCAGCCAGCACTAACAGTTCGTCTGGAGCCCTGTTTTATTAAGTTTTGCTTCTCTGTTAGTTCATCTTTCTAAGGCAGAATCAGACTTTTTGTCTCATAACCAGCACAAAGTTAATTTCACTAACAATGACATGACTGTAAAAATACGGCATAGTAAATATAAAATATACATGTGTTGTTCTTCTGGAAGCATAAATACACTCCATCAGGAGCAAGTTATTAGGTTAAGGCAGGAAAGCGGAATAACGAGATCTTTTCCATGTCAAAAAAAGTACAAGTGCAGATTTAGGTTTGTTAGATGAGCTCAGAGCTCGGGGGGAAGAGAGCTCTTACTGAGGGAAAAGAGAAGACGAAGATTAAATAAATTCTGGTAATTGTCAACAGCTAATTTAAGATCGAATTAAGTCTTGATCTTGAGTATCTTCCTGTGGGTGTAGTCCTGGACTAAACATGTAAACATCCTCACCTGACATCTCATTGTCTGCACAGTCCATGAACTACTCTGCTTTTGGCTGGTTGGTGTCTGGGTTACCTGGTTGGTCAGACGTCGTGTCTGAACCAATCACAGGCAGGGTAGAGCAGAGGTCTGTAAAGCAAAGCTGGATTTTCTTTCATCCGGGTAACTTTAGAGTTAACCCGGGGTTTTCTGTACTACAAAGCTGGTTCACTTCTTACCGGGTTAAATCACCATGATACCTTCTGCTGAACGGCTAACCTGCTCCGGAGCAGGTTATGTTCTAGTTAAGAGATCAATGAGTATAAAAGCTCCACCTCCTGACCAATCAGATCTCTTAAAAAGTGGCCCATTCTGTCAGCATTGGTGTGCGAATCATGAGAGGAAACTTGGGAGAGAAGAAGTCTTTAGAGACAGATGCATCCTTTTGATGAAGAAATAAAGCCTCATCATTGAGCGCTTTGAAGTATGTTTTTTTTACTTGTTCTTGACTTCTTCCCAAGCCCGTTTAGCTCCACTAGGGTTGTATCTGCTCACACATGGCAGAACATGAATTTATGGAACAAAGACTCGTGTCGTCATGGTGAGGATTTAATATTCCAACACAAACGCGCTCACACGGAGGGCCGACCCTCAGAAGAACTCAGAACATCACTCAGCGGGCGCAGACCTCCGCCAAGACGTTTTAATTATTATTAACTATTAATTAGTTGTCCCACTGATTGTGGCCATTATTTTTGCATTATCCCAAAATTATTCCTATCTTCCTATAGTAAAAAATCCTTTAAAAAAATCTTGGATCCAGGCGGAGATCCGGATCCCCCTAATCACTGGTTCCTTATTCCATTTCCTGAAAAATGTCATCAAAATCAGTCTTTAATTTTTAGTTATATTGCTAACAGACAGACGGACAAACCAACGCTGTCGAAGTGACCTCCACCTTGGTGGAGGTAATAAATATAAAGAAAAGTGAGGAAGCACGTCTGTGACATAAAGTGAAAATGAGAAATTTAAATATGTCAGATGAATTAATATTTTAGCCTAAAATCTAACGAATTTACACATCAACAGTTGGTAATTTTCTGCCAGCATTACTTCCTGGCTGTTGCTGTGGCAACGGGTTTTCTTTCGGCCTGGAAGAGGTTTAAATTCTTCATATTTCTGAAGAATAATTGTCTGCTCCTCCATGGTAAAGTAGCTGCTCTGTAGCGTTTCTCCATGACTGATGAGTCAGATGCTGCAAACTCCACCACTTTTATGTGAGTGTGCACTGATCGAGATGGGAAAACTCGGTTGAATTACCAAGCTGATAACCGGCTTCGTCATACTGCTTATCCAGATCCTGAATGTCTGGGCAAAGCAACCCAGGTAACAGGGATATCCGGGGTTTGTTAATCGCGCTTCATCGTACAGGCCTCTGGCCTTTCAGAAACTTCCGTGAGACATTCTTAGCAAACTTCTTATCACTTTACTACATTAGATGACACACTTCTCAACTATTGTTGGGAATAATTTCTACAATTTTCAGGTCAAAAAAAACTCTGCCATTGTTTGGCGTTTAGTTCCTTTCACCAACGAGGTGAAGACAGCTCCGTTTTTTCACCTCAACAGTTGATAGATGGGTGCTACGTCGTCATGCTCTCAGGTGTGTTGAACCTGTAGGTAGTGGCTGTAAATTGTACAAGACTCATAAGAGTGGTGCATTTTGCTGGTGATTGACAGAAACTACTGAAAAAGTTTTGTTGTTCATCTCTCTTCTATAGAGTGATGCATAATTGTGTCATCTTTCTATAATGTTTTGGATTTAAGCAATTGAATTGAAAAAGAAAAGAATCTGTAGTTATTGATGATAAAAATAGTCCGTAGTTAATTTGGTTCATGAAGTCAAGCTCTGTTTTTGTTGTTTCTTTCCTTTGCAGTCAATGCAGCAGACAACAAACAAAGGGACAAGAACATGACCGCCATCAAGGTTACCATTGACCCGTGAGTACAGTCTTTATTTATGATGGGTAAAGATTTTAGAATCGTCATTTATGTGACTGTTTTCTAGTTTTAACCAGCACCTGGTAGTAATGTGTTGCTACTAATGCAAGTGGCGTTAGAGCGTTAGAAAAAAAACAGCAGCAAAACACTTCACTGCTGCCAGGCCCGGCATGTGTCTGTGTTTTTTGCTGTGAGAGAACAAATATAACAAACATGCAGAGACAAAGACAGTAAACAGAAACGAGTTCAACCTCTGCAGGTAAAGCTGGCAGATCATCAGTCATCTCAGAGCCAAGCATCCAGCAGAAGGTCCATCCACCAGATGAGGTTTGGTGTTTGACATGAAAAGCAAATAGAGGACCTCCTCTTAAGGATGATGTTTGGTTGAAGGTTCTCAGTTTGGTGGAATTAGTTGATCCTGAGTTTACATCAAGAAAAACCTCCAGTCTAAAGAAACTGTCTAAAGATGCTGTAGGTGAGCCGAAGTGTTGAAAATATGCACACACGATTCACTTTTTTCACTTCTCATACCGATATCTGAGATTTAGTGTTGGCTGATACTGATACAAACAAACAGCACTGAATAACCTAACAAATAATGTCTCATTGTGTGGAAAAGGCTGATATCTATATTTATGCAAGACAACATCAGACTTGACTTTTTCTTTTTTCACACACATACCACTCAGTATCAGTGCAGCAGATGGCTGATCCCTTCACTCGCGCTTCTTTAAAAACAAATATGAGCCTCCGCGTAGCGTGGCGTTAGCGCATGACGTCATTCAAAGTGCACAGCATAGAATTACACTAAATAGATCAGCACCTATGGATCGGGCCCATAGTCACGACACTCGATCTAGAAATTTCTTAAATATTGGTACCAATACCAGCATCTGATCGGTGCATCCCTACTTGAAAAGCGTCATGGACAGATCTTACAGTACAGCCATATGTAACCACCACATCACTTCATACTCAACTGAAAAATCCACAGAGCTGTTCTGGAGAACAAAGTCAAGACAGAGAGACAAACACTTCCTGAACATTTCATGAATGTGCTTTTAACAGCTGCTGAACAGTAAAAAGAAAATTAACAGTATGACAATGCTAGTAACGCGGTGTTAGCCAACACTGAACACCTGCAAAGGGTGGATGAGGTATTTAAAGAACAGCTGAATATTTCGCATTGATTTTAATAGTATTTTACTTAAAATGCCCATCACAAGTCTTAAATTTGATCACCGAAAAGAATAAATGAGATGGATATATGCCCTGAAAAAAGGAAAAAAAAAAAGTTATTGCTCCTAACTGACCTCCCTCAGCCTGTTTTGGCCCTTTTCCACTAGTCCCCACTTACCCCAGCTCGACACCACCCCTCCCAGGTCGTAGGATTTTCCCATGGTGAGCAGATAGATTTTTAGCACCTACTCCATCAAGGTTCTGAAGGTGCGGCGCTGGACTGAAAATCGCGACGAGTCGAGAAAGCAGTCCACTGTTGGCTATAATTTGATGTCATGAGAGCGACTCCTGACCCCGCCATCTTTAAACTCTGAAGCCGCGACTGTTGATAACAACATTGGCAGCAGCGGCTGCAGAGATGGGGTTTCAGAAACCATCACCATGGTCCAACACAGGTGGAGACCTGTTTGTGTTGTTGGCTGTAAATCACAAGCTCGACATCCTTCATTGTTGTTCCGTGTGTGTCACAAACAAATTACTTCAGGATGCTTACTAGCCGCCATGCTAAGACGATCCCGACCACACGGAGCACGGCCTCAACTGCCCCCTATTGTAATGGGAACAATCAAAGCCGGGGTGGGGTGGTGTCGGCTGAATTAAGGTGGGTACTAGTGGGAAAGGGCCGTTTTAGGCTGAGCTAGAAACACACCTTGTCTTTCTTCAAGTCACCACAAGCCAACCTGCATTAAATATTGGTTATGCTGTAGCTTCATATTAATGTAATAGATTTTTTCATCAGTAATTGTGTTGTAACATTTAGCATTTTAGCCTGTTTTCATTGCACCACCTCCAGTTTCACCTTGACAAGCAGCCACTGTTACTACAGATTCATCCAGAATTTATAAATCCCCAGTTTTTTAATGTCTGCAGAGCTGTAAAGCAGCTTCTTGTTCTCTTGTGACCTTAAGAACGTTAAACTGCAAGGCTTATTAAGTAATGCTGTGGTACATGCACATTTCAGAGAATATGAGTGAATTTGAGCAGCTCTGATACTGCAGCCTCCGTATCTCATGCCTGGCTTTTTCTATTCTGCTTTGCCAGGGAATCTAACACCATTTCCATCTGGAACAATGGGAAAGGAATTCCTGTGGTAGAGCATAAGGATGAGAAGATGTACGTTCCAGCTCTCATTTTTGGCCACCTGCTCACCTCCAGCAACTATGATGATGAAGAGAAGAAAGTCACAGGTGAGAGCAGATTTATTATGAGATGCCCTACAGTTTATTTTTTTTATTTTAGCTGAATGTGGGTTGAATTGCAATGTCTTGACATTAACGGAGTATTTAAATACAAATTAGATAAATGATAGATGAATTAGGGTACTATTGTAAGGAGAATTAAATGTAATTGGATAAACTGACGCTGGTATAAACTCAGTATGAACCAGAAACCTCCTCTTCTGCTGTCTTTGTTTGTTAGTTTGTGTTTTTTTGTTGAGTTTTAAAAAGCACTTTGACCAGTTTTAGATCACATGATTGAATCAGCCATCACAGTACGTTTCTGCTCTCTATCTTCAAGCACACTTGGGTTTCTTTCTCAGCACATTTGGGTAATTTTTTTTGTCTCTAATGTTAATTATTATCTAATCAGGTTTAATAAATCTGGCTGAGCTGTAACAGACACTATTTCCCTTCACTCTCTTCAAACACGAGTGACCCGATGCTTCTGGAAGTCATGCATGTCTGTAACATACAGCTGTTTACAGATGTACAGATACAAAAAGTATAAAAAAAAAAAACCAACACTTTTTTAAGCGTAGACCTGTAAACCTGTGGAAAAACAGGCTTTTCATATTGAAGAATTTTGACGTCCATCATATTGACGTCTTGACAACGAACACAAACACACAGTGAGGGTTGTGTGTCCTGTCTGCTGCGGAAAATGAAGTAAAAGATGCCGAGTCATGTTCTAGCATGCATTAGTCTCTATCTTATATTACTATCATTTTGCAAACGTTGCATATTAAATCATGCACACACCCAGAGGCTCGCATTTATTGTACCAGCTGTGTTTTCAGCTGCTCCACATTAACTAAACCACTGACTCTGAGTCATCATTAGGATATGTGATGAGGAAGATAGAAGATGTTTGTGGTTTAAACCTTCTCTAAATCTGCTCATTTTTAAAGTTGTTTGAAGACAATACACATGTAAATTCTTTTCTTTTTTCCATTCCTAGACAAATATAACAATAACCATGTTAGCATCTAAATATACGTTGGGCTTGTTGTAAACTGTACAGATAAAATGCTTTAGATGTACTCTTTCATGTCTAAATAATTATTTCCTACTTTCATGTTGAGGGATAGTCATCTAAAAACGAAACCCTACCAATTCCACTGTCAGGAAGTTGCCTCCAGCTGATTTGAGTTCCCTTCTCCAGCATGAGGTGGAATATAAACATGAACCAGCTTTTATAGGGCATAATAAAAATCTCTTATTACTTTTTCTAGATTCCCTTTTATTTCTCCCTCAAATTAGGTGTGTTCAGTTTCTGTTTCCCACCGAATTTTAGTGCTTTGAGCACTTTGAGTTGACCTATACATGCAATGTGCTTTACGAAAAAACCTGCCTTTCCTGCCATGTAAGCACTCCACTTCCAATTATCTAATGTTAGTAGTAAAAACAGCTATGTTGCTAAAAGACCTCTCTTTAGACCTGGAAATGATGATGGAGCCACTTCCTGCCAAGGGATGTCACGGTTACAAATTTTCTTCTGATTATTGTCAAAGAAATTACGATTTTACGATTAACACGATTATTTAATAATAATTTCCCAGCTTTATAATGTGTAAAATCACCTTAACACTCCTTGTATGTCTGTTAGGCTTGTTTATTTATATCTTTTCATGCCAAAATAACTAGTTAATATAACGACAAAGTAAAGTAACTAAGAAGTCTCATTCCATCCAAATCTCCTCTCCTGTGTAAAGAATAAATAAATCCTATGTATTAACTCTGGATTCCTCTCAGATGGAAAAGGCTACAGGTCCTCTAACTGGGTGTGGGAGGCTTTTTTTTATAAACCACATTATAAAACTGGTTTTGAACATTTCTTGACATTATTGTTGACAACGAAAGGGGGGGGGGGGCTGCAGAAAAAGCGTGGGAACCATCTATAAGGTAACGTTCAGTGAACGCTGCTGAACGCGTTACATTGCGCTGTAAGACCAGCCCGAGTCGTAAATAATTTAAAAACAGCAAATGACGCAATAGCATTTTACTTCAGTGTTACATTAGATAAATATTAGCGTCATTTATCCAGACTATTGTGTATTTACCTTTACTGTAGCATAAAGAGCTCCTGGTTATCCAGGCAGTGAAACGTATTGGACGTACAATATTTCATCCTTTCTTTACAGCGTTTAATTTCCTGCTTTGCAGCCTGGTGAACCGTCCTCCACAATGACACCTTGGTCATCTTCTTTCTTTAACCCAAAAACAAAATAAAAAGAAAATTTGACAAGGATGTCAATCCATTTCTTTGGAGGGAAAAACTCAAAGCAACACAAGTTGAAACATGCAGAAGAAGTTCTGATCCTCTAATATAATTCATAGAAAACATTTTATATAAAGCGATGAAGGATCTTTCCGATTAATTAATCATAGCGTTTAATACCATGATTAATTGTGAAAATTAATTAATTGTGACGTCCCTGTTCCTGTCAGACTTTCCACCAATCAGAGAGCTTAGATTGACGGTAACGTCCAATCAGGAGCAGCCAAAGATCAACCAGTGAGCAGAAAGTTCTGTGTGTGTGAAAAGAAGAAAAATAATGCTCCTCTATGGCTGGAATAAAGCCAAGAAGACGTTTCTGATGCACGGTGGCGCCACAAAGCAGCTGAGCTGGAGTTGGTTTAGTGAGGATAGCAGGTAAATAGTAGCAGGAATAACTGGAAATGAGGAAAAAGTGGAAACATGGAAATAGTTTCTGTTGTGTGTTTGTTTCAATAACAATATTTTTCTCCTGAAAGCCAAGACTTGAGAGAACGATGAGATGAGAAAAGGTTTGGTCGCTGTTGATCTGTGTGTTATTTCTACAAAGTTCTGTTAGTAATAAATTCTGCTTTCTTCTTCTGGTCGACCTTTATGCTGCTATATCTATTCATACATTCATTTTACATCATTTTAGCCTCAGAATCTGACAACTGAGGCTGGAAACATCATGTCTGATGCTGGCTGGGATTAAAAGCTCCAGCTTCTCCATGTGACAGATTTTTGCTGCTGATAAAATGATGCTCATTAATTTGTGCTTGTTTGTGTCCAGGTGGCAGGAACGGCTACGGTGCTAAACTCTGCAACATCTTCAGCACCAAGTTCACAGTAGAAACCGCCTGTAAAGAGTACAGACACAGTTTTAAACAGGTGAGTTACCTCGTCTCCCTTCAGTTTTGATTGTGATCTAATTACCATATCTTCTTCTAAAAGGTAATATTAGTGTCTCTACACTCATTTTCCCAACTGCCCTTCTACTGACCCAGAACCTGCCCCATATGGACCTGGAGTGCTTTTATTTTAACTGGCACAACTTTCGTAGTCTTCATTGTAGTGGTCAGGAAACACGCAGACCATGTGCATGTGAGTTAAACCTTCCAATGTGATGCACTCATCCAGTTAAGTCTGGGAGTCTCCCTGCAGAAAACGTTGCAGCACGACGGCGCAGACAGACGAGAGTTTAAGAGGCAGGTAACAAGATGGTGGAAGGAGAAAGAAAGCAGCTAGATAAAACAACGGCAGAGAAGCAGATGACTGGGCCAGAGAAAGGCAGCAGTGCTGCCAAATCCACCTGTTATAAACAACTTCAGGCTTGTTTCTATGTGGAGTCACTTGCAAATATTGTCAGTTATTATGTTGTTATGAAACCCTGCTGATTCTCTCACAGCTATGAAGTAATAACCCATGGATGTGGAAAGGAAAACGTGAGCAGTTCTTTTTTTTTCATGAAGTAGTGTTAACCCTGTTTCCTTGGTACCACGGCCATCCGAACTGGCACGCCCCTGCCCACACATTCACATACGTCACTTGACAGAGCAACAGAAACAATGCCTGCAAATAAATAGGAAATATGTCAAATATTTTAATAAAGACTGAAAGAGAGTGTATTGGAGGGCTTATCTGTGAGGCAGATGGACATCAGTTCCACTCTCATAACAAGAGGAGGAGGAGACCATTTTTATTTTAGGTTTTACCCCAGGTCTTTTTGAGATGAGTCATGTATGCCTGAAAGTTTAAAAGTTCAAGTTATTCAATGTTTTTACTATCTATCTATCTATCTATCTATCTATATATATATATATATATATATATGTGTGTGTGTGTGTGTGTGTGTGTGTGTGTGTGTGTGTGTGTGTGTGTGTGTGTGTGTGTTATAATATGATCTGATCTCCCGGACCCTGGCTCCAAAGGTTTTTCTTTAACTGGGTCTCTTTAAATTTTAGTTGAATACCCCTGGTGTAGATATTAAATCATCCACATTTATTGGTTTCTTGGAAAATCTATAAAAATATTGAAAGTGTTTTAATATTTTAATACTTTTCATTGGTACTCACCACTAGGACACTTTATCTTTTACTGACTGAAGCATTTTGCTTTTAAATCTTTATTACTACTATTTGATCTGTTAATGAAGTAATGGCTGTTTTTATAGGGTTGTGAGATGCAGCCACAAATGAGGTAAGGATGTGTATATTGTCACTGTTACTGGAGGACCGAAGCTCACTGGGTGATTTCACATCCAGGTTTTTGTGGGGGATGGGCAAAGAGCACTTGGTGGTCTGAGTTAAAGAACGGTGTATATAGGAGAGAATGAAGGTGTCTGTATAAAATGTTTTTTCAGAAACAGCAGGTTTATGTTATCATGTGTTCGATCCTCAGACATGGCAGAACAACATGACCAAGACCTCTGAGGCCAAAATAAAATTCTTTGATGGGGAAGACTTCACCAGCGTGACCTTCCAGCCAGACCTGTCCAAGTTCAACATGGAGAAACTGGACCGGGATATCGTAGCACTTCTTACTCGCAGAGCGTATGATGTAGCCGGCTCCTGCAAGGGGGTTAAAGTCTCACTGAACGGCAAAAAATTACCTGTAAGTCTTCCTCCACCTCCATATCACCTGAAAACAGAGAACTAGCCCCTGAATCAGAATTCAGTGGTGTCTTCATTGTCTAGGTTTCTGCAGAATTTTAACATAAATGTTTCTGTCTTTTCTTTCTTTAAATACAAAGTTAGACATCTCCTCACGTTTACCTGATTTCATTAAGTGTTATTTGTCTGTGCTCATTATAACAGCACAGTTTTTATCATCTTCACTGCTCAGAACAGTTATTCCTTTATTTTCCTTCATTATTATTTAGTCTTCTATCCTCTGTGATCCCGAATCTATTTGCTTATTGAAAAATGTATTTGTTGTCATTAAGTTAAGAACATTTAGTTGATGAGATGATGATCAGCTTTGAGGGAAAGTTGTTAATTTGAAAGTTTATTAATTTATTTAAGATGCCCAGAAAGCCACCAGCTCTCCTTTGATCATAAATGAGTTTGAAGAAGAATAAAGCAGTAAATGAAAACGGCCTTTTCTCCATAAGCTGCAGACATTACTGATGTGTAATAAACATGATTATAAACTTAAGCTCTTATCAAATAAGACATCAGTCTGCTCCAAGAGGCTTTGGTTTTTATGTGCAGTTTGTTCACTAAAATAGTGAAAAAGGCAATTCTTTATTACTCTGACTGTGACATATTTATACAACACTAGGGGAGAAAAATTAATTAATGTGCTTTTACCTCCAAAAACAGCATTATTAAAATGCATCTTCGTATGTTGGTCTGGCAGAATAACTTTGAATTGGAGCTGTTAAAGTTGGACTAACGCATCCAAATAAAAACCATCAAACTCTGGTATGAGAACAAGTTTGTGTCATCATACAAAACACATATTTTAGGAGGATCTTATAACTTTTTTTAAGCTTTGGTTGCATTGTTTTGCTTATTAAATTTACTCTGGATTTGTCCTCTCTGTCACCAGGTCCATGGCTTCCGCAGCTATGTGGATTTGTACGTGAAGGACAAACTGGACGAGACGGGCGTGCCTCTGAAGGTGGTGAATGAAACTGTGAATGATCGGTGGGAGGTCTGCCTCACCATGAGCGAGAAAGGATTCCAGCAGATCAGCTTTGTGAACAGCATCGCTACCACAAAGGTACGCCTGGGTGAAGTGTGGGGACAGAAATCGTGGATACAACATGAGTGAGATGTATAACTCAGACTCAGATGACGCTGGTTTCAGGGCGGCAGACACATCGACTATGTGGTGGACCAGATTGTGGCCAAACTTATAGAAGTGGTGAAGAAGAAGAACAAGGCGGGAGTCTCGGTCAAACCTTTCCAGGTGGTTAAACAAAGGTTTTCTGAACATTGAGTTGTGACTGTGGTGTTTAACTACAGATGTGTATTGAAACATTTTTCACCTTCCTCTTATTTGTTCCTCAGGTGAAGAACCATATCTGGGTTTTTGTCAACGCACTGATTGAGAATCCAACGTTTGACTCCCAGACTAAGGAGAACATGACACTCCAAACCAAGAGCTTTGGGTCCAAGTGCCTTCTGTCTGACAAGTTCGTCAGGGCTGTAAGGACAGTTTTCACCTCCTTTTCATTCTGTGCCTTTTTTTTTTCTTTTTTTTTTTTTGCTCATGTAAAGGAGGCGTGAAATGATTTTTCCTCTCTGTCACCCACAGGCAACAAACTGTGGGATCGTGGAGAGTATTCTCAACTGGGTCAAGTTCAAAGCTCAGACACAGCTGAACAAGAAGTGCTCGTCTGTCAAACACAGCAAGATCAAAGGCATCCCTAAGCTCGATGACGCCAACGATGCCGGTAATGTCACCATTTATTCAGTGACGTGGCTGGTGAGGCACAGACTCCTCTGGAGTCAGATTTACTATTGTAGGAACTGAAAAAGAGCATCTTATTTCACTATCCATCCAACAGCATGCAACTACTGGTAATGCTTCATATCCCATCAACATTCCTCTTTCAAATAGTGTGCCCCCTTGAGGTGAGGCAGAGTACTGCCGGCCTCACCTGCTGACTTCTCTCTGCACTTTATTGTAGATCAGCAGGAATAACTTTCTCACACATACATTAAAGACATCACAGACTGTGAAGAGTCATGGTGTATAACAAATACCTCTGTAAAGTTCATATTGGCGATATGCTGAGGAACAGAAATGGATAATGAACCCAGTTTGTACTGGATCACCAGTCAGAGGTGAGACACAGCTCGCCACGGACTTACCCGGGAATTCTGCCCTGGATTTATCAGGAAAGACCCAAATTCAGCAATTTTTACTCAATAAAATGTCAAAAACGTGTAGAAAATGCGTTTTTAACACAGATAAGTGGAAAATATTCATATTTTTATGTACTTTTTTATCATGGCAGGTGAGGCCCTGCCACACCTGCCTCTCCTGAGCGCACGTCACTGCGTTTATTGATCTGTAGAACAGAGGGCCACCCTGGTCATCCATCAGCATCTGCATCGCTTAAATCGTTGCCATCATGGATGCTGATGTCCTGGATGACCCAACGTGACCTAAAATTCAGTGACTGCTAATCTTGGCAGTCTTTCAGTTAAAAAGGCGCTGTGTGAATCTAAGACTGGTGATCTGCTCCCATCTTTTGAAGCTGTGCTGGCCAATCAGAGAGCTTACAAAAATAATGACAAATCATTTGCTTCTGTATCGTTGGAGTGTTGTAGACGGGTGCCTGTAAGTCGTTGCTTTGTAACTTCGTTCTTCAGTACAGTTACTTACTGTATGTTCATATGCAGTCATATAAAAAGTCCTTAATCAGATCAGCACCGGAACAACCTTTGCTATGTCTGCCGTTGCTATGGAAATTAATTGATGACACATTTGTGTTGTAAACCACAGAGATTGCAGGACACAAACTGCACACCCAGACTACCAGAAAATTTTTAGGCTTTTTCAGCACCCCAGAACTCTGTTTGCATGTGAGCTAAAGGAGCAAAAACCTGCATTTGTCAAAATAGCCATGTATGCGTGGACAGGATCTGAAAGGTAGGGAGGGGTTCTGCTTCCTGAAGCCAAACTGGGAGCCGGTTCCAAAGAGAGGGGTCTGATAACTCAACGCTCTGCATCCCGTTCTACAGTCATTTAGATGACCTGCAGTCTGAGGGGGATGTGTTCTGTTGGGATAAACTGAAGTTCTATTCTAGTTTTAACAGGAAGCCAATGAAGAGAAGATAAAACTAGAGAAATATGACCTCTGATGATCATCAGAACCCTCGCTGCAGCATTTTGGACCAGATGGAACCTTTTTCGGAGAAATAAGTCAGTTAAACAGGAACTAAGGCCCAATCCCATTTCACCCCTTGGCCCTACCCCTTACCCCTACCCCTTGCCCCTTACCCCTTAAAACGGAGCTAGAAGGGGTAGGGCTGAAAAGTCCACCCCTACGAATTGGGACACCCCTTCAACAGTCACATACGTCATCAGTAGTCACTAAAGAACATTTTACACAGATACTGGAAGAAACTAAATAAAAAAAACCAATAAATATTAGCCGGCATTGCTCTTAAAGTGTATTCTTAAAGTGTATTCCAGCGTGAGAAATCGGAGGTTTAGCGTGAGAGCGTAAGAAGCCATTCAAATAGCACGAGACTAACGGCCGATGCGTGAGAGTAGCCCTGTAAACAAACGCAGCGTACCGGCTTGCACAGTGGTTCACCACGGTCTCGTGCTGCTGTCAAACATGACATGAGAGAGATCACTCCACAACAGCGTTCAGTCGAGATACTGCACAGTGAAACCTGTTGTCATACACAGTCTATGGTGCAGTAAGATGGGGGGGGCTAATGAAAACTATCGCGGCGGCAAACTTGTTGCGCTCATTTTTTCGTTACCGTGCAATTAATTGACTTATTGCTTATCGACAGGCATATGTAGGACGCAAAGTACGAATTTTGCATGCCATTAAAATTAATCGTGTGTGCTGGTATACGCTCTTTTCTCTGTGCCTTTTTTTTTTATTTTTTTTTTGTGTGTGCGAGTGTGTGTTGTCCTGCACCTAAAGAAAGCGTGATGTGCGTAGAAACACTTGCTTTCTCATATAGAACAGGAAATTTTTCATACCCCTCCGTTTCAAGTGTGCCTCTGAAAAATCTTCGTTTGAAGGGGTATATAGCCCTACCCCTTACCCCTACCCCTCGGTCCTAAAAGGAATTGGGATACCCCTACCCCTTCACGTGAACGCGCAAAACGAAGGGGTAGGGCCAAGGGGTGAAATGGGATTCACCCTTAGATTAGGTTTAAAGGTGGTGAAGTTCAGGTAAATCAGCTTTGTTGTTTTGTACTTTACGTCATTTAAAAAAATAAAAATATTCTGGTTTTGTCCATTTTTCCCCACAAAGTCAGAATGACGTCCTCATTTAAGGTTTTAGTTTTAAGAAATGATTCATTCAAAGGGAACAGGACTCGAGATGGCACTAGTTTGTTCAGGATTGCAGGTTTCGTTAGGAATCACACCACCCATGCGCCTTTTTCCTGCCTGACAGATCATTTCTGTTGCGTTACTTTAGGTAACTTTATTGGATCAGGAAGCTGTCATTATGAGGAATCAGAAAGACTGATAAGGTCTCCTGTCTTTTCATATCTCTAAGGTGGAAAACACTCCTCTGATTGCACCCTCATCCTCACTGAAGGAGACTCGGCCAAGTCTCTGGCCGTCTCGGGTCTGGGGGTCATCGGTCGGGATCGCTACGGAGTTTTCCCTCTGAGAGGAAAGATCCTGAATGTGCGAGAGGCAACACACAAGCAGGTATGAGCCTGAATCATGGCTTCTGGGCTCTTATATGTTGACACTCACCTGGACGGCCAATGGACCGATCAGTAGAGATCAGGGTGACTCATTTCTCATTTCTCTGTACTGAAAACTAAAGAAACCTGAGATTAGTTCAACATTTTACTAACAAAGTAAATAACAAAGCAAGTTAAATAATATCACTAACAGAATCTTCATAAATGAGGATAAATGTTTTTTGTGGATTCAGTTCACCAATGTGACAAGGAACCTACATGGTGGCATGAAGGCATCAGTAATAACATCTTTGCTTCTTTGAAAGAACTTCAGATTTTTCTTCTTCTACTTCTACTGTTCTGCTATTACTGTATGCAGTACTATGTACCGCATGCAGGAGAAGCCTGGTTGAACAGTTAAAACCAGGTTCAGGTTTGTCAAACTAGCTGCTAACAGGTCTGACTGGTGCTAACGCAGCAGCAGTTAACAGCAACGTTTCTGTCAACAGATCATGGAAAACGCAGAGATCAACAACATCATTAAAATCGTTGGCCTTCAGTACAAAAAGAGCTATGACGACCCAGAGTCTCTGAGGAGCCTCCGATACGGCAAAATCATGATCATGACGGATCAGGTGAGCGGCCTCACAGACCCGGACCGCCGGCCTCAGCTTAACCCCAGCTCAGAAAATGGTCGTAATATTTCTTGTCTTTCCTTAGGATCAAGATGGCTCCCACATCAAAGGTCTGCTCATCAACTTTTTCCACCACAACTGGCCCTCCTTGTTGAAACACACATTCCTGGAGCAGTTCATCACGCCTATTGTTAAAGTAAGAGAATTAAAATGCATAAATACCGTACGCTGCCTTTTTGTTGTTTGAAACGCTGCAACAGATCTCATTTATTCAGCACAGTGTTTTTTTCTGTGGGATTAGCAGAATGCTGCATCAAGATGAAAATATGAACACAAACAATCAGTAAATATTAAAACATTTTTCTGCAGGCGACCAAGAACAAACAGGAGCTGGCTTTCTACAGCCTTCCAGAGTTTGAGGAGTGGAAGAAACAAACAGAGAATTTTAAAACTTGGCATGTAAAGTACTACAAAGGTTTGCATCTTCGATCATTTTCACTATAAACAAAACAAACACAAAAAAAACTTCAGTTTTCTTTTTAAATATGTCAGTAATAATCACAATATTCAAACGTTTGTTCCAGGTTTGGGTACAAGTACAAGCAAAGAGGCGAAGGATTACTTTTCTGACATGGAGAGGCACCGAATCACGTTCAAGTACGGCGGTGCTGAAGACGATGCTGCCATCACGCTGGTGAGTCGAAGCAGCAGGAAACACGGTTGGTTGGAGTGCAGGGTCTCTTCAGCCCTTCTGCACTGGCTGCAGAGGAAAATGGAGTGTAATTCTGTGTGGACAGAAGAAAAGCAAATTAAATAAGGATAGTTGATTCAGTGGTTTTAAAGAACTTAAACGTGAAGCTACTAATTCCTGAAAATAAGAGAAAATCAAACATGATGGAACAGGAACAGTTTATATGGAAAAGTTATCGTGTAAATGTTGTTTATTTTATTTTGTTTCAGGCGTTCAGTAAGAAAAAAACAGACGACAGGAAGGAATGGTTGACTAACTTCATGGAAGACAGACGTCAGAGGAGGATGCACGGCCTGCCGGAGGTTTGTAGATTCCTTCTACAGCTACTGAGATCGATCTATCTGTCCATCCGTCCATCTGTCCGTCCATCCGTCCGTCTGTCCATTAGCATTAGCTTCTATTTAGTTAGCATCTTTTGGCAGAAAAAATAGTCATTGGAGAAAACTAACAGTATGCCCAGTCGGCAAAATCTGCCCAGATTCCTTAGCAGACTGTGGTCTCTGTTTTGTTTGTATGTTTATTTTCCTTTCCCAGAATTCCCCTGTTGTTGCAGCTGACCCTGTTTGCCTCCTGCTTTTTGATCCTGGATCTTAAACATGCTCGATGTAGTCAGAAACTCTGGGTTAACTTATTCTGAGCTGAGCACCTCTGAAGTTTTCAGTTCCAGATCAGCTGCTTTGAGTTAGTTCAGTCAACTCTGAGTATCTTTAGGCACCACAATTAAAAAACCGTCATCAGTGGAGCACCGATACCTGGATTCACCATGGCAACCATTCATAAAAAGCTCCTTATTTCACCCAGTTGCAGCGAGAGGTTCTTATTGAAGCATAAAGGTATTTCGTAAAGAAGGGAAGACATCTGCTGCTAGAAGCATCATGCAAGAAAACTGCTGCCCGTGTCAGTATGGAAGTTGAAATCCACTGGTCCACTGACTGGATATTTAACTTTCTTACAACTGGAACATGCGGGTTAAAATATTGGTGGATAGAATAAAATCTTGCTTTGACAAGTTCAAGACGTCTTTTAGAAAGATAATGTATTATACTAGATTATAATTTTCTATTTTTTATGTCTGTTTTACACTCGATGCACAGCATAAAAATTCAGTGGCTTTTGTGACGTTAACCTCCAGCAAATGCTTTTTAACTCATACAGTAAATGTCCTCTCACCTACTATCCGGGTTTATGTTCTGTGTTGCCACCGTTATAAAGAGAGGTCCATTTACAAAGGAAATATAGAAAGTACGTAGTACACTTACATATGCACATAACATAAATCTGGCTGTGACATCATCTCATACACCCAGTGTGCCACGGTGGATATGCATGGCTAGAAAATCACTGCAGAACGGTGCCTTTGATGAGATACTGATCAGGAAATAACATGTCTGTTCGAGTTCTATATAATCTTCCCTACGGAAATCGCTGTGTATTAATTCAGCGTCTGAATCTCTGGGATCGTATTGGTACAGACAGCTTCTTCGGGTGGGAGGAGACGGGACATCTGATCCATTTTCTTTTCCTTTTCAGCAATACCTTTATGGAACTCAAGCCAAGCTCCTCTCATACAACGATTTCATCAATAAAGAGCTGATTCTGTTCTCCAACTCTGACAACGAGAGATCCATCCCATCGTTGGTTGATGGTTCGTATCGTCTCCGTCTCTGAACCGAGAGAAAATCATTTCCTAACAAGATGTTTTAGTTACAGCCACCACTCTCTGTTTTGTTTTATATGTGTGTGTTTGATCCGTTAGGCTTGAAACCCGGTCAGAGGAAAGTTTTGTTTACCTGTTTAAAAAGGAACGACAAGAGAGAAGTGAAAGTAGCTCAGCTGGCTGGTTCTGTGGCGGAGATGTCTGCCTACCACCATGGAGAGGTAAGGCCAACTCTTTAGATTTAATGTGGACGAGTCAGTTTGCAGATCTGCTGTAAAATAAGAGTAGCCTTCATTAGTCATGGTTTACTGTGTCTCACATATTTATGATGACAAGTCAGAGGAGCCGCAGCAGAACTGTACGATGGAGATCCAACTCCTGAAACATGTTCAGCTTCCTGTTCATTAAAACTGTTGCCAGAGCAAATTTTTCAGGAGCTGATGAGCAAAATCAAAACTTGGATTTCCTTCTGATTAGACTCAAAAGGAATTTTTTAAACCAGGCTAAACTGTAAATACAGCTACAAGTTTTTTACAGCCCTCTTAAAATTCCAAGTTTTTACTCTCACTGACTAAATATACAGAATTTTACTTATTGATTGCGTTTACATTTATTACATATTAATCTGGCATCAGACTACTGTACATGTCCTTTCATTATGCCTGGTGAATAACCAAAAAGATTAAACTACAAAGTTCATGTCGAGAAAGGTATCTGCTGCTGATGTGCTGTTGCTTGTTACTAAAGGGGGCATTTAGATATGAACCTGCCTCAGTGGCTTCAGTGAACCTTTATCAGCCCAGGATCAAGGCTAGTCTTCGTTCCTGGAGTTTACATTCATGCTTAGACTCCAACCACCCACCTCCTGTTTGTCCTGCAGCAAGCCCTCATGATGACTATAGTCAACTTGGCCCAGAACTTTGTGGGCAGCAACAACGCGAACATCTTGCAGCCTCTGGGCCAGTTTGGTACTCGCATCAATGGAGGCAAAGATGCTGCCAGCCCTCGTTACATCTTCACCATGCTCAGGTAAAACAACACGACACTGAACTGTTGTTTGTGTGTTTGTGCCCTTTCACCATCTCCACCTCCAGTCACTGCACAGCAAGGAGAGGAAACAACGCAGCAACCCCAACAAGAGTTAATCCACTGGGTTAAAAACAGTTATTAAATTTAATGTTCCACATAAAGAATTTCTCATGTGAAACCAAAACAGCGGTGGTCCCGTTTCCTTACAGTCCCCTCGCCAAGCTGTTGTTCCCAGCAGTGGACTCAAACCTGCTCAAGTTCCTGTTTGATGACAACCAGAAGGTGGAGCCGGAGTGGTACATTCCCATCATTCCCATGGTGCTGGTGAATGGCGCCGAGGGCATCGGGACGGGCTGGGCGTGCAAGATCCCAAACTATGACCCCAGAGAGATCGTCAACAACATCAACAGGATGCTGAACCACCAGGACCCCCTACCCATGGTAACTAAATCACAGTTTGTGTTATGCTGGTGGATTAATGTTTTTCCACTTTGTTTTATCATAAAACATTTATTTAGTCCTTTATTTAAATGTTCTGAAGTTTCATTAAATCCTGAAATATGACAACTCTGAGAAGATGACGTCTAAAAGGACGATGTACTGAATCTTTTTTAACTGATGAGAAAGGAACATGTGCAGATCATTTCTTTGTCCCAAGTCAAACACAGTTTATGAATCAACACGCAGTCCGGCACCAGAACCTGGTTACGACCCGGAGACCTCAGATGGCAGGTTTTTCTTTACTGCAGTGGAAGGAGCTGCTAATATTCCCAGTTAGGGCTTTCACACTGGCCGGGCACCAGTGCGGTGCAAGTTCCTGAACCTAATTCTGAACCAGCTGACGCATTCACACAAAAAAGAAAAAAGCTGGTATGGAACCTAGAAAGTCTGTTCCCAACAGGCCCCAAAAAAGACTGCTTCTCAATGGTGGTTAAAGCTAAACGCTAACTTCACCTGAACCCCCCCTTCTGAATGAAGACAAAGGTGAAGCCAGAGTAAGGCTGCCTGTCAGGGTTCACACGAGGCCTGTACTGCACAGGGTTTCAGTAAAGGAAAAAAACAAGTTGACTTCAGAAAGTGACGTGCCGCGGCAGACAAAGACTTGGAACAGAAGCAGAGCTGGATCTGGTGTGTCCATCTTTCCAGCTGCTGGACAGCCACCACTGCAGACACCACCGAAGAAGAAGCCAGCCAACTACCTTCTCCCCCACCTAGTTTTCCAGGTTGTTAAATGAGGTGTTACACAGGTAAATATCTCAGGAAGCCATCGATCTGTTTTTTTCTATACAACGCCAAGTCACAGCAGAGGTCATTCCAGGTTCCATTTCCTCTAGAACAGGTTTCTACTTTGTTCTTTTATTAAAACAAAACAGCTGTTTTTATCTGATCTCCATGGCAGCAGCTCATAGCTGCTCTCTGCATCGCGCATCAGAGCAGGTACTTCCGCCAGCGCCGTGGGCAGAGTGCACGTCGGAAAACACGTCAAAAGCAGCACGCACACAAACACGCCGCACCCTTTTATCTGTGGAGGGACGCCTCAGCAGCAGTGATGGGTCCAGAGGGCAGCAAACCAGGGAGCAGGTGAAGAAGGGGTGGTGGAGTGCAGCCAATCCCAGCCAGGCCATGACCCGTGGTGTTTTTCATAGCAGACTGATTAGCTGCACAGGTGACAACCGTAACACACAGTAACACTGTACTGCTGTACCGGGAAGGTTACCTGTTCATGAATACCTGCACAATTCAGCAGGACCGATTTCAAGGTTGTTGATATTTACGTTTATTTACAACCCGGTTTTCATCATGACTTTAAACTCTGTAGTGGTGAAGAGGTTTACTTCATTTTAAAACATTTGTTTAGATAAAAAACTTTTCCTGTTTTCTGCTTTTGTTTGTGTGTGTGCGTGTTCAACAGCTTCCCAGTTACAAAAACTTCAAAGGAGTGATCCATGAACTAGGACAGAACCAGTACCTGGTCAGTGGAGAAGTGTCGGTCCTCGACAAGAACACCATCGAGATCACAGAGCTTCCTGTCCGGACATGGACTCAGGTATGATCCAGCTCCCTCCTCGTCAGATAAACGGATGTTAGCTGCAGAACTGAGGATCATATTTCCTCCTGTGTTCAGGCCTATAAGGAGTCTGTGCTGGAGCCCATGCTGCAGGGCAGCGACAAGACGCCGGCTCTCATCAACGACTACAAGGAATACCACACAGATACCACTGTGAAGTTTGTGGTTCGCATGTCTGAGGAGAAGCTGGCTCAAGCCGAGGCAGTCGGGCTCCACAAAGTCTTCAAACTGCAGTCCAGCCTCACCTGCAACTCCATGGTAAAACATGACGTCAGCTCCTTTTATTCTGAAGTTCCTGTTTGAAAAATGGACGGTACAGGTGGAATTTTCTTTGATTTTCTCCCCAGGTGCTGTTTGACCACATGGGTTGTCTGAAAAGGTACGATTCAGTCCAAGACATCCTCAAAGAGTTCTTTGAACTCCGGCTGCACTACTACAAACTGAGGAAAGACTGGTTACTGGGCAGCCTCGGGGCTGACGCTGCCAAACTGTCCAACCAGGCTCGCTTTGTACTGGAGAAGATCGAAGGAAAAATCTCTATCGGTATGAACTGAAATAACTCAACAACCAAAACAAACTCAGACGTTGTTAGTCTCTGTCTCTTTCTTTATAACTTAACCATAAATATCGAGCTGAAATGATTCATCAGAGTAACTCAAACACCTCAGTTAGAAAAACATCCTCAGTGCAAATTATTTGCTTCGATGCTTCACTTAATCCACACCTCATATGTTCTACATACAGCGATTATCACTAGTAAATGTTTATAGAAAACATGTTTTTGGTTTTATCAGCAGTCCTTAAACATGAAATTTGGTTGATAAAAATCCTACTAAAATCAGAAAACTTTCCACAGACAGACAGAAACGGCTGTTTTCATTTATTCCTGAGTTTTTTTTATTTATTCACACATTAATTCAGTTTGATTTAAGGTTTTATTTTTTTGTTTGTTTGATAGATTTTTGCTTTTAAAGGAAAATATCTTTAGGAACAACTCAATTTATATTCAAAGAAAGACTTAAATGCGTGGTTTATTTTTCTTTACATGCAGTCCATTGGTTTCCATTTTAGTGAAAGTTCATGTTAAGAGAACTGTCTTTTTTTCCTCCACTGAATAACGGAGATAAGTCTGTATCTGATTAGTCAATGGACTACTCGATTACCTAACAAACTGTTAGCTGCCGCCCTGGAATATGTATAGCTGGTGTGTTGTCTGGTTGTCGGGCTCTAGGGGTAAAAAGTCCCAAGCTTGACCACAACGAGGTCTGAGAACCAGACGGAAACGTCGGATTCAGTCTGAAACCATCTCATAACGTTCAGCTTCTTGTGTAACAAAACATGCCTGAGGAAGCTTACTTTTTAAATTCTTCATTTCTTTTTTCCTCCAGAGAATAAATCCAAACGTGAACTCATCCGGATGCTGGTGCAGAAAGGCTATGAATCCGACCCAGTTGCTGCCTGGGTCAAGGCTCAGGAAAAGGTAGGACCCAGCTGCTGTGTGATTAGATCCGGTAGGAAGTGCTCCTGCACCGACCTGCTCGTAGCTGCATGTCCGTGCAGTCATATTGATGATGGAAGAAATTAGCGGCCCCTCATGAGCCTGATCTGGCTGCTGCTTTTCTCTGACAGGCTCAGGATGACGACTACACCGACGGGAACGAGAGCGACAGCTCCGTGGACTCTGGCTCCTCATCAGGCCCAAACTTCAACTACATCCTCAACATGCCTCTGTGGTGCCTGACTAAAGAAAAGGTGGAGGAGCTGCTCAAACAGAGGGACCAGAAGGTATCCATCACTGTTTTATTCACTTGTTTCAGCTGATGTATGTTGTATAGCAGCTAAGCTAGCTGTATTTAGTATTTATTCATGGATTGATCAACATTAGCAGAGTTAGAGTTCCTTGTTTAGCTCACATTGATCCAGGATTGCAGTAGGCATGCTGTAAATGATGGCCTGTGGTGTTAACTGAGCTAGTCAATGTGTGTGTGCAGAGAAGTGAACTGAGCCATCTGCAGAAGAAATCCTCGGAGGATCTGTGGAAGGAGGACTTGGCGATCTTCATTGAAGAGCTGGATGTGAGTTTATGTCGCACCTGAATTAATGTCTGATTTATTAAAACCAAAGCTTCCTTACAGTGCACTTCCTGAAAGATTGGGCCAGTTTTTTAAACTTAGACCCGTTTCTCAGCTCTTTATCTGAAATATTAACATAGATAGAAATCTTAAGAATCAGTCCAGCCTTTCTGGGACTGTCAACGGTTGATAATTGTGAAAATGAAAAGGTCTCAGATGGCTTCATTCTTGGGTTTTTACAGAACTTCTGTTTTTCTCTCAGAAAGTGGAGGCTCAGGAGAGGGAAGAGCAGAGTTTAGGAAAAGCCATCAAACTGGTGAAGGGTAAAGTGGGCAAACCTAAAGTGAAGAAGCTGAACCTGGAGGAGACGATGCCGTCACCGTTTGGACGGCGGGTGGAGCCTCCGACTCAGCCCATCAAATCTGATGCAGTCAAGAAAATGACCAAAAAGAAAAAGGTAACTTAACAACACGGGTCGAGCCATCCATCCAGCTAATGGATGGATGGATGGATAGAGCTTATGATAAAAACAAAACAAAATATAAAAATAAAGTATAAAAGACCAAAGTGCAGGATTTAAACTGGTCTTGTGTTTTCAGGGAGACTCAGACGCAGCAGTGAAGCTGGAGTTCGATGATGATGGTTTGGGCGGCGAGGCAGGAACCGGAGAAAACTCTGTGGCCAAACCGAAAGCTCCACGAGTCAAGAAAGAGAAGAAAGAGCCCGGTCAGTTCTCGTCTCATTAACGTACCTCTGCTCCGTGCTACATTCATTCATGGTGGAAGAAGGAAGTAAACACTAGGGTCGTCTTGTTTTCTCTTTCAGGAGCTCCCAGAGTCAGAAAACCTCCTGCACCCAAAGGTACTCCTGCTAAGAAGGTGAAGAAGAGGAACCCCTGGTCTGACGATGAGTCCAAGTCTGACAGCGACGTGGAGAACAGCAAACCCGTCATTCCCAGAGAGACCAAGTCTCAGAGGGCATCAGGTATGAATGTGAAGCTTAATTCTGCAGTGATGTTTAGTTCGTCTGGGCTGCAGAGCTCCGTCACTGTCTGCAAACTAGTTATTAAACATGTCTTCATGAGCTGGTTTGAGGCAAGTGAACAAGGTGTGGGCTACACTGCTCCAACCCTTTACCGGCACCACAGAAGAAGAAGCAGGTGGAAGAAGATACAGTAAACACTGCAGTGGAATTCCATCTGATCTGTTTGTAGGGAATTACATTCATTTCTGGGAAATCCGAGATGTTGTTTCACATCCTGGAAGACAGATTAGTCAGTTTGTTGTTGGACAAATCAAATCAGCCACCAGAGTAGGGCTGCAATGATTAGTCGACGTTGACAATAGTCAACAATGAATTTACCCGTTGGCCAAAAAAAAAATGACAGAGTGAGACATCGTCTTCTTTTCTTATCTCTGCTGAGAGTTGCACATGCGCAATAAAGTCCGCCATGGGGAAAATATGGTGGCTGACCGGGGAGTAAAACGGCGGCAGAGGATGTCAAAAATGTGGAATAACTTCACTGAACTGCTTCATCCATTAAGGGTCGCTGGGAAGCTGGAGCCTATCCCAGCATTTAGCAGGTAAAAGGCAGGTACACCTGGACAGGTCGCCAGTCCATCGCAGGGCTGACACAGACAGACAAACAACCATTCCTACTCACTCCTAGGGAGAATTTAGGGTCACAAATTAATCTGACAGGCATGTCTTTAGACGGTGGGAAGCCGGAGGTCCTGGAGAGATCCCACGCATACACGGAGAAAGACCACACAGAAAGGCCACTGTTTTAACCGCCCCCAGCTGAGATTTGACCCATCAACCTTCTTGCTGTGAGCAGTGGTGCTAGCCACCATGCAGCCCGTCTTCTAAATCATTCAGTTTTTTACTCATGACAGCATGTTAATAGTTGATGGAAAAGGTTTCTATTTTAGTTTTATCGTTGTTGTTTTATCCCTGACTCGTGTAGTGTATTTAACGGATCAGAACCATGCTGTGTGGAGGAGCTGGTTAGCATAACGCAGCATTTAATCTCAGCTCTCAGTAAAGAGCCGATCAGCTTCTGTCATGCTGATGCAGCTCAGCTGTGACGAATGAGCCGAGTGCAGGCGCCAGAGTAACGTGGTCTGACACGAACTCGCTTTCTTTCTTTCAGCTTCCAAACCAAAATATACATTCGACTTCTCTGAGGAGGAGGAAGAGGAGGAGGAGGCAGACGAAGAGGAAAACGGAGACGATGACGTGGCCGCTTCTCCGGTGAGGTCATTCAAAGACGACTTTGGTTTCTCCGACACCAAGGACCAATACAACGACCGGAACGATGAGGATGATGATGAAGACAACGAAGTCTCCTTCTCTCCACCCAAACAGAAGACCACGTAAGAGTCCAAGCCGTTCAGATGGAGTTTGTTTCTGCTGAAGCTGCTGACTGACATCCTTCTGTTTCTCTAAAGGTCTGCACCTGCAGCTAAGAAGAAAGAACCAACCAGCATCTTCTCATCCAAGTCAGCCTTCTCTGAAAAGAGCGACAGCGGTGAGTAAAGCCTCATGTTTATCATCTTTATACATGATAGAAAACAACACGCCGACTCGTATCATACAGAATATCGTCCTTTTCCAGCCTGATGGCAGCAGGGATGAAAGATTTGTTTAATCAAGGCAGAAAATATCTGCAATACAAATTCACACCTCAACAGACGGATGAGCTGAAACCGACCTGGCCTCTTCTGGAGACCTGACCTCTGACCTTACACGTGGTTGAGGTCTTCTAATGATGTTCAGCAGCTCTGTCAGAAATCTTTACAAGACGGATTTTCAGTTAAACATGTCAGCGTCAGCAGATAAAAGAAGAAAACGGTTTCATTACAGCACCGCAGTCTGACTGTCCATCACAACAAGAGGGGAGATTTCTCCACAAATAAATACGCTTTCTTTCAATTTTGCCAGATTTAAGAAAGATGCGCGTCGATGAAATCAGCCCCAGCTAACCCGTGTTCAGTTCCCACGACAGAAGAGGAACACGAGGATGGAGTCATCAGCCAATTTAATAATGTGGCGTCCAGCGTGGCGTCTGCATACAGAAACACAGCTGAAAGTAATCTGGCCGTGTCAGATCTCAGGTGTAAAGTTTTTAATAACTTGATGTTTTCTCTGATGTGGACAATCTTCACCTTAAAGCCCATTTATGCTCTACGCATAGGACGGATACAGATCATTTCCGCTATATTCTGCGCCCTTTACGTGCATAATTTGGTCCGTCTTCGGGCCCTTTCTGGTCCCTTCTGACCGATCAAACAGAGCAGTACCACCGGAAACCCGGGGGGGGGGGGGGGGGGGGGGCTGCACAGACCACCGCCGTCTACTCTGCTCCCTCTTTTTAAGTTTCTTTCTGAGAATGAACATCATGATCTCTTCCATCCTAGCCATGTTTGTTGTTGTCTGAGATGGCCTCTCATCCTGAGTCTTTAACAGTTAACTCAGAGAAATGGCTCAAAGAAAAGAAACAGAGAATTAAATTAAACTGACTTCACTGGCAAACATTTGGCTCATCTGACAGGAAGTCCTCTTTTCCAAGAGTCTGCAGGAGAAGTGTGTTTTTTAACCTAAGAGAGGAGAACATGAAACAGCAGCTTACCTCGACCATGTTGAGCAGCATCCTGGTCCAGCTGTGGTGCGTTCAGGGAGCAGCAGGTGAACTCTGCTTTGTGTTTGTCTTGTAGACGGGTCCAAGTCCAACAGCGACGATGACGACGGTCCGGTCTTCTCCACTTACTCCAGCAGCTCAGCTTTTGATAAACTATCGTCAGCAAAGAAAGGTAACGTCCCGGGATGTCCAGCAGGGGGCGATATAATGCAGCTTCCACACAGACAGTCTGATTTAATGATTTCCCAGTTTCGGTATTTAATAAGCAGGTTTTATTTATTTGTGACCTGCAGCAGCTAAGAAGCCTTCTGAAGCAGCTCCCAAACCTAAGAAACCACCAGCACCAAAAGCAAAGAAACCAGATAAATCCATCTGGGACTCTGACTCCGACACCGGCTCCAAGAAAGCAGCACCAGCTCTGAAAGGTAAAACACCATTTCCTCTAAATTACAAATGAATAAAACTTGAACTGTTGTGGGAAATTTTGGCATTTTCGTTGGTGTAGCAGGAAAAGGTCGAGGAAGGAAGAGGAAGGGGTCTGGATCTGAAGACGAGTACAGTCCGATGAAGAAAGCAGCAAAACCCGTCGGCAGAGTGAGTATCTTCCTGTGTTTCAGATGAACCACTGGCAGGATTTTTGGCCACGCTGAGTAAAAAAAACATGTCTACTGTTCTTATTTATTTTATTTGATTTAACCTGGAAATAAAAATCTTGTCCTGGTGGAGATGGACAGCGGCTGAGGTCAGAAAAACAAACATTTCCAAGCAGACACATCTGATTCTGATACGACTAAAATTAGCTCAACATGGCTGTGGAAAAGAAAATATTAAGAAAATACTTTATATAATATTTTATATTGAAGTGAAACACGTTTTATACTATATAAAGTATAGATTCAAATATATACAGAATATTTATAGAGAATTTTATATCAAATACTTAAATTTACTTTAAATAAACCTTATAACCTTATTAAACATTTTATAAGAAAATATAAAAGTTATTTTATATTGAGATATATAATGTTTTGTGTATTTGAAATAAAAAAGAAAACAATATTTCATAATGAACGGGAATGTTAGCCGGTGAAACCAAACCCTGCATCACTCCTGACGTCCTGATGTCCGCCGTCACGTTGTGATGGAGCTGCTAACAAGAAACATGGAGAACTTCACAAAAACCACCAACAGGTGTTTGTTATTGTTACTGTAATCAGACATTTGATGGTATTCTGGCATCTAAACAAGAATAAGTAAGTTTTAAACAGTGACAGTTTTACTCGCCAGTCAGAAGATGATCTGAACAGACTGTTTAATATTTTAAGAATCAAAGTAAAATCCAGCGATGCTTCGTTAGCAACCTTTATTTTCACCGGTCAAAGACCCAGATGTAACAGAGTTTAGTGGTGTTCCCTTCTGTGCCTGTAAAGAATCATTTAAAAAAACTTCCTGGATCCAGGCAGTGATCCGGACCACCCCAAAATCTAATCGGCTGTTCCTGATTCCATTTTGAAGGTTTGCTGAAAATTTTATCCAAATCCATCCATAACTTTTTGACTTGTGTTGCTAACAGACCTCAGCACGGTGGAGGTAATAAAGCTGGATTTCATTTCAATTTATTTTATTTTTGAAAAGGGACAGTGCATATTAACAATAATATAAATAAATAACATCTTTGGTCCTGTGGAGACCAACACAATCCAACAATCATGTACCGGAAGGAGATTAAAAGTGCACAATAAATACAAGAAGAAGTGCATATATATATATATATATATATATACACACACACACTACCGTTCAAAAGTTTGGGGTCACTTTGCCATTGGATTCAATAGGGAAGTGACCCCAAACTTTTGAACGGTAGTGTGTATATATATTCAACAGACCAGAAGAAGTCCGTCCACCAGGATCTAAGATGAGACGTTGAAGCGTAATAAATTGTACTAATATTTTGCACATGGGGCCAGTGTGTTCTGTTTTCAGCAGGTTGAAATAAACATTGTTACAGATTAAAACAACATGAAAAACAGATGTGTTAGATTGTAGGAACAGCTTTGATGATTTTAAATGTCAGTGTTTAAACATGAAGGTCAGACTCCCTGCGATGGGACACGGACGTCCTTCTGTACGTCCCGGTACGTCACCGCCCACACAGACAGTGAAACCATCATGTTTTTCCCCTCAGAAGCCTCAGAAACCTCCATCTGATGACGAGGACGAGGACGAGGACAGCAACAGCCTGAGCACCATGAAAGCGCTGTCCCGCGACAGGCCGGGCCGCGCCAGGAAGGAAGTGAAGTACTTCCACGAGTCAGACAACGAGGAAGACGACGATGACGATGACGACATGTTTGATTAAAGCAACCTTCAGTCACATTCAAACACTCTGCTTGTATGGAAGTTTCTCCTCCTGTGTTCCCACAGACCTTTTTTGTACATTTCCAGTTTCATTTTTTTGTTCTTTTCATTGATGGTGGTGTTAAATGATTTTTAATGTGTAGGTGTTTTACACTTTTTATTATTATACATATACAGGTTTGTTTTTTTAATGCCCATTGAACTGGTCTGTATTTGTCTGAAGCAGCTTTTAGAGATTTAGAGCGCTGTTATTTAGCACATTTTAATTGTTAAGATGATATGTAACTTTTTGAACATGAAGTTGAAAGTAAACCATGAAATGTGCAAGTGTTTGCTGGTCCTTTCTGACCTAATGAGGTTCACACTGAATGATGGTGAACACAATCAGACGCTGTATTCATTTACGAAGCCAGTCACAACCAGAACTGATGGAAACTCAAACCAGTGTGCAACCCAACAATCAACGAAGAAGCAGCTCTGATTGGAAGATCAATTTGGATTCAATTCGCTTCATAAAGATTACAAACACCGACGTTCGCTTCTCATTCTGTTTGTGAAAATGCATAAAGTTGGCCATTGGGTGGATTTTTTGCCATCTAGACCAGGAACTGTTGAAAGCTGCCACCAGTGACACACCAGTCTTCCTTTTTTTTTTTTTTGTTCAGAATTCCTTTTTATTCCCTTCTTGCTCCAACGGGATAAAATTAACTGGCAGCTTTCTGTCAGCGGTTGCCATGGCGATCCAGGTATCTGCACTTTTATTGTGGTTCCTAACTTTGGGTAAAGATACTCAAAGGTGCAAAAAATCTCCACTTCCTAACGGTGCTGAGGAGGAACCATCTGGAGGGGAAGCTGCTGGTGGCTCGGCTCCATCAAGAGTGCATCATGACCTGGTAGGCCAACTGTGGCAGGCAGGAAAAACCTGTAGAGGGTCATAAAAACTGGCCCAGACATCACTCACTGCCCCTTACCCTCTCTGAAGACAGCAGAACCAGAAAAGCTTTATTACAGGTACAGTAAAGAACAAGTTACAGTACGAGGAATTTATCATGACAGGTGCAGCAGCAGTCTTGGGGAAGAAACTGTGCTTGATTCTTTGCTGCTGGTCCAGCTGGAACTGAAACTCCAGCTGTTGTTTGGCAAGAACACCACCCTAGTAACATGCACAGACACCAGTATTTTAAAATAAATATATTTTATTACTTTGCCAGGACAGTTCATGGTAAAGTTAAACAGTATATGAACATAAAAAGCATATGTTAATATACAAACAGACAATATTTCAAATGGAGAGCAGAAACCGGTCGGAGCTCACGCCTCAAAATGGTTCCCACAGTGGGCGGCAGCAGGAGCTGATTTATTTAATGTACAGCAGTTCCTGCTCCCTCACGCCCAGTAAGATGTGAGCATCACGTTTTAATTAACACGACTATACAACACTGCATATGATCGGTAGCGAGATTCTCTGATACTGATGCAAAACGGCGTCTATAGACCCTTTTTTTTATGTTTACCAGGAACACCTTCAGGACTGACAAACACAGCTACTCATGACTGACAATGACGCTGACAGTCATGATTGCTGGCTCCTGACTCGTGTGTTTTGTGCAGGGGTTGACCGATATGTGGGTCTAAAGCTGTGTAGCTAGTTAGCTAAGTGGACAGGTTACCCAAAAATAGCATCAACTCTTCATAACCATAACCAAGAGGCCCCAAAGCTAAAACTTTGTGTTTAGGTTGAACATACACTTTTCAGTTTCCTGTTGCCTGTTAGCTGGTTGCTAACTGTTTGTGTGCTTTTTGATGCAAGGCAAAGTAATGTTGGGGAAACTGGAGCTGTTTTCGCTACTAGACATGCAGCTGATGATCAGGTTGAGACTATGGTGTTAAACTGGGTGAGCTGCAGTCAGCTGATCTAACGGAAACTGTTGTCTTTTTAATGCTAACTTTATTTGCCGGCAAGTGCTAAAAGGCACTTTGGGACAAAACAGTACTGGGTGCTCTTTGAGAGTTTGGGTACTTGGGAACTTCTTAAAGAAAACATACCCTGTAGCACGTTTTATCTGGCTGCAGTCACACTAAGAACAGTGAAGGGAGGAAACCACCAGTTGCTAGCTGGTAATCGGGTCAACAACATGTGCTAAGTAAATTTCAGACCCGTCTGTAACTTTGCTCTTTTTATAGAAAGCAGTAGGAAGTGTTGCTTACATGAGTAGTGTCTACAAATGTCTAAAAGTCTAAAAACACTTGAGTTGTTTTGACCAGTTAGTGTAAACCTACACTTTCTGGACCAGATACGACACGTGGGGAAGCTCCTAGCTAGGACTTTACCTCATAGTTAGCAAGGTAGGACTTAATACCTTAGCTAGTAAGGTAGAACATCTTACCTAGCAAGCTAGACTTAATGCCACAACTACAAAGCTAGGACTTAATGTCGTAGCTAAATACGAAGGGTTTCTAGGGGGATAAAATCACTGGAAATGTTAAGTACATGAACTGTCTATGGAAATACAATAAATTAAAAAATGTTATTGCCAGGACATCATGTCATGTGTATTTGTACAACGTGAGAATTTTTAAATGAAAGCCCTGAAACACAGAGTTTAGTGAGAATTCCTTGTTGAATTATGAGCATGGAGCATTTCTTTGTCAACTGTTTTTCCTTGAACTGACTATTGGCACATAAAGTTTCCCGCAGATGATGGAATTAACTTCTGTTCTTGTCAAACCCCATATCGGTCACACCCTTGCAGATCAGTTCACCGAGTAGCTGTCAGTTGACTGAGTTTGATTGTTTGACGACGACAGCTGCTCGGCTTCCTGACGGAGGAGGGAGGAGGCAGCTCTGCGACTAGACATGGAACGAACAGAACTCAACAATGATATCTGCTGTTGAGGTGACTTGGTTGTTCATCTCTTCCATTCACAGACCTCTCCACTTATTGTCCTAAATATAAATATGAGTCTTGTATGATCGGCTCGCTGTGTTCCATCTCCTTTTTTTTCCTTTTTTCTTTTTCTGAATGACTCAATGTTTCCAAAGACAAAATAACATCTTTTCCACAGAGCTGCCAATTGGAATGCAAAGCACACACCATTTATAACATCTCCGCAGAGAGCTAGATAGTAGAGTATTACAGTTATGTCGGTACAACATTCAACAGAAACAAAGGAGAGTAATTCAGCATTATGAAGTTGTTTCCTAAAGAAACCGATGACCCTTCTACGTCCAGGAGCCCCGGGGCTGACCTGGTGCTTCAGGGGTGGATGTGAACATTCTTCGGCTGTGAAGTGTTTCCAGCTTAAAGAAAAAAAAAAGAGAGAAAAACCACCAAGATGTCTCCCTTCATCTCTCACCAGGAGAGCAAGACAGAGAGAGAATCAAGGGGGAGCTTTCCCTACGTTACATTGAAATAGATGTGATTACTTCTTAACACTGCATATCATTCTTTTGTGAGACTCCATGACATTATTCACATTCAAACACACTAAAAACAGAAGAAAGAGAAATCGAAACAGCTCCTGCTTCCCTTATGATATGTATTTCTGAGCCGGCATGAGATGCAGATGGGTTTTTGTTATGTGCCCTTCGAGACCCAGAACCCGTCACTACCGTAGCGTGTTGTTGATGTTTGGGATCAAACAGAAGAGCCAGAGTGACTCAGCCGAGTTGTTCGGGAAAATATACAGCAGAATTATAATCAGTAGATTTAGGTGTTGGAAAGTTTGAATCAGTTAATTTCCACTGCAGTTAATATGTAAAATATATATTCGATTCTAGTTGCATGCAGACATGACTGTAATAAATAATAATAAATCTTTATTTGTATAGCACTTTTAAAAAACAAGTGCTGAACAGCACACAGCAATACTGTAGTATTCTCTCACTTTAAAGAACAAGTATGAACATGTATAACAAATGACTGCTTTTAGCTAATGCATGAAATTATGCTAATTCTGTCCACTGATGACGACTATGTCAAACCTGAGTGGAACATTTTAGTTAGGTACAAAATCATTTTTGACTATAAAGAGATTAAAAGACAACGTGTCACCACCAGTACACCAAACCACTAACGTCTTAACTCAAAAAATTGGTCTTAAAACTGTTAATTTAGGCTGTGAATTAGCCAAATTCAAAACTCTACAAACAGGTAATTGTAACATATCTGCATAAATCTGCTCCAACCCTGAGACATCTGCTCCTTCGTCACCTTTTGGAATAAAAAGGTAGAAATGTCACTAAAAACTGGTTTTCTGGATCAGTTTTCTGTTCCTCTTTCTTTGTGCTTAATTAGTTGAACTTTAGCCTCCTCCTGTGGTTCCTGCTTTTAATCCATAGCTGCAGTTACAATCTGAAAATGTTCCTTTTAAGTGCTACATTTAGTGTAGGCTATCCCCCTTTTAAGAAACAGCCACATGTCAGAGTGAAGAGTCCAGACTCCAGCAGGACGGTAGAGAAGGTTTCTGGGTCCTAGGAGAGGACATAACAGAGTTTGTTTTTCTTATTGTTCAGAACCATATGTGACCTTGGTTGTGGAGAAAAGCAGCTCTCTGGGATCATGTTTTAGTTTCAGCGAGACCAACTCATCCCTTTGACACACACTGGCCGCTGGCCACCTCCCTGCCAGTGAAAGCTCTGCTGGATCGACTGTCCAAAGACGATCTTCCCTCAGCTGCTCTTCCAGGAGGGCTGAGAGGTCATCTGCAATCTCCTTTTGCATCATTTAAGTATAGCTTACAAGGTCAAGTCTGAAGAGCAAGGCGAACATTAGGGGTGGATTCTCAGATCGTACCCCGCAGTGTGCTGTGCCTTCTGCATTAGTGTACAATCATCCTGACCCACGGCTCGGTCTTCAGTGTGTTTTAAGGATTGCATTGCCCCCATGTTTCACTACTTTAAACAAGACACTTCTGAAAAGAGAGAGAAAAGCGGGATGTGGAGCTCTGTTTTTAAGGCCGTAACAGAGCTCATGTGCGGTAGTATTATGCTGTTAGTGGTAGATACACACTCATTAGGCTGACGTTCAGGCGTCTATTTAGGAAAGCTCATCTAGCGAAGGCAGATAACCGAGAGGCAAAAATTTCTAGTGCAAAAGGCAACAAAAGGGCTGGATGTTTGTAATCATCATACGACTGCTAAGATTGGACAGTGGTGAGATTTGAAATAAGGAATAACTTGTAATAAAGACACATGTAGTTGGACTATTTGATAAGTTGTAAACAACATGAACATTTTGATTTATTTGGAGGAATTGTGATTAGCATAGCTAAGCATACCTAATAGGCTGTTTTTTATTTATTATTAGTATTTAGGATGATAAAAATGTTAGAAATTGCCTCAAAAGTAGTTGTCTAAAATTTGTAGGTAATCTGATTTCCAGTCCTTTTTCAGATAGATAGGCAGGTGTAGTTTCATGGTATTCAGCAGGCTTAGCCAATTACAGCACGGATGTAAAATACTAGTTTCCTTAATGTTTCTTCAATGCAATGGTGGGATGGTCCAATATTTAAAATTGCTCCAACCATCCATCATGAGCTGAGACCTGATCAATCAGGGGATCTGACTGATTACATCTATATGCTGCAAAAGCTGAGCTATACCTACTTAAATTTCTATTGTGAGCTACACTAGCATAGGACAATACTCAGAATTTAATGTGTCAGTACTAAATGTAACCTCATTTAAAGTGTATAACAAGCCACAAGCTTGATGCTGGGAATGTTAACACCTTACCAACTAATCATGATAACCCAAAATAGAATTAGCAAGAATTAGCAAATTCAGCATGCTACAAAACACTGGTGGCTAATTCATGCTAATGTTAGCAGCTAAAACTAGATGGAGATGCATGATGCTCATTTCGCTGAGTCAGTATTGATACTAATGCTGCAAAAAGCTTTAAATTTACCATCTTTGCTTCCTTCAGGAGGTTTTTAACTGTCCAAAAGTGCTGTCGCTGGGTTCTACAGTCAAAGACTGGCCAGCCATTCTGGAAACACGTGATTTGGATCCATGAGGTCAGATTTAATTTTGGAAAGTTTCCACTAAACAGGACTGTGTTGGTAGAAAAGCTCAAGCTAAAGCACAGCGTTAAGGAAAACGGATGCTATGTCACTTAGCAGAAAAATCTCTGCTGTCTACGAGAACCCTAATTCCCTTGATTTGTTTTGATCGTTCAGGTAACTGATTTAATGACGAAGGAAATGAGTTGATTTCATGGAAGGTCTTATAAATCTAATCTGTGCTGCTTATGTCTAGACTGGAAAGTGAACAGACGCTGCCAGTCTGATGAGTGTGTATCGAAGGCTTCTGCTGTTGCGCTTCCCTCCGTGAGGAAACAGCTGAACAGACTCGGCTGTAAATATGGAGAGAAGCTTTGCATTCTGGCGGTGCGGATGGACACTTATTCATGTCATCTCATGAACTAATAAGTGTTCTTAAAGACAAAAACAGCTTTAAATATAGGAAAAAATATAAAACATTTGATTTCTGTAATGTCTATGTGCAATAACATTCAAAATTATTTTGAAGGACTAAGACTTAGTCCTGCTTTCAACCTTGATGTATCGCTTCAAAGATAATATTTAAGACAATGAAAGAAGCACCACAAAATTCATCATAGAAACAGAGAGCTAACCATACAATGGTATGTACAATGCATGTATGCCAACAATACAGGAGATGAGGAGAGATGTCAGAGAAGCAGAGGATAGCGAGAAAAACCACTTATCAAACTCCCGTCATGCAGATAAGAATTTACACAGGAGACCTGAGGAGTATCACGTCTGGTGGTTTGCGAGGGCCACAACGTTGCTGTCCCAGTGCCGGCCCCAGAGAACCCACGTCAAATAAGAGCTCAATCAGAATTATACACAAAGCACTCATCCTTTGAGGCCTCCGAGTCTTTTCAGGAGAAAATTTAGAGTAAATTAGAGAGAAAAATAGGAGGATTTTAAGTTAACGTAATACCAAGCAAAGGAGTCGGGGTGGAGGGGGTTATAGGGGGTCAGTGTCTTTTTCCGGCTGTTCTTTTTTTGTGCAAACAAATGTCAAAGAGTTTCAGAGGCACCTGTAGGCGCCTCCTAGGGATCGTCGCTGGGCGGCGTGGCCGCGGCCCCCTCCGTGTCGAGGGGCTCCGGTGACTCTAGCGTGGCGGCGTCCTCCTTGGGGCTGCCCTTGCTGCTGGGACTCGCCCCGGCCTCAGCTGAAGTGCTGCTGCTGCTCTGGCCGTCTTGGCCCTCTGAGTTTTCCAGCATCTCCTGGATGAGTGGTGGCATCGAACCTGGAATCTCCATCTTCAGAGAGATGACCCGCTCAGCTCCTGCAAGACACAGATGAGGTCAAGAACAGTTTAAGTTTGAGTGTTATTTCTACAGTATTTAACAGCTTTGCAACTTGCTACTTTTCACTTATTAACATTATTACTATGTAGAGAAAATTCATTGGTCACGATTTAAAAACATCATAAAAAGCTCATTTACGCTGTGCACGTGCTGCATCTGGTGTTAATGAGTTATGTGGGAGACCGCAGCTATATTGATGGATTCCCAGCAGGTATCTGGCTTCAGGCCGTTACATCCTCCCAGAGAACGGAGAACTTTGTTTTTGTTCTTGAGGCAGAAAGAATAAAATGTTGTGATTTTGTTGTCTTCATGGTTTAGGAGTTCTTGCGCCTTGTTCTCGTCACACCAGCCGAGTTTCTTCTTGTGTGGTGTCTGAGGACAATCGTGTGATTGAAATTTGAAGTGGGCGTTGACGTGGAAAAGTGGAAAGTTGTGATTTTAAGGAACAGCTGGTCAAAGTGGTGAGAAAAGGAAAATTTCTACAACACGTGGCATATAAAGACACAGACAACGCCCGTACAAAACCCCACCCTGCCACAGGCAATGAAACAACCAAGCTGACCCCCCCAGCCCTGCACTAATCCCCACCCCCCTGTAAATGAAGCTTCTTTGAGTGTATGAAATAACCGAGACAAAACGAACTCTGTTCTTGTTCTTGCCACCTCAAGAAATGAAATGGTTTTCCAACAGCTTGTCAAATTCTGCACGAGCCCTTTAATGACCCATTGATTTTAGTTTGGTGTGTTGCAGCAGAGAAACATCTAAAACCCGCTGAACAGTGACTCGAGAGGTCCAGAGTTTCCCGGGACACACGTTTGAATGGACTGAAATGTGGGGAAATCAGTCAATACCTCAAACCTGTTTCACCACAACTGACTGAACTGATTCTTTTTCTTTCTAATGTACTTGTTGTTGCTCCCTGCTGTAAAGCTTTTGATGTTTTGTGTAAAGCACTTTGAACTGTCCTGTACATGAAATGTGTTATACAAATAAATTTGCCTTTCCTTGCCTTAATGGATCCTTAGCACGGTTGTGCAGAACTTAACAAGCTGTTGGGTAGATCCATTAATTTTTAAAGAGCTGTGCTGGAGCAGGGAAACGTCTAAAACTATCTAAGGTGTCCGGACATAGAGGTCCGGCTTGTGACGGGATGGGAAAGTCCCAGAATATCCTACTTTTTTGGAATCCTTCTCTTAGGGTATTTCCTGGTTCTTTTGAAGAACCAGGAAATAGACGCCTAGTTTTATGATTACCAGACCTGGATGGCTGAGATGCTACAGCAACAACGGGTGACTGCAGTCCAACATCACGCACGGATCTCACTCCTACCTTTAGCGCTGATGCTGCGCAGGTCTGTGATCTTCATCAGGGTTTTGGGGAACATGTGTGGTTTGCTGGGCCGGCGCTTCCTCACATAGATCTTCAAAGCTTCCAGGAGCGGTTCCTGGAGCTGGTCCACTTTGGAGGGCTCTTCCAAGTCCTGACGGTCTGATATGCACACACACAGACACATGAAAATCCAGTCAGACCAGATCCAGGTCTTAGCTTTATCTGATGTAGACAAGCTGGAGTCTGATGCGTAAATCGCAGCGTGAAGCCGGCTTTGATGAAGAAACTAGAATTTATGTTTTTATGTCAGCTCATTTGCTGGAGAACCGGTTGCAGAAAGATGGCTACAGTTTGATAAGTTGAGAACAAAACTAGTTTGGATCCTCTTTTGATTAGTTCAGCTCTAAAATCTGAAGATTCAAACAGTTATGCATTTATTCAAGATACTTTTCGGCACGAGTAGATATTCAGAGGTAATGCTGGGGTCAAATATAACAGAAACATGTTTTTTTTTTCTTGACTTTAATCATTTTAGTCGAATATTTTATGTATGTGTTCATGGACTTATTTGCTATTTGCACATGTTGTTCAGCCACTGAAGCCTCAGAGGAATAATCTTGATTTTATTTGTAGCAGAGAACATTTGATTAGAAATGACTCCAACCAGGAGCCAATATCAACTATGATGTCACATAGTATTTACTAACAGTAATAAATATTACATTTTATTTAGCTATTTAATCCTGTTTAATTACATCCAGTTTTCTAGAGAAGATGCTAAAGCTGAAACAGAGAAAAGATGAAAAGTCCAAGATGACAATGTCAGGATTGGTTGGGTTCAGGACCACCACAGAGTCCAGACTCCTTCAGGTCTTCAGGATGTTTCCATCATCAATGCAACAAAGCAAACTCTGGATAAAAATTCATGTTTAGACATGAACTTATCAAAATGATGCCGAGTACAAAATACAAAAAGTCATCATTTATTCTTTGAATTTTATATATTTATTTCTTTAATTAATCTTTATTTATGCAGGTGATCTGATCAAATGTCTCATTTATAAGATAAATTTAAATCCAATCCAGATTTAAATATTTAAAATATATTTAGCTTTTAATTAGAGTTTATTTATTTATTTATATAAAATGGATTAAAAAACAAATAATTTCTTTAATCAATTAAAAATATAATAAAATAAAAAATAAAATAAGAAAAACATCATTTGGATTTTTTTTTCTTAGACCCAGAGCGATGGAGGTAGATCTCTACTCAGTGGTGTGCAATGACCCGTGCTATAATGTGTGTGTTATGGCACACACACTCCATGAGGTGGCAGTGTGTGCTCTGAAATCAGAGGCTGGTGGAGCGGCACTCAGAGTGCAATCAGAAGTGTGTTGTACTTTTCATGGATTATGCAAGAGCCTGTAATGTCTGCCGGGGCTCTGCGGGTTGGCTTTATGAATATAAATGGTTGAATGAAAAGCGAGGAGCGACGGCGTCTGAGCACCTACCAAAACGACAGGTAGAAGAAAGAGGAGAGCCGTAATGAGAAGTGAAGCTGTGAAACTTTTCAGTGTGAAGCAGTCGGCCATGTCTCTGGGAATCTTGGAAAACAAGCAGCAGAGACTCATTTCTATCTGGGAATGCTGCTCCCACATTCCGGGCGAGGCTGGAGCGACATACCTGTGCATCATTCCTTTCCCGCCATTTGCCAGAGCCTGACAGCAACCTGTGGTTGACCTGGTTTCAGACTCCCGTGGAGGCTGGTTTACTTTCATCCCAAACTGGGCTGCAGCTCCACTCAATATTTAACTGGAGGAATCGATATGGACTGACTGCTGAAGGCAGAGCAGCCGGGCGTAGTTTGATTGTGTAGTGGATCAGATGATTTATTCTACCTGACGTGCTCCACATCTGTCTTTACGTCAGGTGCTAAATTTAAACAGACCAGCCTCGACATGAAACTGTTAAGACTTTCCTCTTCATCCTAAACATGTCAGCAGACATTTGTAGATAACGCATGAGGACAGATGTTAGCCCTGCAACATCTGTTCAGGAGGAGTCTGAGGTGTTCGCGGGGCCAAACAAGCCAAAGCGCACCTCACAATCCACAGGGCATAAAGGATCTCACTGCTCCTCTGCAGGTATGAGGAGGATCTATTCGGTATTAGAGTTATGGCTGATTCCTGTGTGATGTAATCAGCTGAAAACTGTCTCTGATTTGATGTCTCACTCTTAGAAAGATTCCTGAGCTGAAGCTCAGGTTCATCCTGACAGATGATTAAAATACTGCAACAGAAAACACATGCAGACGCCAGCAGGTTCTCGGATGGAGCTTAATACATAATGTGTTTAATGCTCATTGTTTAACATTTTCTTAAGTAATTATTCTGCATACAAGCAGGCTAACATTAGCTGCTACATACAGCTGGAAATACAAGATAAAACAAAACAAACTACCAAAACAAAACAAACTAATTACTTACATCATGCGTAATACTGGACTCTTGATTATATGTTAAAAAATAAAATTTAAAAAGTTGCAATTACTTTTTAAAAAATACATTAGTTTAGTTTAAGAAACATCGTCAGTATAAAGCCCCATTTATGCTGGACGCAGACGATGGACACGCAGTTTCGTCTGTCTTCTGTTTCAGTTACGCTTGTAATTTGGTCATTTTTTAGGGAGCTAAGCTATCTGTCGCTTCACACAGAAGACTGAGCAGAAGAAAAGCTGACATGGAAACTTTGAAATACTGTATGCGAGTGTTTAGGGTGTGTGAAACAACTTCATAGCGACCGCTGCTAAACGGCGTCTGAAGGCCTGAACTCTGAACTCAGCACTGCCCTCTAGTGGGGGAACTGACTTAACCATGGCAACGCAAAACGTGCATGGACGTATGAGGCGACGCGTGACGACGTTTGAATCGGACGTTTTATATACTATTTATACGTTACGTAACGGCGCATAAAAGAGCCTTAAATGTGAGTATAGAGAAAACTCAGAAGTTTGGTTTGTAGGCTGCAAATGGAAACTTTACACTTTCTAAATTATGTTAAAAAAAAACAAAGCGAAAAATTCTTAAATCTCCAATAAAAATGGAAATAAATTATGAATTTCAGCCAAAGATAAAACCAAGTTACTTTTACTGTGAGCCATTGCTAAATACCCGTCATCCTGTTTTACAAAAGAAAACCGTTAGAATATTAACTAATAAACACCACAGCAAATCCATCATTAGTTCAATTACACATACGTTTAGTGAATTAGTAGATTATTCGTACTGAACCAGCCTCAATGACCTCCTGATACCCAGAAGCTGTTCAGAATGAAAACAAATCTGATCTAAGAGGTAATTTCATTTCCACAAACCAGTAGGAACCATCATTAAACGTCACATGTTTCTGTTACTGGTGTAAAACTCTGGAATATTTATTCTGAATAAAGTAAATTGGTGATTCTCTGATAGTGTTTAAAAAGATGAATAGTAATTAAAAACTGCTTTGTGATGATGCATGAGACATTTTTTATTTGTAAGATATAATTTAAATTTTGCTGATTTCCTGCTGTTGTTAAAAGGGTTAGGTTTACAAAAAGGCTTCAGCCTTTTTGGTTCATTTAGTTCATCTTGTTTGTTATTTTATCTGTTATGTTTACTTGCCTCCATTCGAGGAAACAACCAATAATAATAATAATAATAATAATAATAATAAAATGCTGTTAAAAATGGGGACGACTATCTGGAGTCCATCATTCTACAGAGAGAAAGATTTTTCACATCCACACGTCAAAGACATCTTTTCAAATTCCCTGGAAGGTCTGAAGAACTCTGACTGGTGGACCATACTTGCAGCGTTCCTTATGTTTAAGCTGATTTACGGCTGTAACCATGTTTTTTTTTACCTCTACAAACTTGAGCTATGAGAAGTGGATGGACAGTGAGATTCAGGCTGATTTGAGAGTATTTACCGAGGACGACATTCAGCACGACTTCCAGTCAGTAACTGGAAACCACAGCGTGTAGGAAGCATAGCTGAGAAGCTAGCAGAGCTAATGGAAGGAAACTGAAACAAGATTAAAGAAAATGAAGGACCTCAACAGCCGAAGTGGGTCCACCTGCTGTACTAACAAGTGGAAACAACCATCAGAGTAAACTTTGCAGTCCAGTGGAAATGCAAACCACGCAAAATTCTTTTACGCTGGTAAATAAATTAAATTCCTACGAGACTCTGGCTAATTGTGTGGGTTTCAGACTAGAAGCAAATGCCTGCCCTAAAGACCCTCTCCTCATCACAGAAACTGGAAAGCTAGCTGCTAGATAGCTTTTGGTTCCACAAAATCTCCATCTCCAGAACACTACTCGGTGCATTATTCTGCACCAGCACCGCATCCAGACCCAGCCGCTGGTCACTGCAGACCTACCATTCACACATCCGCATCGATTTGATAAAAAGACCAAACACAGCATGTCAGCTCACAGCAGCTGTCAGCAGGGTGGTGGAGGGATGATGATCTGGACACATTGCAGCCACTGAGCGGACCATGAAGTCCTCTGGACATGAGTCCGTCTGTCTGACTGCTAAAACTTGGCTGAAACTGTCTCAGCGGATGATCCCAACCACCGCAGCACACCTACAGCAGAATGACTGACCTGTCCAAAGTCCTCAACTAGACCAAAAAGTGGTGGGACCTTAATGAAGCTGTGCAAGAACAAATGAAGCAACGTTGGCCAAAATTCCTCCAAAATAATGAGAAAAAGTGACACCGTTGTAGAGAAAAAGCCGGTTCAGCTACAGGTGGTACAGGGTGTACTTAATTACCACATCAGTTTCTGGTAAATTAATAATGACTCGTAACATTTCATGTGTTCTTTGTCTGAGGTTGCATTTATATATTCTTTTATTTTGTCCTCTTTCTAAACCTTTAAAGAGTGTGTACTTTCTGTTTCACATGACCATAAGCAGCAAGTGATGAGGGGTCATCTCTCCTTTAGCTTCCTATTTTCTTCCTTCCTAGTCGTTAGGTACTCCCACCGCCTGCCCTCACTCTGCCCCACTTCGCCCACCTCCGGAGATGAGACAGATGGCGCTGAGGAGGCCCGTCTCCGTGTCGTCCATCTCGATGGGCAGCAGCTGGTTGGCAAAAGTGAAGACCAAGTCGGTGAGCGGGCCGAAGCCAGCGTTGTGCATCTGCGTCCGGTTGAGGGTCAGCCCATCTGAAAAGGTCATCGTGTCCTGGTCGGGAGTGTACCTCGTACAGATGCGCAGGATCTGAGGGAGGGAAGGAAAGCAGAGACAATCACTCAGCAGGGATTTACTGTACAGGAAATAAAACTCTCACAGTGTCCTAAACTGACTTTTTGCACAGGCTGAGGGTCATTAATGATTTATTAAACAGAATAAGGATCCATTTGTCTGATGAGATGTCACTGTGTCACATTTGGGGGTTTTACTCATAAAATTAGGCTGTGACTTGAGGCTGAGGCAGTATGAATAATGTCTGTCTCATCTCATAGTTTGAGCTGACTCTGATGAAGCTTGTATTAGAAGATTACAGAACCCATAACAAATGCTTTATTGATCAATAACAACTTCAAGGCTGCTCCTGTTCCTCATTTAAATAAATCTGTCTTTATCAGGCGAGTGTGTGACCCACACAAGGCAAACGTCTGAAACACACAGAGCATTACGTTTCCAAGACCAGGACCACAACATACATTGGGGATACTCTCATCTCTACATGCAGAAGGTCTCATTTTTTTCAGCACCTGGTAGTAATGTGTTGCTACCACCACAAGCTGGCGTCAGTTTACCAAACTGTTCACCAAACAAAAAACAACAGAAGAAGAACGTTTCACTGTTTTTATGATTTGTTACAGAACGTGCGTCACTGTGAGATTTGATGCTAGTGGGGAACAAATATAAGAAACATGCAGCAACAAAGACGACAACCACCAAAAAGTTCTGTGTTCAACCTCTGCAGGTAGAGCCTGCAGCTCATCAGTCTACCACCTCTATGGTTGATCATCTCAGGGATGATCCACACATGATCCACAGACGATTTTAATAAAGAACATGTGGAATTGTTTCCATTTTCTTTGTTCGATTAACCAAAAGGATGAGAAAAATGCAGATATCTGATAAAGTCAGACTGTACTAGCAGCTAGATGGTCTCTGGACTGAACAGCATACAGTTCCACGGTGTCCCAGAACCAGGACAGAGCACCAGGGCGGGCAGCTGGCCGCTGTGGGCGGGCCCCATTTCTAACATGAATTTTGACTTTTTAAGAGGACAAATTCCAGTTTAATATTGACCCATGTGTAAGCAGATTAGGTATAGACTACAATATAAAAAAAAATAGAACACTGAATTTATCAATAACAAAGACAATCTATTCATTTCAACCAATAATCAGATTTTAGAATTAAATTGAGACAGACTGTCTCAGGTAGAGATCAATTATTCCAACAAACCTAAACAGAGATATTACGAGAGATCCGCTCTGACCCACATGGATCAGATTTTACACAAAACAGAAACGCTCAGCACAGCCAGATGTTTTCATCAGACTCAGGCCGCTCAACAAACGTCCACATCCCAACCAGAGGAACCGCGGTGGAACACTCAATAAGCTGCTAAGTTTACTTTAGTTCGTCCTAGAGAAAGGCAACTAGAGCTCAACCAAACTGGTCCTGGTTTATTTAGTGCAACTTCAACTCAGTAAAACATCAGGAAACATCTGCAGCAGACAGAAACCAGACATACTGAACATGTAATTACGACTTTCTACACTTAGCAAGGACGAGTCAGACTGAGTTTAATCCAGCTGCAGACGATGCTCCAGAGGAAGAGGAGGAGACGGGACACATGCACCTGTGGTTGCTATGGTTACTATCTTGCTGGAACCATCAAACTGCTGCAAGTGGTTGATTCCTGCTATGTGTCACCTCACACATGCTCCTCTCTTCACCTTCTCGTTGGACCTTTCTGGTGTCCGTTGTCCAGAGGTTTCAGTCTGCTACTGCTGCACTGAAGCTGGTTCATGACTTCACGCCACATATCGTGATAACTTAAAGAACCTAATACTGAAAAAACTGTTTTAAATGAATGTCAGAACTGGACCGAGGTCCTACAGAGGGGGGTTGCAGTGGTAATGTTTCCGGTTGAGAGAGGACTGAAAACTTTATGGCTATTTTAGAAGTTATTAGTAAGTTTGATCTATTCTTGAAAAGTGCACACAGAAAACCACGGCAATGCTGGCAAGGCCACGCCCTCTTACCTCTCCTCATCCATGTGTTTAGAGTTTATTGGAATGATGGGGGAGCAGGTCCTCGCGGAGATAATCAGTCCGATAAAAATGGCAAAGTACTTTTTGATCAATGTTGATTCAACTCCAGATATTACACCCGCAGACCAGCTCTCATTTATAATGAGTCGTATTTTAATTCTACAGAGCACCCAAACTCTGGAGTGAGCTGCCTTTCTCTTCAAGCTGCTGGTATCTGTTGATTTCTTTACTAGCAGTAGTTTATTTTGTTAAATTCAAGCAGGATTGTAGTTTTTATAACTATAACTATTTATGTTTTTGGATGTGGATTAGCAGATTTTCACACTTTAACCCTCCCTATCAACGGCTAATTCAGCGTCTTTCTTGCATCCTATCTCTTCTCTGAGATCTCTCGAGCCAGTAAAAGTCAGGCCTATGTTAACTCTCTTGGTCCAATGAAGTCCTGAGCAACGTCACACACTAGTTGCTGGTGTGTGACATTGCTGGTGTGTGACGTTGCCGTAAAGTGACGCTCCCAGATGGAAAAAGTCATAAAGTGTGGTTTCTAAGCCTCAGGACGTTACAGCGCAATGGCGACTCCAGGAATATACATAATGAATATTACAGTGGCATCAACACGTGCCAGAAACATGTTAAGGTTGGAAAGTTATGTTGTTTTGCTTTAATGACTTTTTATGTATTTCATGCCTTTTTGTATTTGACTCTTTTCGCTGTAAATCCTTTTGTGAAAGGTGGTGTAAAAATAAACTTACAACATCCAGGATGTGTAACAGTCATTTTTTGTTCAAAGAACAGACTGTTTTTCATGTAAATGTTTGATTCAGCTCAGGACGAAAATTAGATTTATATTTTTGTGATTTGATATGAATGTTAAATCAGATGTTATATTGTCTCACACTGATCGCTGGACTGAATCAAACCAAAACTGAGTCATGGCAGAATTTGAATTCCTGACACTTTCCAACAAGTTTCCCATGAACAGCAGCAGAAACAACAACTGCGACCTTCCACACACTCATAGAGAATAACCTCTGGGTCACCCTGCTGCACTACTTGTGTGTGTTTGTGTGTGTGTGCACCTAATGAAGCCACTGATTGTAAATGTGGAGTCTACGGTAGTCTTTGAAGCTATCTGAGTGGGCTGGCTCTGACAGTGAGTGGCAGGCGTGTCTGCAACATGAAACAGAATAAAACATGCTTACTGGCGGTGACTCGTACCGGCTGGCCAGGCCTGTGCTTAGACACACACACACACACACATACATACGCATGGTGTTTGATCTCGCCTCTGATATTCCCTCACCAAGCCCTTGTGCACAATATCTGCGCCCTTCACCATGAAAATGTGCCGGTAAGTGGATGCTGATGGCTGAGCGAGAGCCAGACAGTCATCGCAGTCAGCCTTCAACTTGTCACCTCTGTGTCCCTGGGAGTTCAGTCCACTGCTTTGTCACATCTGACAAGTATGACTTGTTCAGGCTCCAAAAACCCCCTCTATCAATGTGCTGTTGCCAATGAACCTGATCCAGATAAAAAAAACACATTTGGAATAAAACATAGTGGATGTGCAGCGAGTTAGTCCTCATTTTTATTAGCCTTCATTTATGCAGATTTTCTCCAGCTACTCTGCATTTACACCTCTTATTAATATGCATCTTCATGCATAAATCATAAATAAGATTTTATTGTCTCACTGTGACAAAGCTCATTCAGTTTCTCCCTTCTGATGTTAAACAGGATTTCAGCTCCTTTAAAGACACGTGTCACTTCTTTCACACCATTTTGCCATAATAAATAAGTTGTAAATGCATAATTAATGTGTATGCAGGTTGGTTGATGTAGATACAGTACGAATAAAATAGATTCAAGCTACAGCATTTTTTAAATCAGCATTGCACAATATTTTAACCCTGACCCAAGAAATTGTGGGCAGAAAATTCTACTATTTTTAATCTGTTTTTAATCTTTGTGTTTGTAGATGAAACAAACACAAAAATTATTTCCATATATTTTTTACTGTGGGATATGTCAGAATTATTGTAGTGTAAAAGGTGTCCACCAGGGGGCAGAATAGAAGAATCAGATTGTTTTGATTTTACCAAAAAGCAGGGACAAACTGGCCATCTGTGCTACGAGCAGTTTCCCGGTGGCTGACATTTTTTTTTAGAGTTTAGAGTTTATTTATTGGTCTGACTGGTGCATTAAACTCAGTCAGTGGCCAACAAAAACTGAGCTGACCCACTCACATTTTTTTTTCCTGACCACCGGTCCATGAAACATGTTGATCTGTAGTCCATTGGTTCTGTTCTTAACTGACACCAGGGTGAACCAAACAGATCCCTCAAACCAGTTTGGTTCTGTACCAATGTCCAACCCGAGGAGTGGGGACGGAGAGGAGGCGCAGAGGAGCTGCTCCATTAAGAAAAAAAATAAAACCAAATAAGATTGACATTTCAACCACAGCAGAGCCTTCATCAGCTGCCATGGATGACGATGATGATGCAAAAGCTGCATTGCTTACACAGTGGAAAGAGACCCCAGTCTCGAGTGGCCTTGAGAACAAGAACAAATACTCACTTCTCATGGAGGATATAACGAACTTAGTGCAACACTTCTTGGCTGAGTAGTAGCAGCATTTGACCACTGCAGTAGCTTGACTTTTCATAATATACTCCAAAAATACATTGACTTTGTAAATTTAAATAAAAAAAAAAGAAGAAGAAAAAAAAAAAAAAAGAAATCTGAGCTATTAAATGGTGACTTCTTGGTCCATAGACTTCTTGCAGTCGACCTTACACCAAAGGCCCATTAATGCTTGACGCACAAGACGGATACGCAGAAGACGGACAGTGCGTGTAATTTGGTTAGTTTTCAGGGAGCTTAGCTATCCATCGATTGATGCAGAAGACGGAGCAATACCACCGGAAATCATGGGGGCAGTATTTAGCTAACACACAACTAGTGAAAGAACAAAACAGAGAAGAAGAAGAGGAACAGGAAGAAGATGAAGCAGGACTGCCAAATAAAAAGCACCAGAAGAAGAAGGAGACGCAGCTGAAGAAGAAGTTGAGAACTATAACATTCGCATTTACAGACACAACTGTAGACATGGATGGTTGTAAACAACTTTATAGCAGTGAACTAGCACTACCAACCATGGCCAAAATGCGGAAGTGAACTCTGAACTCGGCACTGCCCACTTGACTGCCCACTGACTTATTACCCATGGAAACGTAAAAGATGCATGAATGAATGAGGGCGGCGACATATGACGACGTCAGTCCGTGTATTCGTCTTCTGCGTCGAGCATAAATGAGCCTTATCAGTTTTGGAGTGATTATAGATAATCGTTCCAATCTAGATCGGCTCAGTAGTTAAAGCAACAGTACATACATTTCAGACCCTAAAACACTGAACTTTTGACTTATTTTGATGCCACACTGATATTCATTTTGTGCATTTCTGGAGCTGTTGTTGCCCTGCAGCATCATGAAGTTGAGAAACTGCACGTCATAACCTTTTCTTCTCCAGCCTGGAGCATCATGTTACAGCCCCACGGCAACAGTCAGCAGCTGGATATCAACATGCTGGCCTTGTGAATGAACAGAAACCCATGAGGGCATTATTACACAAAGAGAGGATAAGAGAGGCGTCAACATCAGTCTGACTTTCACTGGATGGAGAGAGCTCAGAGACGAGATGGGATGAAGATGGATGCTGAATTAAGCATTGTTAGGGGGGGTTAGTGAGTGAGTTGGTCTCCTTTTTTCATTTGAGGCTGCCTGGGAAGACCAAGACCTACCTGCCTAGAAATGATTTCAAGAAATTCATTCATTTGCTTGTTATATGCTGGTTAGACTATTACAACTCACTTTGTTATGGTCTAGATCAGTTGTTCCCAACGTATTTTTCCCGAGGACCCCTTCATGTAACTACCAAAAAGCTGTGGATCGGCCGCCCGGCCCGTGTTGAAACCATACTTGGTTTTGTGCTTCATTAGCTGCTTCTCACCATAAATGATGAATTCTGTCTTACTTCTTTCCTTTAAAACAACCAAAGTTAAGCTAATCAACACACAGCCTCACTTTTTTCTCTTTCAAAATAAGAACGAACTATCTGCACAATGGCGTTTCTCAGACATATCTCATTAATGAAATGATGCAAAGTACTTTTGGGCTCCCAAAAACCCAATTCCATGTAAATGAAACACCCAGCACCAATCCAGCCCAATCCAACTTTATTTATAAAGCACTGTAAAATAACAAAGTGCTGTCCACCGCCCTGAGCTTAAAAACGATTTAAATATGTTTACTGAACAGCATAAAAACAATAAACGGACTAGCAGCAGTAACACACAATAAAACAATAGTAAAGAATAAATGAATAATAAAAAAACATTTTAAAACATAGAAAAAGTCAACGACTCAAGCTGTGTTAAAAGCCAATGAAAAAGGTTTTAAGAGAGAAGCGGTCCCCTTTGGATTTCATCTTAGATTTAGGGACAACAGATGATTAAAAAACGTAAGCGAATACACCTCTAATTAAATGAACAGGACCTTCAATCACACTGGATCTGAACAGTCAAAGCCTCAGGGACGCCCAGTGTTCTTTGAGGGACCCCCTTGGTTGGGAACTACTGGTCAAGATCAGTCATCTCTTCATTGGCCACAGTTACATGACTTTTGTTCATTCAGAATTAAATAATTCGGAATTAAAGTATTCTCCTTCGCGTTTAGATGGAACTGTCATGATCTGTGGGTTCTGATTTAGGTTTTTGTAGTCCTGACATGTTCAGTCCCGCTTCCTATTTTATTTTTGTAGTTCTTTTCATTATGTATTATCTTCTGCTTTCTGTTTCCTTTCATTATTTCACCTGGTTTCATCTGTTCATTCACTTCACCTTCTGTGTCTATACCTCTTGGTTTCCTTTTCTCCTTGCCAGTCCATCGTAGTCCTAGTTTCATTGTACCGGAGGCAATAGAAATCAGAAAGCGGCCCGTCAGTAGTGATGAGGAAGCGTTTACGCTCACACACAGAGACCTTCGGGCAGCGAGGACAACCCGGCGAAGGTCAGGTCGGTCAGGTTGGACGTGTCTATGAAAAACAGCTGATAAACGAGATGCTACAGCAGTGAGATGATGCTTCTGAGGCTATATTTAAGAAAGAAGATTAAATGATCCTTTTTGAGCCAGAAGGTCCTCAAGAGAAGCCAGCATCATGTAATATTATGTTTTTTTTTTTTTTTTTTTTCACAAAATAGCCCTCTTAGCTGTACTGAGCAGGTAAAGTACTGAACTGTCACAGTCATGACAACGAAAGGAAACTGGAGTCTTTTTTCTAATAAATTAACAATAAATCATATCAATCTCACTTCACAGTCTAAACACAATCAGCCAAAACAGTAAAGCAGCAAGATACTTGATACTGTTTCTGAATACAGCAAACCGCTTCATTAATCCTTTAAAGCACTACATTACAACACACTTCTTCTGTTAACTGGACATGATGTCAGGTGTGCGTGTTGACGTGATGCTGAGAGGGACAGATGCAGACCAGAAACACATAGAGAAACTGAACAAAACGGCTTTAAGCGGGCTCTCAGATCATCCCTTTTTGCGAGGTAATGTGAAACTTATTGCATAGTAACACAAAAGAAAAAACAAATAAAACTCTGTGTCCCCTGGGGGGCTCCGTAGGATCCAGTTTCAGATTCTGGTAATTGTTTTTAAGTTTGAAATTGTTTGTGTTCATTAATCAGAGTCTTCAACCTGCTCCTAATGGAGGTCCCAGATTCCAGACTCAGATCCAGGACTGAGCTACTCTCAGGTATTAATCCTGACTCAAGAGTTACTTCTTTTCACTGACTTTTAAACACAGCTAAGCTTGACCAGTCCTTGAAGTTTGTACTTATTTAATTATGTTTTTATACCATATAATGATAAATAAAAAGCCAGATGGGGAGGCACAATGGAGGAAGATGATGGCTGAAACCAGTCAGATGTCGGAGAGGAGACAAGCCAGCAGACGGCGCATGCCAAGGAAAAGCGAAAGCTACAAGCTGAACCAGAAGGCAGAGTTTTAACCAAAGATCCAGCTTTCTGTGTTTTCTTACAAAGTTGTTGCTTCATATTTTGGCGTTTTTTCTTGTCTTTGTGTTGCTCATTCAAAGGCAGTGAAGATCGTTGTGTTCTAGGAAAATACAGACTCATAAGTTCCTACCCGGACTTGGTAAAAAAAAACATAACAAAAAAAAAGACAATCAAAATAACCAAGAAACAGAAACAGAATGAAAAAAAAAAACCTCTGGTGGATTCAGAGAACAAAGAGGGCAGGAAAATGTGGATGCGGTGCATCTCCATGTAAAAACTCAGAGGAACATGCAGCTTGATCCTCCTGAAGCAGCGCTGGGTTAAAAACCGCCAAACTTCTGTTAATGGACTCAAGAATGTTTCTGAAAACCACAGCTGGTGAACACGGTGGAAAAAAAAAGAAAACTGTATGTGAACAACTTATTGATGTTTCTGTCTCTGACACCAAACAACACCCAGATCCAAATTCTGTTACTAAACTAGTAATTAAACCCTACATACTGTTGCTCTGGTTGGCTTTACGCTGGTATATCTGTTATCTATAACCTGACAGCTGAGAACATGCTGACTGGGATTAAAAGGGTTCGGCTTCTATGTGTATTTTTACATGAAAAAGATAGCAAACAATGGCTTGGAGTATTACTGCTTTAACAAAGTGCAGATATCGTTTCATCATCCCACGCTGGTCAGAACCAAGTACTCGTCTTCCTCGCTATGAAGTCTGTGACTGAAACAGCTCCGCCTCCTCACCAACCAGTCCTCTTCACTGATCTTCATCTCTCTGAGATGTTTCATCTGAAAGGAATGCTGATGTTGCTTAGAAAATATAAAGTTTGTTCCTGCAGACGTTTAAAGATTCAGACCTGAGGTTAATTCCTTTCAGCTGATGTTTGACCGGATGTTACCTCTGCTTGTCCTACATGATCGCCCATATCCTGCCTGAAAACTTGTGTTTGCTAATTAAGTTAATAATAAGCAGCATTTGGGTTTTCACTTGAAGGCACAGTGTGTAAAAATTACTGACATCTAATGGTAAAGATGGGTATAGCAAGTTGTAAATGTACGGTGGTTGTCAATGGCCAAAATTCTTCCAGACATGTATGAGTGGATCCAGTGGCCTCAGGTGCAGCGGTGCACTACAGGTAACTACTTCAACAATGTGTACATGTGTACTGTCTTCTTCTATGGTGCTTTTAGGGCGTTGCTTATCCCAAACGAAGCTCTAGCTCCTATTAAACAAAACCGGTACAGCAGTTTTACCGCTTGGCACACAGAGTGGTTTGTCCATTCAGAGACACCGTAGTAAAAATGGTGGCTGCTGCCATGTGTGAGGACCCACAGTGAGCAGATAGAAATGCTTCATTCTAAGGGAATAAAAACACAAGTTATTTTAGTAAACTGACTAGATACCAATAGAAACAGTTTTTAATAGTGTATGAATGTTTTTGTTACACACTGCACCTTCAAAGAAACCCAGACATGTTTTTGTTTGACCAGTTCTCATCATGTTTTCACTTCTCAGAGCAAGCAGCAGACGTTACCGCTCCTGTATTTACTGTCCGTTTGTTGCATAAATGTTTATTTGTTGTGGAGATGTGCGTGTGTTGGGTAACATTTCTGGGAAAATAAGTCCCGCTTCTGTTTTGCCGTCTTACATAACGGCAGATCTGCAGCACTGCAGCTGAAAGAAACTGGATCATAAAGTGTATGTGGAGCAGCGTGGAGCTCCATGCTATCCCATTCAGCGGATAAGCACTGAACCTCAGCCTTTGATTTTCTTCAAGAGTCAAACCAACAGCTAAACTCCAAATAACTTTGTTGCACTCGGCTCCAGAATGATAATAGTGAGTTACAGGAGTTAGCAAACAAACACGGCACGGGTAACATCAGCCAAGTAACACTGGATTCGGTTCCACTCAGCAGGATGAAAAGACAACAGAGGAAGAGAAACTTTGGAAACCCGATTATCTGTTATATAAGCTGCTTTCACACATGGACTCTGGAGATTTTCTGGAAAATGTGCAGACAGCCTGATCAGGTTTTTCATGAATCATGATGGAGGAGGTGAGGTGGAGGATTTTTCTTTAACTCCAAGCAAACAGGGACATTTTGCAAAATCTCTTGTCATGGTTGTGCTCTGTGTGTCTGAGTTTGCAGGTAGGGTGGAGCAGGTTGCCATGGGGACTCGGGGCGGAGTCTGGAGCTTCAATTGACACCACCTGCAGCTCAACATCCGGCTCGTTATCCTGCTCAACTCCCTGCTATTTAGGGACAAGCAGGACCTCCAATCTTTGCCAGATTGTCTCTCATTACTGTGTGGTAATCAGGCCTGTCTTGGTGATTTACTCGTACCTGACCTTGTTTCTCTACTCCTCAGCTCCTTGTTATTCACACCTTGGAACTGACTAGCAGCTATGGACCAGGACTTCTCTTTCCACCAGCTCACCACCTAAAGTTTGTGCCTGCCTGCCGCCTAACTCTCTCGCCGCAACTGGAGATACTTGCTTGGCTTTACCCCTCCACCGTCATACCACCACTGGATCCTAGTAAGCCACTGATTCTGCTGTCATTTCCCACACCTCATCAGATCCACACTAACCCTCTGTCCTCTCATAGGAAGAGCTTGCTGGACCTGGACCAAGCTTCTCACATTAATTATAAATAAACACTTTTCATTTCCTCCCTCGACTGTGTTGGGTCCTCCTTCCATGCTACGGTCTCCGACCGTAATTTTACAGAATGTCGACAACAAAAAATGAGGTCCTTGTTTTTGTTAATATCAATAAAACACACATCTGATTGTACAGTTACAATATTAACCAGTACCTGGAAAATGGCCGACAGGCCAGCAGAACATGACGAAGCCGCAGGTTTTAGGGAAATTTTGAAATTTAAAAACTAAGTTTGAACCTTTCCAATCGGACAATATGCCAAACATTTTATTGGATGTTGGAGGAAAAACCTACGAGAAAATTTGAGTGAATCCTGCACACGTCTGCATTCACCACGTAGCCCCCAAACCAGCATTTTCACAAACTGGGGCTCCCAAAATAATTCCAGGGGTCATTTGATAATTGTTAAAAAAAAGAAATAAAGCTAACAAACATCTATAAGCGGGAATAAAATTAAGGCATTAATGTAAAGAGATTAATCTGTAAATTACTTTTTTAATGCGTGATGACCTCAGTTGTCATATGAAAAATCTGAATTTGGCATTTTAACAAGAATGCTGTGTCACAGTTTCCAAATCGTACTTTTACAGGATGTCTGCAGAATAACCCATTTAATATTTCACTCAATTAACAACCAACATACGCCAACACCAGCAAAGGTTCTCTTTGTGGCCCAAAGAAATTGACAAGCACCGTCTTAAACCAGCGCCAAGCTTCTTTGGTTGGAAACATTGCTCTCATATACTAACATTTAAAGCTAAAAACACAATTTTCTATTTAAAATATTCTAAAGGGACAAATTTTAAACATGTTGAACGTAAAAGATTGTGGCTAAAGTCATTCAACCCTTTTCTCATTAATAAAAACTTAAATTGTTTTCATTTAAAAGAATGTTAACAAAATTAAAGATGTACTTTCCTGATGTTTTCCCTCCAGACTTTTGCAGAACAACACGTGTTTATTAGGGCTGCAACTAATGACTATTCTGATGGTTGATTAGTCACCGACTATTAAAACGACTAGTCGACCAATCGGATTATGTGTCTCATGATTATTATAAATGGATGTTATTTCTCTTTAAGCTTTGAAAATTTGCATAAGGTTATTAAAAAAGTCCGACGTTCCTCCTCTTTAAATGTTCGTGCATTGCAGACGTACTTCCGTGGTACACAAGGTCCGCTTTACAAACCTCACGTGTATTTAATTTATTTTGTGAAGTTATCCCAGACTTTTAACGTTCTCCGCCGTGGTTTTCCTCCCTGGTCCGCCACCATATTTTCCCCTGGCGGACTTTATGGCACATGTGCAACTCTCAGCAGAGATAAAAAAAAGAAGACGATGTCTCACTCTGGATTTTTTCCCCCTCTCTTTGCGCATGTGCATTGTGCAACTCTCAGCAGAGATAGGATTAGAAGACGATGTCTCACTCTGTAGTTTTTTTTTTTGCCGACAATAGTCGACGGCTAAATTCGTTCGCTATTTTTATTGTCGACTATTGTCGACAACGTCGACTAATCGTTGCAGCCCTGGTGTTTATAAATATCATCGCTATCAACGTATTGTACAAAAGCAACAAGTTTCTACCTGTGGATCCATCCAGCTGAAGTGAACATTTTCCTACAAACTGTCCAACAGTTTTTCATTGTATTTTCAAAGGCCCAGATTAAACTTTCCCGCCAAGTTCACACATTTTAAAATGAACTAGTTCAGTTCATAGCTCATAATTCAATTTTTTTTAACTAAGTCCACAGTTCTAAAAATGAACTAGTTCATAGTTCTTTCTTCCCAGCATGTTGCTGCGAGCTTTTACCTTTAGAATATGTCATTTTCCTATTGTTCAATGAACTCGTTCAGGCACAACACTGGATAACGATGGTTTTTTTTGGTCACAGCTACGAGCAGACACCACAGAAGAAGCCTCCGGGGCTTTAATGTGGGTTAGGCTTGTAATGACCTGAAAAACTCAGGTATCCTACTAACATGGCAGGTGATGTTTCTGGTAAATGTTCTGGCTTCTTGCTGCTATTAGCTACTTTCTACCCACATCAAATACATTTATTACATTTAACAAAACATATAACTGTCAAACCATAAAAAAATTCACTCGCCCCACCACAAAGAATAACTAAACAGAACTAAAAAAGCAAAAGAAAACACAAAAACTGGGTAAGGACAGTAGCAAACATACACAGCTTAGCATCACACGGCTGAGATTTCAAAAGTTAGGGGCATATCACCTTCAAGTCACCAGAACTTTTTCAACTTCATAGTTCTTTAAGGATGCAAGAAAGAGACTTCAAATTTCCTTAAATTTCTTTGATTTCTTTTTCATTGCGTGTTAACTTTTCAAGGACAAGGCATGCTGGCAGTTCTTTCAGCCAGCAACAACCGAAGGACTCAACGTCTTCCCAGCAAAGAGAAATCAAGCGTCTAGCTCGTACCAAACATAAATCATAAGTCATTTCCGTCTCTTTGCTGTTTAGCATACAGTCCTTTGAATACAAATTAAGAATACAAAGTATGGGACAGTCGGTTACTGGACATCAGGTCATCTGAGAAATACATTTAATAACTTCCTTCCAGAACCTTTGTATTTCAGGACAGTCCCACAAACAATGAAATAAGGTGCCCTTTTTGACATTGCATTAAGCACAGACGTCAGGAATGTTTGGATTCATATTGTTCAGTCTATCCGGGGTAATATAAGTTCTCATAATCCAATTACATTTGAATCAGTTAAGATGGGTATTTATTGTTAGGAGTTGAGCTTTTGAGCACACCTCTCCCCACTCCTCCTGAGAGATAACTTTTTGCAAGTCATTTACCCACTGAGTTTTCTTAGGCTCCACAGAGTCTTTATCATTTTCTGCCAATATGCTGTAGAGTAAGGATATCTGGCCTTTGGCAGTAAAATGATTTACTGCTAAGTTTACAATTTGGGCAGGGTGTACATAGGAGTGTGTTTGTGCAAACACAATAGAGTATTTATCATATTTATTGCTAAGTTCTTCAAATGCTACTAGGTTGCCTTCCTCATATAAATCCAAAACTGTACAGATGCCCTTTGTTGCTTAGTCTTTTCTACCAGAACAGAAATTATCATTCCCCCATATCGCTGAACAGCCTGAAAACAAAGTAGCTTCACCAAAGAATGACGGTACATTGTGCTGTCATCACTTTCTTTGTTTTGTTTCTCTTCCTTTCTTTCCCTTTGACAAAAACAAACACATAAAAAAACAAGTGATATCACCCCATCCTCCTGTTTGTTTTCCCTCTCTGAAACACTATCACAGATGAATATGAATGATAGATGCAAAGGAGAAACACATTTCATTACTGAGGCAACGTTACTACAGAAAATCGCTTCACTAACAGCTAAATAACAAATTTTCAGCCACCAGCAGCCTGCAGATGTTTCTGCATCTGTGCTTCATAAAGAAGACAGGATCATTACCACATGCAGAGCGAGTGACTGCCCAACATTAAACACACACACACACACACACACACGCACACACACACACACACACACACACACACACACACACAAATCATCCTAAAAAAGATTAGGGGATGAAAATTGTGTTTGTGTGATTTTAATCTAGTTTCCGCTACAGACAGGATACTCCACATGATGACTTGAATTTACTGGCATGATCAATTAATTGGCCGATCCTGACTCCCATTGGCCAGCTAAAGAGGTCATCCAATACAGTTTCAGGAACAGTCTAATTTGAGCTGGGTTGAAGGTTCCCCTGGAGATCCAACACCACTGAATCACCACAAAGTTTACAGGAATTAATAGATTTTTACACATTAAAGTGATAACAGAGCCAATATAAAGTAAAATATCAAATAAAGTGTAAGGTGAATTTATGTAAATGTGTTTTATAATCTCTTTTTGTTAAAATGTAAAGTAAAAACTATAGCGTGATAAAGCTGTGGAAGCAGTGTTTAAGCGGTTTACCCAATAAAACTAAATCAAATCACAGCTTCTCCCATTGCCATTGCAAAATGAGTGGCATTTAATGTCTTAGGCAGAGAATAAACTTGCTTTTTAAACTCATGTTTAATTGTTCATATACTTGCTTGTATACTATGTTTGTTACCAGAAGATTCCAGCAAGAGGCACATGTAAGAACTCAGACCAGATAGAGTTGCTGAATTTGTAGGGTGTAAACAAAGCAATAAACATGGTGACAACAGAGGAGGTTAGTGTTTGAATAACTTCAAGATTATGGTAGAAAAGACCGACAGCATTAGAATCACAGACGGTAAGTTAGATCCTAAAACAAACACACATGTTTTTTTAGAAACTTTCCATAATTTTTACCACTATGACTTTACCTCTGGTCAAACTGGTACCAACTGGTTACTCACATGTTGAACATTTCGCATTAATTCCTAAAGGTGAGCACAAATAACCACAAGTAGTCCTACGAATGAGTTAAATAATACTAGGAAAGAGCAAAGTAATCCTAGGAACGAGTAGAGTAATACTAGAATGAGCAAAGAAGTCCTAGGAATTAGCTAAGTAATCTTAGGAATGAGTAAAGTAATACTAGGTATTGAGTAAAGTAATCCTCGGAATAAGTAGAGTTACCCTAGGAATGAGTAAAGTAATACTAGGAATGAGTAGAGTAATCCTAGGAATGAGTAAAGTATTCATATGAATGAGTAATGTAATCCTAGGAATGAGTAAAGTATTCATATGAATAAGTAAAGTAATCCTAGGAATGAGTAAAGTATTCATATGAACAAGTAAAGTAATCCTAGGAATGAAGAGTGGTCGTTGGAATGAGTAGTCATAGGAATGAGTAGAGTAATCCTTGGAATGAGAATGTAATTCAAGGAATGAGTAAAGTAGTACTAGGAATAAGTAGCGTAATCCTAGGAATGAGTAAAGTAATCCTAGTATTGAGTAAAATAATCCTAGGAATGAATAAAGTAATCCGCAGAATAAGTGAAGTAATCCTAGGAATGAGTAAAGTAGTACTAGGAATAAGTAGCGTAATTCTAGGAATGAGTAAAGTAATCCTAGAATGAGTAAGTACTCCTATGAATGAGTAGAGTAATCATAGGAATGAGTAAAGTAATCCTAGGAATGAGTAAAGAAATCCTAGGATTGGGTAAAGTAGTCCTAGGAATGAATAAAGAATTCCCTAGGAATAAGTACAGTAATCCTAGGAATGAGTAAAGTAATCCTATGAATGATTGAAGTAATGCTTTGAATGAGTAAAATAATCTTAGGAATGAATAAAGTAATCCGCAGAATAAGTGAAGTAATCCTAGGAATGAGTAGAGTAGTACTAGGAATAAGTAGCGTAATTCTAGGAATGAATAAAGTAATCCTAGAATGAGTAACTACTCCAAGGAATGAGTAAAATAATCCTAGGAATGAATAAAGTAATCCGCAGAATAAGTGAAGTAATCCTAGGAATAAGTAAAGTAGTACTAGGAATAAGTAGCGTAATTCTAGGAATGAGTAAGTACTCCTAGGAATGAGTAAAGAAATCCTAGGATTGAGTAAGTAGTCCTAGGAATGAATAAGAATTCCCTAGGAATAAGTAGAGTAATCCTAGGAATGAGTAGAGAAATCCTAGATATGAGTCAAATAATCCTAGGATTGAGTAAAGTAATCCTATGAATGATTGAAGTAATGCTTTGAATGAGTAAAATAATCCTAGGAATGAGTAAGTAATCCTAGGAATGAGTAAAGTAATTCTAGGAATGAGTAAAGTAGTCTTTGGAATGAGTAAGTACTCCTAGGAATGAGTAGAGTAATCATATGAATGAGTAAATTAATCCTAGTAGCCCAACATGTTGCTATGCTACATGTTAGCATTGCTGTTTCGTAGTGGCTGCAAACATCTTCTGTACTGTACAGTTAAACATTTTCCCACAGACCAGGTAGGAATCTGAGGAGCTCCCGTGGTGCCAGGGTCAGATTCACCTGCTGAGACAATTTTAAAGCTACAAAAAGCATTTGAAATTATTCAGCTCAATCCTGATTCTTAAAATTAAGTTCTTTAAGAGAAGAGAGAACTAAGAGAACTGATCTGTTTCCAGTTTTTTAGGGCTGTCAAATTATTCAAATATTTAATCAGATTAACCACAACCTACTGCTTTTACCCTGTTGTATTAACAGAACGAGCCAATGCTACAAATATTTTGTGTTAACTGGCCTTCCCTTCCCAGATGTTCAAGGGTCAGTAAATGCAGCATGTAATGTACTTCTAAATGTTGTTCTGAATCAACTCTACCATGTTCTAGATCATAATTCAGAAGTCATATATCATCATTTCACCAACCATCTCCATGGTGATAATACATAAAACCAGCAGATGTGACGACTGAAGTTAAACAGCCAACATTGATGAAGAAACTCTGATAAAACTGATGATCTGGATGAAAACAGCTTTTTCCTTTTATCATTGAAGTGTGAGTGTTTGTGCAGCAGTGATAAAAGTCCTACAGCAGCATCACCCAAAGTAAACACCTGCTGATAAAACACATCATTGGCTGCTTGTTTTACTAGTTTTTCTTCACTTTTTTACATTAGATGATCATTTAGTTGTAATAATCACTTCAATGTTTCATAAAATCTAGACCTAAAAAAGAGGTCTCATCTGTGTCCCCTTTTCCTGGTCCGTGCTCCTGCCGGCCCCCCACCAGAACTTTTCTGGACCCGCCCCTGCATAGCTGAAGTATAAACCCTGTCGACCACCAGCAGCTACTGTGTTAGTGAAGGTCCTGCCAACAACAAGACTTTGGGGTAAATATGTGTCGATGTGAACCAGGAACCGCTAGTTTCCTCCTTATCTTCATATTATAACCAGAGAGACGGTACTAGCGCCAGAAAAACCGATCAGCTGATCAGGGAGAGCATAATAGGACGGGGAGTGGGAGAGGAGGAGGCAGAGAGCTGTGGAGACCCAGAGAGGACCACAGAGTCAAACTCCACGGGAAAAGTGCAGGTTTTGACCCCTCTTACCAGGAAAATTGTGGCAGATCTTATTCCACCTCCATGTTCCACCGTCATAACAGAGAAATGACAGACGTGTTGGGCTTGTAACGGCGCGCACGTGTTAAAAATGTTAATGCAATTAAATTAATTTGCACTGTTAATGTGTTATTTTTGACATTCTTAATTTTTTATTTCAAAATCTTGTTCTAAGGGGGGAATCTGTGGCGCTTGGAGTTGATTCTGTGGTGCTGCATCACACACTGGTTTATGTGTGGGAAACCCTGAGATGTCATGCTGCTCCCTGTCCAGGGGCTCTAGTCCAGAAGAGGTTACCTGGTCAAAACACCCGTGACAACATGAACACCTTTGCAACAGATGGATAATACATAATCTCTAACCAATATTAAAATACACACCAGTATGTCCAGGCAGGCAGCTTTCAGGAGCGTGATCTGATCAGCAATGGTCAGAGCAGTGAAGCCAGGCACTCGTTTGGCAAACTCCACGATCTTGATAATGCACTTAGTGGCCAGCTCGCTGAACTTGTCCCACAGGCCCAGGTCCAGCCTCACACGGTGGTCTGCACTTGAGTTCTGTAACACATGCATGCAGGCACACAAACAAGGCGTCAGACGAAGAGGCAGCTACTTCTGTCCCTATACAGTCTGCTGCTAATGATCCACTCAGTGCTCCCTCTTCACTCGGCTCTATATGTGTCACAGTAAAATAGAGTAAACAAGTTGCACCAGACCTAAGCTCTCTGAAACACGTGTGAAAATGCTGAGCCGTGTGGCTCAGTGCTGCACTAATGAGTGTAACAGTGTCAGTGGGCTGCACTAGCAATGATGGGAGGCAGAAGCAGAGCTGTGACAGGTACCACTGAGCAGTCTGAAGCCAGAAGTTTCATTAATACAGCTATACGGTCCAGAGCCTACACAAATACACGAGGGGGAAGGGGATGGGTGGAAGCATTCAAGCAGAATAGACAGAAAGAGAAAAAAGTGGTAGGTAAAGTGTTGTAAGACATTAGTGAGAGGGGGAAATAGAGGAAATGACAGATGAAAGGGAGGAAAGTTAAGTATCAGTAAGCAGTGAGGCATTGTGGGAGAAAGTGTAGGTTGAAGTAAAAGTGATGCATCAGTTAGCTGATGGATGGAGGTGAAACCTGATTTAATAAAAAAATCCCACGACAAGCATCATCAATGTTGCAACAGCATCGGTTTCACACACGTCCTACACGCCCCGTCCTGCTTCAGGGTGGTTACAAAGGTGAGCTTGGAACCCAGATTAAAGTCTCTGGACTGGCCTCAGAGGCAAACCGCTGTGGGCCCCTCAGCAAGATTCTTAACCCCCATCTACTGGAAAAATGGCAGCCCACTGCTCCTAGTGTAACTAGTGATGGGTTACAAGCAGAAGGCTCATTTCAATAAATACTGAGAAAGATTTCTTCACTTTCTGTCTTCGAACATCAATTCAGTAAGATAAGGTTTTTATTTTTGTTTATTTTTTTATGTTTTTAAAGTAGAATCTTGAAAGGAAATTTGACCTTTTATAACTAAATTAAAGTTAGTTAAATGAAAATGTTCAGATGGTTTTCCTCATCTCATGAAGCTCAGGATGGAGAGAAGATTTGATCCAATTCGTTGGTTTCCTTATCTATCATTTTTTTTATCAACTCTATATGAACACATTTAAAATGGACTATGTCAGTCATAAAAGGGATTTGTTTTAATTGGATTATAATGGATTTAATTGGATAATAAATGGACTGTGTCTGTAAGAGTCCCTAAAGATGAATTTGTCATAAATCAGTGCTGTACAAATAAAGTTTAAGTGAATTGCAGATTTATAAAAAAAAATCTGTGTCACAAGTCATTTAACAAAGAAGCAAAATTATTTAATTCAAAGAAATGAAAGAAACAAACAAACAAAAACAAGTTATTGTAAAGGAAGCCTCGCTCCCATGACCCCGAAGACTGAGAAGGGTAAGTAGACAGACAGACAGACAGACAGACAGACAGACAGACAGACAGACAGATAGATAGATAGATAGATAGATAGATAGATAGATAGATAGATAGATAGATAGATAGATAGATAGATAGATAGATAGATAGATAGATAGATAGATAGAAAGTCATATTTGTACATTAGTGGGATGAAAATTGATAGTATGATCATAATGAGAATTTATAATGAGAAAAAACAAAAAAAGCCAGAGGGGGAAACGATATCAAACTGCCGACACTGGGCCACTAAACCCTGTTTCCACCAGCAGGTCCGGGTCGGTACAGGTGCGGTTTGGTTCGGTAAACTCTAATCACTGTTCTGTTTCCACAGCAACCGTACCTTTACTTGTTAGGAGGCGTATCGGACGGATAATGATGGTCAGCTACATCCTTTAGACATAATGAAGAAGAAGCGTACCCAGAAACAGAGGAGGAGAATGGTGGACATCCAGCGGTTTGTCTTCCTTCTTCTTGGCATGTGGCTTTAAAGAACAAAAAAATCCACCGTATATTCAAACATGGAGCTGTTCCTGCTCTGTTTTAATTACAGGGCCACACAGGGAGTCATGAGTCTTTCGACCAATCGGTGGATTGCAGCGTATTCAAGCTCCAGCTTTTTGGGTTGCATCAGTAAAAATGGAACCTCAATAAAAGGGTCCCATAAAAGTAGGACTGTTCAGGTTGGATATTCTAGCACCTTCCCAGTTTTTGCCTGTTGAAAAGTGTGTACCGACCCTGACTGACCCATACCGACCCGTATCGTACTAAACTGGACCTGTTGGTGGAACCATAGCGATCTTTAAAATGATGAAAAGAAGTGATGCCAAATCGTTGAAAACGTCTTAAAGATGCAGGCATGGATGTAAAACAAGCAGAATTGTGTCTGGAGGGTTTGTTGCTGCTCTGTGGAGCCTTGTGTGGCTGAGCCGCTGCTCTGTGGGATGAGTGGGGTGTTCGCAGACACTCAATCAGGTGTTTAAAACCTGCAGACGAAGAAGCTCAGACTGATCATGTGGAAAAAGTGACAACCTAATAAGACAGAAAAGCCAATATGTACTCAGTATGTGGGCAAACTTCACCGTCAGTCTGAGTCCAGCCTCAGGAGCTCTGAGTGTGAGGCGGCTTTAACACAGCAGCGCCCCACCAGCCAGATGAAATGAGTGCAGACAGCCAGATCAGCCCCCCAGCCCCCCCCTCCCTCTGCTCAGAGCTCATCCATCCCCCCCGAGGTTGTTACTGAGATGCAGTTAGGACGGCAGCGGCTGGACACTGTCACAAGCTCACAATCTATTGTGTGGCCACCCAGGAGAGAGGAGGAGATAAAGGGAGACGGGGAACAGTTAGGAGGGAGAGAGATCATTAAATATGATCGGGGTTAAGTGAGAAGCATATTAGGGTCGTGCTTAAATCACAGACAACGAGCTGCAGTCGACACAACAGCACTACGGACGCACATTCCCCTGATTGACGTCCGATTTGATGGGGAAGGAAGAGGCGGTGGTGTGTGTTGGTGTGTGTAGCGGTCTATGTTTGCTTAGTGCACATATGTCGGTGGAAGGTGGCAGTGGCTGATATTAAAGCAACTTATCTTGTTCTTCCCTCTGGCTGGAGAGGAAAAATGGGGGGCTGTGGAGTGACGAGGGTGAGATTATTCACAGTTGGATCTTCTTCTATTTTAACCCTCCACTCCGCTCCACCTCCCTCCACCAGGCAATCTCAGTCAATTACAGCAGTCCCATAATTCAATAGAGGGAAACAAGGAAGTTGCCGGGGAATTCTAATTTCATTTAAGAACATTTATCCAAACAAATTAGACAAGTTGCTGCATTAAAAAAGGCTGGCAGTGTAGAAATGAGCTCTGCACTACATCAGCAGGCTCGGGTGTACAGATGCAGAAAGGCAGCGAACGCAGCACGTGTGACGGATGGCGACAGCGGACAAACTCTAATGTGGCTGATATCACCAGGCTGAGCCGTGTACAGCACAGCCGCCGCCGCCACCATCACCCCGAGCCTCCCTGGCCTCCATCACAGACTCCTAATGTTTTATTTTGTCTTTGAAACTGCCAGGCTCGTTTTTCATCACCATCACTGTCAATGAATCGTTATTCATTGTGGAGCTAAGCCCTCTCACTGGCGCAGCTATCTCCTCTAACCCAGCAATGAACTCCTAAATCACTGCAGACTAGGATTTGAATATTTCACCACATAATTGGAGCTTTAACCTAATCTAGGGGGCGCGGGAGCTCCTCTACTGTTTCCGATGAGGAGTACTCAAAAGCTGCATCAGGATCCAATCGCTTGTAATAATGAGGAACTTCTCACAGTCTATGAGCAAGTATAATTACCACTGATCCAGATTAAAGCTTTATCTGAGGCCCAACTGCCACTCCAACAAACAAACACTGCTCCTCTCATCACTGGGAAGCAATATTTTTTCCATTATGCGCCTCTATTTTCGGCTGTGGATCTTGGGCCTCAGTGCAGGCTGTTTATTTGGTAAATCAGGAGGAGAGGCAATGGGATGAGGGTGGAGTGGAGAAGTGATTAGGAGCTTTGTGTTTGGTTTGAAAAGGGGGGAGAAAATGCACAGTTATGCAGATGGAAGCATGATGCACACAGAGACAACAGCAGCCGTGGTGTACAGCTGCACACAGCGGACAGCTAAAAGCTGCATCTATATCAATTCAGCTACTTTGGCACCTCTTCAGTGGAGCGAGAACGTTTTACATGTGCTAAAGGAGTGGCGTAAGTTAAAATCCCCTAAATGGATTCAAAAAGATCCACCATAGTTTAAAACTATCTATTATATTATTATCCGTTCTAAGCATATATATATATATATATATATATATGTATATATATATATATATATATATATATATATATATATATATATATATATATATATCCTCAAGAAGTACAGAAAAAGAACCTAGTCTTAGAGAGGCAATTAGAATGACCTTATACAGTTTAACAGTATTTATTATTGGATTTGCATCATATTTAGTTTTGTCATAATTACTGTTCAACAGGCTGCATTAATAAAGCTTCAGCCATCTAACACATCTGTAGTTTTACTGAACACGTGTAATAGTGGGTTTACAGACCATGTGGTCCAGCTGGAATAAAGAGTGGATTCCCTGATTAAGGTCTAGTAAAACTAGAAAACTTTATTTACTTTCTTTCTTTCTTTCTTTCTTCAGTCTTTCACTCTCGGTTCGACCCAAATGAACTGAACTTTGAACCAGTTCATTAGAATGTAACGTTCATGGGTTTCTGGCCAGGAAGAGAAGGCCAAACACATCCCCCAAAAGTAATTTATTTCTATCATCCACCTTTTTAATCCTGCTTTATTGTTCTTCAGGCTTGTGAAAGAGCTTAAGATGACTGTTTAGCATCAAGATGGTTATCAGTGACAACTCTTCACAGGTTACCAACACCAGATGAGACTCGACCAATCACATGTCGAAAGAAACTAACTCTAACTCTGCCCCTTTGTTTCCTCACATCAAGGAACCAGAACCCCCAAAAGAGAAAATGACCCCTACTGTGATTTACACCTGAGAAGTCACACGTCTTGGTCGGATCCACAGCAAAAGACAAATTCATCTGAGTTCTAAAAACTCAGCTAAAATGTGAAATAAGACTGATGAGACTGATGTGATGCTGATACTTATTCAGTGCTGGTTAAGATGATGCAAATCTGGTTTCTCTAAGACTTCCAGAAGAAATAAAACCACAAAGACATTTTATTAAGGAAACAGAGATTTCTCATCCAAGGCAGAAACAGCACCCCCCCACAGGATAAGTCAAATTCATTTGCGAGTTCTGTTTCAATATGTTTCCAACAAATACATGGACTTTGGTTGCTTTTAGACAAGTACTATTGCCTAAGTACTATTTTTGTATATGCTAAAGCTGTGCTACTAAATCAGTTCCATGTATGTACAGTGTAGCAGGTTATTGTGCAGGAACTGGCTGAATGTACCAGGATATTATTAGAAGTGTCTGCGTCTGCCACTTTCTAACCTGAACTGATAATTGCCTTAAAACTTTGATACAGGAAGAAACGTTTTTATGATGTTTTAACCCATAAGAGCCCGACGTGACATGTATGTTACATACAGTTTCTGACATTTTGCTTCAATTTATGGTATAAACTTTGCTCAAAATCCTATTGAACACAATCTGATACTTGTCTTCTGTCTCCTAATAGATACCCAGAAGCGGAAAATCACATTATAATATTTTAATGTATCACATGGTAATAAATGGTAGATATCCCCCCCAAAAAAATTATAATTTTTTTGTTACATTTTGGTAAAGGGCCAAATAAGGACCTCATATTAAAAAAATTGGACTTTTCTTACTAGTTTTTCATGGGTCGGGCCTTAATGGATTAATTGATCTGCTGGTAATTTCTTTATTTAACTTAGATAAATGAAATCCAGTGTCTTACTAAGATTTGATTTGAAGCATCAGAAGTGATGGAGGAGCATTCCTCTTTTTCATAGCTTTGCTCTGTGCCGAGACCTCTCCCTCCCCTATGGCTTCACTGAACTGAAGAAGCCTCTGATTGGCTGAGCTGGGTTACAGGCGGGTCTCTCTGAACTGACTGTACTCTGAGCTAACATGGGCCGAAGAGTCTGTTTGGCCGGGAGATGGTGCCCCTATGAGAAATTAATTATAAGCCTTTATGCTATGATTGCTACAAGAAACATTAACAGGACATTGTGTAAGAATTACTGCCATCTAACGCTGGAATCGTGTATGGCATTGTAATGTATAGCACATTCTAGCGTCTCACTTTCTTAAACATGTGTTGCAACAACAGCGGCCATCATGTGTCAAAAAGCTTCGACAACACCAATGAAAGCACGTCATCCAATAGTTAATAGTTTCCACTCTATTACACACAAAGAACTCACTTCTGAAGTTGAACATTAACTTTATTCGCCGCTGCCATATTCATAACAACGCAGTTTGCCTACTTCCGCCCCTTCACAATACCAGTATGTTACCACAATGAAACACATACAGAAGTATTAACCAGTAAAGCAATTACTGTGTTTGAAACGTAACTCACTCGGGTGAAGAATTTCCCTCTGGATCATAGCTGGTCAAGGGGCAAACATCTGGTGGACGGAAATCCACCATCATATATGGCTCCTCTGTGTTTAGAAGGAAGGATGGTTTTTACAGGGAGAATAAATCTCGGCAGGGAAACTGGCCTCGACACAGCTCCGGCTTTTAGTCCAGTAAAACCAGTTTATAAAGCCTTCTCACTGGCTTTAAGTCCCAGTAAAACCAGTTTATAAGGCCTTCCTACCGGCTTTTAGTCCCAGTAAAACCAGCTTATAAAGCCTTCCCTCCGGCTTTTAGTCCCAGTTAAACCAGTTTATAAGGCCTTCCTACCGGCTTTTAGTCCCAGTAAAACCAGTTTACAAAGCCTTCCCTTCGGCTTTTAGTCCAGTAAAACCAGTTTATAAGGCCTTCCTACCGGCTTTTAGTCCCAGTAAAACCAGTTTATAAAGCCATCCCACCTTCTTTTAGTCCCAGTAAAACCAGCTTATAAAGCCTTCCCTCCGGCTTTTAGTCCAGTAAAACCAGTTTATAAAGCCTTCCCACTGGCTTTAAGTCCCAGTAAAACCAGCTTATAAAGCCTTCCCTCCGGCTTTTAGTCCAGTAAAACCAGCTTATAAAGCCTTCCTACCGGCTTTTAGTCCCAGTAAAACCAGTTTATAAAGCCTTCCCTCCGGCTTTTAGTCCAGTAAAACCAGTTGATAAGGCCTTCCTACCGGCTTTTAGTCCCAGTAAAACCAGTTTATAAAGCCATCCCACCTTCTTTTAGTCCCAGTAAAACCAGCTTATAAAGCCTTCCCTCCGGCTTTTAGTCCAGTAAAACCAGTTTATAAGGCCTTCCTACCGGCTTTTAGTCCCAGTAAAACCAGTTTATAAAGCCTTCCCTCCGGCTTTTAGTCAAGTAAAACCAGTTTATAAGGCCTTCCTACCGGCTTTTAGTCCCAGTAAAACCAGTTTATAAGGCCTTCCTACCGGCTTTAAGTCCCAGTAAAACCAGTTTATAAAGCTTTCCTACCGGCTTTTAGTCCCTGTAAAACCAGTTTATAAGGCCTTCCTACCGGCTTTTAGTCCCAGTAAAACCAGTTTAAAAAAGCCTTTCCACTGGCTCTAAGTCCCAGTAAAACCAGTTTATAAGGCCTTCCCTCCGGCTTTTAGTCCCAGTAAAACCAGTTTATAAGGCCTTCCTACCGGCTTTTGGTCCCAGTAAAACCAGTTTATAAAGCCTTTCTACCGGCTTTTAGTCCCAGTAAAACCAGTTTATAAGGCCTTCCTACCGGCTTTTAGTCCCAGTAAAACCAGTTTATAAGGCCTTCCTACAGGCTTTTAGTCCCCGTAAAACCAGTTTATAAAGCCTTCCTACCGGCTTTTAGTCGCAGTAAAACCAGTTTATAAGGCCTTCCTACCGGCTTTAAGTCCCAGTAAAACCAGTTTATAAGGCCTTACTACCGGCTTTTAGTCCAGTAAAACCAGTTTATAAGGCCTTCCTTACTGCATTCATTACACATTTAATTTGACTTTTATTTGAGTGTTAATACATCACCTATGAAAACCGACTTCACCCAGAGAAAGTTGGGCAGCTCAGTCCCTCTAAAGTATCAGGGGCCCCTTCCCCCCCAGTAATCCGCCCCTGGAGCTTTGTCTTAAACGTGAGGGGAAATGTGCAGTTTTGCAGATGGAAGCATCATGCAGGCAAAAACGAGGTTTACAGCTGCACACAGCGCAGAGCCAAAAGCTGCATCCTTATTAATTCATCCACTTTGGCATCTCTTACCCATGTTCAGCAACAAGAGAGACATCATGGCTGCAGCTTGATTTCTTCATTTTTAGTATAAACAGCATTTTGTGTGACTGACAGGTGTCGGGAGATTTCTAAAACTAGCCCCACAACCCCCCCCCCCCCACCACCACCTCCGTCGTTCTTCCTTCTGAGTGTTTGTGTCGATCACGGTTTGCTCCTGCCACCTGTAATCTATA